>NC_048596.1:117642445-118242445 GCF_003668045.3 Cricetulus griseus | reverse complement strand
GACTTTGAACTGAATAGCCTTTCCCCAGAGGAAAAAAAAAGTCTTCTCTCCTTGTGACTCTGGGCCACCTAGAATGTCCTCCTGATGCTCTTGTTGGAAGTACCAAGCATCCTACTGAACATACACCAGTTTTCTCTTCAAGTTATTGTCTCCTTTATCTTATGACTGGGAAATGAAGTTCTCACATCACCATTCCTCATCCCCTTCACTGTCTGTGCCTCTCCCGTGCCCAGATTATAACGAGTAAGTTAAGTAAGGCCAACAGAAGAGGCTAAGCGTGAGTAGCAACAGAGCAAAGGGATTTGAAGTCAGAGTCCCATAGCAGCCACTTCTGAGCCCTTTGATGCTAAACAGGAATTAATGTTAGGTTTTAATATTTCTAGTGAAGATAAAAACAATAATGCCTGCATCTTGGTGGCATGGCACATGCCTTTAATTCCAGAGTTCAGGAGGCTGAAGCAGGAGGATTGCTGAGTTTAAGCCTAGGATGGGGTACGTAGTAAGACCCTGGCAAGTAAATGAATGGCAATTGAAAGGCTCAAGTAATATTTTCATAGTTTCTGTTTTTGTTTTTTTACTTTTATGATCATTGTGTTTTGCCTGCATGTATCTCTGTGTGGGGGTGTCAGAAACCCTGGAACTGGAGTTACAGACAGGTGTGGTGCTGGGATTTGAACCTGGATCCTCTGGAAAAGCAACCAATGCTCTTAACCACTGAGCCATCTCTCCAGCCTCCTCTTGTGTTGTTTTTATCTTGGTCTACCTGGTTCTCTCAGGATAGTGTAGAACTTGATGTTTTCCCATGGTCCAGCTCCGTCCCAGAGCATCTAAAACTGAGAGGCCCAAGGACAAAGCAGAAACAAGCCACACCTGATGAGTAGCCCCCAGAATACTCTGTCCAAATTCTCTGAAGGTTCACATACAAGGAGGGCAGAAATACACAGCTGCAATCTTCCAGCCCACACCCTGCTCTAATCAGTTTGTGGCCACATCCTGCCAGATGTCTCCAGAAGGATGCTATTATATGGACCAAATGGTTGTCATAAAACTCTAGTTTCTTTGTCCCCATTCCTGTGGCTTTCAAGAGTATTTTATTGTCTTTCCTGTATCTCATTAGTGCAGGAGGTGGGACACTTGTGGAATCACAGATATGGGGGGGGGTCTGATCTTACGGGGCTAAAGAAATCAGATTTTAACATTTGAGGTCTCCCCACACACTCTCCTAATGGCAGCACCACCTTCCCCAGACAAGGCTAGGGGGCAGCCCTACTGCCAATCACCTCCATCTTTCCTGTCCATGTCCTCGGGCTGTGCCATGCAAGGCCAGCAGGGGGCAGTGTGAATACACAGAGCAGCCTCACTGGGTCCCAATTCTATGGCTTCTCCCACAAAAAGCCACTGGGTTCTCTTGTTAGGAGAATCCCTGAGCTAAGGTCCTTGCCTTGCTGACTTCAGATGGACCCCAGTATTCTCTTGGGGCTCGAGTAGGACTGAGAGCTTCCTGGCCACGATTCCTGGCCAGATCTGCCTGCAATGTTCTCCCTATCCTTATTTATAAAGTTGGAGCAAGCCTATCCAAGAAAGAGATAGGAGTCAACCAACACTATCAGCTACTGTCCTCTCAGGCTTGTAATGCTAGTAAAACAATTAGAAGTATTTGTGTGTGTGTGTGTGTGTGTGTGTGTGTGTGTGTGTGAGAGAGAGAGAGAGAGAGAGAGAGAGAGAGAGAGAGAGAGAGACTAGGTAGTTTTGGCTGGCCTGGAACTTATTATGTAGATCAGGCTGACCCCCAGAGCTCTAGTTTTTATTGTTGTTGTTTGGTTTTTTGTTTGTTTGTTTGTTTGTTTGTTTTGAGATAGGGTCTCTTTGTGTAGCTTTAGAGCCTGTCCTGGAGCTCTGTAGACCAGGCTGGACTCGAACTCACAGAGATCCACCTGCCTCTGCTTCTTGAGTGCTGGGATTAAAGGTGTGCGCCACTGCCAACACCACCACCCAGCCAGAGCTCTAGTATTAAATGTACATGCCACCACACATCAGAAGTATGACTTGAAAACAAAACAAAAAAAATACTCATTTCTCAGAGCTAGAGTGATTTCTCAGTGGGTAAAGTGGCCCCATGCCCAGAAGATTCAATAGTGCCCTATGAGGAAGCCACATGTTCAACAAGCAGAAGCTCTAACAGGAATTCTCACACACTCTCAAAAATCACTATGTATTTATGGAAGCAACTCCATAAGCATTTGTATTCATCAAAACATGCAGATTTGGGGAATGTAAGTTGTCGTGGCTAGTTTTATGTCAACTTGATACAAACTAAGTCCTTTCAGAAGAGGGAACTTCAATTGAGAAAATGCCCCCACCAGATAAGGCTGTATGCAAGCCTATAGAATTTTTTTTTGACTGGTGGATGATAAGCAGGAGCCCAGTTCACTGGCTGGGTTCCTGGGTGCTCCAAGAAAGCAATCTGATCAAGCCATGAAGAATAATAAAGTCCAGCATCCTAGATGGGTGTGGTGGTGTATTCCTGTAATCCCAGAGCTGGGGGTGGAGACAGAAGGATCCCTGGAATTTGCTGGTCATCTCAGTCTAACTGAAACAGTAAGTTCCAGGTTCAGTGAGGCTCTGTGTCTCCAAAAAAGTAAAAAAAAAAGTTGGAAGACAACATTGACCTCTGGCCTCTGCATATGTATGCACAGGCAAGTACTCATACAAATGGATAAATTGGAAATTGAAATAGCCAGTCACAGTGGTGCATGCCTTTAATTCCCCCACTTGGGAGGCAGAGGCAAGTGGATCTCTGAGTTCGAGGCTAGCCTGGTCTACAAAATGAGTTCCGGGACAGCCAGGGCTACACAGACCCTGACTCAAAAAGAAAAGTAAAGTCTTTTACTCAGTCAAATACTGGTTCCCTCAAAACCACTCCTGCAGAAGTCACCGTCTTGGCCCTCCCATCTTGACAAATGCTAGTCCCTAATGTCATTCACCTGGCCTGACATCCCTGGACATAACTGCAATGTTCTCATTCTTGAAATGCCTTCCACTCCAGAGGGTCTGAAGAGATCCCTCCGTGTTAGGATTCCATACCAAAGTTCCACATAAGATTTAGTTTGAAAAGGAAGCTTCAGCTTCTGAACTGTGGCTAAAAGAAACTTGGAGGAAAGTCCTCACTGGCCAGCCTTCCACCCTTCTGGCCACAGAATAATGATTTGATGTGATTCCTCCTCTAGCTCAGAAGTTCTGTGTAAAGACCATGACTGATGACTGTGAATGCCATAAAAAAGGAAGCTTCTTGGGTAAAGAACACTAACTGTAAACCTTGGCATTGAAAGATGTAAGAAATAGGTGCAGGTTTGGTGAGATGGGTCATAGGGTAAAGAGGTTTGCCACAGAACTTGACAATCTGAGTTCAATCCCACATGGTTGAAGGAGAGAACTCCCACAAGTTGTCCGATAAACTCCACAGGCACATCACACCATCATACAACACGCATGTGCACGCATGCACACACACATATGTAAAAAAAATTAATGAATCCATGTAGTGGTACATTCTATAATGTACACAGGAGGCTGAGGCAGGAGGATTGCCACAAGTAAAAGGCCAACTTGGATTATAAAATGGGACTCTTGTCTTAAAAAAAAAGATAACAAGATATGTATATTCATATAGGTATGTGTTCATTTATAATACATTTATTACAGTCTCACTGAAATTAAGAAAGAACTTGTGGGCCAGAGAAACTCTCAAAGGTGTGAAAGCAGATGGGATTGGACTAACCTCAGAATTCAGAAAACAGTTGAAAGGCCCACAATGTGTGTACAGCACCAAGAATTCCTCATGTACATAAGGAAGCAATGACCCCACAGGCAAGAGCTGACGATTCTTACCTTGGTGGTATGCAGGCAATCAACCAGGCCAGTCAACCCTCACCTCAGGCCACCACTGCTGGCCAGACAACAGGAATGAATGCCTGCTACTAGCTGGGAAAGCACCTTGGGAGAAGTAGCAATCAATGCTTAGGAGCCCCATGTCCCCATGAGCCATTGCCCGCCTAACGGGAAATCACACGCCCAGCAAGCAGAGAATCTGACAGGAAGTCTCACTCAAAACAAAAAACAAAAAACCTCTAGCTGGGAGGTGGTGGTGGCTCATGCCTTTAACCCCAGCTCTTGGGAGGCAGAGGCAGGCAGATCTCTGTGAGTTTGAGGCCAGTCTGGTCTACAGAGTAAGTTCCAGGACAGTCAGGGCTGTTACACAGAAAAAAACAAAAAAGAAAAGAAAAGAAAGCAAAAACCAACCAACCAAACAAACAAACAAAAAACCCAGCACTCAGAAATCACTGTGCACTTGTGGAAGCCAGCTCCATTGGAGGAAAGCATTGTATTTGTCAAAGCATGTAGACTTGGGAAATGTAAACAATGCCAACTTGTTTTATATCCACGTGACACAAACTAGAGTATTTTTGGAAGATGAAACCTTAATTGAGAAAATAGCCCACTGGATTGGCTTGAGGGGGGCATTTTCTTGATTGATGATTGATGTGGGAGGTCCAGCTCACTGTGGGGGCTGCCACACTAGGCTGTGGTCCTGGGTGCTGTAAGAAAGTAGGCTGATGAAGTCATAAGGAACAAGTCAGTAAGCTGCACAAATCTATGCCCTTTGCTCCGGTTCCTGCCTTGAGTTCCTGGCCTGCCTTCCCTGACTGATGGACTACAAACTGCTAAGATGAAATAAACCCTTTTCTTCCCAAGTTGCTTTTGGTCACTTTTATCACAGCCATCAAAACCCTAAATAAGCCATAAATTCGCCACGAAAGAGCTTGACACAAGACAAACAATGACTTTATTTGCCTATCAAGGACTAAGTGCTCAGAGAAGATACCAACTATAAATTTAAGTAAAACCCACCCAACAAGGCAAAGAGATCTTCTAGTGAGGGGAACCACACACCTAAGATAGGTGGAGAGGAAGGAACATGACTCCACCCTGGAAAGACCCAAAGCTCTTAGCTCCTGGGCACTCAGCAGCAGGTCACCCCTAATGCAACTGTTCCAAGGCTACTACCTCCCTGAAATTCTGGGAGGGAAACCCCTTATCTGCCTACTGCTGCTGTGTTTGTCAAATCATTAGAGCTTCAAGCTCCCCCTTCTCCCCTACAGAATTGTGAGTGGGCTTTCAACTCTGTCTTACACACCCTAAATATCAAAGTGATTACAAAGGAAATCATGGAGAAACCTAATTAGTCTTTGAAATCCAACTTATCGAAAGGTCATTGTCCTATAACTGCAGAGGAGGGTGGGACTTTAACTTTCCTACAAGTCTCCTGATTAAGGGCATTCCTGGAATCTATCCCTTCTATGTCAGTTTGGGATGAAGTGCCTTCCCTCCTAAACCTAGGGAAGTCTGGGGAAACCACAGTCACCTCAGGCATTCTTGTTCCCAGTCTTGGGTTCAGGAAAGCTGAGGAAGGGCTAGGATGCTAACACAGATCATAGGGCAGGGCATCTCTTCACAAGGCTGTATTCTCAACTTGGATCCTGGGGCCAAAGAGCTGCTCAGCAACCACCTTTCCATCATACTTGGGTAGTGTACCCCCAAAGTCAGCAGGCAAGATGTTCTCATCAATTTCCTGGAAGAAGCCATCGAGGTCATCTCCGTGAACAAAGACCTGCAGGACAGTGAGTAGGGCAACTGAGCAGAAGGAAGAGGGAAGAGGGGAGGACAAAGCCATTGCATGCTGTCTTTGCCTGGTGATGTCTCTCTCTACAGTCTTCCATGTGGGGCTGTCAGGGAGTTGTCCGTTCAACTTGGGACCAGTGTGCAGTGTCTGAGGAAGGCTCTGGGGGCAGCCATGAACTCACCCTCTGTAGTAACTTGTTCTTTAAGAAGGGCTTGACCACATTATAGGTGGTGGTGAAGTACCATGGCTGGTGGATGAAGTGGATAGCTTTGAACCTGGCTGGGAATGAATCCTGTAGTGACAGAGAGAGATCCCCTCAAACCATTGCCCCAGTGGTCTCTGAGACTTCTACTTATCAGCACACACACACATACACACACACACACACACACACACACACACACACACACACACACACACAGCCTCTCCCCATGGACTGAGGATAGTCCATTCCAGGGCCAGCCACCAGAGAAACTTGACTTCACCTTTGCTCCAAGTTGTACAACCTAAAGCTATCACATGATGCAAAGCAAAACCAAAATCGAAACCCTAGAAATAAATTGTTTAAACAAAGATGAAATGGTACCCTTGCAGGCCGGGCATTGGTGGCACACACCTTTAATCCCAGCACTCGGGAGGCAGAGGCAGATGGATCTCTGTGAGTTCGAGAGCAGCCTGGTCTCCAGAGGGAGTGCCAGGATAGGCTCCAAAGCTACACAGAGAAACGCTGTCTCGAAAAACAAAAAAAAAAAAAGAAAAAAAAAAGAAATACCCTTGCTTGGTTATTTTGGTGATTGTCTGGTGTGTGTGTGTGTGTGTGTGTGTGTGTGTGTGTGTGTTGGCATTATTTTTTTGTTTCTTCGAGACAGGGTCTCATGTGTTCAAAGCTGGCCTTATGACATTGTTGAGTTATGACTTTGACCTTCCAATCCTCTTACCTCTTCATTCTGACTGCTAGAATTACAGGCCTGTGACACAAGGGCAAGTGCTGGGTATAGAACTCAGAGCTGTGTGCATGCTGGGTAAGCACTGTACCAACTGAGTATTATCCCCAGCCGCAGCGATTGAGGTTTTTTTCAAGCCATTTGTCCCTAGGGTGGACTGCAAATGGTTATAGACCATAAGGACAGCATTGTCATGCCTCCTTCTCCTTCAGCAACTGCCATACTCATATCTCAGACCTCTTCTTTCCCAACACACATAGGGTAAATATAAGGTAGCTCAAAGAAGGGACTGGGGGATATCTGTATATAAAGGAATCAGAAGGGGGCCGGTGATGTCCCCGCCTCAGGATAAACTCACAAGCAAAAAAGAGGCAGCAGGATACACACGGCAAGATAGCCTAAGATTCCAGGATCACTCATATAGAATCAACTCCAGCCTCAGTCACTTTATCTGTTGACCTTGCAAAGTCACTTAACCTCTGAGCCTCATGTTCCAGGTTTGTAAGATAATGCAAAAATAGGCATGAGAACCCTCTCAAGGAAGCAATGATATCATTACCATGTGCTTAACAGACTTAATCACCATGCAAGTGTTTGTGGTTGAGATGACAGCTGTCACTGCTCTGTATGACACTAGATTGTCAACCCCTCAGGTCCCTTCCTGCAGCGTGAAACTGGGAAACCAGGCCAGGCCTTCCCACCTGTGAAAGGTTCCTATGAAGCAGGTTCAAAGGTCTCACCTGGAGCATGTCCACCATCTTTTTGAGATCCGAGGGGCGGAGCCCTGCTGCCTGCTGCATAGTGAAGCCCTTAAAGTTCTCAACAATACAGAAGCCATTGATTTGCGTTTCCTCATTCTCCAGCAGTTTCTCCAAGATGAAACAATATGCCTGCAAGATCTAGAAGCACAGGGGCTAGGTATGTGGTTCAGTCATAAGGCCCCAGTGTTGATCTCCAGCGTCAGAAAGCCAGAAGCACAGCAAGCAGGGTTTAAGATGCAACCCCCCAAGGGCGATTAAATCTCAGAGTCCTGAGTGGAGAGCCAACTGGCACATTCCTCACTGCAGGAATTTGCCACAGATGTCCATCTAGGGCTTTCCCCTTGCAGACTACAATCTAATAAAATAACACTGAATGTCACATTTCATGATTAGAAGCCACAGAGTTTATCCCCCCACTCTTATAATGTTGGAAACCACTAGAAACAACCTGCGTATCTAAGAGAGGAGTAAAATAAAGGGAGATTTAAGCCACGGAATATTGTGGTGCAGCAGTGAAAATGATGCAAAACATTAACAATGTGGGGAACTCTTCATGACAGTTCATTGCACTGAAGAATCTCCTGCTGATTTTGTTATGTTTTGGTTTGTTTGTTTGTTGGTGCCAGAAATCAGTGGTAGAGCCTTGAACGTGCTAGGCAAGCACTCTACCACTGAGTTATATCTCCAGCCCTTGGTTTTTTTGCTTGTTTGTTTGTTTAAGAGGGTCTTACTTTGTAGCTCAGGCTGGCCTTTGCAAACTGTTTAGCCCAGGCTAGCTTTGAACAAAAGCTCCTCCTACCACCAACTCCTGAGTGCTGGATTACAGCTCTAATCACCATTACCTTGACGGTTGTGATCTGCTTAACCCTGATCCTCTAGTCCTCCCTCCCTCTTCTCCCTCCTTCCCTTCTTCTCTCCCTCCCTTTCTTCCTCCCTTCTCATTTTCAGTACTGGGGATTGAACCCAGGGTATTGCAAATTACTAAACTGTATCACCAGCCCTCTTTTTACTTTGCATTTTTAGGCAGTGTCTTACTAAGTTACTTAGGCTGGACTTGAACTCACTCTAGAGCCCAGGCAGGCCTTAAACTTGTAATCAGTCATCTTGCTTCAGCCTCCCTAGTAGATGGGTTTACAGGTCTGTGACACCAAGAATGATTGACGATCCTACAATTAAAAGTGTGTTAGAGCAAAGGATAACCAGACTACAGTCCACAACCCCAGAGAAGCTAGGTAACAAAGAGGTCCCTAAGAGAAACATATGTGCTTCCTCCTAGGAAGGGGAATTAGAAAAGCTCTCCTCAGTAAATTGGTAGTAAAGGGGGAGAAGGGAGGAGAGATGGAAGTGGGGAGGAGAACATGAGAGAACGGGAAGGTCAAGTTGGGGGAAGGACAGAGAGGGAGAGCAAAGAAAGAAACATCTTCATAGAGGGAACCATTGTAGGATTATTGAAAAACCTGGCACTAGGGAAATTCCCATGAACACACAGGGATGACCCCAGATAAAAGTCTAAGCAATAGTGGAGAGCGGGACTGAACTGGCCTTCTCCTCTAATCAGATTGAGGTCTACCACAATTGTCAAACCTTTATCCAGTAACTGATGGAAGCAGATGCAGTGATCCATAACTAACCACTAGGCCAAGCTCCCAGAGACCAGTCGAAGAGAGGGGAAAGTGATAATATTAGCAAAGGGGTCAAGACCATGACAGGGAAACCCACAGAAACAACTGACCCCAGACTGACAGCAGCAGAACCTGCATAGGACTGAACTAGACCCACTGAATGCAGGTAACAGTAGGTGGATTGAGCAGTTTGCAGGACCACTGGCAGTGGGACTAGTGCATGAACTGACTTTTTGGAGCCATTTCCTATGGAAAGATACCTTGCTCAGCCCAGTCACGGGGGGTTGGGGGAGGGCCTTGATCAGACCTCCAGCTCCAGGGGGTTCCGATGCCTCTGGCTTCCCCAGGAGCTAGCACTCACTCACTCTCACAAACACACACAAGCATACACACACACACTTACAAGTCATGGTGGTGCATGCCTTTGATCTAGCATTCTAGAGGCAGAACCAGTTGAATCTCTGTTTGTTCAAGGCCAACCTGGTCTATTTAGTGAGTTCCAGGACAGCCAGGACTATGTGATACATATATATATATATATATATATATTTGTGTGTATGATTTATTTTACTGTACCGCTAAGAATCAAGGTATGTGCCTCTATTACCTGTCTTATTTTATTATTTATTTATGATGAAGATGTGGGTTCCACTGAAGCTGAAGTGACAGGAGACTGTGACCTGCCTGACATGGGCGCTGGGAAGAGAACTCCAGTCCTCTGCAAGAACAGCAAGTGCTCTTAACTGCTGTGCCATTTCTTCCAACCTTCTCCCCCAAATAATATGTCTTCTTTTTTTTAAAGCTTTAATTCTAAAGCTAGAATCTTGTTTACTGAGAAGACCTAGTAACACCCTTAATAAGAGCAGGCATAAGGCAGGGAATGTTGGCTATTTCCACCACCATTTAACTAGACTGAAGGACTAGCCAGTGCAATCTAATTTCTTCTTAAAATCTAGGGTCTAAAAAGTAGAAAAGGGGGAGAAAACAGTCTCTTTTATTTACATATACTAGTATACTTAGAAACACAGGTGAAGCTGGGGACTTAGCTTACTTGGTAGAGTGCTTGCCTAGCATGTGTGCAATCCTGGCTTTGATTCCCCAGCACTTTATAAAAACCAGGTATGTTGGTACATGCCTGTAAATCCAGCACAGCAAGAGGAGCAGAAGTTTGAAGGCCATCCTTAACTACATAGTAAATTCAAGCCCAGCCTGGGATACCTGAGTCTCTGTTTCAAAACAAAACAAATAAGAAAGGAAGAAAACTAAAAGAAAGATAAAAAGAATAGAGGAAAATCCTTACTTAATTCCCTCAGTCAGCCCTCCTAAAGGCTTAAACATATGACCTTAGGGAAAGCAAATGGTTAAGTAGGATAGAACCTGTATCTTCCAGAATATTCCAACCCACAGCCCTCTAATCCCTGTCTCTCTGTTGTTCTCAGCTTTCAATGTTTGGCAAGGTTTCCTTCAGTTCATAGCCCACAGCTGTTGCCCCCAGTTGGCATTGCTGTAGATAATCAGGCCAGTGGGCTCTACTTGCAAAGCTGCTGGGCTTCTCAGCTGTCCTAGAACATCCTAGGAATTCTCTCCCTGTTTGGTAACTGCCTGATGGCAGGTGACTGCCTGCCCTCATCCCTCCCCGGACATGCCTCCAACAATAAAGACAGAGCTAGGACAGAGAGCCCACTGACCTCATCAAAAGTGACCTCTTCACAGTGCCAGTTTTCAATGTTGAAGATCATAACCACTCGGCCATACTTGTCCCGACTGGAAAGGACGCCAGGGTAACCGGCCTCGATAGTGCAGCGGACAGCCTCCATGGACAGGCTGTCAAAAAGTTCAGGGTACTGGAGACGAAAGTTCACATAGCCTGGAAGAGGGAGAGGCATCTTGGAGGCCATTCCAGCCACACTCACCCACTTTCTCAGGTGGCACATGGTGTGAATCAGAAACCTGGCTGCTGCCTGTGTGTAACAGGACTTCCAGCTGTCTGAGTCCCATGCTTCTTTCCCACAAGATTGGCCTGTCTCCCCTAAATATTGTGGCAATTACATGTGGTTCACAATGTTCACATCCTGAGCTGTACAGGCATGAGCAGGTACAGTCCTATGTAAGAAGGTCATCCTATGTATTATATTCCTTCACTTGGGGACAAGGCATAGGCTGTCAACTGGGCACAGGATCAGCTGAGTGGGTGGGTGGGCAGTGCTGAGGAAAAGCCTGGGAAGATAAACTCAAGGCCTCAGCTAGACTCAGAGGCTCTTCCTAATTCTAGAAGCATCTGTTTTGCTCACAAATACCATTCATACTTACCCTGCCTTCCCATGGCCATCTGCACTCCCAACCTGGGGCCCAGGAGAGGAGTTTAGGAAGCAATTGCCAAGAAACTGCCAACAACTTCTCTGCCATTCTAGAACACTCCAGTCTTATCCCAGCTCACGTTTGCCTTGTTCCCTCTGCTCAGTTACTCAGATGTCTAATTTCCTTGGGGTTTATTTTCTGATGTTCCTTTGCAGTGGAAGCCTTTTTAGACTTGACTTACAGCTTTGGTTCTGTCCTTTACACCCAACTGTTCATTTTTCTCCTTACCCCTGTCATTCAAACTATCTATGTATTCTAGCCATCAGGTTTATTATTTTCACCAGTAGAATGTAAGTTCCACAACAGCATAGGAGGCTTGAGCTCCTTGACCTAAAACAGTGGACCCTGGTGGCACTTACTTGACATTTGGGGGCAGAGGGGAAACGTAAAAGGGAAAGCCATTAGGCCACAGACCACCTGCTTCAACACTTCCCTCTCTAGACACCAAAGACTTGATTTATTCAGGAAATCTTTGGTTCCACTGGGGTTGAGGTTTAGTGTCAAGTGAGTTCATGGAGGAGGCACATCACCTGGAACATTGCAGAGCCAAAAATGGGCTACAAAGGAAACACCTTCCTTTGTCATCTAAATGTGGTACCTGAATTCTACTGAGTTCCAAGACTGACAGAGGAGAGATTCTTCCAGGAATCTGGTCTTGACCATCTAATTTTGTCCATCCATCCATCCATCTATCCATCCATCAATCCATCCATCCATCCATCCATCAATCCAGCCATCCACCCACCAACTAACAGAGACCAAGTGATCTTGAGGACTGCTCAGTTCACACATGTGTTCACACGCTTGCATGCACAAACTCATGTTGCACACACAAACTCATGAAGGATATAGAGACAGTGACTACATCATGGCATAAGGATATTTTCTTAGTGTAGAAAGAGTAGACACCCTCCACAAAACTTCTTCCCACCTTGTAGGGCCATCCCTCCAATGCAGGCCTTACCTTTGAGCAGCTCATAAGCACGACCCACGTCAAACTTTCGAGCACGGATGAAGCGCAGGAGGAAGGCACTGTCCCTTGCCTGTACCCTCTCAGCCACTGCCAGGGCCAATTCCTCCCCTGAAGCTGCCTGTGCCTGCACCAACTCCTGTAGCTCCCTGACCACCTCCTCCCGGGTCTCCTCCTTCTCGTTCAGCTCATCCTTGGCCTGGAACAGGGTGGGTTGGGGCAGAAGTTACCAATAGGTGCTGCTGAGAAACAGGGCATGTGTGAATAGGCTCAAATCTAAGTTGGCCTGCTAGAGTGCCCAGGGTACTACAGTTTGGGCCTTACTCCTTTGCAGCTCTGCCCTCAAGGGTCAAGGAGTGGTATGCTGCTCTCTCATAGACATTTGCATTTGGAGAGAGTCAAACTGCTCAGCCTGGCTTTGTTTGCAAGATATTGACAGCAATAAATGAGTCTAACATATGTCCATGTGTACTGTGCTCTTACCCAACACCCTGCTTAGTTCTCTAAATACCTTGTATGTGTTTCTTTAATTTATTGAATCTATTCATTGTATATGTGGGTGTTTTGCCTGCACATATGTCTGTGCACCATGTATGTGCTTGGTGCCTGAGAAGGTCAAAAGAGAACATCAGGTCCCATGGAACTTGAGTTATGAATAGTTGTGAACCACCACAGGGAGCTAGGCATCCAACTGGAGTCCTTTGAAAGAGCAAAAGTGCTCTTAACCACTGAGCCATCTCTCAATCCCTACATTGTGTTTAATTTTTGCCAAGACCCATTGTGGGGGTTTGTTTTAATTATTATCATTTTGTTCTGTGTTTGCTTTTAATTATTATTTTGTTCTTTTGCATTTATTTATTTTTGCATGTATATTTAGGGGGACACACGTGAGTGCCATGATGTTCATGTGAAAGTCAGAAGACAACTTGTGGAAGCTGTTTCTCTCCTTTTACTAAGCAGGTCCTTAGGATCAAACTCTTTTGGTCAAGTTTGATAGCAGATGCCTTTTATCCAATGAGACACCTCACCAAGCCCTTATTTTTTTATTTATTTTTTTTTGGTTTGTTTGTTTTTTGGTTTTGAGGAGTTTTTGGTTTTGGTTTTTGGTATTTTGAGACAGGGTTTCTCTGTGTAACAACCCTGGCTGTTCTAGAACTTCTCATTCTGTAGACCAGGCTGGCCTTGAACTCACAGAGACCCGCCTGCCTCTGCCTCCCAAACTCTGGGATTAAAGGCATGAACCACCACAGCCAGCTGTTGGTTTGTTTTTTTGACAAAGGTTCTAGCCCAGGATGACCTCAAATTTGATATATAGCCAAGGTTGACCTTGAACTTCTGATCCTGCCTGTACCTCCCAAGTGCTGGGATTTACAGGCTTGTGCTTCCAAACCCTGTTTTATGAGACACTGGAAGTGGAATACAGAATCTCATATGCTTTAGACAACTCTGTCAACTGAGCCACACCCCCAATCCCATTTTCAATTCTTTTGAGACAAGATCTCTATATGTAACCCAGACTGGCTTTAAAATTATAATTCTCCAACCTCTGTCTCCAAATGCTGAGATTACAGGCATGAACCACTATACTTGGCTATACTTGGTATAGTTAGTGTTCTTATGCTTATCTCCCAGAAGAGTATGCTAAGGGGAATAGAGGTGACCTGTTCTTGCCCTAGTTCCCCCAAGGAGGAAGATTCCCTGTCTTCACTCAGTGGCATCCAGACTTGACCCAGCAGAGAGCAGCTTGCCTCAGCCCATCCCCCCAAACCCCGAACACTTTAGGCCCTCCTTTTACTGGGCTAGAAGAGCTGGGAGAATGCCCCGTGCAGCTCTTCCTTTGGGCAGCATGAAGGGCAAGGTAGAAGAAAGAAGTCAGATGTGGACAACCTGAGAACTCCTATTGCTGTAGATACCAGTCAGTGCAAACAGAGCCTGCAGCAGAACTCAGCCGCTTCTCACCTTCGCCCCAGCAACCATTAGTCCAACTGCCATATTTCATAGACACAGAGAGGCCAGATGCAGAGAGGGAAAGCTCTTTGCTCAAGGTCACAGAGAAAGTTGAGCGTGTCTGGTCCTAGAACTTGAGCCTCCTGCTTTTCCACTGGGGACAGCCATTTTACCCTTATTCACTAGGGCCACTTCTGAAGCAGTGTTCCTCATATGAGTTGAGGTTGGCCCCTGGCCCATAGGCTCCAGGCTGAAGTCTCAGATGAAGGTGTTCCCAGTACTGACTAACCCAGTTGCAATAGCTCTGACCTTCAGTCTAGAACAGGCCAGTCTCTCACATCCAGGATGATCTAAAGGGTGGGGATGAACCTTTTCTAAAGGAGAGAGGACTCTGTCATGTCCACCCCACCCCTACTGTGTTCATTACCAGGTTGCTCCAGCCAGCACTTCCACCCCTCCCACTCTGCCACCTCACCTTCTGCAAAGTATGACGGGGCAGCTGGCTGCATGGGCCAAAGACAGGACCGTGGTCCTTGGTTGTGAGCTGCTCCAGCTGTGCCCGGAGCTCCTGCTCCTCTTCGGGGACCATTCGGAATGTGCCCACCTGGGCAGAGAGAAGTCATGTAGAAGGCAGGACAGCTCTGCCCCCAGCAGCCAGAACCACTGGCATATGGGGCTGCTGAGATCTTACATAATGCCTTTGGCCAAGATCTTTGCTGAGCCTCCTCCTTTTGGTGGATCAGGGCCCCAGAGAGATTAGCAAGGTGTAGGGAGGAAGGGAAGAAGGGAAGAAGAGCCCAGGCTACTCACCCCCTCTGACATATTGCCTCTCGAAGACACTGAGGAAAAAGAAAGAACCCGTTAGCTCTACCCTGGCCTCTCCAGGTGGCCTGTTCCCAGCAGCCAAGGAAGTCAGGACTGTGGTGATATTGGGGAAACCCTTCTGTGTTTGTCCTAGAACAGTGAATCTCAAGCATTTAAGTCCCTCCCAACAGTTAGGCGATTGGTCAGAAATTCAGACGCATAGGTCCTGGCCCCTGTGATTCTGACTATAAGGCTAAAATTGGAGCCCCCCTTCCCGACCTAGCTCTGAAGGACAAAGTTCCTGGGCTACACTTTGAGAACACTGCATTTTGAAGGAGCACACACTAACACCTTGGAAGGAGCACGCCACTAACACCCTACTCTTCAGCTGTGGCTAGCCAGGAACAAAGCAGAATTGGGCCCCATTCTCAGCCACAGGGTCAGGTCACTACAGTGTAAGGGGATCTCTCTTCCTTTACGCAGCCTTCCTTCCCCAGGGCAAATGGGTACCCCAGAAACCTCTCAGCCCGGTGGATGGCTCTGTCCCCAGCTCGTTCATTCTTAGGAGTGATGGTGAGCCATTATACCATCAGTCCTGGGTGTGACATACTAAGAACTTTCAAATTCATTATCTCAGAGACAGGCATGGTAGCACCATTCCTGTTTTATCTATGGGGAAAACGGGGCCAGGGTAGTGACTTGTCCAAGGTAATATAGTCCAAGGAAGCTAGGGATTAGGATACATACCTAAGGTGTGACTACTATAGGCAGCAAAGAACAGATTGGGGCAACTGGATGAGGGTCCTGGTTTCCAATCCTGTCTCCCTCACAGTTGCAAGTTGTGTGATTTCACTTGAGTCTCAACTGACCCTGTTGGGATGGGAGGAGTATGAGAGGTAGTTAAATAATGTACATACAAACAGCCCTGAACACCAGAACAGGTTTCAGTCATGGCCCACATGTTCCCAGATTTTCTCCTCTAAGGCTTAAATGTCCCCAGTGACTGTGAGGATCTCTAATCATTCTGTTTCCACCCGTGATCAGGTTCCTTTGGTCAACTCGGTCACATCCTCATAGTTGGTAAGTAGCTAGGACTTGAACCTGTGTCTACCTGACACTGGGTTTGTTTGATGCTTGCAGCCATGCCATCTCCATGCAAACTCCCTGGGGGAGCTGGTGACAGAAACCTTGTAGGTTGGAGAGATCTAGATTTGAGTCTGGCTTTTACCACCTGTGTGACCATAGGCAAGTTATTTAATTTCAACCGAGATTGAGAGCAAATTGAGGACAATAGTATCTGCCAAAAGTGACTGTCACGAAGACCACAGGGTTTCTGTGACATAACCTAGAGTAGAATCTTGCTCTATAACAGAGTCCCCTCTTCCTTTCACACTGAGATTAACCCAATTTGTATACAGAAACTTGAGATCCCAGAGAATATCTGAGGGTCTCTCACATTTTAAATCTGTCCTTTCCCTATCACAGCCCTGCAAGGACGAGGGAATTCTGGGGGCTGGAATCTACTCATAGGAACCAAGCAAAAGCCAACTTTTTGAATAGCAGAAAGACATCCAAATATGTGGGCATAAAGAGCAAGAGGGAGCCGGGCTTTGGTACCACACACCTTAAATCCCAGCACTTGGGAGGCAGAGGCAGGAGGCCTGGTCTCCAGAGAGAGTGCCTGGGTAGGCTCCAAAGCTACACAGAGAAACCCTGTCTCGGGGAAAAAAAAAAAAAGAGCAAGAGGGGAGTATAGTGGCCCACACCTATAATCCCAGCACTTGGGAGATAGAGGCAAGAAGATCAAGGTTCTTCTTGGCTACATAGTGAGTTCAAAGCCAGCCTGCATTACATGAAACTCTACCTCAAAAAACAGAAGCAAAAGCTGGGTGTGGTGGTGTGCATCTTTAATCCCAGTACTAGGATCACCGAGTTTAAAGCTAGCCTGATCTACAGAGAGAGTTCCAGACACCCAGAGCTATGTAGGGAAACCCTGTCTGAAACAAACAAACAAACAAAGCAAAGCAAGACTGTCTGAAGAACTCAAGAGGAATTAGGGGATACCTCCTGCCAGATAAACAGATCACCAGCATAGGTCCCAGATCTTAAAAATACAAGGTTAAAGTCAGCACTTGAATTTATCTCTCATTTTTAAAAAGCATGTATCCATGAGCTGTATGCTTGTAAGTAATGGAAACATGTTCCTCCTCCCACCAGCTCCACATCGATATTCTCTGCCATTTAGAATTGGCAAATAAAATACAATTAATTACACATAGAGGACATAAAGGGCATTTGATCATCTGCAGTTCTAATTGAATTAGGTACTCTATATTTATATGTTCTGAGTCTGCCTGTAGATGGGTCTGGCTCACCCTGAAGAATAGCACTTCGCTTTACAGGCAATCAGAGCAACCCTGACTACACACACACACTCACACACACACACACACACACACACACACACACACACACACACACACACACAGTCTTATGCTCCCTGGCCAGGCCTTGTTACTGACTTACTTACCTGACAGCTCTTCCTTAGGGCTATGGTGCCTGAATTGTTCTGGCGCTCTGGAGGCTGCCTCCTTTGGAGGTGTGGTCAGGTCAGCAAGCTCGGATTAGTGTGTCACAAGGAACTTCTCAGGCCCACTGTTTCCCATTAAATCAGGCTCACAAGAGGCCCAGAGCGAAACATCCTGAGGGAGAGGGGAGAGGCCGAGCCTGCAGGCAACCGTCAAAGCCCTGCTTTGTGAGCTTCTGCTTGAAGCTCTGTTCAGCCATGTGGAAGCCACTTCTCTGGGACCTGGGCCAGCCCCATCCCATTCCTCTGTCCTCTCTCTTCTCCAACTGGGAAGCAGGGGAGCCTGAGCGAGCACCCCCTCCCCACAAAGGAAGGACAGAGAGAGAAATTGTAAATGTCATCATCAGTGCAATCCAGGCCTATGGTCCACTGTCCTACACACAGAGGGAAAAGGAGCCAGTGGCAGAGCAGGGGAGGACCTACTGTGTATCCTAAACTGGCCCCAAACTACACTGCCCATGTTCGGATGTGTTTGTGGATTGCTGAGGATTGAACCAGGGCCTGACAAATAAGAACTCTATTTCTAAGCCACACCCTCAACCACCGCCCCCTCCCCAAGCCAGGTAAGTTTTGAACTTCTGATCCTCTGATCTCTGCCTCTCAAAGTGGAAGAAAACAGATCTCCCTTTGCTCCAGAGCCTATCTTGCCGAGGTTGCTTCTCCATGCTGTGACTTGGTCTCCTTTGAGAAGTGAGATGGCCAGAGAAGAAGCTGGGCTATGGGGAGGATCGGCAGTGGCCACACAGCACCCACTTCAGGTGCTTAGCTGCCTGATCCCTGGAGAGCTGGCAGTCATGCCCAGTGCAGAGTCGGTGGGCACCTAGATGAAGGGAACACATCCAAGCCTCAGTGCAGCCAGAAACTCCTGAGCAGCCCTAAACAGGGGAGACCCTGCCTCTGCCTTGGTATTGTCCTGGGGTATGAGAGAGGCAAGTCCTTTTGATTATTCTCTGTAGGGGATTCCAAAGCCAGGGAGCTCCTTAACACCACTACTGGGAAGTTCTCCTTAATGAAGCTCACCTTAGTCTGACTGAGCCCAAGCAGCCCATCTTCGATCCCGGTCCTCTCTCCCAGAGGTGCTCAGGTCAGGTTGAGCTCATGGGCACAGGGCATTCTCTGGAGTCCTGCCACACAAATGTTTTTGCTGTCACCACAGTTTGGGCCTTATGCAAGAAAGACTGTGTGTAGACACGGAAAGACAAAGCTACCCACAAGCTAAGGAGGTGACGAAAGATAACACCTTAATAATAAGTCTTAATCTTAGACTTAATCTCAGCTTCCCGGATTCTAGAGAATGAATTTCTGGTGGTGAAGTCACCTAGGCTGTGGCATTTTGTTATCCCCAAGGAACTTCAATGAATGTAAGGCTTGTAGGAAGTGATAAGATCAAGAGGCCAGGCTGCCCCCTACATCTCTGAGAGGCTATGTCAGGACCCAATAAAGGGCTCCATGACATGGCCTAGCAGAAGAAGGCAGTCTAAAGCATCAGTTCTCAACCTGAGGGTCATGACCCCCTTTGGAGGGGCACCTTTCAAATATCCTGTATATCATATATTTACATTATGATTGACCATGGTAGCAAAATTACAGTTATGAAGTAGCAACAAAATAATTTTATGGTTGGGAATCACCACAACATGGAACTCTATTAAAGGGTCTCGGCAATAGGAGGGTTGAGGACCACTGGCCTGGAGCATCTCAGGACACTAGCAGGCACGAAGCCCTTCTGGGGAGAAGAGCTCCAGAACAGATTTCTGCTCACAGCCCTTCTCCTGTCTCCTCCTGCCCTCCTCCCATCCCGAGAGTCATGTTTACCTCTAGGTCCTCTGACTAGAACAATGGTGACACTGTCCTCATTGGCCCACAAACCTATGCTGGCTGTACTGGCAGACACCCTTGGGCTCCCTGGCCTGCCTGGCCCCAGATGACTGAAGACAGGAAGGAGGGGGAAGAGGGAGGGAAGGAGGGAGGAAGGGAGGGAGGGAGGGAGAAAGGGAGGGAGGGAAGAAGGGAGGAAGCTTGCATTTATAGGGTCAGTGTATTAGTGTGAAAGTCTTTCAACTTTGTTTCTGTCATGAGCAGAAACAGATGGACATGCTTGTGTCTAAATTTATTGAATACAAAGAAAATCACAGCTTTGTTGGCTGCAACTTCCCAAGTAATTATGATTTTGCTTGAAAGTTGGTTATCATCAAAATTTTATTCCAATCTTAATTACCAATATTAAATCTTAGATCACACATATATGTGTATACACACACACACACACACACACACACACACACACACACACACATACATGTATATAACAGAATGGCCATGAAAAGGGTTGAAGAGGCTGCAACATTAAAAAAGGTGTTCAATAAGTCTTAGGAACCCAAGGGCAGTATTGTTCTGGTACAGAGGTGTCAGATCCAAGTTTAGGAAGCCATTTAAGGGTCAGTTAGCAGTGGGATCTCATGGGCAGGAGAGACTGTGAGCTGCACCTGAGGGACAAGGTCAAGAGACAGTAACTAGGGAGGTTTTATTTGGTACAGACTGTAATGAGTGGTTGAGTGACATGTTTGCCACATGTTGATCTTGGGGTGCTCTTCTTTTATAGTCCGAGGTGAGGGGTTTGCATCTGGTGTGGTGATACGCTCACGTGGCTGGCATTTCTGGAATTATTTGCTATATCTTCAGGTTTCATGATTTATTGGCACTAATAAATGATCAGTTTGTGTTTCTGGTATGCCAACAGATGGAGGTCTTTCAACCAACATTTATTGAGCGGGTACTACGTTTGACACTGGAAATCCAAAGAAGAATGAAACACTAACTCTGCAGTTTAAAAGATCAAGATCATACACAAAATAATTATAAAAAAATAAGGTACTGGCTTTAGACCCCCCCCCCACAACACACACACCACAAAAGGAAAAGCATGTGGTGAGTAATGCAATAGTATCCTCAAGTGTTCCAGAACACACACACCTACAAAAACTCCACAAAAAAATGAGTGTGCATCTGGGGGTGGGGGATTGTCTTTCAGATTATTAAATTTGAAATATGTTACAAACAATACTTTCTTCTAAGAAATTACCAATGAATGTAAACAATGTAAAGGTTCTGGAAAGTCCTGAAGTAAAGAAATCTTTTCAAAATCTGAGTAGTCCTTAAAGTGCTTGCCACCCAAGCACGAGGACCTGGAATTATCCCCAGAGCACACAGGAGAATTATTCTCAGAGACAGGAGAATCGCTGGGGCTCACAGATAGACCAGCCTAGTGTTATTGGCAAGCCCTGAGTCCTGATGCAAGACTATCTCAAACACAATATGGGGGTGGTGGGGTGCAGGGCAGGATGACAGCAGCTCACGCCTTTAATCCCAGCACTCGGGAGGCAGAGGGAGGAGGATCTCTGTGAGTTCAAGAGCAGCCTGGTCTACAGAGCAAGTTCCAGGACAGCCAGGGCTACACAGAGAAAGCCTGTCTCAAAAAGCAAAACAAACAAACAAACAAAACCAGTATGGAAGAGCAGCACCTGAGAATGACCTTTGGTCTCCACCTGCACATACATGTGAGCATACATGAACAGGCTGCAGGGAACAGAGTTCCATAAGGGCCAGTTTGTGTTTAGACAACATGGTGCAATATAGATAACCTGCGTGGGCCAAGATGTAACAGAGACCTTAGCACAGCTGACTCCATGATGGACATGCCTTTCAGGTTGTAAAACTCGGCATGTAGATAGTACCACCTGTCAAAAATGAAAAGACCTAATCCATCAAAGCCCACAGTTATAGGGAAGTCTTCAAACATTCTAACCTTGATTTTTGGCTTCTGTAGTTCCAGTGGTTGCTGAGAATTGAACTCAGGACCTCTGGAAGAGCAGCCAGTGCTCTTAACCTCTGAGCCATCTCTCTGGCCCCCTGTTCTTGTCAACTGAAGTGTAACCAGCCAGGACGTGGTTTTTGTGCTTAAAAGTTCACCCTGAGAAAGGCTCAGGGCTATCCTGGGATCTCAAACACTCAGTATAGTAACTAATAAAGACATTCTATTGGCTTAAACCCATGTCTGAGCAGTCTTCTCTGGCGAATACCCCACAACAAAGATGGCTAACATTGCATATATGGGATATGGGGGTGGGGGGCTCTGAGTCAGCACAAAATAGCCAATACCAGATGTCTAGGGATGTGTGTGCCTGCATGCCACAGCACTCCTGTGGAGACAAAGGACAAATTGCCAGAATCAGTTCTCTCTCTCTCTTTCTACCTTGTGGCTTCTGGGTACTAAACTCAGGTTATCACATTTGGTGACATGCTTCTTGTCCACTGAGCCATCTTGCCAGCCCAATAGTTTGATTTCTCTTTTTTTTAATATTAAAAAGGTTGTTTAATTTTGTGTATTGTTGGGGAGAGGTGAGGAGGTACGTGCTTGTGCAAGTGCCTGAGGAGCCCAGAAGAGGGTGTAGGTACTAGGGATTGGGGTATTGCTGTGATAGGCCTGACTGTGTTTTTATTTGGAGGAATATGGACTTTGGGTTAGGAAGGCAGTGGAATGCTTTAAGCACTACCTAATGGGTCATACTGGTAGGAACATGGAAGACAATGGTACTTAGGGTGATTTGAACTGTGGAGGCCAGGCTCAAGAGGTTTTAGAGGAAAGAATGTTAGTATGTGACCTAGAGACAGTTCTTGTGATATTTTGGTGAATAATGTGGCTGTTTTTTGCCCTTGTCCGAAAAGTCTGCCTGAGGCTAAAGTGAAGAGTTTTGGATTAATTCCATTGGCAGAGGAATTCTAAAAAGACTCTTATGCAGATTTAGAATGAAAAGGAGCAAGATAATCAAGGAAAAATACAAAATGTACAGTTCAAGGATAAAGGGGTACTTGAAAATGGAATGGAGCTAAATCCTGTGTTGAAAGAGATAAACAGATTAAAGAAAATCCAGATGTTAAGTGGAACAAAGGGAGTAGTGACCTCAGGGCATGATCCCACCCAGTTAAGCTTCTAACTTGTGAAAAGCAATTTAAGAAAAGCTTAGAGCCAAGTATGGTGGTGCATGCCTTCAATCCCAGAACTCTGGAGGCAGAGGCAGGAGGATCTCTTGAGTTTGAGGCCAGCCTGGTCTATAGAGCTAGTTCCAGGATAGCCAAGCTTAGGCAGTGAAAGAAACCATTGAAATCAGAAAGCTGGTGACGATGTAATTGAACATGGGGGCCACGTTCTAGCCCCAGCCAGCAGCAGAACTTGGCAGCTTTGGCCATGTGGTTCTGGTTTTAGAGTCAAGGATAGAAGACAGGGGCTATGGGAATTGCCTCCTTGACTAAGGGAAGTCAAGGCTGAGGCTAGGCATGTGTCGGGGTGTCCCTGTGTGGATGCCTAGTGTGGAGGTGAAACTGAAGGGACCAGAGCTTCCAGGGGTCTTTCAAAACCTTAATTGCCTTGGAGACCCCAAAATATTGGAGATGCCAGAGCTGTGGAATACCTGCTAAGGATGTGAAAGGGTTAAACTAAACTCGAAAAGGCTTCAAGCCCAGTCCACCCTCTCCCTTAGTCTCCAGGAGATTTAGTTCTTGGAGACAGTGTTATATGTAACAGGCCTAGGGCCAAAACGAAACAAAACTCCAAGACAACCTTCCTCTTAGACTTAGTAAGTACCTGGAAACTGTGTTTAGCAACAAACTGTTAGACCCCCAGAAAACTCAGTCCTCCAGGGTCCCAGACCAGGACCACGGTAACCCCAATCACCAGGCAGATTCGAGAGCTTAATGCAAACTGCATGAGGCTTTATTATTGTTTAACGAGCTAACCCCATGTTGGCTTGGGTCTTTCAACCACCCACCATGGCGGATGGCTAGCAAAGACATCTCGAACCGGCTGCCGAGAGATCTTGGAGGGCAGCGTAAGGGGAGTGTCTAGGGGTACGCACAGGCTCAGGATTGGTGTGCCTCTAGGATTGGAGGGCTTGCCCTGTGTTGATTGGCCAACTGGTTGTTATGGCCCACAGGCCCTCCCAGGGTGGTTGCTATGCTCTGTGCGTCATTGCTGTGAGCTTGTCCGTAAAGCACACCCAGAGCTGTAAAGCATAGCACCACCAGCTAACTTCTGATTGGTTCCTTGCCATGAGGCAGGCACCTAACCTCTAATGACCAAGGCAAGGTCAGAAAAGCACGTGTCCAGCTGTTATGGCTGCTGAAATAGGGAGCTGGTCCCTTCAAAACCACCTCCAAGAGACAGACTGAAGGGACCAGCCCCCCATTTCGGCAGCCATGACAGAACACGTGCTCGCTATGACCTTGTCCTAGTCACTAGAAAGTCAGATCCCTGCCTAAAACACTTTGAGACTGTTTTAGACTTTGGGAACTTCTGAAGTTGGACTGAATGCACTTCTGCATTATGTTACCACTACAAGCCTATGGCAGAGCAGGGGATGGAATGTGGTTTGAATAGGAATGGCCACCATAGACTCATGTGTTTGAATATTTGGTCCATTGGGAGTGGCACTATTAGGAGGTATAGCTTTGTTGAACTAGGTGTGGCCTTGTTGGAAGAAGTGTGTCTTAGAAGGTGAGCTTTGAGGTCTCAGAAGCTCAAGCCAGCTCACTTCCTGCTGCCTGTGGATCAAGATGCAGCGTTCTCAGCTCCTTCTCCAGCACCACGTCTGCCTGCCTGCTGCCATGCTTCCCACCATGATGATAATGGA
This sequence comes from Cricetulus griseus, assembly GCF_003668045.3. Taxonomy (NCBI): domain Eukaryota; kingdom Metazoa; phylum Chordata; class Mammalia; order Rodentia; family Cricetidae; genus Cricetulus; species Cricetulus griseus. The sequence goes on along the minus strand of NC_048596.1, from coordinate 118,218,086 downwards.
CTAAACCACTGAACTGTAAGCCAGTCCCACTGTGGTCATGGTGTCTCTTCACAGCAATAGAAGTCCTAACTAAGACAGCAGTGCTGGAGATGGAATCTGGGTTTGCATGCCTGCTAGGTAAGAACTCTACCAATGGAGCTACATCTCATTCCCCCGATTGCATTTCTTTTACATTTGAGACTGCTGCAAGTCAACACTGTTAAGTGCTTCTAAGTGTGGCTCTTTATGTTTCCTTGCCAAGTCTCCCAAGCAGTGCTGCTCTTTAGCCCAGGTTACTGACAGACTTCCAATATATACTTCATTGGCCTTTCTCTGGTCATGCCCTTCCCAGAGTCATGTGTCCTCTTTAGAACATGTTTGCAGTACTTCTTTAGACGTCCTCAAGCTTGTAGCCAATCTATGGCAGGCCTTTTTCTGAGGTCCATCGTCTGGAGAGTGGGCCCACCAGTGTGTGAGGCACTCCATGGGTGGCCGAGGAGTGACTTTGTGGGGAAGACAGATGGTAAATCTTCAGGGTGGGTGTCCACAGTAGGTGCACAGAGTCCCTTGCAGAGCAGGAACAACATCAGTCCTCCATTCAGACTGTTTTTCTGGACTCTTACCATGTTTGTTCTATAGCATTGCTAAGCTCTCATTACCTCTTGCTAACCTTGAAAGCTCTTTACACTCCACTACTGTAAACCTGCTCTTAACTGGCTCTAGTTCTTTTTTTTTAAATTAAATTTACTTATTTATTTGTTTATTTTGTTTTTTCGAGACAGGGTTCCTCTGTATAACATTCCTGGATGTCCTGGAACTCACTTTGTAGACCAGACTGGCCTGGAATTCGCAGAGATCTGCCTCTGCCTCCGAAGTGCTGAGATTAAAGGTGTGTGCCACCACTACCCAGCTCTTTTTTTTTTTTTTAATTTTTGCTTTTGGGGCAGGATGTCACTATATCATTCTCTGTCTTCCTGCATCAGCCTCATCCCAATTGTGATGATAGAAGCATGCCACCATACCTGGTGCTGGCTATATTTTCTAGTATTGGGTATATCAATCCCAAACCTTTTATCTTATCATATCTATATGATATGTGTAATGTGTATGTGTAATGAAGCTGCTTTTTGGTGAGTGCAAAGTCTCTGTGTACAACCAGGAAATAGAGGAACACAGAGGTTCATATTTGTAGCAAGTAAGGAGCTCACTGGGGATCATTCCCAAAGCAGTGTCTTCCCCAGGAAATCTCATACGTACTCACACAGGAAAGACATCATCGAATGTAGAGGCAGGCACATTTTTGTTGTTATTTCTTTAATGTGTGTAGATGTGTGCACATGTTTGTATTTGTAGCTAGCTGTGCATGTATGTCTGTGCAAATACAGGCCAGAGAGCAACCTCCAGTTGCATTCCTCAGGCTCTATCCACTTTCCTCCCTCCCTCTCTCTCTCTCTCTCTCTCTCTCTCTCTCTCTCTCTCTCTCTCTCTCTCTCTCTCTCTTTCTCTCTGTCGGTCTGTCTTTCATTGGTCTGGAACTTGCCAAGTTGGCTACACTAGCTGGTCAGTGAGCCCCACAGACCTGCTGTTTCTGTCGACCCAGCACTGGGATTACAGATGAGCCCCTAGTGAGTATCTACCTAGTCGCTCACATAGGGAACCTAGCTGGTAAGCCGAATGGAAAAAGATTAGCTGCTTAGTTAAGGAAGTCTGCACCAGAGTGGAAAACTACAGATACGAATCCAAATCTATTCTTCTTTATCTTACTAGCACTGTTAATGCTGACCATGTGTGGTGGCACGTTTGTAATCCCAGCACTTGGGAAGTAGAAGCAGGAGGATTAGGAGTTCAAGGCCTGTTGGAACCCAGCCCCCATGGGGTCTCTAAGAGTTGTTTTCAAGCATAACCACAGATACCTTCTGTTTTCCTGACCTCACCCCACTGGGATCAATATCCTGTTGTGAACCCTTTGACCTGGGGTTTTTGTAAGTTTGTATATAAGGCTGCTCCACACTAAAGGAGAGAGACATTCTCTCAGAAAAGGATCAGGAGTCTTGTGGTTCATCCAAATCTCCAGGCTTTTGCCCAATACTCAGACTTAGTGGCCAAGAGCAGCCACAAAGGCCAGCCACAGTTACATAGCAAGTTAATGTTAATGAAAATACAGATGCTATTATTCACATTACTGGGTAGACATTCATATAAACAATTCAGTAAGTGCTCTGAGATGCACAAATGGAAACTCAGGGGTGCTGATGAACTTATTTAAACTACACATACTGCCAAAGTCATCTGTTTCTTTAGTGAAGTAAAGGATTCCTCTCAGGAACTGTCCTCAACCCCAGCTGCTGGATTTTAGCTATATCTCACAGCTCAAAGTTGAGACAGAAATGCAGAAGAGTCCCAGCAAGAAGCATAAAAGACATCACTTTACTCCAGCAGCTGTTTTTTCCAGAACTGGGCAAGTAGACCCATCACACTCCTGATATCCTTCAAATCCGAGGCCTTTCGGTCACCCACTCCTTCAGTCCCCACTGCCACAGTCAACTTACAGCTTCTTAAGGGGTCCTATTTCAGGCTTCAACACTTGGCTCCTCATCTCTTTTGAATTCTCTGGGGCACTCGTCGGAAAAGGACATGGTTAGACAATGTGAACACACACACATATCACCTGAAAAGGACATGGTTAGACAATGTGAACACACACGCACGCGCGCACGCACGCACGCAACCTGTCCCTAACATGAAGGAAATGTACATGCCCCTGCTTCTATTCTACCACCCTAAGCATCTTCACACGCTTAACTAGCCAGGAGCTTGACTCTGGGCACTTTCCACCAGCTGTACCCTCAATCTAAAGTAGAAACTCGGTCCACTGCTCCATTGATCTTAACTCCACAGTCAGGTGTTTATTAACAAGTATGTATTGGACATTCACTGCTTCTGGGAAAGTACCAGTTAGACGTTGAGGTTATATAAGGGAGCAGAGATTAGTTCCCGCTTCATCTCCCCAAGGACAATGTGAAATATGAGCGCCCCCTCTGCCTTTGAGGTGCTTCCAATGTAAGGACCTGCAAAGCTAGCCATTGATTCAATTCCTTCCGCACTGGCTTGTACTACAGAGTTGAAGGAAAGCTTGGCTAGGTCAGGACCATAACGCGCAAGCTCACTTTGGGGTCCCCAAAGCGAGCAAGCAGGTCGCGCCTCCCTTGCTGTGAACTTAGACCATGAACTCCGGAATGGTCCCCCCCACTCTGTCAGCTGGAATGGTACGCCCCACCGTGCTAGGGAGTCGGAAATGAGCTGCGGGGGCGGGACCTGTTGCTCTGGGCGACGGAAGTGCGGCTGCGTGGAGTTGAGCGGGAATTTTGGAAGGAGGCTGCGGTGAAGTTGAGGTGATGGTCCAGGGTCTGCGCGCACAGGGAGGAGGAAGTGGGCTCGGGAGGACAGGCGGTCTCTTTGCGACGTGCGTCCCGCCGTGCCTGGTGCCTGGTGCCTGGTGCCTGGTGCCTGCGCTGGGGTCGGGTGCCTCAGCTTTGGCGGGTTTCTCCGGGGCGCGCCCCGCTCAGCTCTCCCTATTGGTCCTTCCCTTCGGGGACGTCCCCGAGCCCGGTGTCGCGCGTGGAGCCCAGTGTCAGTGGGAAGACAGGCCAGTGGCGCTGCGTAGAGTAGGCAGTCTGCTCAGGAGGTTCACTCGTGAGTAGAATGGAGCTCCAGAAGCTAACAACCCCCACCAGAGATGTGTTGAGTTGTTTTCCATTTATATAGCGTTTACTATAGCATACAAAGCCAACGCCCAACCTTCATTAAACGCTTAGTATATTTTCGGAACAGTATTTAAAAGTTAGGATAGAAAAATATACATTAGCTGCCTCGTTTTATAGTTTCTGTTTCTTTTTCTCTTTCGTTCTGTTTTTGAGCCAGGGTCTTATGTAGCCTAGTTGGCTACAAAGTCTGTGTAGCCGAGGAAGACCTTGATCTTGTCTCCACCTCCTGAGTGCTTGAATTACAGGCATGCATTACCATGTCAGGTTCACACAGTCTTGGGGTAGCGTTGTGGTCAAACACAGGACTTAATGCCTGCTAAGCAAGCCCTCTACCAGCTGAGTGACTTCCTTTAGCCTACATCAGGTATTTGTTAGGTCCTTAATATATGCTTGTTACTGTGCTCAAGATAACGATTAAAAAAAAAAATCTGGATACACTCATGGAATTGTATGCTAGTAGGAGACCCTAGCCATTAATTTAAAATGTATTAAAAGTTGGTAACATTGGGGAAGGAATTTTACTGGTGCTTTTAGAGGATGCAATGGAGAGCATTTAACCCTAGCATCTGAGAGTGTGTGGGTTGAGCTGAGGTCTGAAGGTTTTGTAGAAGCCAAATGGTTAGAGAACAAGAATGGAAGGGTGGGTATTTATTTTGTTTCAGATGAGAAATCATTTGTAAGAACCAATAACAGGAGGGCCTTTGGGCTTTGAAAAACAGAAAACAATTCATTGTTCTTAGAGTGATAAAACTAGAAAAGCAATTAGCTTTATATCCTTTTTCATGACTCAATGCCCATTTCCTGCAAACAGTCCTTTCTTGTCACCTAGTTTAACTCTGTTATATATTTTTTCTGGTTTTGGTGGTGCATAAAAACATATTTGATAGAGAAGGTGTAAAATCCAATGTGAAGCTCCACTGTTTTCAGAGTGACTGTTCTCACTGTATAAAGTTCACTGTGATGTATAGACTTTGGGTCTGGTTAATTTCCTTGTGTGGGGGGTGGGCAAGTTAGTCATGGGCTTAGACCCCATGGCACTTTTTGAAGATTCATTTTAATTTTTCTTACGTGTATGTGTGAATCTGCCATGTGTGTGGAAGTGCTCTTTGAGCCCAGAATAGAGTTAGAAGCAGTTGTGAGCCACCTAATGTGGATGCTAGGAATGGAACTCGGGTCTTCTGGAAGAGCAGTAGAGGCTCTACTGCTGAGCTGTGTCTCCAGCTCTAGGATGAGAGAGAGAGTGTGTGTGTCTGTCTCTCTCTCTCTCTCTCTCTCTGTGTGTGTGTGTGTGTGTGTGTGTGTGTGTTTGAGACAGGGTCTCACATGTCCCTGGCTGTCATGAAATTCACTGTGTAGACCAGGCTGGCCTCCAACCCACAGAAGTCCACTTGCCTCTGCCTCCCGAGTGCTGGGAGTAAAGGCATGAGCCCCTACCACCTGGCTGAAAAACCATTTTTAAGATAAGGTAAGGAGAGGTTGGAAGGAAAGGATATGTTGGAAGGAAAATATATAATTTGGTTTTTGTTTTAGAAAAAATACCTGTTATTGCTGTGTAGAGGGAGACAGATTAAAATATTTTTGGAGTGGTTCAATGAGAAATGTCGGTGGCTTTGAAGTAATGTGGTCAGAATGGAGATGGAGAGATGCTGTCAGATTTGAGAGATGTCGGGGAGTGGGTGACAATGACAGGTCTTGGTAGTGAATATGGAGGATGGGAGCAGAGTTCCTGAGAGTTTGCCCAGGTTTCTGTGTTGAGTGGCTAAGTGGATGATGCTGATGTATATGAGGAGGAGAAGCAGGAGGGAGAGAAGAAGCAGGTAGGCTTTCCCCCCTGCAGTCTGCATTTACCTCTTCACTTCCCTGTTGCTCAGCACTGTGTCCAGTGTGCCTCCACTTATCCCCTCCATTGCACAGACACCACTCTACGCAGACCTCCAGGTTGCCTCTTGGTTTCTTCCATATTTCCTTCCCACTTTGATTTACACAACACTTTGTGCCTCAAAGACTGTTTCCAGTCTCATCAGACTCTGTCACTCAGGTGCTTTTGATAGTTGTCAGTAAAATCTAAATTCCTTAACTGACTCCTGAGATCTTGTTTCTTCTCAGCCTCTTTCTTTAGTCCTCTTGCTGTTCTATGTGGTCTCCCTTTCCCACAATCTACCCAAATATGCTTTTCAGTTCAGACATATTTATGGTACCCTCCTTTCCAGTGTTGTAGACCATCTGGTTGTCTTGGCTACCTAAACTTAGTCTCGCTCTCTCTCTCTCTTTGGGTTTTTTTATTTTGGTTTTTTGAGACAGGGTTTCTCATTGGCTTTGGAGACTGTCCTAGAACTAACTCTCGTAGATCAGGCTGGTCTTGAACTCACAGATCCACCTGCCTCTGCCTCCCAAGTGTTGGGATTAAAGGTGTGCGCTACCAACACCCGGCTAAATTTAGTCTCTTAAACTGGGTGGTGGTGACGCACACCTTTAATACCAGCACCTGGAAGAGGCAGGTGGGTCTCTGAGTTCCAGGCCAACCTGGTCTATAGCATGAATACCAGGACAGCCAGGGCTACACAGAGAAACCCTGTTTTGAAAAACAAACAAAAAAAGTAGTCTTTTAATTTCCAGTTCAGACTTCTCTTCTGAGATCATTTTTAGTGTTACTAGCTACTCGTTTTGTTTCTGTTCTTTGGTTTGCTGAGACAGACTCTTATAGCCTGGGCTGGCCTCAAACTCACCATGTAACTGAGGGCTGGTCTTGAATTCGTAATCCTGTCTCTCTCTCCCTCTTCGGGTGTGAGCTAACCAACCAGTGCATGTAATCTTCACCCTACACACACACACACACACACACACACCCTTTTTTGCTCTCATTCTCTCTCTCTCTCTCTCTCTCTCTCTCTCTCTCCCTCTCTCTCTCTCTCTCTATTTCCCCCCTATTTTATGGCATGGGGATTGAACCTACGGCCTTGTGCATGCTTTACAAACACTGTAACACTGAGCCTTACTTGTTTGTTTTATTTTATTTTATTTTATTTTTGGTTTTTTAAGACAGAGTTTCTCTGTGTAGCTTTGGAGTCTATCCTGGCACTCGCTCTAGAGACCAGGCTGGCCTCGAACTCACAGAGATCTGCCTGCCTCTGCTTCCCGAGTGCTGGGATTAAAGGTGTGCACCACCAACACCTGGCTGTTTTGTTTATTTTTTATACCATTTAATTGGCGCTTATCATTTAAAATACTGTTAGTTTATTTATTTGTTGAATGGTGTTTTATTGTATGCTTATATAGTCCTATATATTTACAATATATCTGATATATTTCAGTTTTAAGCATTATGTTGAATAGATGGTGAAAATGTATGCAGAAGCTATGAAACCACATACAGACTTGTAGGGAATTTGTAAGACTTGATTAGGATAAGCATCATCATCCTACTTGAGGTTTCTGTCTGCTGTGTTGTCTGTATCTAGTATGAATTATTTCTAGAAGCTTCCAGCTGTGACCTTTTTTTTTTTCTTACAGTTCTCTGATATGAGCAGCAATGGACCTGAAAATTTTATCTCTAGCAACAGATAAAACAACGGATAAACTGCAGGAATTTCTTCAAACCCTGAAAACTGATGATGTGAGTACTGCTAACAGCAAAGGCCAACTTTGACAAGTTCACAGGACTCGTGAGCTGGAAGGAGAGGGGCAGCTGCAGAGCCACAGAGATACACTGGGGCCTATCCTCTCATCAGTGTCATAGGTAGACAGTGAGATGTAAGCTGCAATCCTGCTATTGGGGAAACTGTCAAGACTGCAAGCTCATGTCCTGCCTGGACTAAACAAAAAGTAGAAAGAGGGCCGAGGTGCAGTTCAGTGGTAGAAGACTTGCTTGGCATGCCAAAGGCCCTGGGTTCTGTCCCCAACACTACAAAACCCAAAACAAACAGAAAAAGAAATCAAAAGCTGAGAATTAAAAGCACAACTGAAGCCATTTATAATCTGTTTTAAATTTGAAATGACCTTAGATTGTCTTGGTAGCTGAGTATATACAAGTCATTATACTTTTGTATTTTTAATTTTTTTATTCTGTGTGTATTTTGCCTGCATGTATGTATGTGTACCATGTGCATGCCTGGTGCCCATGGAAGCCAGGAACTCACCAGATTCCCTAGAATTGGAATTATAGATGGTTGTGAGTAACCATGTGGGTGCTGAGAATCAAATCTGGGTCCCCTGGAAGAGCAGCAAGCACTATTAGCCACTGAGCCATCTCTTTGGCCCACAGATCAATACATGTTTGTAGTCCTCAGAGCAGTCATATTTGAAGCTACATAGAGGCTGAAGTTATGAATTTGAAGTATTAGTTTACTTGTTGATGCATCTCCATTTATGTTTTTCTTTAAAGAAAATAAGTTAGTATACAGAAAAATCTTTTTAAAATTATTGGTAAAAGAACGCCAATGTCTGACTCTTCACTGTAAATCTATGATTATAAAAATGAAACAATAATGATGGAGTTATCTACTTGGCATTTTTGCCCTTATAGCTCCGAGTAGAGGTCCTAAGCTCTGAAAAAGACCACCTGAGATGGACACTGGGTAGAGCTCAACAGTGTGCTGTAGTAGCCCTCTGGTTATGTAGGTGTTCACTAAAACCCAAATTTCACTGTTTTCATTAGATGCTACCACCTCCAGTTAGTTGCTTAAGTCTGAAATTAAGAATTCTTCATCGATGTGTTTTCCTGCATCTCTCCTCTTTACCTTCAAACTTTGATGGGTTTCTATTTTTACCTCTCAGATATGTCTTGAATCTGTCTCTTTCCCCCCCATCTCCTGTATATTAGTGTGCTAAGGCTGCTCTTATAAAGGACCTCAGACTGAATAGCTTATATAGTAAAGTTTCTTTCCTAATTCTGGGTACCAGCAGTCCAGATCAAGACTCTGACAGGGGTAGCTCCTTCCAGGGCTGTGGTAATCTATTCCGGGCCTACCCCTTAATTTCTAACCATTTTGCCATGACACGCATGGCTTGCTCCTGGAACTCTGACTGGGGTGGTGAGGGAATGAAAAAAGAACAGACTTACAGACATATACAGAAAAGAGTTGGTGGGCTGTGCACACTCTGATGGAGTGGTACCAACTACTGCAACAGCCTGGAACCTCAGTGTGTTTACTGTGTACAGCACAGAAGGAGGTGTCTGTAGGCCACCAGTCTCAGGCCGTAAATACTGAGGAGGAAATTGCAGCTGCTAGTTTTTGCACACACTGGTCAATCATTTGTAAACACTGTGCTTAGACCAGAGGAATTCTCCACATTTTGCCTTTTTGAGCCTAACATGGCAGAAAGGCTTTGGCAGTTTCCCATGGGTACAAGGCCTTGGTCCTCAAAATGGCCGTGTCATGTCAGCAATATACATTCATTCAGGACTTCATCTGCTCTTTACACATTCACTCTTTCTCTTAGTAGGTGACTCTCTTTCCTCATCAGTCACCACAAACCATTCTCTCTCCATAAGAAGTATGTATCTCTTGTTTTTCATCAGCAACTCCTCTTGCACTTAGATGAATCCTGTGCTTCCTGTGATGGCCTATGGGATCCTTCTTACTCTGGTCCTTGCCTATTGCTCCAGCATGACTTTTTGCTACTCTTCCTTTTTTTGCCACTCACCTGACACATTGGTCTTTTCTCAGGTACTCAAGCATGCCAAACACTTGCCCTGTTGGAGCCTTGGTACAATGATGTTTCTATCTCTCCATGTATAGCCAACTCTTTCTTACCTGCCCATACTCTGCCTAAATGTTTCCTACCTCAGAGAAGGTTTGACTACACTACCTGCTATTTGCTATGGCCTCCCTTCCTTTAAGTTATTGTCTATTTCAGCTACTTGTTCCTCATCTTGACAAAATTTTTTTCTGTTTTTTTTTTCTTCCGTCATTCTTTCCCCTTTCTCATAAACTTTGAGGAAATGACCATGTCTGTTTGTCCAGCCTTACATTGTTCTCTGAAAAAGTACATGCATGCACCAGAAGTATTTGTTGATGGATGGATGTCTCTAAATCATGCCACGGTACCTAGTGCTAATGAAAGAGTTGGTAAATATTTGTAGAATAAATTTAACTGCCATTGGGATTTTGAGACAAATTCTTGCTTACTGTGTAATGTAGATAGACCTTAAGCTCCTGCCTCAGCCTCCCAAATACTGGGACTATAGACATGAACTGTTACCATATCTGGCTCTAAATTTTGGAGTAGCTATTAGTCTTTTTTTTTTTTTTTTTTTTTTTTTTTTTAAATCAGGGTCTTAGCCCAAGCTGGTATTGAACACCTGTGTAGCCAAGGATAACCTTGGACTTCTGATCCTCCTGCCTCCATCTCAAGAGCACTGTAACTCCAGTACTTGAACACTGAATTATAGGTATGTGTCACTGCACACAGTTTTTGGAGAGCAAGAGTTTGAACCCAGAGTCTTGTACATACTAGGCAAGTGCTTTACCAACTGAGCTACATCTCCAGCCCTAATCTTTATTATTTTTTAGAAGTAGTTCTCTGTGGCTCTTGCTGGCCTTGCAGCTGCCATGTATACTAGGCTGGCCCAGAACTCATGAACGTCCTCCTGCTTCAACCAAAGTGCTGGGATTTCAGGTCTTGGCCACTATGCCTGGCTAACTTTTAGTCAGTGGTCCAGGATTCTATTAAGATCTTGCTGCTCTATCAAAATAAAAAAGAGAACTTATGTATTTTAGTCTGACCTGAACCTGGTAGCACCTGTTTTCCTTCTGCACAATGAGGTCATGTAGGTAGAGGAGCAGGTCCCAGAGACTTGTAATTGTTGTCTCTTTGGTTGCAGTTGACTGATCTCCTTCAGAGTCGAGCTGTGAAAGGAAGAGCTGTTGGAACATTCCTGAGAGCCATCTTCAAAGGTGATTTGCATCTCTCTGTCAATTGGTTTACTTTGGGTGTCATTGCTGTTTTTCTGACTGTCAGAAACCTCAGTGGAACATCCTTTTTGTTCAGGAGATTCTACAGAATCAGCTAAAGCGGAGCTTGCCTTGGTGTGATACTGAGATACTTTACTGAGGGGAATTGGAAAGGCAACCTGAGAGTGCGTTGCTGACTTGGGGTCTGTAAAGGGTGCTCTGCTGTGGTTTATTCAGTGTTTTAGAATTGTGGAGACTAAGATGTGTCTGGTACTTACCGAGGGGCAAGGGAACTCTGGGTTTGAATAGAACAGAATACCTTGCATACCTCATATGGAGCCTTAATTTCCAATGTAGTGTTTGTTTCACTTTCTTGAAGAAGGGCTCTATGTTCGGATTGTGACTCAGAGTGGCTTCATAAATTATGATAGAATTCTCTAAAAAGAAATTATTTGCTTATTTATTTATTCATTTTGAGACAGTATCTTAGTGTGTAGCTCCAACTGGTCTGGAACTTGCTATGTAGATCAGGCTGGCCTTGAACTCACAGAGATTCACCTGCCTCTTTTGAGTGCTGAGATTAAAAGTGTGCACCAGCATGCCCAGCCTCAAATACCTAATCCTGCCTCAGTGTTCAAGTACTAGAGTTACAGTGTGTGCCACAGATTTTGCTTTAGCTCTTACGTTAAGATCTTCAATGAATTGACTTTTGTGTGTTGTGAAGTAGAGATCTGGCTTTATACCTGCCCCCCACCCCCACCTGCCCCAATTTGGAACCTTTATAAAACTGATTGCCTGGAATTATTTTTCTTTGTTTTAATTTTTGAGACAAAGTCTCATTTAGCCCAGGCTGGCCTTAAACTGATGTAGTCCAGGATGACTGTAAACTCCAATTCTCTTGCCTCCGCCTCCCAATGCTGGCATAAAGGGTGCTCCATCTGTGTATGTCAGGGTTGTTTTTCTTACAGAGACACTCCTTTAGTTGAGTTTTGGCTAATTTCTGGAATTGAATTTGGCTAATTCTGTCAGTATTCTTGTATCTTATGGAAGAGATGAATTTTACTGTCCTTTTTGCCTTGTTGACATAGCCTAGCAATAACGTCTTGACATAAAGCATTAGCAGTGGATAAGTGAAGTCCCCTTCTCAAATTGCTGCACTATGTAGTAAAATAAATTAGTGGAACAGAAGGTGACACTTTAGTCCTTTTGTTTAGCTAAACTGAGTACTTCTTCAAAGCCCCTCGATATCACTGTTAAAACGCACCGTTATACTGTGTCGGTATTACATTACAGGCTTGTTTGCTTTTCCTATATATCCTTGATCTTTGTTCCTTCTTCCTTTGTTCTATACACCTGTTTAAAACACCAAGGCTCACCTTGCTCTGAGGAAGATGGAGCCCTTAGGAGATCCAAGGTATATTCTTGCTGTATCCAGTTGGTTGAATCAGGAGATTTGCAGCAAGAAGTAGCATCTGAGATCATAGGATTGCTGATGCTGGAGGTAAGGTGGAAGGGGCAATGCTCAGTGCCAAACATAGCATAGTTCCTACATAGGGAGAGGATCTGTGACTTAAAACGTGGGCCAGGAAGGTACCAGCCACTTAGACTGCTCTTACCTTCCAGTACCATGATACAAATCTCCTTGTAGGTCTTGAAAGCATTAAGGGGTTGATGGAGGACTCTAATCTTTGAAGTCCTTTACAATTACAAATATGGAACAGAACAGCATGATTCCATGAATCCCTGACAGTGCCTGTTGTGGGAGGCCATAACTATTCAGTATTTCAGCAATTGACTTCCTTCACAGAAAGGTTTCAAACGTTGGATTCCTGCTTAAGATATTCTTTATCCTTGAACTTTTAGGTTCACCATTTTCCAGGACCATTACTTGTCGAATTAGCCAGTGAGTTTGTTGGTGCTATCAGAGAGGACAGCCTAGTGAATGGGAAATCTTTGGAGTTATTTCCCATCATTCTTACTGCCTTGGCTACCAAAAAGGAAGTGCTGACTTGTGGGAAAGGTAATTTTCTTCCGGCTCTGTGGGCTTTTTCTTTTTTCATATTATGCAAAAAATCTCTTCATCCATTTTGTGTTTTTAGGTGATTTGAATGGAGAAGAATACAAGAGGCAGTTGATTGACAGCCTGTGTTCTGTCAGGTGAGTCTCTAGACACGCATGCACACACTCACACACAACTGTAGGCGATTTTGTTGTTTTGAGACTGGGGTTCCCTGTGCAGCTTAGGCTGTCTTTGAACTTATGATCTTCATGCCTTATGGAATGTTGTTGTCCCTGGTTGTATTTGTAAACTTTGTTGCCTGTTTTGTTGATGGTTGTTGTTTATAATATACCACCCTGAGAGCCAGGCATGGTGGTGTGTGCCTATAATCCCAGCACTTGGGAGGTGGACCCAGGAGGATCAGGAACAAAAAGTCATCTCGGCTGTGTAGCAAGTTTTTAAGAGTAACCTGAGCTACATTTGAGCCTGTCTCATAAAGTGGAATAAACGGTCCTTTGTCTGGCTTTCATTGTTAGTGCTGCTGCTGCTTACCAGCTCTTCCGAGTTTTGTGTGTGCATGTGTGTGTGTGTGTGTGTGTGTATGTATGTGTCTGTGTGTATGTGAATGTGTCTGAGTGCATGTCTGTGTGTGTGCGCCTGGGCATGTGTGTGTGTGAGTGTATGGGGGTGATGTGTGCGCACACTACTGCCAAAGCCTGGGCATGCTTTCCCAGCACTGGGTTTTCTCATTCCGTAAAGCTCCCCAGTATTGTCCACCACCTGTTTGCCTGCTGACTGCCAGGCTTAGCTCAAAAGGCCTGCCTTTTTTTCTTCCCTATATCTTCCAAACCAAATATTAATTTACTATTATTTAATATTATTTCCAAACCAAATAATAATAATATAAGAATCTTTATTATATGTAAATTTATGTATAGTTACATAATAAATATTATATGTCAGTATATGATATATTACCATAATTATGGTAATAACTTTAGTATTATTTATAAACCAGGTAATAATAATAATAGCAACAATATACTATTATAACACCATTTGGTTTGCAGTAAGTATTTAAGGAAAGAAAGAGCTGATTCAGTATACTAGAACTGCATGTGCTTCTAGTTTACATGACTGTTAGTTTTAATGCAGCTGCACAGGACTCTAAATATGGTTTAGAGTCCCGAGGGAGTGTCTAGTTAAGGCAGAGGATTGTCTAGTTCGTTTGTGTGTGTGTTTTTTATTTGTTTTTAAAACACTTTGGGTTTTTTGTTTGCTTGTTTTGTTTTTGAGACAAGGTCTCATTATGTAGCTCAGGCTAGCTCCAAATTTTTGTGGCATTGTTTCCGTCTCAGCCTCCCAAGTACTGGGATTACGAGTGTACACCATCAGGCCTAGCTAACTTGTTTCTTTTATTAAAGACAGATTCTCAATATATAGCCTTAAATTCATTCCCCTCCTGCCTTATCCTCTAGAATACTGGCATTATAGGTCTAAGTTAACAGTCCTGGTTCAAATATTTTCTCTATTTAAAAGAAAAAAAAAGTTTGCCATAACCTGTTTATATACCTAAGTGACATTTTGTAAGTATGTATGTAAACTGTGTTTATAAATTATGTATGTAAACTGTTCCAAGTAATAAATTGATTTGTTGAGTGTGTGCTTTTTTAAAGTTGTAACTTGTACACTCTAAGATGTATATAAAGTGTGCTTGCTTCCTATGGTTTTACCAATATTTGGTATTATCAGAGTGGTCTGTTTGTTTTTTTGGTGCTAGGGTGTAAACCTTATCATCTGTTTTTATTTTCTAGTCTGTTAAGTTAAAAACTAGTTATTGGTCCTATTTATTCATTTTGTATTTTTTAAAAAGACAGGGTCTCAGGCAAGGGGTGACCTTGAGCTTCAGGTCTTCATACTGCCTCTAAAGGGACAAGATTCCAGAGCCACTAATACCCAGCTATTGTTTCAAATTGTGTTTGTTTCATCTTGCTTCCCAGTATTGAAAATCAAATTTGAAATGTCCCCCTTTTTCTTCATTAGTTTTATAAAATTATATGTAAAGGAGTTAAAATGAAATTAACGCATACTCTTCTTCATTGTCTTTAACCAGATGGGCTCAACGATACGTGATTCAACTCACTTCTATGTTCAAGTAAGCATTGTTTGTTTGTTATCTTTACATCAAGCTTTGTCAACACACCTATAAGAAATTGAAACATGGTGAGCTCAAGCTCAACTTTTTCTGAATAATATCATGGTACCTCTATTTTCTGCTATGGTATTCTTTCCCCTCCCTCTATTTTGGCTTAGTTTATTAAATATATGACTGATTTTCTTTTCGAGATGCTTAAGTAAATTTATTAGTTCTCTTAAAAGATTATTTATAAGAGAAAACTCAAAGAGGACAGCTATAGTCTAATAGCTTCTTTATTTTTTAATTCCAAATTTTATTTAAAGACTTGTTTTATTGTTTATGTGTGCATGTGTGTGCAAGTGCCTGAAGAGGCTAAAATTGGGTGTCAGATCCCCTGGAGCTGGAGTTGTAGGTGGTTTTGAGCTGCTCATTGTGTGTGTTAGGAACCAAACTTCAGTCCCTGGAGGAACAGCAACTGCTCCTAGCCATTAAGCCATCTTTTTGGTCCCTTAAGTAACTGATTGATTGGTTGATTTTGTGTGTGTGTGTGTGTGTGTGTGTGTGTGTGTGTGTGTGTGTGTGTGTGTGTTTGCTGCTGAGAAGGTACTTATATTGTGAGTGTGGGTGTATGTGGGGGCCAGAGGTTGATGTTGGGTGTCCTCCTTGATCATCTTTTACCTTAGGTATTGAGACATAGTCATTCACTTATCCCATAGCTTGATGATTCAACTATTCTAACTAGGTTGCTCATCCAGAGATCCTGTCTTGGATGAAATTATAGGTGATGGGTCCTGGGGATCCAAGCCCTGGTCCTCACTCTTGCATAGTAAATGCTTTACCCTACTGAGATATGTCCCCAGTCCCTACATTTTATTTTTTAAAAAAAAAATGTTTAATAGAATTTTAATTGTTACAAAGCCCTGCATTTAATTCCTAAAAACAAAGCAGTAAGGCTCTGGGCTAGACTTTAAATCTCTGCTCTACAGGGATGTCCGTCTAACGACAGAAGAGATGGATCTGGTGGTGGCAAAAGTATTGTCGATGTTTTCAAAGTTGAACCTGCAAGAAATACCACCCTTGGTCTATCAGCTTCTGGTTCTCTCTTCCAAGGTACAAATAAAACAGTTATTCTTCTTAATTCTGTGGCATAAGCAGCTATCCCAGTTCAGCTTTTTCAGATTGTTGGTTTCCATACTAAGACATACATGTTTTTATTTCATCTGTGGTGATTTGATCATGCTTTTCAGCCAAGCGGAAAATATTTTTTGTGTGAAAGTAAAAGAAATAGACCTAGAAAGTGTGTACACTGAGAGCACAGAAACTATAGTATTTGTTGTGTGACACTATTCCCAGAGAGATGTGAGCAAACACCTGCTCAAACCAGATAGGGAACCAATGGCAGATCCCATAAGGATGCCACCAAAGCCCACCGTGGTGAAACAGGCTTTCCTGGGGTTGCTTTCAGGAGTGTGGGTGAGAGTTACTTGCAGAAGCAAAAATGACTCAAAGACTACATTGTCAAAGGCCCACCCCAGCATGGATGACAGCTCACAAAAACTGGAATTCTGGAGTGTAGGGCACACTGGGAGAGGCAGCGCAGCAGGTTAGAGTCTCCTTCAAGCAACTCAGCTGGTCTGACAGTGTCTCTCACCAGTCCTTGCTGCCTATATGTGCTTGAGGAGGCTGGGGCCTAGTGTATCTCTTAAGTTTCAGGGACTTTGCCTGTTATTATTACCTAGGCTTATGGAGCTTCCTTGCAGAATGAAATATTTTATCTAGGAAGAAATGCAACACAACAGTGTTTCAGCTAGGGTTGGGCACTCTACAACCAAGTGGTTTCCCTGGCATTGTGGAGTATTTCAAACTTTTGCAACTTGAAAGTGTTCTGTGTGTTCTTACCATGACACTGGGTTGTAACTTATTTAAACTTATACTAGGTAACTCTTGGTTATTTTACCTTCAGTTAGGAGAACGTTCTTTTATTATAATAATAATTATTTTATTTTTAGGGAAGCAGAAGGAGTGTTCTGGATGGAATAATAGCCTTCTTCAATGAGCTAGATAAGCAGCACAGCGAGGAACAGAGCAGTGATGAGTGAGTAACAGAGTTTAGAAGTGCAGCACATTTTTTACAAATCCACCTGCCCACCGTGCGCCTTGGTCATTAATGTGATTGTTAGCTTCGCTTCCTCCCCCTCCTGTCCCCTCTTCAGAACTGTAGCCCCCTCCAGCTGCCCAGTTACGAAGGTAGGAGAATAAGTCTTATTCATACCCTTCCAGGAGAGTATCAATAACTAACTGTCTTTTAAGATGTAGGTTTAGCATCTATTTATAAGAAAATTAACAAACAGCAAATTGCCTTCTCTGTGGGTAGCATTGGCCTTGGGACTATAGTGATGAACCAGTCAGTTGAGACTTCTGCTGTATTGGAGCTTAAATTCTGGTGAGAAGAGAATCTTAAGCTGGTCGTGTGTGACAAATGGAAAGGATGATGTGTCAGTGACAGCACAGCTGCTTTAGATTGGGTCTGGGAAAACGTCTCTGGGAAGGTTCTGTTTTAGCCTAGCCTGACTGATAAGAGCCACCATATGTTGATGAGGAGAGCATTTTCAGGTTGGGAATAATACAAAGACAGAGCACAATGTGACATATCTTAGAAAACTGGTGGATTTTTTTTTTTTTAAATGTTTCTTTTGTGTGTGTATGTGTGGGCCTAAGTGTATGTATATGCACCATGTGCGTGCAGTATCGTTAGAAGCCAGAGAGGGCATCAGATCCCCTGAACCGGGGGTTACAGATGGTTGTGAGCTGCTATGTGGGTGCTAGGAATTGAACCCAGGTCCCCTGCAAGAGCAGCCAGTGCTCTTAACCACTGAGCCATCTCTCCAGTCCCGGATGTTTCCCTGTTTTTAAAAAAGTGCACAGAGTGCTTATTCTGTGTCAGGTGCATGTACTAACATTGCTTTTTATGTGGCTATGGAAACCAAGAAACAAATCCAGGTATTATCCTGCGTTGTGTAGCCAGAAAATAACAGCAAAGATTTGAATCCAAGTGGCCTGGCTAAGGGGTCTCAGGGTTGGGTCTAGTGCAATCAGCTGCTCCCAGTCGGTAATAATCTTTGTTACTTGGCTTGCACAGTTGATGAGAAGGTGGTTCTCTACGTTGACTTAGTTTCTAAGTTGGCAGCGGGTTTCACAGACGGTAAGGAGATCTGTTCTGACCACATTAGATTTGCAGTGCTCATTAGCAACCTGTATGGAGCATTGAGCAGGTGAAAGTCTGAACCGAAAATATAAATTGATACATATTTTTAAATTATTCAAAAGTAAATACACATATACATGTAAATTGGGAAGGGACTAAAGCCAAGGGACAGGATGGAATTATCTAGGGAAGAAATGAAGAGGAAGACACCGAACAGCTCTGAGATATTGGACATTTACAGATGGGGGAGGTGAGCTAGAGATGGGGAAAACGTTGAGATCAATGGCAGTGTCCCAGAAGACAAGGAAAATAGGTTTATAATCCCTGCACTTTGAGAGCTGAGGCAGACAGATCATGAATTCAAATTCAAGGCCAGTATAGGCTGCATAGTTCCATGAGACTTCATTGGTTTTGGCCACATGGACATTATCCGTGACCCTTATAAGACTAGTGTGATGGTACTGGTGGTGTAAGGAGAGTCAGAGCCTGACTGAACTTGGTTGGACTTGGGTAGAGAGTCTGAGATAAAGAAATGGAAATGCTGACCACAGACATTCTTGCTGTAAGTTTTCTTGCAACTTCTGCTTCCATGGTTCTGCAGCTTCAGTTGGATGCTTGTGTGTCCCAGCACCTTGGCATTCGATAACCCTAACTTAGACCTTGCTATTGAATCTTCTAGGCTGTTGGAACTTGTTACCACCCCAGCAGATGAACTTTATCATGTAGAAGGCACCGTCATTCTACACATTGTGTTTGCCGTCAAACTGGACTGTGAATTAGGCAGAGAACTTCTGAAACACGTAAAGGTAGCACCAGCTCTTACTAAGATGTTTCCAGGTCTCTGTGAGACAGAGAGTTTGTACTGAAGCCTCCTTTGTGTCAGTGACCAGAAGCACAAATACAGGATATCCATGGGTCTAGAGAATCTTATTTTTTGGTTGTTGATTTGTTTTGTTTTTCGAGACAGGGTTTCTCTGTATAGCCCTGGTTGTCCTAGAACTCACTCTCTAGACCAGGCTGGCTTCAGACTCAGAACTCAAAAAATCTGCCTGCCTCTGCCACCTGGGTGCTGGTGGCACTTCTACTTTCAAATTTTAATGTAATTGCCCTTGAACTACAAAAATAAATTAATTAACTTAATTAAATTAAAACCTTTAGGGGGCAGTCAAATGGCTCAGTGGGTAAAAGCAATGGCTCCCAAGCCTGATTGCTTGGATTCAGTTCCTGGGACCAGCATAGTAGAAGGAAAAAACTGACTCTCAAAAACTGTCCTTTGACCTGTGTGGCCTCTGTTCCCTTCACCTAGCTTTAGAGCCTGTCCTGGGACTTGATCTGAGACAAGACATCCTCTTGTCTCTGCTTCCCAAGTGCTGGGATTAAAGGTGTATGCCACCACTGCCAGGCTATGTGGTTTTTTTGTTTTGTTTTGTTTGTTTGTTTGAGACAGGGTTTCTCTGTGGCTTTGAAGTCTGTCCTGGAACCAGCTCTTGTAGACCAGGCTGGTCTCAAACTCACAGAGATCCGCCTGCCTCTGCCTCCCCAGTGCTGGGATTAAAGGCGTGTGCCACCAACGCCTGGCCCCGGCTATGCTTTTATAAGTACTATTTACTTTAGCCCTTATTTGGTTGCAAGTATATCTTTGTAATGTGTTCTTTAAATTTTTTTTATATTCTGTGTTTGTGAGTGTTTTGCGTGTATGTATGTATGTGCACCACATGTGTGCTGGGTGCCAGAGGAGGTCAGAAGAAGGCATCAGATCTCCTGGGACTGGAGTTATTGACGTTTGTCAGCCTCCATGAAGGTTCTTGGAACTGAATCTGTGTCCTCTGCAAGAACAGCAAGTGCTCTTAACCATGGAGCTATCTCTCCATCTCCATTATATAATTGTTTAAAATCATCCACCCTGTCATCTTGAGTTCTACTTTGTAAGATTTACCTGATTGTTTTCTTGGGACTAGATTGTGGTTTTAGCACAGATCCT
The DNA here is from genome assembly GCF_003668045.3 of Cricetulus griseus. NCBI lineage: Eukaryota > Metazoa > Chordata > Mammalia > Rodentia > Cricetidae > Cricetulus > Cricetulus griseus. The sequence continues at coordinate 118,198,128 of NC_048596.1, read as the reverse complement.
TCAGAAGCCTTGGACTTTGTCTGCAGAGGTCAGCAGCTCTGTGTACAGGGGCTGATAAATAATGACTAGTTTAGTGTTGTAGGCTTCACAGTCTGTCACAGCTGCCCAGCATTAGTGTGCTAGCAAGAACTCAGCCCTGGACAAGACACAGGAATTGGTATGGCTGTGTCCAAATGAAACTCTATAGACACTAAGACTTGAAGCATTTCATTTTCATGTTATGAAGTGTTTTAATTTTTCCTTTGATCCTTTATCAACTGTTTTAAAATGTAAAACCACTCTTTACTCATTGGCTGCACAAAAACAGGTTGCCTTTGGTTGACGGCCAACCACTCTCCCATGAGGCATGTAGTATCTAGGATTTCTTCTGGTGATGGTGAACCGTTTGATTAAGATAATGACTGCCAGTTTTTCATTTGTAAAGAAATATATTCCCCTTTGTGATTGAAATAATGTTTAAGCTGGAGAGATAGCTCAGTGGTTAAAAGTGTAAGAGTTCTATTTCCAGCACCCACGTTAGGCTGCTCCCAACCACTTCTATCTCCAGTTCTAGGGAGTCAAACGCCCTCTTCTTGCCTCTGTAGGCATCTGAACTTGTGTACAAAGTTACACACATATATACATAATTAAAACTAAATCTTTTAAAAATATGTCATATTTTATGAACATGTGAAAATCCTTTACTTCAATAACCATATAATAATTGTTTTTCCATATATTAACGATTCTTAGCCTAAATCAGGAATTAAACTGGGAATTGCAAAATGGTAGAATTAAAAGGAGAAAATTAAAAAATTTGAGTGCTAGGTCTTGCTATTCCTAGCTGACCTAGAACTTGTTTTGTAGCCCAGGTTTGCCTCCAACATGGGGCAATTGTCCCTCAGCAAAATTTATAAAAGTTCTATTGTATCATTTGTTCTATTAATGTAGTGTTAGTTTTTACATTTCCCCTCTATTGTTTTGTCGGTATGTCCGTATGTCAGTAAAGCTTTTTAACTGGCTCTGCTCATTATTCTCTAGCAATCCTTATCTGTTTTGAGCTAGGAGTTATTTGGATTCCTCGAGTTGGGTTATGTGTCCTTTTGAAGTGGCAGCATTGGTCTTTGAGCATTTTTGTGGCACAGGATATGCATGGTTTACTTGTGTTTTCCTTGACACACCAGAATATGAGCCACTTCCTCTAGGAGCCCTGAGTCCATTGTGTAGGCAAGGCTGCTTGAGGATCATGACTGGTTAGGCCTGAAAGTCTTCCTTCATCTCCTGTCAGCCCATTGTTCCCTTTATGGTGCAAAGTAATCGTTTTCTTGCTATTTTTTTTCTCTCCCTCTGTCCTTCTCCCTCCCTCCCTCCCTCCCTCTCTCCCTCCCTCCCTCTCTCCCTCCCTCCCTTCCTCCTTCCCTCCCTCCTTCCCTCCCTCCAGGATTACTCTGTGTAGCCTTGTCCTGGAACTCACTCTGTAGATCAGGCTGGCCTCAAACCCAGAGATCTATCTGCCTCCACCTTTCTAGTGCCGGGATTAAAGGTGTGCACCACCACTGCCCTGTTTATTGAACTTGTTTTAAGGAGGTTTTGCTGTGCTTGTGAAGTATAACGACGTTTGGTTTATTCTAGGCTGGACAGCAAGGGGACCCCAGTAAATCCTTATGTCCTTTCAGCATTGCTCTTCTTCTCTCTCTAACAAGGATACAAAGATTTGAGGAACAGGTATTTTTTTTTTTAAATGATACTTCTATTCCTTTTATAGTTGACAAGAAAGCATACAAAAACCTGTTTTTGTTAGTATCCTTCCCTATCCTACCAGCAACAAAGACCACTGTTCTAGGCTGCTGGAAAACTTCAGATTCCTGGAGTGTGCCTTCATTTCCCATTGAGATAGCCAGATGGTAGAGTGGAGTAACAGAGTCACGTGGCATGCTCAAGCTACTAGAAAGCCAGCCTAGGTGGCTTTTCAGCAGCAGCTTCATGGTAGCCTTTCTAAGAACTATGCCTGATAATCAATGAGAAAAGCATAAAGTTCTTGCTCTCTTTTTCTTGTGGGTTCCAAGGTTATGCGTAATGTTTTTTTTTTTTTTTTTTTTTTTTTTTTGTCTTTTGTTTTGTGGTTGTGAACATTGATTCAGCCTCACATTTGGTGGCAGGTGGTAGACCACTGAGTTACACACCTGTCTCTGTTGATTACTAAGTAATTTGAGACAAGGGAGCTACTGGTTAGATGGCTCAGCAGCTGAAAACACTTGGTACTAAGCCTGATGATGGATGTTCAGTCCCTAGGAATGGCATAGTAGAAGGAAAGAACCAACTCCCAAAAATGGTTCTCTGACTTCTCCATGTGCACCGTGGCATGCAGTTCCCCAAATCCAAATAAGTTGTGTGATTTGTCCTCAGACTTGTAATCCTCCTGCCTCAACCTTTGAATATCAGATTATAGACATGCACCACCAGACCTGGCATAGGAAATGTTTATTTATAATATATTTTATAATATATTAACATTTCACCCTTTTCTCATGAAGAAGCTCAACAACTTTTGTATCATCTCAGTCTATTTAAACAGTCACCATAGGGCTGTGTGTGAGCAGCGATTATCTCAGACCAGAAACTATAATTTTGGATCATTTTCTCATTTCTTCAATTATATCAGGTGTTTGATCTTTTAAAGACTTCAGTTATAAAAAGCTTTAAGGATCTTCAGCTCCTCCAAGGCTCAAAATTTCTTCAGAATCTCGTCCCTCAGAAAACTTGTGTTTCATCCATGATCTTAGAAGTGGCAAAAAATAGGTGAGTTGATGAACCATATTCTAAAAGTGTTTGAGGGTTTGGGTTAGAAAATGCAGTGTGGACCCACACTTAAGTCCACCCAAAGCAGACTGACGGCTATCGTTAATGACTTTGTAAGATTAAAGTTCTGTCCCTTATAAATGGTAAGAGAAAATGTTTCTATATTGAAGGGAAAAAAAAACCCTTCCATCTCAGGGCCTGATTTCTTAGACACCTGCTGTCTAACAAGAATATAAAGCATTGTCTTGTTCTTTTTTTTTTTTTTTTTTTTTTGATGCTGCAGCGCTCTTAGCCTAAGTCTTTATTGGCACCTTCTTAAGTGAGTGAAAAATACTAACTTATCTTTGACCATTGACTTAACAGTTTTATACAGTCCTACTTAAACTACAAGGAAAACAGTAGGATGTTTGTTTTATTTTGTTTATTAATTGCAGGGTAAGTAGTTATTGTAACAATATTCTGTCATACTTTTCTTTGTCTATGGGTTAAATATAAAGTTTTACACTTTAAGCCATAATTTAAGGTCTTTTTCATGTGCTGGATGGAATTCTGATTCAGATTCAGATGTGAACTCTGCACATCAGGCAAATTAGAGAAACTGAGTTCTCAGAGTGTTCCACTCGCTAAACAGGCTCTGAAACATCTCTGTCTGTTCTGTATCTGGATATTGTTTGCTTGCTGGTGGAAAGTCTGATGATTATCTGATTTCTGTGTTATCATAGATAACCTGTGTTTTTCTTCATAGAAACTTTTACAACTTTTGTCTAATCTTTGCTATTCTGAAATTTAAGTTTACGTTCATGCATCTTCCTTTTTCATGCTACATGTTACTTAGGTTTGTACTCTTTATAGTGATTTATATCTTTCCTAAACACTGATATTCTTGTTTTGTGCAATTGGGGAGATGGCTCAGTTGGTAAGTGTTTGCTATGTGAGCATGAGTACCCATGTAAAAAGACAGGCATTACAATGTACGCCTGTAATCACAGTGGGAAGGCCATGACTGTACCCTGTCTACCACCTTACTACAAGAGCCTCAAAGGGATATTCTCCATCATATCCCAAACAAGATCCTGACCTGCCATGGACGACAGGGGTCTGGGGACAGAGGAGGCCGTAATACTCAGCCTTTTTCGAGACTGGGTCTAATGTATCCCAGGCTGGCTTTGGAACTTACTGTATAGCCATGGATGACCTTGACTGTCCAGCATCTACCTCTCAAACGCTGTAATTGCAGGTGTATGTCACCATGCTCAGTCTTATGCAGTGCTGGGGATTGAACCCAGGACTTCCTGTATGCTAGAAAAATACTCTATCAACTGAGTTACATCCCCAGCCCCATGTGTGTATCTTGCTATGTTCTAAGTACTAGGGTGGAAGAATGGAACATATACTTTATTTATCTTGATCTTTCTCTCCAGAGTGAATATTGTTAAATCTGTTAAGATGCACAGCTGTCTCATTTGTTGTTTAGTGCTGCCTTACACTTTTCCTGTGTCTGAACAGGTTGATGTAAAGACCAATTTAAGCTCATCCCTGCCACGATAAAGGGTGACATCAAGTGGTGGTCACTAAGGTTCTTTTGCTTACAAAGGTTATTTGTAGTTTAGCTCATCCTGTTGCAACCACATCATTCATCCATCTATGCTATAATGCTTTACTGAGTGCTTTGTGCCTGGGCTATGTGGGTAAAAATGTGACTACATGATGGTCTGAACCCTCCAGAATCTCAGTCTAGAGAGGGACAACTTTTTAAGTGTGTACATTGTGCTGCATAGAAAGGAGAATTGAAAAAGCTACTGGTTGTGAAATATTGAGTGGAAACTGCAAATGGTCATTGCATTGAAATACTGTATATTTCTTTTTATATTTTTGGTTTCTGTTTTTTTTTTAAAGTATTTTAGATACTTTCTTTTATTTTTGACTGAGGATTGAATCCAAGGCCTTGTATGTGCTAGATAAGCATTCTACCATTAAGCTGCACCTCTAGCCCATAATTTATGGATTCTCCCTAAGTAAGTGTTCTGTCTGCCTTGGAAACCTGTTGCCTACATTTCTATGACCACAGTAAGAATTCTGTCAAATAACAGTGCGTGCAGAGAAAGGAGATCTGAGTTAAATGAGCAAATGCCATTGTGTATGAGGATGGGTATTTTCTAAGATTCTCTTGATTACACTTTGTTTTCTTGCAGTGTTCACAGTTGGGATCATGTAACTCAAGGTCTGATAGAACTTGGTTTCATTTTAATGGATTCATATGGGCCAAAAAAGATTCTTGATGGGAGAGCTGTTGAAATTGGCTCCAGTCTTTCTAAAATGACAAACCAGCATGCATGTAAGCTGGGAGCTAATATCTTGCTGGAAACCTTTAAGGTAAGTGAACTGGATAGTCTTATGTCAACTTGACACAATCTAGAGTCATCAGCAAGGAGGGAGCCCCCGTTGAGAAAATGCCTTCGTAAGATCTGGCTATGGGCAAGCCTGTAATGCATTTTCTTATTAATAGTGAGGGAGGGCACAGCCCATTGTGGTTGGTGGCATACATGGGCCAGTGGTTCTGGGTTCTGTAAGAAATCAGGCTGAGCAAGCCATAAAGCATAAGCTACTAAGCAGCACTCCTCTGTGGCTTCTGCATCAGCTCTTGCCTCCAGGTCACTACGCTGCTTGAGTTCCTGTCCTGACTTCCTTTGACGATGAACTGTGATATGGAAGCATAAGCTGTACAAACCCTTTCCTCCCCAAGTTGCTTTGGTCATAGTGTTTCATCACGGCAGTAGTAACCTTAACTAAGACAGTAAGAGTCTAACTTGACTACCAATTTCAAATTATATCTAAATAATATAAATAGAGCAAGATGTTGCCTGGAAGTTTGGCATGTAAGGAAGTTTGACAATTGGCAGAGTGTGTGTGACAGCTTGGGGTGGTATTGAAACCTTACAGATCCAGATTACACTCATTTTTCTTTCTTTTTATTTGTGTTGAGAGAGGGAAAGGTATATGCATGTGAACGTGTGAGTACACTTGTCCTTGTGTGCACATGTGTACAGAAGACCGGAGTAGAGCCTTGGGTGTCTTCCTAGATAGTTTTCCACTGTATTGCCTTGAACCAGGAGTTTTCACTAAAACCTTAAGTTTGAATGGCAGGTAGATTTCTTTCCCTCTAGTAAACAGTATGCCAGCCTTTTGTCTCTGGCATAACCTGGGAGAAACAAATTACAAAGAGGAGTTATTTTGGCTCACAATTTCAGATGTTTCAGTCTGTGCTTGACTGACTCAATGCCATTGGGCCTAGATGTGTCAGAATATCATTCAAGGCAGCAGGAGCAGGACAGAGGAGGCTACTCACCTGATAGGGCTGGAAAGTGGAGAGACAGACCACAGAACGCACAAAAGAGCTAAAGAGACAAACAGAAGGAGACAGACCAGGTCAAGCCTGTACTAGCTGGCTTGTTCCTTCTTTGTCTCTTAGCTTACTGCATACTTCAGTCCACATTCAGCGTAGTCTGTGTTTCATCACGGGCTAGCAGTGCCAGAAGTGCTCCGTTAATCCTAGGACTCAGGAGACTGGCAGACAGATCTCTATGAGATCTTTGTGAGTTTGAGGTCAGCCTGGTCTACATAGTGAAATGAGTTCCAGGACAACCAGGGCTGCATAGAGAGACCCTGTCTCAAAACAAAGCCAAAATCAAGTTGACGATGAAGAACCACCATGGTCCTGGAGAGATGCTCAGCACGTCAGACCACTTGCTGCTTTTGCAGAGGATTGGGTTCTGTTCCCAATATCTCATGGGGGCCACAACCCACTGTAATTCCAGCTCCGGGTCTCCAGCACCCTCTTCTGGCCTCTTTGAGAACGAGGCATTCACATGGTGCACATCCATACATGCAGGCAAAACACTCATACACTTTTGAAAAGAAATATGGTTAACAACATTCTTAGAATGAATTTTTGTTTAAAATCTATATTTTTAAAAAACAAGATGTTCCATTTGATTTCAGAGGTGCTGATTGTATCAAAATATCTATAGAGCATATAATTGCTATTAAATCAGTAACTATCAAGTTTAAAATATCTAGAATGTCAGAGTAACCAAATTCAAATAAGAGTTTAGAAAAAATACAAGTTAAATTTCTTAATTTTTTTTTGATACACCTGCTCTGCTTCTTGGAGCTGAGAAGACTATGGTTAAGATTTTGTTGTTTTGTTTCTAAAATTTTCCATGGGTATTTAAGTTTTACATTTAGGGATAAAAGTTACTGATTCTGTCAGAAATGTGGCTGTTGACTGTACTGGACACCTAAAGTGGGAGTAGGCCTTGATGCCTAATCTTGGCGTTTGTGAGAGCCACACCTCTACATTAATACAATAAGCACTTTCCTTGCCTAACAAATCATTTGGGTGAAGAATGAGGAAAGAGCTGATTCTTTTTCCAGATGATTCATATTGTATCCTGATTTGTCAGAAAAGTTGAGTTTCACACATGTCCAAATTATTCTTGTTCTGCCTAACATGTATTGATGTGCTAACAAGCTGAAAGTCACCCAGGCATGCTTTGTTGATTCCATTCTTTCAGATTCACGAGATGATCAGACAGGAAATTCTGGAGCAAGTCCTCAATAGAGTCGTTACTCGGACATCCTCTCCCATCAATCATTTCTTAGGTACGAACTTCAAATACATTCTTAAGAATATTTCCTTTTAAATGTCACGATTCAGGCCTAGGGAGAAAACAAACATCTACAGTGTGTGAGAGATGGCTCGGTGGTTAAAATGCCCACTGTGTTCAGCTGGAGTTTGAGATTGGGTCCTCAGAACCCACAAAATGCCAGGTGGGCTGGGTGGCCTCAAAAAATGGAGGAGGGAATCCCCAGAGCAAACTGACTGGCAAAAGTAGCCGTATTGATGGGCTGTGGGTTTGACTAGGAAACCTTGCCTTGATGAATCAGGTGGGAGGGGATCAAAGATGATTTCCAGATTCAACCTCCAATCTCTACATGCATGTACATACACACATCACTCAACGTGCTCCCACACATATGCAGCACACGCATATACACTCATGCACAATACACACACACACACACACACACACACACACACACACACACCATGCACACACAGGAGAAATGGAAAAAAGAAAAGAAAGCAAAGGTCCTTAATAATGATGTAATAGTTTAATGTATTGTGTCTGACTATGATGCCAATAAGATAGATGAATCCACTTGTCTGGTGTCAGTAAGGCAATATTTAAGTGATGAGCGGGATGTCCATTGTGCATTCTTGTTTACAGGTCTCCAGTGAGGCCTATTGTGTTGCTAAGTGACAGATGCTGGCCTTGAACGCCTGAGACTCTGGTCTTGAGTTTATCACTCTGGTGTTGTCCTTTTCCATGTATTGATCTCTACCTGTCTGTTTTTATTAGGTATCTCCTAGTGTTGAAATCCATTGCCTTTTTCTTACCCACCAGTTTTGCTAAATGGTCTGTTGTTTGACCTGTTTTGGCTTCTGTGAGACTTTGAGAAGGTCCTCAGAACTGTAATTGTTGGGTTTCTTATCATGCCGATGGCCAGTTGTCATCATCCCACACACACTTTTTATTGGTAACTTTTCTTTAACCCTTAAATTTTAGAGTTCAATAAAGTTCAATAATTAATATTTTGTTATACCTTATAACTTTATGATGTCTAATTGATATAATCTCCACATTTAAAGGATGACAATTTAATGACTTAACATGTATATATACTGTGAATATTTCCATATTCAGTTTAGGCACTGGGGAAATGAAATTAAACAGCATAACTAGATACTGTTGTACACCTATTAAAATGCATAAACTTAAAAAGAATGACCATGGCCAGGCATCATGGCACACGCCTTTAATCCCAACACTCAGGAGGCTGAGACAAGAGGATCTCTGTGAGTTCAAGCACCAGGTTAACTAAGGGTACATAGTCAGACACTGTCTCCAAAATAAAATTTAAAAAATGACCTCACCAAATGCTGGTGACAGTGTTAAATAATTAGAAACTGTTGGAGAAAGGTTTATTAAAAAATAGTACGTGAAGGAGGAAATGTTAAAAAAAAATTAATAAGTTAGACTTTACCAAATTGTAAAATTTCCTTTCTGTATGACATTACTGCAAAATGTGACGTCAAGCCTAAGATTGGGTGGAGATGTGTAGGAAGCATACCCCTGGACCTGACGATGGACCCCTCCTCTGTTAGTGGCTCCTTTCTCATTCCCGAGAACTTCCAAACAGCTTTCTGTTTTTTGATGCATTGCTTTGTGTTCTCACTTTGATGATTGCCACTTTTGTTTTCTTTCTTGTACTTGTTTTACATGTAATCTGTTCTTTCTCTGGTTAGACACTCAGTTTATTAATCCCCAGCTGGGATTAAAGGCATATGCTACCACAGCCCAGCCAGTACGTTCTTTTCTAAATTATCATCTCTCACCAGACGTGGCAATGATACACATCTGTAATCCAGTACTCTAGAGGCAGAGGCAGGAGGATTGCAAATTTGAAGCCAGCCTGGCCTCCTGACGTTTCAAGTGCTGGCACTTCAGTCCTAACCTACCTTTTCCACACCGATTTTGCTATTCTAGATCCTTCGACTCATCTACTGACCTCCTATCCCCTTCTGTGTTGTTCTTAGACTTTCCTGCACAGTCGGCCTGTGTTCCTTCACAACCTTGAATAATTCTTTATCTTTATCTTCTAAAATACCCACAATGACCTCTTCTTGTGCACTTCCTGTTTAAATTCTGTTTTTACTGTGTGTTAGGTAATACATGTTTGGAATTACTAGGTACTTGATAGTCTGTTATTTTTCTTTTGAGATATTTTTGCTTGTGTTCTAAGTACTAAAATTCTTGAAAGAAAAAAAAAAAATATATATATGTTATATATATATATATTATATATATTATATATTCTTGATAGGACCTAATGTTGAATACATTTGGCACTTGTGCAATCAGTGTAATGGTTTGTACTCTTATATTTGTGGTTGTAAGCCTAGCCTTTAATGGCTGAGCCATCTCTCTAGCCCTAGTTGTATTCTTTCTTTTAGACATTTTTATTTTGCTATTTTGTATAATCACAAAAATGGTAAACTATCCTGGTAACACTGGGAAAAATTATGTACAGGCAATAGAAATTTATATTTTAATAAAGAAGACAAAAACATTCAACATCTCTTTCCTCATACAGATGTTAGATGATTCCTTATCTTTATTTATACTTATGTGAAGCAACTAACTATAGATTCTGCTTTCAGACCTGCTTTCAGATATCATCTTGTATGCACCTTTAATTCTTCAGAGCTGTTCTAAAGTCACGGAGACTTTCGACTATTTGTCCTTCCTGCCTCTTCAGACAGTACAAGGTCTGCTCAAGGCTGTGCAGGTAAGTCATCTGACACACCAGCTTGCTTCCCAGACCCGAGCTTTAACTGTCTAGAAGGGAAAGTCTGGAACATCTTTCATAAACACGTATGCCAGAACTTGTGTTTCCTCTGAGCCTAACACAGTTTCATGATGAAGGGCTAAATGCACAGAGAAGGATTGCTTCCCAAGTCTGTCTCTCTCTCTCTCTCTCTCTCTCTCTCTCTCTCTCTCTCTCTCTCTCTCTCTCTCTCTCTCACACACACACACACACACACCCATGTAGGTCTATTTCCTTCAGCTCATTTTCAGATTGGTCAATTTAGAAAATTAGTCAGCACAGTGGGTTCATGAAGGCACTCAAACTACTCTTTTGTTTGTGTCATTGATTGATTTTTGAGATAGGATCTCACTCTGTAGCCCAAGCTACCCTGAAACCCACTGGGTAGTCAAGGCTGGTCTCAAATTGTCGCAGTTCTCCTGCCCTAGTCTCCTGAGCTGCTGGGATTACAGTATCATATTAAATAAATTTTAGATAAATACAGGATTATTTAAATAATAGATGTAGCATCACAGTATTATAGAGTGTATCACCATGCCTGACAGTAACAACTTTCAAGTTACTATTTCAAAGTGCTCCGTTGTCTTTAAGTATAATCAGCATCGGCCATATATACAAACAGACCCAGAGCACACAGAATCCCAGTGGCATTCACAGAAAGGAGCTAAGCTAATATGGGGTGGGTGATCTACTCTGTTCTTCAGCCGCTTCTCAAAGTCAGCATGTCGATGAGAGATGCCTTGATCCTCGTCTTGCGGAAAGCTATGTTTGCCAGGTATGTCGCATTCCTTGAGACCACAGGGGGGCTACACCTTCTAATGTAAGTTATCCCTGCTATTTCCTGCTTGCCCCTGCTCACAGCGGTCATGCGGATCCCTAACTCGGCACAACACTCTTAAGCAGGTGAGGCATCATGCCAAAGGTTTTTCCTGCTTTTCATTCAGTTCCAGGCAACATCAGGAAGTGCAAACTATTACAGGTCTCATTTTGCACAGGGACAGTTAGGCTTAGACAAGATAAGTAACTAAAGGTTAGATAACGCATGGTATTGGGAATAGTCTACCATCAGTATTGGTGATCTCCAGCACCCCACTCTCCCACCCCTACAGTACCTCATGCAAAGGCTTGAAAACTTAAGCTAACCACCACACCAAGGGGAAAGGAGTCAAAAAGAATATACTCAACTATCTCACTTTTGTAGGCAGCAAAATTGTGGCCCAGACACTAGCGGACCCAGTGATTATTAAAGGGCCTGTGTCCTCCTTGGAGCTTACCCAGTGCCCCCCCCCCCCATACCTCTTCCTTTATTGTTTAGTATATAAGCTAGAGATGATTAATACTGTCTCCTAAAAATGTAATACAATGATGCGTGGAAGGCATTTGATTCTTGGAGGATAGGATACCCAGTTACCAAGTTGGTTATAATGCTCTCATATATGTCCAGAGGAATAACTGGCAAGTAGCTGTTATCTCTGTTCTAGAACTGACAGTCTTTTATTACTCTTCACCCAAAAGCATTCGGGCTAGACAGGGCTATGTGTTATAACCTGATCACTGAGCCACAGCCAGAAGTTGTCATTTTTCTGGATGGAAGGTTTATATGGCATCAAGTATTGTGCACCTCTATAAACAGGAAACTTATAGGAGAATACACTCATTCAGACACAGCAAAACTCAGCAATTTCCATTGCAGTTCAGTATGTAGGTTTGAGTTTCAGCCCAATTATAGCCTCTCAGGATTCTTCAGATTGCCATGGAGTCTTGCAAGCAGGATAAAAAGTACAGGTAGTCATGGGGTTAACTAGATAATGAAAACAATCAACTGCATTCATGTTGCTCTGAACACCTGGTACCTTATTTTGAGCTTATAATTCAGCTAGGCTTGGCTTGTGCTTGATTGTCCATAAGTAGTCTTCATATTCCTCCTGTGTAAATTTTTGCATTGCATTGCATTGCATATTCCTGTGCTGCTAACTTCTCTGTGTATTCTTGAGCTAGCCAGCTGGATTCCCGGAAATCTGCCGTTGCTGGATTTTTGCTGCTCTTGAAGAACTTTAAAGTCTTAGGCAGCCTGTCGTCCTCACAGTGCAGTCAGTCTATTGGTGCCACTCAGGTAAGGGTCACTCTGTCTATTGAACATTGCTTCAAGACCAGTAACATGGAAGCCATTTAGACGGTGTCTCAATAGCTCAGGCTGCCCTTGAACTTAGAGTAACCCTCATACCTCTGGCTCCTGAGTGCTAGAGATGTAAGCGTGAGGACTGTCTTCATCCCATACTTAATAGTAGTGGGTTTGCTCTATGTTAGACTGCTGTCTGCTGTGGTAGAGAATAGCCTTCCTGTAGCTGCTGAACTAGACGCTTGATTGAAATATATGTGTTATGTTATATATATATATATATATATATATATATATATATATCATGCTCATTTAAAGATTTAGAGCAGAATAAAACAAAGTAAATATTTCAATCATTTTATTGCTATGAAAAGATGTCATGACCACAGCAGCTCTTATAAAGGAAGACATTTAAGTGGTACTGGCTTATAGTTCAGAGGTTTCAGTTCCTTATCATCATGGCAGGACATGAAGGTGTGTACAGGCAGACATAGTGCTAGAGAGGTGGTGATGATGGTCTTTTTGTCTGGGGCAGTGAGCAGGTTCAGCAGCAGCCCCAAAGACTCCTTCCTGAGTGGACAAGCACGGTGAACTGGCCCTGAGAGGCCCCTGTTGCAAAGTTAACCACGGTCCACACAGCTTCTTTCTGAATTCTACATTCTTTAGTAGGGCTACCAATGGAGGCACTTGGATGTTAGGTTAAATAAAGAACCCTTCATCTGCTCCATCCTGCTTTTTTTAAAATGTACTTTTTAAAGATCTTGCTTATATGTAAGAGTGTCTTGCCTCCCTGTTTGTATGTGCACAGCTAAACAACACTAGCCTATCTGTAAAGCTCCTTGGTGTTTGTGTATGTGAAGAGCTAGACTTTTTAGTGGAAGTCTTGAGATTCTTAATGAAATCATGAATGTTGTGACTACTGGGTCGTTGTGGCATGAGGTAACCAGCTGCCTTCCTGAGTAGCTGCGTTGTGGAGCAGAAGAGTCAATCTTACTAGAATGGTCTAAACCTAGCTCGTTTCAAGCCAACATGAGTGATGTGGAATGCATGGCGAGGGCAATCCCATCTGCACATGTCCTGTGTTTCAGTGGAGGGAGAGCTAGGTCTAGTGTGTTTCCCTGATTGGGAGCACATCCTCCTTAATGGGAACCGCTTTAGAAGGCTGGCCACCAGCTGTCACTCTCCCTTGCAGGTGCACGTGGATGTCCATAGCCGCTACAACGCTGTTGCCAATGAAACGTTTTGCCTCGAGATCATGGACAGTTTGAAAAGATGTTTAGGGCAGCAGGCTGACATTCGACTCATGCTTTATGAGGTAAGCCAGGAAAGTGGGAGAAATGTGTCGACCCCTCCAGAGAATAGTCCTTCTGTGTCAGTCTTTTTTTGGTTCTACAAGTACAGTAGATGTGCCCTTATGCAGTTAGAGTCAGTGGGTGGTAATAGTAAGTTGTAAATAATTAATATATCTTAACCATTTTATTTTACTCTGCAATATTTAGATAAATGACTAATTTATCACTCTAAATTTGACACCAAATTTGTCGGTTTGTGAGTTCTGTCATACACAACATAACCTTACTTTATTGCCTCAGATTTCAAGTTTTTGTGTACTCAAACTACCATAAAAACTTCCAAGAGCTGGGTATGATGGCACATGCCTTCGCTCCTGGTACTGGAGAGGCATAGTATCTTAGTTATTTTTCTGTTGCCTGCTAATACCACAGCTAAGATAGCTTCGAGGAAGAAGTGTTTAAATGGGGCTTACAGCTCCAGAGGAATTTCTCACTGTCATGGCTGGGAGCTTGGCATCAGGCAGGCATGACACTGGAGCAGCAGCTGGCCTCTCATACCAAAATCCATAAGCAAGAGGCAGAGCGCTTTGAGGAGGTGGGAGGCTTTTGAAACCCCAAAGCCCACCTAATCCTTCCCAATAGTTCCACCAACTGGGGAGCAAACATTCAACATAACCTATGAGTATCATTCTCAAACCACCACACAGAGGCAGGCAGAGCTATATCCAAAAAAAAAAAAGTCAAGAAACATTTGATAGACTTAGTGTAGACAAGACTTAGAAGGTTCAGGGTTCGGCTTTCCCCTTTGAAGTGGTCTTACCTCTGATTCATCAGAGATTAATTTTAAAGTTGCCTATCTTAAATCTCTAATACACTTAGCTTAGTTTTAGTAAGAAGACAGCCCTCGTTCCCTCCCTCCCTCCCTTCATCCCTCCTTCCCTCCCTCCCTCCCTTCTTCCCTCCCTCACTCCCATACTTGTTTTTTAGGTGCAGATCTGATTCAGTCACATAACATAAAATGACAGAGTAGTTCGCAAAAAGCAGAAAACCAATCATAGCCCAGCCGCTACGAACAGGACCCAGCAATTGTGAAAGATGCACTGCTCTTTCTCTTATCTGAGGATTCAGGATGTAGTGTATTTCAGCATAGATGTTTCAAGGAAGGAATGGAGAATATCAGAACTTTCAACAAGGAGGGTAGAGTGGGGGTGGGGCCTGGGAGGAGTGAAGGGAGGGAAAACTGTGGTTGGGATGTATTGTGTGAGAGAAGAATAAATAAAATTAAATTTAAAAACAAACTAGGATAGATGGAAGTCATTTTAGGGAACAGCTTTGCCATTTTTTTTTTTCCCTTTTTCTCTCTTGGTCCTTCCCAGTAGGATCTCATGTAGCCCAATCTGGCCTCAGATTCTCTGGGCAGCCGATGACCTGTAATTCTTGATGTTCTTGCCTCTGCCTCCTCAAGTGCTGGGAGTACAAGGAGTGCTGACACACGTGGTACTCATTTGTCATCTTAGAGCAATCTTTATATAGAAGAAGTTGGCAGATACCAGAATTTTCAGGTTTATTGTAGAAAATGGGAAGGACTTTTAAAAATTGTTTAGGTTAGAAAGGTATCTGGGAGAGTAAAATGCTTATTGCTGAGAGGTGAAAATGGGAGGATTCTGGGGCTGACTGGCCAGCCAGCTGCCAAGTCCAGGCTCCCTGAACACTGCTGCCTCAGAAACTAAGGTAGACAGTGATTGTGGAAGACTCTCAGTACTGACCGTTACTCTCCAAATAGACATAGGCACACAGACAAATTTGTTTAGTAGTATTGCCAACAGTATTATATATTGTTCATATATAATATGTATGTAAAATTTATATAGGTTTGTCGTCTAACTTCATGTTGTACATTTTCTCATTTCATTAAATTTTCTCTGGCAACATGAGTTTTAAAGCCAAATAAAATATTTTGGGTGCATTGTATACTAATTTAACTATTCAGTTCTTGTCATGCCTTTGCAAACACTGAAATTCTCTCTCTCTCTCTCTCTCTCTCTCTCTCTCTCTCTCTCTCTGTCTCTCTCTCAATCTTTGTCTCTCTCCCTGCATGCTACCAGTGAGCCACACCTCTAGTCCCTAATTTTTTTTAAAGTTTACTTTTGTTATTTTTAATTATGTATGTGTATGTCTGTGTGTTGGTTTGTGTGTGTGTGAATGCAGGTGCCTGTGAAGGCCAAGGAGCTGGAGTTACAGGCTGTGGTGAGCCCTTGGTGTTGGTACTGGGAATGGAACTTAGGTCCTCTGCAAGAGTAGCAAGCTATTAATTGGAGGGAGCTAGGCAAATGATCACATTTATAACCCTAGCACTGGGGTGACCAAGGAAGATGGGTCATAAAAATTCATGAAAGCCAGGGCTACCAGGCTATGTCATGTATGCATGCACACATGTATGCACAGACACATGCATGCATGGACACATACTTGCTCAACCAACATTCCTTTATGATAAAATCTTAGAGCCAGGTGTGGTGGCACACACCTTTGATCCCAGCACTCAGGAGGATCTCTGTGAGCTCAAGGCCAGCCTGGTCTATAAATCCAGTTCCAGGACAATCAGGGCTGTTACACTGAGAAACCCTGTCTTGATTGCTCCCCCTCAAAAAATCTTTTAGAAACTACATTCAAGAAAGAACTTCCTCATTCTTAGAAGAGGAATCTGTGAAGCCTTGAAATGTCGACAGAATGAATGCTTTCCCCTATGAGGAGGAATGAAGGTATTTGTTCATAGGTGAGATACTATCATATACAACAGAGCAAGAAAAAGAAATAAAGGCATAAAAATTTAAAAGGAGAAACTAAAACTGTTTTGGTTTGCATAGTATCAACAATACCAACTAACCTGTTAAAAGTGGTTTAGTAAGATACATGTCAGTGTATGCTGTGATAAGATCAACAACCATGTGAAGGTTTATTAAAATTACACATCCTAGTATTGAATAGCTAGAAATGGAAATAAAGTGTTTAAAACAAATCGAAAGGAAATACTTAAGCCTCCAAATATTGTGAGAGAAGTTAAAGAATAAATAAAAAGGTATGACATATTTGTAGGTTACTTGGTGTTGGTGGTATTTTAAATCTCAAATCTGTAGTTCCAGTACAGCCCTAATGGAAACTCAGAATGCTGGTTTTGTTTTTTGTTGTTGTTTTTTGTTGTTGTTGTTTTTTTTTTTTTTGAGACTGGGTTTCTCTATGTAACAGCTCTAGCTGCCCTGGAACTCACTGTAGACCAGGCTGACCTTGAACTCACAAAGGTCCTCCTGTCTCTACCTCCCAAATGCTCAGATTAAAGACCTGCACCACTGTACAATAAATCTTTCTGCCAAGCCACCTGAGACCCGCTGCCATGTGGGTGCCTGAAATAACACATAGAGTCTTATATTAGGTTGCTGGCCAATGACTAAGATTTCTTATTTGCTAGCTCCGTCTTAAGTATCACCCATAACTATTAATCTATATATTTTATAAACTTATCTTATTGAGGATGCCAGCAGAATGCATCCTGTCTTCCTTGCAATCACATGGTGACTTCACAGAGAGGAGGAGGAAGAGCGACTTCCTGCTTGTCCCTGCTTATATTTTGAGTCTGCCTGCTATGTCACTTCCTGCCTAGATCACAAGACTATACTACATTTCCCAGAATCCTCCTCCACTCCTAGTCCTACATATTTGCCTCATTGGCCAAACAGTGCTTTATTCAACAACCAGTAAGATAAACATACACAGAAGGACCTCCCCCATTACACCATCGCCACCACCCAGCTCAGAATGCTGTTTTTAGTGTGTATATGTAAAGTAAGAAAATTTTATGGGCTGGAGAGATGGGTATAGCAGTTAAGGAGTGCTTAGCTCTTCAGAGGTCCTGAGTTTCCTAGCCCTACATTAGGTGGCTTATAACTGCCTATTATTTCAGCTCCAGGGAATCCAGTACCCTCTTCTGGCCTCCACAGGCACCCACACATATGTGGCATGTCCTCCAACCCTGCCTCACACAAACAATACATTTAAAAAGACCCGAGAACAGTGTAAGAAAGAGAATGATCTTGTCTCTGTTGCTCCTAGGGCTTCTATGATGTTCTTCGACGGAACTCTCGGCTGGCTAATTCAATCATGCAGACTCTCTTCTCGCAGGTAAAGTATGTCCTCATGACTCAGGGGAGTCAGAGGAGGTACTGAGATGTGTCCATGCTTTTCAGACTTCTGTAAATAAAAAATAACTCACAACTAGAATGCTAGTAAGTCATAGGCATGCTTTGCTTGAATTGTCACTTACCTGCTACTGTCTTGCTATTCTCTAAATCTTCCTTGAATTCTCAGTCTTCTCCTTAAATCAGAAGGAAACTTTATGGAACCATTCAATTTTATTTTATGTATTTGTAATGTTTTGAGACATGGGTATAGCCCAGTGTGCACTCAAATGGATTGTGTAGTTGAAGCTGCCTGAATTTCTGACTTAACTCTACTTTCCAAGTGCTAGGGTTTCAAATATGCACAGCCACTTCAGGCTTAGATTTTACATTTTCAAACAAGTGGTTTGGTTGGTTCTTTTGAGGTAAGTCTCACTTTATATCCCTTGCTGTCCTGGAACATACTATGTAGACCAGGCTGGCCTTGAACTCACAGGCATCCTTCTGCCTCTGCCTTCCAAGTGCTGGGATTAAAGATATTTGCCATCACACCTGTCTTAATTAGGGTTCTATTGCTGTGAGGAGATACCATCAACTCTTATAAAGGAACATTTAATTGGGGCTGGCTTACAGTTCAGAGGTTGAGTCCATTACCATCATGGTGGGAAGCATGGTAGCATGCAGGTGGACATGGTGATGGATAAGGAACTGAGTGTTCTACATCTGGATCTGCAGGCAGCAGGCAGAGACTTGGCTTGAGTTTCTGAGACTTCAAAACCTGCCCGCCAGTGACACATACCCTCTAACAAGGCCATACCTCCTAATAGTGCCACTCTCTATGGGCCTATGGGGGCCTTTTTTATTCAAATCACAAACCCAACTCAAAAATGTTTTAAATTAGTGAAATATTTCAAAAGACCATCAAGATGAGATGAGTTCAGATGGAGACATCAGATATAAATAAATAAATTCTCAAGATTCATTCATTAAGCATTATCAGGAATCTTTTTTCTTTTTTTAAAACCAGATATATAACATTTATTCTCTACCGGGAGAGCTCAGGTAGGCCCCTGGTCCATTATTTTCCTACAATTCTATGTGAACTGATACAGGCCCATGCCCCATTGCTTTATGGTAATTCTGGAAAAAAAAATCCATTTGAAATTAAGGTCTTAGATATGTGGAAGCTATTGGAAGGCCTTTGCTATCTGAAAACTCACTGGATGTCTGCATGCTCCTCTGTAAAATGTGTGCCATGCTAGCGAAATTACATCTTTCAAGCATCATCACACTGTAACAAGAATTAAAAATGTGTTTGAGGCATGGAGTGGTGCTTTCCAACATAGGTTAGTAAAATTCTGCAGGCTACAGGAGAGAAAAGACAGAAGTAAATAATAGCCAAGATTTATTTTAAAGCTCTGTTGTTCTTTATGTGTATTATAATAGTTATGTATATATATATATATATAATATATAATAGTATATAATAGTTTTGTAGCTTTAGTTTTGAGAGTATGATGTGGGTTGTCCTTCTGTATATATGTTTCTCTTATTGGTTGATGAATAAAACACTGTTCTGCCAATGAGGCAGGAAGATAGTCAGGACTAGGAGTCAAGGAGAATTCTGGGAAAGGTAGGCAGAGAGGGCCTGCCAGAACAGTCACCATGTGAGCCGACAAAGGAGTTAAAGGTCCGGACCCTTCTCTGGTAAGATAAGACCACATGGAAATACTTAGATTAATAGAAATGGGTTAATAATTAAGACAGAGCTAGCCAATAAAAAGCCCAAGCCACCGGCCAACAGTTTTATAACAATTATAGTGTCTGTGTGCTTATTTGGGGCCCAAGGGTGGCAGGATCAGCAGGGACAAAAAAACCTCTCGTTATACCAGTAGACTCCTTTTTCAAGTGAGGACCCAAGATTTAGATAACTATCAAAATCAGTAGTAAGTGATAGTACTAGATTAGACTTGGAAGTCTATACTCTTTTTAAGAATCTTTTATTCGTTGACGATCTCCTCCATACACACCCCAGTCCCCCGGGCACCCCCCAACACATCCCCTTTCCACCTTCATATCTTCCTCTTTCTTTCTTTCTTTCTTTCTGTAACACACTTAGTCCGGTGATGCTGATTGGCAGCCTGTGCTCTTCATCAGACTCCCTAAAAATGCTGATTGCCTTTCAAGTTTAGGGACTGGTATGAAGGCAGTACAAGTAAAGTAAAATCATTGCCTTGCCCTCAGCTTGAATTGTTAAATACTCAGAAGTATTCATGAGTCATGGTTTTTCTGTCTCACCCTACACAGTTAAAACAGTTCTATGAACCAGAACCTGATCTGCTACCTCCTCTGAAACTAGGAGCTTGTGTTCTGACCCAAGGAAGTCAGGTCATTCTACAAGAACCCCTGGTAAGACTTGCCTGCCCCGCAGCCACTGTCTCACTGTCAGTGGTAAGGTTATTTATGGTGGTATGGTTATTTTTCAAGCAGTTTTTACTCTTTAACTTTTCCATATCCACTATCTGTGACCCATTTTAAGATTTACTGTATTTTATGTATATGAGTATTTTCCTGCATGCATACGCATGCACCATGGTACCTAGAGGCCAGAAGAGGGCATTGGATCCCTTGGAATGGAGTTACAGCCGGTTGTGAACCACAGTGTGGTTGCTGAAACTCGAACCCGGATCCTCTATGAGAGCAGTAAGTGCCACTTACTGAGCCATCTCCCTACTTTGATCTCTTGGTCAAAGTCTCCATATTAGTACTTCATTAATCATGACAGCCACCTCTTCCTTAAAAGAGTGTCATATGTGTCCACTATAGATCTTTGGTTACACACTAATGGAAGTAGAGATGCAAGCAGGAGTCAATGAATCGGCTTCCTTAGTCTGAAGGGAGTATGTGGCTTCAGTTGAGTTGCAGTGTGCACTCTGGTGAACTCTAGAGAGAGTAGGACAGGTTCATAGCTAGCTCCAGAGAGGTGGGAAGGGATGGCAAAAAGTTAAACACCCACAAGAGACTTTGAATTCAGGACAAGGAAAATGGGAAGGAGTTGAGTTGTCCTACCTGGTCTTCATTAATGTAGCTTCAGTGCTGTGAGATGATGCTGTGTTGGTGTCCCTGTCTTTAGAACAGTTTTCAGGACTTGGGAACTAGAGGTTGTTTAACTTCATAATAGGGCTCTCATGATGTTGCTGTCAAACCAGAGAAGCACATGGGGCATTCCATTCTGAACTGTTGGTTCCTTGTGGGGACAGTCTTTGGGAAACACCTTTGTTAGCTCAGTCACGCTTTCCCAGCTTTGTTAGTTCAGATGGACCTGCGTGTGGTGCCAGCAAATACCATGGGCTTCATAACAGTGTCGTAGGTTATTATAGTTTATTTTCTTCTACAGGATCATCTGCTGTCTTGCATTCAGCATTGCTTGGCCTGGTATAAGAGCAGAGTGATCCCCTTGCAACAGGGAGATGAAAGAGAAGAAGAAGAGGGATTGTACCATGAGCTGGATGATATGTTGGAGTCTATTACTATGAGAATGATTAAGAGTGAGCTAGAAGACTTTGAGCTGGTAATTGATGAGCTCTCAGCTGCATGGACCAATGGAGGTTTTAGCAGTGTGTTAATTTGTATTTGTCTTTTAGGATAAATCAGCAGATTTTTCTCAGAGCACTAGTGTTGGCATCAAGAATAATGTCTGTGCATGTCTCATAATGGGAGTGTGTGAAGTTCTAATAGAGTACAATTTCTCCATAAGTAATTTCAGGTAAGGATCGATGTGACCTTTCATATAGTTTTATCATTTGCTGGTTTACTTGGACATTACATTAGACATGAAAAGAACAAAGACTATACTATTATGTCTTTCTCTTTCTTTGAGTTTTTTTTTTTTTTAACCAATTTCACATGTCTAATTTTTATTTGCAAATTCATTTGGCCATGTGGCTTTTCTTTGAGTTTTTTGAGACAAGTCTCGTTACATAGCCCTGAATGGCTTAGAACTCACTCTGTAGACCAGACTGGCCTTGAACTCATAGAGATCTGCCTACCTCTGCTTCCCAGGTGCTGGGATTAAAGTCTTGCACTATTATGCCCAGCTAATATTATCTCTTAATAAGTCCACACTATGTTCTTTCCACCAGGCCTGTGAATCTTGACTTCCTGCACGCTTTCATGTATTCACAGTTCCCAGATCCTGAATCTAAGTACTACTGATTCTAATATAAAATTTTATTAGTGGTAGTACTGGGCTTCCAGGTTTCTTCTTTGACTGGACCAAATCAGAGGAAAGAAAAAGGGGCTTACAGAGATTTCTGTAACTTAGAATTACCATGCTAATGAGGGCGCATTAACTCACAGTGGAGATTTGAAGAAGCATGGGAATTTCCGTGAACCCAACCACACAGTAATGACACTGCTGGCTGTTGCTCTCTCTTTCCTTTTCTGCAGCAAGAGTAAGTTTGAGGAAATCCTCAGCCTATTTATGTGTTACAAGAATTTCTCTGACATCCTTGCCGAAAAAGCTGGTAAAGGCAAAACTAAAATGACCGCTAAGACAAATGACAGTCTTTTGTCCATGAAATTTGTGTCTGACCTTCTCACTGCTCTTTTCAGGTAAGAGAACATGTGCCCAGCTTTCCCGTGTTGCTTAGTTTGGAGTCACAATTCATGCCATATTATATACAGTAGGAAATGAGTTAGGAGGTTTTAATTTTCTTAACATGAAAATTGCATATAACCCAAGGTAGGCATTCTAAAGAGGGAGGGTGTACCTCAAAATTATTAAAGCAAGTGAGAAGCCATGGACTAATGAATGACAAGGATGAATTCTAGTGGTGTTGTAAGATCTCCTTAGAACTTTGTACACAACAACAGATTAAAGGGATAGAAAGGAGAAACTGAACTAAATAGCAACAGGACAATCAAAAGTCAAAAAGACAAGACCGATGCTTTGATTTCATTAAAGTGTGGGGGATTGATGGGGGAGAGGGAGGAACTGAGGCAGCAACAAGCAGAGTGAGTTAGAGCAGCATGGCAGTGGCAGTGACTCAGCTTACGAGGCTCCATGAGTCTTTACTTGAAGCCTGCTGAGTGCTGCTCTTCCCAAGTCTCTAGAAAGCCTAGTCACAGGTGCTAGCAACAGGAGGGAAATTTCTTTCCCTCGTATGTAGTGCTGGGGGTTAAAAACAAGCCTTGAGTGTGTTAGGCAGGTATTCACCACTCGGCTGTATCCCACCCACTTTTTTTATTTGGATAGGTCCATGTTCAGTTTCCCATTTAGGCCCTGAAATCTTCCTATTTCTACCTCACAGTTGCTGGGATTACAGGCCATATCACGAGGCTCAGCTCCTTCCTTCCTTCGCTCTTTCTCTAGAGATAGTATCCAGAGTCATGAAGAGGCCCTGTCTGTCCTTCGGTCCAGCAGTGAGTTTATGCAATATGCCGTGAACGTAGCTCTGCAGAAGACACAGCAGCTGATACGAACAGGGCACGTGAGTGGTCCTGATGGCCAGAACCCAGACAAGGTCTTTCAGAACCTCTGTGACATAACTCGGTAAGCCACTCTCACCTCAAACTGTTTGCTAGCATGTGTGTTATGAATTCTGCAAGATAGAAAATTAGGGACAGAACAATTGGGCATGATTAGGAGTGAAAGTGTAGTGTCTTGTAGTGAGTCTTTTTTCTCTTGTTTTGTGTGGATTCTTTGTCTCATATAAAATCTTACTGCATTCCCAGGAAGGAAAAGGGTATTATTACATAGTGATTGAATTGTGCATCAAGTAAGCATGACGATCCTAAATGTACATGCACCTTACAACAGATTAAAAATACTTTAAAGCAAATAAATAAATAGCCCAGAGTGATGACTCAGCAGTTAAGAGTGTGTACTGTTCTTGACCCTGGTTCAGTTCCTTACACCTATACAGGATGGGTGGCAGTCCCCTCTAATTCTAGGTCTAGAAGGATCCAATGGCTTTTTCTGGACCAAGCAGACTCCTGCACTCACATTCATACACTCACATTCATATATCCACATACAGAATACACATATAGATAATTTAAAATGAAGGAAAATCTTTCTTTAAAAGCAATAAATCTGAAAGAATTAGACAAAACGGGAATGAGGTAAAGACCTGAACAGCATTAGCATCCTCTTTACTGAGTTGACATCTGTTGAAGGCTCAGAACAGCTTCTAACTACATTCTTTTCATGTGCACACAGTACTTTGATCAGAGTTTACCATGGGGGCTGGAGGATGGCTCCAGAGTTAAGAACTGAATACTGCTATTGTCTGACACTATATCTGGGGAGGTATTGTAAGTGTTACAGCTCTGAGGGGAAATCCCCAGTGCATGTGTTATAGCTCGGAGGGGAGAGGTTTCCCCTACACAAGTGTTACAGCTCTGAAGGGAAAGGTATCCTGGCAGTCTGGAGCCAAGAAATACTACAAGATCATATCATACAACAAACCTCACACAAGAGATTTATTGGGAAAGACACAAGAAGGTGGCTCCATCTGCTTTGATAAGAAGCAACTGGGAACTGAGCAGGAGACAGGGTTATATAGGGTTTCTTGGAGTTTTCCTGAGTGGGAATGGGTAAGATTTCAAACCAAGCCCAGGGATTGGTGGGTTTTGGTAAGTATTTTCATGTAGAAGTAGGTTCGGATCTTTTACCCTACAGGTGAGAACAAAAGTCTAACCCCATAGAAACTTGATGACAAATCAAAATAAGAATGCCACCAAAATTCTATTTATTTAATCCATGATTTTTATTGGGGTAATTTACAGAAATATGGGTGTGGGGTTATTCATAGGAACAGAAATGACTCAAAGCCAGCTGTATCACCAAAGCCCACCCCAGCATGGGTGGCAGTCCACAAATGCTGGAAACCTGGCGTGCACTGCACAGCCTGCAGGTAGCCTTTCCAGATAGCCCAGCTAGTCTGAGAGTGTCTCTCAGTAGACTTTATTGTTTATTTATGCTTGAAGAGGGAGGGGCCTTGTGAATCTAGTTAGTTTCAGGGACTTCCTTTGACTATTTTGAATTATTAACTTCCTGAGCTAAAGGAGACTGCCTGGAGGATGAAGTATTCTACCTTCCCTTAGTACATCCAGTTGTTTCACTACCATGAAAACATCTGGAACATCTATTGTTTCACCACCCTCTATCATCCTGTGTCTTGAGGAGCTTCCCTCCAAAATGGCAGGTTTTAATCTCAGAAAAAACTATACAAGGACCACCCCAGTTTGGTTCTCACCACCTACACCAGGAGGCTCACAACTATCTGTAACTCCAGCTCCAGGGGATCTGATGCCTTCTTGACTGTGAGCACTTGTAACTCACACATGCACAGACAGACACACATAATTTAAAATTAAAATATGGGCTTGGTGATTTTTCTGTTTTCTATAAATGGCCTCCAAGAATAGGATTCCAGTCCAAGACCAATCATCACAGCAGGAACACTGGTGCCCCCTGAACTTGATCTGTCATCAAGTTTCTATGGGTGTAGATTTTTGTTCTCACCTGTAGGGTAAAAGGTCCAAGCCCACCTCTGCTTTGATTCTCACACTTGTGTGGTAAATACTTTACTCATTGAGCCATCTTTTCAGTCCTCGAGTTATTTTTTAATGGATAATAATTTGAACAATAATAATTCATAATTTGTCACCAAACCTGATGACTTGAGTTTTGATCCTTGGAATCAGTTCCTGAAAGTTGTCCTCTGACATGCATATACATACATACATACATACACACACACACACACACACACACACACACACACACACACACACACACACACACCACACACACTAACTTAATTTAGGATTTTAAGCCATTTGTAGTGGCTCACACCTGTATTCCTAGCACTCAGAAGGCTGAAATAGGATTGCCAACATGGGCTGTGTAGTGAATTTTAGGCCAGCAGGTTGTAGCTCAAAAGAAAGTATGTACATGTACCATGTGTGAATGGTGCTGTGGAGGCCAGAAGGAGTTGGATCCCCTGGAACTGGAGACACAGATGGTTGTGAGCCACCAGGTGGATTCTGGTAACTGAATTTAGGTCCTCTGCAAGAGCAGCAAGCAACATTCAGGAAAAACACTCATACATATAATATTTAAAAGAAATGAATCTTTTTAAAGAGGTGGGGGGGTGTTCATCAGTCTAAAGGGTATAATACTGTTCAGATCCCAGTACCCACAACAAACGGCAGTCCCTAATTCTACTCAAAACAAATGGTTACAATGACATCAAACCATCTGAGAAAAAGAAATATTCTAAAAATCCATTGGTGCGGGTGCTGGAGAGATGGCTCAGAGGTTAAAAACACTGGTTATTCTTCCAGAGGTCCTGAGTTCAATTCCCAGGGGAAAAAAAATCCATTGATGCACACTTATTCACATAACCAGAGACCATAGAACAGCAAGTGTTACAGGGTATGCTGAAGTTACAGTAAATGTTATAGGGTGTGTTAAAAATTATATAGTCCAAATATAGAAATAGTAAATGATGAGAGAAAGAGAAGAGAAGAAAGGAAAATAGAGAAGGAAAGTTAAATAAAAGAGAGGTAAGAAGACTTACTAAGGGAGAACAAGGAATTAGGGGAAAGATAGGGATGGATAATATAAAATGATAAATAGCAAAAACAATTTCTCTGTAATGAGAAAGTCCAAGAATAAGGTGAAGTAAACCTAAGAAAGGGAGTAAATAATAAATATATAAAAGGTGCCTTTTGTTTTATTTCGTTTTGATTTTTTTAAAGGCAGAGTACAAAAGGGGAGGGAGACACCCAGTCGAAGGGAAGGGGGTCAGAAAAAGAAAAAAAAAATTATCTAATAGTGAAGAAAATGTGTAAAGAGAATAGGTAAGTGCATGAAGGGGGGAAAATAAGAACAAAGCTCTTTAGATATGATAAAATTAAAATACTGCTAAAGTGAAGTAAAAAGATGGGTTGGGAAGATGTCTCAGCAGTTACGAGCACTGGCTACTCTTGCAGGGGACTGGTGTTTGGCTCTTAACACCCATGCTGAGTTGCTCACAACTGCCTGTTGACTCCAGAAGTTCCAGAAGACCCAGTTACCTCTTCCTGGCCTTCTTGGCAGTCAACTAGTACACTAGTACATACACCCTACACACACATGAACATGTAATTAAAAAAAAATAATAATAATGATAATAATAAAAAGGCAAATGGATAGACTTACATCCCTACAATAGATTGAATACTACTCGGCTATAAAAACAGAATAGGGCCGGGTGTTGGTGGCACACGCCTTTAATTCCAGCACTCGGGAGGCAGAGGCATGTGGATCTCTGTGAGTTCGAGATCAGCCTGGTCTACAAGAGCTATTTCCAGGACAGCCTCCAAAGCCACAGAGAAACCCTGTCTCGAAAAACCAGAAAAAAAAAAAGAAAAGAAAAGAATAGGGGCTGGGTATGTAGCTTGTAAATGGAGTTCTTAATTGGTCTAAACAATAAAAGCCCGGAGTCAGATATAGAGGAAAAGGCTGAGAGATCAGAGAGAAGAGAGCAAGCCAAAGCCACCTTTACCTCATTAGCTTCCCAGTGGGAAAAGGGAGCAAATTCCTATTTCTTCCTGCTTATTTATATTCATCTCTCCACCCAGCCATCTCTTATTTTTGTTTTGTTTTGTTTTTTCGTGACAGGGTTTCTCTGTGGCTTTGGAGCCTGTCCTGGAACTAGCTCTTATAGACCAGACTGGTCTCGAGCTTACAGAGATCCACCTGCCTCTGCCTTCCGAGTGCTGAGATTAAAGGCGTGAGCCACCACTGCCCAGCACCATCTCACTTTCTGTCTCTGCCCAGCTGTCTCACTTCCTGTCTGTCTGCGCAGACCTCCTGACCTCTATGGTTAGCTAGTGGCAAGCTCCATCCTCTGATCTTCAGATAAGCTTTATTTGTATAAGCAAGATATCACCACAGTAGTCAGTTAAGAAAACTTTCCCACCAGGTCTGAGGCCCTGGGTTTGATCTCCAGCAGTACAAAAAGCCAGGTGCAGTGGCACAAGCCTATAATCCCAGCACTCGGTGGGTCAGAGGTTTGAACTCATTCTCAGCCACACAGCAAGTGTGAGACATCCTCGCTGGGCTGGAGATGGCTCTGAGGTTAAGGCTGCTCTTCCAGACAACCCGGTTCTATTTCTAGCATCCACACAGTCGCTCGAAACTCAATCCCAGGGCATCTGACCCCTTCTTCAGGCTTTGCACATTGGCAAAGCTTTCGTACAAAAATTTTAAAAGGAAAAGATTTTAAAAGACAATCCTGGGTAATGAGGCCCTGCTTAACAGTAAACAAAAGGATGCCATCTATATTTGCAGCAAGAGGTAAATCTGAAAGATTTACTTGGATAGGGTGACGTGTAAAACACTTAATTGTGGAGGAAAAAAGGACCAGTAGTTGCTTGTAAATCCAGGAGAATTGAGTATTAAGGGGGTATAGAAATACCTCAATGGTGAGGCAGTTTCCCATGTGTAAGTTTCTGAAACTTCACAGAACCTTTGTTTACACAGGCTAAAGTTTCCTACATGTAGACTGACATTAATGGTCCATGTTGACAGAACAACTTTCCCACACTTTAGGGTCTTGCTGTGGAGATACACATCCATTCCTACCTCAGTGGAAGAGTCGGGAAAGAAAGAGAAAGGGAAGAGCATCTCACTGCTGTGCTTGGAGGGTTTGCAGAAGACATTCAACGCCATGCAACAGTTCTATCAGCCCAAGATGCAGCAGTTTCTCAGGGCTCTGGGTAGGTATCACAGTGTCATGAATAGCTTTGTTCACCTACCAGAGGACACCCGAGAAGAACCTTAATGCTGATAAGGAGTGACATCTGGTGGGTTCAGGATTGGCTCTTACTGCATTTCTATATCCACAAATAGTGACTGGAGGAGGAATGCCGCATTAAGAAAGTGAAATTTAAAGCTGGGCATGGTGGTGCATGTCTTTAATCCCAGCACTTGGGAGGCAGAGGCAGGTGGATCTGTCAGTTTGAGGCCAGCCTGGTCTACAGAGTGAGTTCTAGGACAGGCCAGAGTGATATATAAAGAGACCCTTTCTCAACCTTGGCCAACCCCCACAAAAAAGAAAATGAAATTTAGAAACACATTTAAATCAGCCTCCAGAACTTTTGGGGGGAGGGGCGTCTCTAAAATTTTCACTGTCTCCAGGTGTGATGGCTCAGACATGAAATCCCAAGTACTTAGGAAGCTGAGTCAAGATCACAAGTTTGAGACCAGACTTAGCTCATAGTGAGTACCTGGGCTATGGGACCCAGTCTCAGAATATAATTTTAAGTATTAGTTCCCTCCAAAGTTGGGGTGTGGTAGTACATGCATATAAACCCAGCACTCAAGCTAGGGAAAGGTGGGAAGAGAACCACAAATTTGAGACTGTCTGATAATTTCTAGAGTGGTAAAAGCTACAAAGTGAGATCCTACCAAAAAAAAAAAAAAAAAAAGTGTGTGTGTATGTGTTTAAAAACAAGCAAACAAAAAGTACCTGGGCCTGGAGAGATGGCTCAAGAGTTAGGAACTCCTGCTTTTCCAGAGGACATGGGTTTGGTTCCTAGCACTCCCGTGGTGACTCACAGTCACCTGTAACTCCACCTGCGAGGGGATCTGAGCCCTCTTCTAGTCTCTGCACTTATGGGGGTACTGTGTACATGGTGCACAGATGCACATGCAGGCTAAATACCCATACACATAAAATAAATGGAAAATTCTAGTAAAAAAGGGCTGAGGATACAGCTTAGTTGGTAGAGCGCTTGCTTAACACATATGAGGACCTAGGTTCAATCCCTAGTACCTAAGTGAAGGGTATGGGGGGGGGGGTCAAAAAGAATTGGGCATGATGATGCAGGCCTGTTAGCCCAGCATTCAGAAAGCTGAGACAGAAAGATTGTAGGTTCAGGGCAACAGGAAGTTCCAGGATGGGTTGGGTTATTACTTTGACCTTGTCTCTGCAAACCCCCACCCCCCCCCCAAAAAGGAAAACCTACAACAAAAACCCAAGTCAGTTTGAAGGAAGGTAGGCTTGTTTCCATTTCCAGATGTCACAGGCACAGAAGAAGAGGGAGAAGAAGCAGGTGTCTCTGTCACTCAAAGAGCTACATTCCAGATCCGGCAATTTCAGGTAAGAAGCCTTGGGAAACAGCTGTTTTAAATTCTTCTGGGAGGAGTCAGACAGGAAGTCACAGACAGGGCTTAAGAGTGAAAGGCGCCATGCTGGAAAGGACCCTAGTGAGGACCCAGCCAGTGGAACTCGTGGCCTCTGAGAACCCTTGTTTAAGGTGCAGAAAGGAAGCCAGTTCACCGCACAGGGTTTTTGGTTTGATTATGTGGTATAATCTGGCCTTGTCTAACAGACTCCTGGACAGGAAAAATGAAGCCTGTGAAGTTTCTCACCATAATTGCCAGAGTATCAGTATGCTCCATGTCAAGGATTTCTTTAACAAATAACAGCTAACACTCCTACCATGTCCCAGGACTTGTTGCTGGAGCACTTACTTATAGGATCAGAAGAGGTGGCACATTCCTCCATTGTAGAAAAGAAGACTGCCAAATGGATCAGTCAGACAGATTCCACTGTCAGGGCACAGACACAAGTTTGGGGCCTGGACTAGCCCTGAGGTCAGAGGTTAAGCTCTAGCTCCAAGCAGATGAGAACTGCCAGAAACTAGTTTGTTCCTCATGTGTACTGCAGGGAGTGAGATGAAAAACTGCCCTAGTTTTCAAGAGAAATTCTTCAGTTTACAGTTGAAACAGAAAACTGCTATTTAATCCAGGTTTCTTTTCAGATTTTATGCTCTTGGAATTACATAGCTTTGAATCATTCTGTTCCAGCTGTGAGACTTTCTCCCTGGATGTCTCTTCTCTGATACAAAATGTCTACTCCCATCTGTGTACATCCATTCCTTTCGCAGAGGTCCTTGTTGAACTTGCTTAGCAGTGAAGAGGAAGATTTTAACAGTAAAGAGGCCTTGCTGCTCATCACGATTCTCTCCTCCTTGTCCAGGCTGATAGAACCCACCTCTCCACAGGTAACAGCAGTGCTTGCTCAGTCTCATTTAGTGTCCCTCAGAAGACAAGAATTGTGTTCTCATAAAAGTGTATGTCTAGGGCTGAGGAGGTAGGACAGGTAGTTTACCTTGTACACAGACCTGCCTGCATCTGATCCCCAAAGACATGAATCTGGTGTGATGGTGCATGCCTGTAATCCAAAGGAAGACTAGACTCTCAGGGTCATCCCCCGCTACATAGCAAGTTTGAGGCCAGCCTACTTCAAACAATCAAAGTATTCCTCTAAATATCCTTTTGAAGGAGCTGTAGGGTGTGTCTTTCCTTATACATTGCTCCTCTCAGAACATATGCAGCCAGGTAAGGTCAAGAACATACTGGTTTGGTTTGTTTCATTTACAGTAAACACTTTTTTATATCAATCAGACAGGTTTCTCTTTGGTGCCCTTAGCCTTTTAACACAGTTCTTTCCCAGTCTTTGTGTTTCTTGATGTTTTCGCCTTTTCTGAAATGACAGAGCTTTAATCATGAAGGTAGCTGAAGTTCAGCATTTGGATTTCATAGGGAAAAAATCAAGTTTGAGGAATTTAACAAATAAGTCAGCAAGAGTGACCACAATCCCAAAGCAGAAGTACCTGAAGAGATGGATTGTGTGCATGTACATGTGTATGTATGTGTAGGTATGTGTAGGCATGTGTACATGTATTTAGCGTGCCCATCCATATGAGCATTCACACATAAAAAAAAAGAGATGGGTCATTTTGGTGAGTCTGTTCAGGTCAACAGTTACATCTCCACAGGACAGCAAAGAATACCATAGGAGCTATCAGTCCATCCTTATTGCCCCTGCCCTGTTGAAACCCTAGAGAAACAACGCTCCTCCTGTGGGCTCTTGCCTCCAGAAGCTGCTGTTCCCTGAGAGACCACCTGTGGTGGTGGGGCGTTTGAGCACTGGAGGACAGATGCTAACGTCCTAGATCCAGGTTAGCCTGGGACAAGTTGTTTGAGGAAAACTGAGTGAGTTTTGGAAAGACTCATTGGTGAAAAATATTTGACAATATTCAACACACCCCTTCCCAGTTAACTTCAGATTATATCTTTAATTTTTTAATTTTTTTGTTTGTTTTTGAGACAGGGTGCCATGTAGCACGGTCTGGCCTCGCACTTGCTGTGTCCCTAACGATAACCATTCTGATTAGTTTTATGTTAACTTGACATGAACTGGAGTCATCTGGAAAGAGAGCAACTTGAGTGAGGCAGCTCTGTGAGGGCATTGTCTTGGTTAATGATTGATTGATATGTGTGAGCCTCAGTGCACCGTAGGTGATGCTGCCTCTGGGCAGGTGGTCTTGGGTTCTATAAGAAAGCAAACTGAGCAAGCCAGTGAGCAGTACTCCTCCATGACCTCTGCTTCAGCTCCTGTCTCCAGATTCCTGCTTTGAGTTCCTGTCCTGACTTCCCTCAGTGATGGGCTGTGAGCTGTAGTGGTGCACGCCTTTAATCCCAGCACTCTGGAGGCAGAGGCAGGTGGGTCTCTGTGAGTTGGAGACCAGCTTGGTCTACAGAGTGAGGTCCAGGATAGGCTCCAAAGCCACAGAGAAACCCTGTCTGGAAAAAACAAAAGAAAGCCTTTCTTCCTCAAGTTGCTTTTAGTCAGAATGTTTTCTACAGCAAAAGAAACCAAAATAGGATATGTGAAGGAGACCACCCCCCCCCTTTCCTGGACCCCAGATTAGGCACATGCCACACCCTAACACCTGTTCTCACAGACATCCTTTATTAAGTGGGGAAATAAGCTAAAGTGGCTGCTTTCTGACTCGGGCAGAAAACAGCAGCAGATGACCTTGCAGGTGTCATTCTTCAGATGAGGAGAAGGGGCAGTCTGGGTTAGAATGGGCTGGGACAGGTAGTAAAGGACATGGAAAAGATGAGGGACAAGGGGGGACAAGAGACAGGGAGCAGGGATGTGTGTCCTGGAGGGACAAAGGACTGGCTCTGGATAGAGAGGAGACAGATGTGGCACATTGAAACATGGCGGTTTAGAAAGGTAAGGGAATGGGGGAGAAGGACAAGGCCTGCCAGAGCCGCGTGCTCAAGTGGGCCAGTGTCCCTTCACATAGAACCATAAACGTCTGACCTTCCTGCCTCCCCCTCCCAGCTGCTAGTGTTATAGGCACACATCAGAAGCATTCTTAACAATTGATCTATATCCCTAGTTCCTAATCAATTTTTGTTGTCTTACTGATAATTTTAATTGATAATAAAATTCTGTAGTTTGATGAGGAATTATAGCAATGTTTACCCTCACTAGTCTCCCCTCCGCATCCCCTCCATGTGTTCTTCTTAAATAAGCAAACAGTCTTGTCTGGGTCTTTCACGAGTTTCCTACGGAAGCAAATACAAATACAGATTCCTACCCCAGACCCCACCACTCTCACCACTGAAGAGTGCTTCTCCAGCTTAGTTACCTCTTTGGCACGGGGTACTGGAGGTCTTAATATCAGTTCATAAAGACCTTTATTACTAACTGATTGACCTTTTACTTATTGACCTCATAATTGACCTTTTCCCTTCCAGCAGACCAAAATCTTACTTGTCTGTACTTAACTGTCACTGTGTATTAGTGTCTTTGTGCCTGCAAGCCTGTTTCAGATTCCTGTTACCCAAAACCTCAAGTCTCCTTCACCTAAGAAAATTCTGTGTGATATATATATATATCTATATTTTCTTCCTCATTTCCCCCTTCTCTTCTGTTATTATAGCCCAGATCTTCTCCCATACCTCATATCTGAAGTACCAGGACATAGGGTATTTAGCCCCAGACTACTATGGTAGCAGCAGAGGAAGCTCAGAGATGAGAACTCAGATCCAGATCTCAGGACATTTAGTCCTTAAGGACACAGACATTGAGTATTCAGCCCTGTGCTATGAGAAGTGTCACTACTTCTCGTCCCTTTGGACACATTTTTATGCTGTTATGTAACCGATTAAGTCCAGGCACAGTTTTGGTAGGTGATTTTCTTATGCCTAGAAAGGTCTAAGATTCTTCTGTTCTGACAAAAACATGTTTAGTTTTGTTTTGTTTTTCTTTCTTACTTTTTTTAATAGAAAAAAAGACAGGGTCTGACTTTGTAGCCCTGGCTGGCCTAGAACCCAGTATGTAGATTGGGCTGGCCTCCAACTCACAGAGATCTGCCTGCTTCTGCCTCTCTGCCACTGTACCCTGCATCTTTTTCTTTAACAACTGAAGGTCTTTTGTTCAGTTTGTGCAGGTGTTATCCTGGACGTCTAAGATTTGCAAGGAATACAGCCGGGGTGAGTTTCCTGCCTCCCTTCCTGAAGGCTTTATACAAAATCACCATCACCAAAACCTATTAGAGAGGGATTCCCTTTAACCCCAACACTAGTGTGGCCAGTCTACAAAGGCTCTAACAATAAAACTTCCCTTTCTTCCCTCCCGCTCCTAGAGGATACCTCATTCTGCAAGAGTTTGATGAACCTATTCTTCAGCCTGCATGTCTTATATAAGAGTCCTGTCACCCTGCTTCGTGACTTGTCCCAGGATATCCATGGGCAGCTGGGAGACATAGACCAGGTAGCACAGCAAGTGTAGTGTGGCATCCTGTGTGGGGAGTGAGGTCCAGGCAATGGCTACTGGTCTTAGGTCTTGCCTCTTTTCCTTTCCAGGATGTAGAGATAGAGAAGACAGACCACTATGCAATGGTGAATTTGAGAACAGCTGCCCCTACTGTCTGTGTAAGTGTTGATGTGATCCATGGGAAACAACCCAGCTCCATCTTCCATCTGAAGAGTCTGTCACAGTTGGCTTCTGTCCTCGGGCCTGTAAGGTTCCTGTGGAAGTGACGCTTGTTATTGCCCCAGCAATGTGAACCATGCCACACATTCTTTTCTTTTCACAGTTGCTTGTCCTGAGTCAGGCTGAGAAAGTCCTAGAAGAAGTAGACTGGTTAATCACCAAGATTAAGAGCTCAGTGAACCAAGAAACCCTATCAGATAAAATGGCTCCAGGTAGGGATTGTACTGCCAGCAAAATATAGATTAAACCGTGGTTTAAATCTCCTTTACTGTTAACTGGAAAATAAGATGAACTGCATCAGTTTCATTTTTCTTCAGATGCCTCTTCTCAAGCAGTCCCACCAAATCTTCTCATCGAGAAAGCCATCGTCATGCAGCTGGGAACACTGGTTACATTCTTCCATGAATTAGTGCAGACAGCCCTGCCATCAGGCAGCTGCGTGGACACCTTATTGAAGGACCTGTCCAAAATATACAGCACCCTAACAGCATTTGTCAAATACGTGAGTTTTTGGAAGATAATCAGGTTGTATCCCACCTTCTGTCTCCACTTGCCAGGTACAAAGCGCTTCTGAACCCAGCTCTTGCCACACAATGTCACAGTTTTGTTTTCATTTGATCAGTAGTTAGAAGGGATCTCCCCAGGTCAAGGGAGAAACACTTGCTGGCATAATCTAAGTCAGCTTTGCTTGGCATGATGGATTTCACCTCCAATGGGAAATGAACATATACATTTCTGGTCCTCGGAGAATTCAGAAGGTGATGGGAACTAGTAGTTTATATTCTGTATGTGATCTAGACTTAGTACTTAGGCATAGACACCACAGGTAGTGTGGTCATCCCTGGTACATGCATCTCCAGTCACCTGCTGTGGCTGCTAAGCTACTGCTAAGCAAGGAGACATGGGGAGCCTGTCTACTTGCAACTTAAGAGGACAGACTTACCTCCTAGATGCAGGAACTCTGCCTGAAGGACTCTCAAAGCATTGAGCTGGCCAAGTCAGAAGCAACCCCTTTGTTCTCTGTTGTCTGGGAAGCTTATGTGCTCAGAGAAGGGAAGGGAAGCTGTTTCTGGTTTTGCTGTGAATGTCCCCCATGTAGTCAGCAATGAGACATACTCCATGGATAGATAATCTAGGAATTCTATGTTAGTATCTCCAGGTGTGTCAGAGCGCCAGAGGAATTCCAAACACTGTGGAAAAGCTGGTAAGTTGAGACTGGCTTTCCTAAAGATGGGGGATGTTATTGCTACAGTTACATACATTCTTGTCTCCTTTGCTACAGGTGAAGCTGTCCGGCTCTCATCTGACCCCCATGTGTTACTCTTTCATTTCTTATGTACAAGTAAGTAATTTAGAGGCAGTACCAAAATAATCAAGAAAGGGCTTAGTGGAGGGCTGGAGCAATGAGTCAGTGGTTAAGTGTGTGGAGCACTCTTGGAAAAGACCCAAGTTAGGTATCCAGCAGCCCACATCAGGTGGCTCATAACTGCCTTAACTCCAGCTCCAGGAGATCCAAACCTTCTGATTCTGACTTCTTTGGTAAAGGGAAGATAATATTTAAAATAATAAAAATAAATCTTTAAAAAAAAAAAAAAAAAAAGAGCTACACTGCTTTGTCCCTGGAGCTGCTTGGCCACCTAGGCTGAGTATACAGTTTCTCTTGCATATCAGCAAGAGGTGCCCATCTGAACAAACCAAGACTTGAGAGCTTTACAGACTTTGATATAGCAAAGGAAGCATTTGGTATGCTGGTGTTTGGAGTACAGAATGAACAAGGTAGCCTTGGTTCATTTCTGGGTACCTACAAGTCCATGCATTAGGACTCTTACTGTAAGTAACAGCAATCAACACATGGGGAGGGCTGGGATTAGGTGGCAGAGTTATGGGTGCAGCAGAGTGCTTCAGAGAG
Organism: Cricetulus griseus; assembly: GCF_003668045.3. NCBI lineage: Eukaryota > Metazoa > Chordata > Mammalia > Rodentia > Cricetidae > Cricetulus > Cricetulus griseus. The sequence continues at coordinate 118,161,544 of NC_048596.1, read as the reverse complement.
GTGGAGGATTGGGACTCACTGGATCATTTGTCCAGACCCCATTTTTATAATGTATAGATTCTTGGGGAATGGAGATCATTTTGTTTTATGTGTATGAGTGTTTGCCTGTGTGTATGGTATATCCCAGGCTGGCTTTGAATTCCTGAGCTACCTGCTTCTGTCTGCATGGGGATTACAGGAGTGCCCTATCACAGCTTCCCTGCTCTGGACAAGCTATGCACTCCTGGTCTTTTTCTCTCTTAAATATTTGCAGGCATGCCCTCTCAAACTTCAAACTATTTTCATGTGGATGCCATTCTTTCAAATCTGTTCTCTGTAGGATATATATCCATCCACTCCTAAACTGAGGGTTTGAATCCCCGGACCCCACCCCCCATCTTTTCTGTTTTGCTTTTTAGACAGTCCCTGTGTAGTACAAGCTAGCCTTGAACTTCAGATCTACCAGCCTCAGCTCAAGTTCTGGGATTATAAGCATGTGGTCATGCCCAGCTTTTCCCTCTCTTTTGAGACAGGGTCTCACTTTGTAGCTCTGGCTATGTAGATGAGGCTCTGTAGATGAGGCCTTGAACTCAAAAGAGCTCCTCATGCCTCTGCCTCTCAACTGCTGTGATTAAAGGCATGTGCCACCATGCCTGGCATATCATTCTTAATGTTTATATAGCCACACAGATTTCATAAGGTATCCTTATAGACAACAGCTTCCAAAAGGGGATCCTAAGGAAACTTTAGATGTTCCCTGCCTTGAGAGTCATGTTGGTTTACTAGCATTTTAAAGATTCTGAGAGTTCCAACTGTATGTTCAATAATGCTTTTTAAACCTACTAAAAACATTTATAGCCTTGGCTTTTCTGGAACTCACTCTGTAGACCAGGCTGACCTTGAAATCCCAGAGAGCTACCTGTCTCTGCCTCCAGAGTGCTGAGTTTAAAGGCATGCACCACCACCACCCAGCTCAAAAAAAAAAAAAAAAAAAAAAAATTTAAGTAGCATTACTGGGCAGAATAGCTATAGCTTGAAGCACTGTTGGTCAGACTCTTATGTATACAACATTCTGCTTCCATGTATCTCTGCACACGAGAAGAGGGCACCAGATTTCATAACAGATGGTTGTGAGCTACCATGTGGTTGCTGGGAATTGAACTCAGAACCTCTGGAAGAGCAGTCAGTGCTCTTAACCTCTGAGCCATCTCTCCAGCCTGGTCAGACTCTATCAACCTCCTTTACTATAATCTGAGTGAGTCTTGCATTTTATTAGGATAGCTACCACTTAGCCCTTACATTCTTTTTATGCATCAGCTTTTGTTTTCAATATACTTTATATTTGGGAGGTTGATTGAATGGCTGAAACCAGACAGCTAGTAAAAGCCAGACTGAGACTTGACCCCAGCTATCTTGATTCTACAACAGGGATCATCAAATTGTCTAGAGTACAGGGCCAAATAGTGAATGTTACAGACTTTGTGGGCCCTGTCATGCCCACACAGCTCTTCTGTTGTAAAAACAGCAGAGAATACATAAATAAATGTACACAACTATGTTACCTTTTAAATGTTATTCCAAAGCCGGATGTTGGTGGCGCACACCTTTAATCCTAGTACTCGGGAGGCAGAGGCAGGCGGATCTCTGTGAGTTCGAGGCCAGCCTGGTCTCCAGAGTGAGTGCCAGGATAGGCTCCAAAGCTACACAGAGAAACCCTGTCTCGAAAAACCAATAAATAAATGTTATTCCAAAGCCCCATGGTTTGTCAGCCCCCTTGCTTTAGAATCATTGGCTCTTGGTTGACCTGGGGACCTTATTGATACTTTGTGTACACTAACTACCTTAGATCTTGATGGGAAGCAGTGCTACAAACACCTAAGGATGTTTCTGCCTCTGGTTTGTTTTCTTTTTCCTGGCTCTAAGTCTTCTTTTAGTATTTATGGGCAGTGCACAGAGTTCACTTGTAGCGTCTCTGAAATCTTTCCAGAGCAACCTCCCTGCCCATCTCCCTAGTTTCCTGTGCTTTTTTAGGACACTTTTCCTGCTTCTTTGCTGGGAGGCTAAAGCCTCCCTTTTGAGATGAAGGCTTCCTGTTTCACTGACACTGGGTGGTTTTTCCATCTCCCCTCACTTAGGTCTTTGTTTCCTTTTGTCTTGTTAGTATTTTGATGTTGACCATTGGTTCAGAAAGGGTTTTTACTACCCCGGAACTCTGTAGACCAGAATGGCCTGTCAAGAGCCACCTATCTGCCTCTGCAATGCTGATTAAAGGTGTGCACCACTACCAGGTTCCTTTTTTTCTGTCCAGAAGCCTTACACACTAATCTACAACTCACACACCTCCCAAGCATGGCAACTATATTATGCATAAGATTACTTCTAAGAAGACTGTAGACTTCTTCATAGCCTTTTAGTCAGCTGCCCAGCAGCAGGAAAATGCCTGTTCCTGCTACCACCTTGACAGTGTCCATTTTAACTGTTTATCTCCAAAGGCTATATACTGCATCATGGTTTTTCTGCTTCCCAGAAAAACTTGCAGTCTACAGAGGAATCTTGAGGAATGAGACAATGTTTCTGTTTCTTTAGAATAAGGGGAATGACAACCCAAAGTGCACAGAGAAGGAGAAGGCTGCAGGCGCCAGCACAATCATGGTAAGATGCTTACCTGGCTGTTCAGACCCAGTGGGCCTTAATTGTTGGACATTTAAAAATTGTTTTTAGGAAAAGCAGGAGTGTAAAAGATGCTCTGTAAAGGATATAAGAATTAGCCAGGTGAGGGTAGCACTGCCAGATATGTCTGCATGAGGCCAGCCAGGACTACACAGAGAAACTGCCTTGAAAAACCAAAAATAAATAAATTAAATTTAAAAAAAAAAAAAAACAAAGAAAATCTAAGGATTGGTGAATGCAGGAAAGCGACTATATTTTAGGAAATACAGCTGTAACAATTCCTTTTCTAATACAGAAAGGCCTAGGTACAGGTTTGTCTCACCACACTGTTTTAAAAGGAAATACTGGAAATAACTAATGTCAGGAAGACCAGCTAAGTAAGTTGTAGTGTGGGCCACACAGGAAAGTACTGGCAGGTCTGATGAGCAGCTAGAAAGCTGTCTCCCAGGTATTTTAAAAGTGGGATGGTGGCATCAGGATTGGTGGCACATGCCTGTCATCCCAGAATTCAGGAGCTGGCCCAGAGAGGAAGAGTGGGAGGCAGTCTGAGTGACAGGATCCTCATTTGAGGGAATAATCCAGCAATGCAAGTGTATTCACCAATCAGAAACAGCAATTGCCAAAGTGTGTTTCTTCTTTTAAGAATGTAAGTTTGAGAGACACTACAGAAAAACTTCACAAGCTATTGACCTTGAAATGTAAGTCTTAATGTCCTTTTGCCCTTAGGCCAAAGTTCTTCGGGAAACCAAGCCAATCCCCAACCTTGTCTTTGCCATTGAACAGTATGAAAAGTTTCTAATCCAGCTATCTAAAAAGTCCAAGGTAAAAACACTGTATCCACTCCCCTTTCCTGTTGAAGGCTGAGGCAGGCAGCACAGCAGTGTTTGCCATTTCTGACTTGGTACACTCAAGGTCTTCCAGATACACACTGAAAGCACGGTAAGCTGTTCCTGAGTAAGTGCCTGTGTTTATAAGCCTGCCTGTCTGTCCCAGGTAAACCTGATGCAGCACATGAAGCTAAGTACTTCTCGGGACTTCAAGATCAAAGGCAGCATCCTAGACATGGTTCTTCGAGAGGATGAAGATGAAAATGAGGAGGTCAGTGCCTACTTGCATATTTTTGGTACACATTTCCAGGAAATATGGCAGGCAAACTGCCCTGTCCTACAGTCTTGATTCTACGGCATTCTGGCTGGCTTTTATACCCTCCCTTCAAGGTAGACCCATTCTGAATTTCACGTGAGGTTTTCTGTTTCCTTATCTGAACCCATTGTTTCCTTGACTTTGGAAGGGTTTCATCTTACGTTTGTTGAAGCTAAAACTAGTAGTAGCCTAGACCCACTCAAAAATGGAAGTTTATATAAAATAACCTGGATCTGGCTTCTCAGAACATCGATCCTGAATTCTTTAGATCATTGAACTCTAGGCCCTACTGTGTATTCTCTCCTTGGAAAGGTCATATGAGCATTGTGATACTTGAGTCCTGACATTCTGATCCTACTATTACAAAAGTCCCTGGGAGTTAGGTGCCATTTTATTCAGGACGGAGGTTCCTAAATACCAACCTGGGAGGCACAGAGGAAAGCATGACTGATACAGGAGTTTTGGTGTTTGTTTTTATTCCCATCACCTTAGGGCAGGGTCACCAGAGCTTCTACTCTCCCCTTCTAGGGCGCTGCACCAGCACACAGAGAGCAGGACAGAGAACCAGCCACAAAGAAAAGAAAGATATGCCTGAGTTAATGTGACCTGTGGGGCATCTGCTTTGTTTTGTGCCGACAGTACCCCTTCTCATACAGCCTGCACTGATGTTGGCATCCTGGTTCTGAACCCACCAAACTGTGCCTTCAGTTAGAAGGACTCTTCTGGGCAGGTCCTGCTACAGAAAAATGGCTGCCTAGGCATGCCCTTTTGCAAAAAGCACATCTGAAAGCCTGAGTTTAGGAACCTGCACCACTTCAATGAAGCTCCACAGGAGCAAATACAGAGCCTCCAGATGGAGCTAGGGTCCAGGCTGGCTTCGTTTTTCCAAGGAGCCTTTGGTGAGTTCAATTATCTGGTAAATATCCAGTGCTTCACCTGCAAGACAGTGGGAATCGGTTAGGATGCCTCCTGAAGAACTATGACTGTGCTCAGAAATGAGAGTATGAATGTTAAGAAAAGACAGTGGGTGGGACCCTTGAGGATAACTGCCAGGAATGGCAGTTGGTCTTAGCGACAGTTTTAATAGAAAACACTCTGGTATTTTCAGAAAAGATAATGTATTTTTTCCATGTAAGAATGCACTTTGACTTATACAATAAATCATTAAAAATTTCTGGTGTAATTTTGAAGATGGGTCAGTATAGATCGAATATTTAAAATTCTACCATCTTCATTTTATGAAGTGGATTTCTTCCCAGGGCCCCAAGGTTCTAAGCCACCACCTCCCATCCTACATGAGGAACAAAGATTGTGCTCACCCTGGGGAATCCCGTATCTCCTTTCCATCCCAGTTGGGTTAGAAGGAGTTTTACAGTCCATGGTCACTTCCTTCCTGAGGCACTGGTCAATATCTACTGCACTGAAAAAGGCGACTGACTGGGGCAGATCATTCAGACCCAGCTTGTAGGCAAACATGCACCTGAAAGAGACCCAGTCTCCGCTCACAGCCGTGCCCTGCTGTGAGTACAGACTCCTCACTCCAGGAGAAATGACCAGAGATCGGTCCCACAGAGCAGGCTTTCTCCTGTGTCAGTTACCCATAGTTAGCAAAACTATGAAAGTAGAGGCTATTCTGCCTCCATGTTCAGCCTAATACCTCTGAGACTGAGATACTAAAATACAATTAGGGACTCAACACACTTTTCCAGTTTGGAATACTTTATTGACACTAAAAAAAAAATTAATTTCAATTATTGGACCCAAATATGAGATAAATGCTGAATTTTAAACTTAACCATCACCCCGAAGCCTAGAAAAGAGCATGGGTAACAATGTTGAATTGTAAATTTGTTATTTACTCATTTATCAAGATAGAGTATGGTTTCCAGGTTGGTTCTGAGTGACCAATCAACATGAAATGGCAATATTTAACTCATCCATATGAACTAGGAGTTTTAGTACAAGAAAATGCAATTCAACAGGCATGGTGGTGAACACCTTTAGTCCCATTACTTAGGGAGGCAAAGGCAGGTGGATCTCTGAATTCAAAGCCAGCCTGGTCTATATAGAGTTCTGGACAGCAAAGACTACATAAATATAAAGAAAATACAACTCAATAATACATAAAACATGTTTTCTAAGTTGTATTTGAGTTTCCTCATTAAAGAGGTTACCTGTTAAACACCTTAGGCAGTTTAAATATTTAGGGGAGAAAAAGAAAAATGTCTCACTTTTCTGAGTTGAAATGTCTTCTGTCATTGATTCTAGGCATGTTACTAGGGGAGCAATAATAACTTCCTTGACTTTGCCACCTCCTAAATGATTTAGTGCTGACTCATGCCACTTTCAGACCTAACAAATACTTTTGAAAAGTTGAGGCCCCTTTTAGGAGTTCCATAAACTTTAAAAATAAAAAAGGAAAGCTAAACCAGTCAGTTCTGAGTTAACAACTCAGACCTGCTCAGTGGGCCCCAAGACCTGACATACCTGGTCAGGAGGTTGGTGATCTGCAGTGCCAGGGCAGCACGGTAGCGGTCCTCCTCCAGCACCAGGTAACGAACCTCATCATGGATGCTGATGCAGAAGCGTCCATCAATGGCAAACTCCTCAAACAGCCACCTCATGGCCACAAGCATGAGGTGTAAGTAGTCCACAGCAGAGCTCTGTACCACCCAGTTCACACGGCTGGTTATAAACTAAGGAAGATAGGCGGACATCAGCAATAGGAGATGTATTTACCAGTTAGCTCTAGTCCAGGGACTGTGCCCCCACTCTCCTCCCCCTTCTCTCCATGCTCTAAGGGTGGCAAGATACCTCACCTCTCCCTGAACAACCGTGGGCTCCAGGGCTCTGCTGATGCAGCAGCCAAGCACTGGGGTACGTGGTGTGTCAGACATGGCAATGCTCTCCAGCTTGTTAAACATTTCTGACTCTGTGCCCCCTGTCCATGCTCGCTCTGTAAACACCTCCCACTTCTTCCAGCGTGATCTGGGGGAACAGAAACCCTGAGCTCAGGATTTGTCTGTTAGCATCATCTCAGTGCTAAAAAACTGAAGTGTCAGCTTTTGGGACCAGCCCACTTCAGTCCTGCATCTTGAACACGGAAGAAGGTTCTCACTTCCTTGAAGCTTCTCTCTGGATCTTTCGAAGATCCTGTAGGGAAACCCAGCCATCCTCTGTCCTGTCCACAGGGAGGTCCAACTGTCTCACCAGCCATTCACCCTCGTCTGACAGCCGATACCTGTGGGGAACAGCACCATGACATTCCCATTAAATGGCCTTCTCTGTGGCATACCCACACTCTATTTCCCAAACAGCCCCTGGTCACCCTTCTCCCCTGAGGCTAACTTTAGCAGGGAAAACAGGCTCAAAAAGACTGAATGACTTGCTGGGTTCAACAGCTAGAAAGGGGCACAGAAACTCGGGCTTTTGTATTCACAAAGGCCTGGGCTGTATCATGTTAGCCCAATAAAGGGCAAACTCCAACAAAGTCAATCCTGGTCATACTGTCCTTGTGCTTGCTTGACACTGAACTGCCCAGTGACCCCTAAAGGGAAGGAGGAACCTAGAAAAGCCAAAAACAAGACAGTTAAGCCCAGCTTCTTAACTCCTACTGACCCAGGCAGAACCAGTTCACTTACTGGAAGGGGCATCAGGGCTTCCCCACAATTTAGGGCTGCAGTTCAAATTCTTGCGGTGTCTTCACTTCTACACCTAAGGCCCAACCTCCTTTCTTAGCACTTTTTCACCACCAGCACAATGCCCGCCCACATGAACCCTGCCAAAACACAGTCCACCTGCTCCCAACATTCAGATCCTGGTTCTAATAGACAGTCACCACTGCACCCTGTGTCAGTTACTCAGTTTTCAGTCTTTTTTTTTTTAAGTTTTTCGAGACAGGGTTTCTCTGTGTAGCTTTGGAGCCTATCCTGGCACTCGCTCTGGAGACCAGGCTGGCCTCGAACTCACAGAGATCCGCCTGCCTCTGCCTCCCGAGTGCTGGGATTAAAGGCGTGCGCCACCAACGCCCAGCAGTTTCCAGTCTTTTTCAGAGTTTGCTGACTAGTTTGTATCAAGCTGATAAAAAACAACAACAAAAAACCCTAGGGTCATCTGAGAAGAGTAGAGGGAACCTCAATGGGCAAAAACGCCTCCATCACATTGGCCTACAGGCAAGTCTGTAGTGTGTTTTCTTGTTTTGTTTTGTTTTTTGATTAGTGAATTATGTGGAGGGTACAGCCCACTGTGGGCAGCTCTGCCCCAAGCAGGTGGTCCCAGAGAATATGGGAAAAGCCGACTTAGCAAGCCAGTAAACTTCCTCCACGGCCTCTGCACCTCAGTTCCTGCCTTGATTTCCCTCAGTGATGGACTGGAATCTTGAGAGTTGAGTTGTAAAATGAAGTAAACCTTTTCTTCCCCAAATTGCTTTTGGTCATTATGTTAATCATAGAAACAGAAACCTAACTAAGACAATTTCCACAGTTAATCAGCTATCTAAATGGGGACACAACCTGCCACTGTATTGCTACCTCTCCTCTGCACTTGAGCCTGCCAAAAGCCCATGAAGAGCCCGAGAACATAGCACTGCTAGAGGAAACAGAGCTGAGCAAACTGCCTGCACTCTGGTTTTGCATATTTCTATTCCTTCAGCTCCTGTCTCCTTTATCTCCTCACTCTTGTTCCTATCGCTGTGTGCATCAGACCCTGCCCTGGCTGGTTTATGTGTCAACTTGATACAAGCTGAGGAAATGCCTCCATGAGATCCAGCTGTAAGGCAGCATTTTCTCAATTAGTGATTGGTGGGAGAGAGCCCAGACCATTGTGGGTGGTGTCACCCCTGGGCTAACAGTTCAGAAAGCAGGCTGAGTAAGCCATGGGAAGCAAGCCAGTAAGCAGCTCTCCTCCATGGCTTCTCCATCAGCTCCTTCCTCCAAATTCCTGCCCTCTTGAATTCCTGTCCTGACTTCCTTCAGTGACGAATAGCAATGTTGAAGTGTAAGTCAAATAAACCCTTTCCTCCGCAACTTGCTTTTTGGTCATGGTGTTTCATCACAGCAATGGAAACCCTAAGACAGACCCCTAAGCTACTGCAGATGTTACCTAATTATAGCTATGGATGACAACTTGATGATAATATGCCCTAAGTACAGCTTTGTCCTATGAGGAAAAAACTAACACCATAAAGACAACGTTACAACTTCAAAGATAAACTATGCTGCAGCTAGGTTTAGAGGAGAGCACTCAAGTGATGGACAAGAGATGGGAAAGAAGAGAGCTTTAAAGCAAGCCTTCAGCCCTGGATGCTAATGTGGTGGGAAAGGGGCCCTCACCGGCGGAGGCCCTTCGTGACCGCATACATCTGCTGGGCCTTCTCAGCTGCCTCCTGTCTTGTGAGCCTGTGGTTGAACTGCATCAGTAGGCGCTCAGCAAAGGACTGCCCAGCCCCATAGATACGGCCGTAGTTGAAGACTTTAGCATGCTCTCGGCTGATGCCTACAGTGCTGGCTGTCTTACTGTGTAGATCAGTGCCCCTGCTCTTCCTGCCCTGCAGAGTCATCCAGCCAAAGGCTGTGCAGCCTGGAGAACAAGAGAACAGTGAGAAGCTCTGCAATATTTGGTCCAGCCACCTGGGTCAAGAGTCCTGCTGCCTCACCCCTGCCCAAGCCACTACCTACCATGCATACCAGCAAAATGAGCATCTCCAAGTACAGCTGCAATCCACAGCTCCTGTGAGTCCACATCAGCACCCACCAGGACGTAGCCAGGTGGAGCCTGCACCATGGCTTTCAACTCACTGCCTACTCGGTCAGGCTGTGGGAAAAGTGGGGTCAGGCCCTCCTAGAATCCCAAGGCAACTGCTACCCTGGATTCCTAGGCCCAGGGCTGACAAAGGAAGACCAGAGAATGCCACACAACACTGATCCAGACTCTGTGCAGAGATGGCCTGTCAGCAGCAGGCTAGAAAATGAAGAAACCCTACAAAACTATATGCCAGAACCCCAACTTCGCTTATCTAAACTCCATGATAACTGTGCCCACTATGCCTGGCACTGTCTAGCCAGCAACAGGTACCTAAAACACATTTGCTAATGGAATGAATGACATGAAGTCAGATTGGAACCAGAGCCCTGTGCAACCCAGAATTTAGTTTCCTTCCCATGCCCCTTACTGAATCTCCAAAGGCTCTGAGGTAGTTTCCTGAGACCTAACAGATAAAGAACAGAAGCCAGGAAAAGAGGGGACACATACCCGAGCATTACTGGCAGTGAGCCATGTGGGCTCCACAGCTCGGCGGGTGATGGTGCCAGCAGTCACCACCTGGGGCAGGATGGCCCCATAGCGGCCTTCCTCATCAAAGGTAGGGTGCCTGGGATGAAGAAGCAGAGAAGTGTCAGCAGCTTGCTCTGGCCTTAAGCCCCACCCCACCCCACTCAGTTCTCTCCCCACAACCACTCAGTAGGCCATACCTGGTCACGGCACGGGGAAGGGCTGACCTGGGAAGCCATACCACCATCTGGGAGCTAGAGGACAAGAAGGCTGAAGCTCAGCACAGTCAATGGCAAGCAGTGTGCTGTCACCAGCATTTGTACCTGATCAGCTTCAGGGATACTGTGTCCCCTTGAGGCCTGGCATCAACTCTCCTCACTAATCTTACTCAGGTGGGCTCTGGCCTCCTACAGGAGGATCTGGGCTCACAGAAGAATCTAGGAATGGTCAGCCTTCAAAAGCAGCTTCTGACTCCCTCTGCCACCACTGCCTCCCTGCAATCAAGGGACTACCACCCCTTCCCAAAGGGCTGTGACCACAGCATCTGCAAACGACCTCTAAGATGAATTCATTTGCCACTGCAGAAAGATTCAGCTCTCAATCCCTAATACAGGTTAGAGATAACTAGCCCTCTAAGGGCTTCATTGACAACCCATGGCTCCAGCAGTTAAGCTAGGGGATTTAACCGGAGCTGGGAAGAGCTCCCACCATGCCACCCCACATAAACAGAGAAACTGAAGTTGGTGTAGGAGAAAGATGCCCAAGATCCATGTCACCTGACCAACAGCTAAGCCTCTTAACTATGGCTAGGCTAGCCCTCTGCAGTTGCCCAGGCAACATCAGAGTAGAATGGGAGGAAAGGAGGCTTGGGGCTGCAGACACCTGACCAACCACACAGTCAGGCCTCCTGCTACCCTACCCCACTTTGGCCTACCTGATACGTTTATGAGCATTCCTCCAAAAAGAAATCATTTTATTTATTTCCAGGGCACGGGGTCCACCTCCTGGGCCAGCCTGCAGAGTGCCATCCTCCATCTTGGGCAGGAAGTCTTTGGCAAAGGGACTTCCCACATTGTAGTTGTTACCATCCTGTAGAGGACAAGAAAGCAGGGGCTGGAGACAGGTGGCAGACCACCAGATAGGGAACTGACATAGACACTAGGCCTTCTCCCAACAGAATCCAGAACCTCCAGCAACTGGGGCAATTCCCACATTGGTATCTTGCACATACACATACATATATGTGCATACCGCCACATACTAAGATAATCAGACGAAGGCAGTATCAACAGCCAATAGAAGCTACCATATGAATGAGAAAATGTCAGACACTCAATATATGTCCATGTCAATTAATCCCACCAGGATGCCTCTCCATTCAATTTTCAAAAGAAAAACTAAAGCACTAGAGATGAAAGTTGCCCCAAATCATACCCTGTCAACCCCACACAAGCAGTCAGTCTCCTGGTCTGAGTAAGCAGTACACCCTACTGTGGGCCTTAGCCAGTGAGGACATGAGGCAGCACACAAGTCAGAGCACATACCTTGTGAGGCAGCTTGAAAAACCAGCAACCAGGGATATCCACATCATTATAAGGTCCATTGCCATGGTGGTAAGTGGGCTGGCTGGTTTGGGGGACACAAGCAGCAGGCTGTGGGGGCCACACACCCAGATCAGGCCCTGCTCCAGCACCTGCATTCAGCAAGGGCCAGGGGGTAGGGGGATGGGAAAAGGGCCTGAAACTGAGTAGACAAACTGGAAAGTGACAGGAAGTCATGAGGTCACAGGTTTCCTTCCTCAGTCTCCCTACACCTACAGGACCAGAGGAGAGCAGGGCAGCACTCCATACCCTCCGACCTAGTGAACTCTGGTGGAAAAGAACTTTGTGAGCAAGAGGAGGTCCCAGTCACCTATTACCCACCCAGAGAATCTGAGCAGGTATCTTGCTCACCAGAGCTAGGGGCTGACCCAGTAATGAGTTCTCCATCTTGGCCTCAGCTTCCACGTCTAAGCAGCCCAGTTCTTCTGCCTGAATGGGCCCAGGAATCAGGTGAGAGAGGCAGGCAGCTGTAAGCCTGAATCCACCAGCCCTTTCCTCAAGAGAACTCAGACCAGTCCGGTCTAAGATGAGCAACCAGTGGCAGCTCCCACAAAAGGTGCTGCATTATCCTAGGAAAGGAGACCCCTCACCCAACAGGCTCAGAACACATCCTCACCGTTTGCCACATGGAACTATTGTCGGTGACTAAGAACTCCTCAGCCACCTCTGTCTCCTGGGTCTTCAACTGCTGCTTCCCCTGTTCAAGACAGTGCTTCCTGTACAGGGCCTCGATGGCTCTAGGCAGAGAAAATAATGGCTGATTAGTGAATGCCTGTGCAGGCCATGCAGCTTGCTGGAATGTTCTATGGGTCCCTTTCTTTAGCGCTCACATCAGCTCTAAGAAAGGAGGCAGAAATTTCCCTGGATTTTAAACAGAATGACCAACCCAAATGACTTAGCACACTGGTGACAGGCTGGGGTGAGATAACTGGTCTGACTCAAACTAAGCTCCTCTATGCTTGAGAGTTCTGGAAGCAAAGCAGCAGGGGAAACCAAGACCGAAGGCTGCACTGCGGAGCTGGCTCCTGTTCACTCACCCATGCGTGGGCTCAGTAGAGCAAGGCCATCTCAGTCCCTTCCATCTGAAAGCCTGACAAGTGACTCCAGCTGTCCTGTGGAACCAGGACTCAGGGCCACTTTAAATACCTGGCCTCTCCATAGCACCTGTTGTCCAAAGTTCAGGGTTTGTGGCCTCAAACATATCAACCAGCTTCTCTAGGCCCTTTGTCAACTATAAATGTGGGTACCAGGCCTGGTAAGACACTTGCCTCCTGTACATGAGGACAGAGTTCAATCTCCAGCACCATACAATTAAAAATTTAAAAATAAATAGGTAAATAAATAGAGCAAACCAGGTGTGGTGGCACACACCTGTAATTCCAGTAGTTGAAAAGCTGAGGCAAGGGACTGGAGAGTTGGCTCAGTGCTTAAGAGCACTCTTAACCTGCTGCTCTTCCAAAGGACACAGGTTCAGTTCCAAACAACCACATGGTGGTTCGCGACCATCCACAACTCCAGTTCTAAGGGATATGACACCCTTTTCTCACTTCTGCCATATACCAGACATACATGTGGTACACATACATGCAAATAGACAAGTTATTTAGGTAATATAGTAATGGTAATTTAAAAAAAGAAAAGCGGAGGCAAGATTGCCTTGAGACTGAGGCTGGCCTAGGCTACATAGTGAATTCTAGGCTAGCTTAGGCTTCAGAGTGAAACCTTGTCAAAAAACGATGAGATAAATAAAAGTAAAAATCTTTTCTCATGGAACTTCTTAGATGCCAAGTGAGATTTGCACTGCAAAATGCCCAGAGTACTCAAATTCTACCTAAGGAAAGCAGCAAGCCTCCCCTTCCCAGGCCATGTCAAAAACCTTCCTTCTTGTGTCACTGTGAAAGCAGCTTTGCTGCTGAACCTTGACAGTAAGGCTCTGAGGTCAAGGGGTAGGTAACCAGCGGGAAAAAGAACTAGAACCTAGACAGCTGGACCACAGCTCCCCCCACCAGCTGGAGCTGACCTTAGTTAGTTACTCTAGTAAAGAATAACTCGGAGCCACAACCTGAATCTTACCTGTAGGGGCAGGCTAGCCCTGTTGACTCTACAGTGGGGCTCGCTGGTGGCTCAACCAGATTATCCCGCCGTCCAGGCACCAGGTAGCCCCAACCATGAGTGTCTGAGTAGTGCAGAGGAAAACCATCCCAGGTCAGTGCCATCAGCTTAGGAGTGACCCGCATTTGCAGGCTGAGGAGGCTGGGGCCTGGAGTCCATGCAGGGTCATCTAGCCGAGGGCAGAGCTTCCGGTACCACCTACTCCCCCAATGGAGGGGAAAAAAGTGTCACACTAAGGAGTAAGGAAGGGTCTCTCTCTCACAATGTACCCAATCCACCTTCCAAGGCCTCCAGGCTTTCTGGTGACTCAGACAAGAAGTTGCAGTCCTCTCCTTTAGGGGGCTTTGGACCTATCTGGTATCTCCTAGACTTACTCAAGTTATCTCAGAAGGCAAACCCATGTGTCTCACTGGCATCCTTCAAGCAAAGCTTCTTTCCAGGCCCAATGCAGCCCCTAAGCGGAAGAAACAGATCTTCCTTTCTATCCACGAGAACTCCCGCTGTTAAAGGGACACTCGGACTGTCTGAGACTAAGGTGAGGCCAGCAGTACACCCAAGGCATTTGCATCCAGGGTCACAAGTACCATGAGGCTACACCCCTGGTCACTCTGGCTGCCCTTTTCTCATCTCTGCCTCTAAGACACCAATGAAGGGCACCTCCTCAAGGAAACCGCCTCTCATTTCCACAGGCACAACAGAGCTGCCTCTAAACTGTACGTTCTTAAGTCTCATTACAGGTCAGCTACACTGGTTGGTCTGCACACCAGCTGCCCCTAGAAGGGAGATGAGTGCCACGTGTGCCGCTATAGCTACCACAGGTAGCATCCACACCACAGGGGCTCAATGCATTGTGCCGAATGTGTTCAGAAAACCACAGGGGTCAGAGTAAACATAGCTGAGTAGAAATGGAAGGTAGAATGAATGAACACCCATCAAGGTCCAAGACCTTGCTGAGGCTCAAACAGGGATTGCCCTGAGGATCACGCAAGACAGCATCCCCTGGATGCTACAGAGAACCAGTCTTACCCAGGGTGTCCAGGAAGGTGCTGGGTTCGCTTAGGCAGGAGGTCTGTGCTGCTCTTCAGCTGCTGTAAACGGGTGCGGGCCACTACATCTTGCTGAAGCTCCTCCTCCTCACTAGGTGGTCCAGGATCTGTCCAAGATCCAAGAGTCAGGAGGTTTGGACCAGAAGGGACTCCCAGGTCTGAAGGACTATAGCAACCAATTCCAAGGACCCCCTGGGTCCTAAGACTGTCCCAGAGATCACCCTGTCCCACCTCCCACATAAGCTTCCCACCTTCCTGATCCGTGGGCTCCCCAAAGGGCCCAGCTCCCTCGATGGGCAGCTTGCTGGCTGAGGCTAGCTTCTTCACCTTCTTTGCCTTTTTCTGCTTAAACTCCTGCAAATCCCACTCTAGGTCCCAGAGCCAAGGGTCTTCTTTGTACCTGCAGAGCCAGTCCACCAGGAGAGGGTTAAGGCTGAACTAAAATCCAGTCCTCCCACCTGCCTGGCCCCTACCTTGACCCAGGACCTGACTACCTCTCTCCTGAGAGCAGCTGACAGGCATCATTAGCCAAATCCATCAGTGACTTCTTCATTTCCCGTTGGAGTTCCTCATATGTGCCCTGCGCCTCTGCCAGGTAGCGCTCCCAGTTCTGGTTGACAGGCAGGTAGGAGACACCCATCTCCAGCATGCCAGCCAGAGTCACTGGGTGGGGGCACCTTAGGGACAGACACCAAGGGCTGCCATAAATGACCACAGGAGACAAGGCTTGGGCCCAAATCCTAAGACAATTTGACAAGCTTAACCCAACCGGCTTTGTTGCACAGCTCTAAAACCAGACAGGCTTGAACCCAGCTTTACTCCACCCAGGCCTGCATTGGTCACCTGACTTCTGGGCCTCACTTTTACCTGTAACACGGAAATAACAGCCCCCGTCAGTGTCAGGCACTGTGCTAACAATCCCATACATGCCAATGACTGCTTATAGACCTCACAACCAGGAGTACGGTAGATCTGTGCGTATTTCTTGATTAAAAAAAAAAACAAAAACAAAACACCGAGGCTCACAGAAACCAAGTTACTTATCTAAGGTCAGTGAGGGATACAGCAGCCAAGGTTTGAACCTGGGTAAATAACAATCACCACTGACTAAAGGAGATTGGGACCCCAAACAAGACGAGCCCCTAAGACTCCAGAAACCCGGAGTCCAGGGCTCACATGGAAACCACTGAACAGAGGGGCTCCATTCTTTCAGCCTACAAAAGCTAAGCGATCAGCCTGAGGAAGAGTCAGCCCCACCTGATTACAATGGGATTGGGCACCAGGACCTATGCATACCCAGGGATTTCATCTGCTTCCCTCTCACCTCTCCAAGAAGAGTGGCAGCTGCTGCTGGAAAACCTCATAGGTGGCCCACACATCACGGGCACAGTACTGCATCAGATCCTAGCACAAGGTGACAGGAACTTGTTGGAAGGGTGGGGTGGATAGGGACAACCCTCTACTGCCACTGCCATGTCTCAGGAGCAGACCCAGCAGCTGTACCTCCCCAAGTTCACCTGCAGGTCAGTCACAGCCGGAGTATTTGGAGCTCTGTGCCAACACCATACCTGGAAGTTCTCCCGGATATCTCTCATGCTGCCCTTGATGAACAGTTCCCGGGGCTCCTTCTCTAAGGGAGGTCCCCCCACATAAAGGCTGTGCACATCTGCAAGATTATTGGCACTGCTGATGTTCATCCAGTCCCAAGATGAAATCTGAGAAAGCAAAGGGAGGGTCAGCTTGGTCTTAAGCCCAACAGGCAGGCAATGACAGGGTCCTGGTTCCCCTCTCGGGGCAGTCCCAAGTGCTCTCCCTCTTACCTCTGGACCATTGGCTTTCCTCCGAGACTTCTGACCTTGCTGTGTGGGGTACCGGACCTTGTGCCTGCCCTGCTTGGCTGCCATCCACAGACTGCGCTGGAAGCTGCTCAGCCCTGAGATGGCCATGTGCATGCTCATAGTGTCCAGAAAGCGCATTCGGGAGCCCTGAAGGAAGGGCAGGGGAGGAGAGGCTGCGACACAGGGGCCAGTGGGCCACTGCTTCAGTGCTGCTGATTCCAGCCCCATCTTAGCTCCTCAGCACACAGCCTCCAACACAAAACACAGACGTTCCATGCTTGGCCCAACACCTGTGGGGGGCCTGCCCAATTCCTGAATGTGCAGAACTGGCTTGGTCCCAAAGCACAAGTACTTCCCAGCTTCTGGACAACTCTGGGTAGATGAGCTAAACAAGACCTTCAGAGCTATGGGCCAGTCTCCCAAGTCGTGGTCCTGGCCCTAGCCCCCATAGCTGTGGTCCCTGACAAGTTAACAAGGCTGTCTGTGCCTTAGTGCCCTTGATGCCAGGCTAAGGGTGCTGCTAGGGCTACTTTCTTGCCCTACACTTCACCTTAGCCTGTTACAAAAATTGAAAGAAAAAGTGGTTTTTACAATCTAAGAACTGTCACCATACACCAGGCAGTTCTACTTGTCTGACACATGTGCTATTCAAACTCTCCTAAAAGTGCATTGGGGGAGCTTCTGTTTGCTCTCTTTACAGAAAAAGAAACTGGGGCTTAGAGATGTGAAGGCAATCATACTGCCCATGGATGGATAAGGCAGGATGTGGCCCAGGCTATAACTCAGAGCCCTCAAAAGCTTTAAAATGCCACAAAAGAAGGTAAGAGTCATTTTATTCTAGAACAACTCCCAGTCCTGTGCCAACACAGATGTAATGGAGCTCCTTGTAACCTTTAGGGAAGAGAGGGGTCATCTGCCTCAACAGTTTCAAACACCACGCTAACTTGTTTCTAATCTGTTCTGGTGACCCGACAGCTAAAGTCCCTGCAGATGCTGCGAAGCGGGTGGAAACAGTGGTCAAGAAAGCAATGGTTGGGGCTGGAGAGATGACTCAGTGGTTAAGAGCACTGACTACTCTTCCAGAGGACTGAGGTTCAATTCCCAGCACCCACATGGCAGCTCATAACTATCTGTAACTATTTCAGGGGACCTGACATCTATGACAAAAACACCAATGCACATCAAAATAAAATATTAAAAAAAGAAAGAAAGGAAGGAAGGAAGAGAAAGAAAGAAAGAAAAGAAAAGAAAAGAAAAGAAAGAAAGAAAGAAAGAAAGAAAATGCTTTCATTAGCAAAGGAGGCCAGGCTCAAAGCCTGCCATTCCCACAACCTCACCTGAATCAGGTACTGCTCCCTGATATGGGCTCGGTCAAAGGAAACATTGTGCCCCACTACCAACTGTTCCTGCCAATACTGCTGGGTGGAGCTGCTGGCACCAGCAGAGACATCCAAGGGGATTAGGTCAGCCGGCGATAGCTGGCTGGTCCAAGAGTAACGCTCTTCCACCAGCCGCCGGCTGCACCAGGAATACCTGAAGGAGATGAGAAGTGGGCAGGTTTATTATGAAGGAATAGACTTCTGTTCCACACCACCCACTGCATGCCAGGTCCCCAAGGGTGCTACTCACTCACACAAGTCAGGGAATCATTGGGGAAAGGAATAATAAAGCTTCTTTACTATCTAACTCCCACAGATTAACAAGGAGCTAAATGCATGGTAGTGGGTGCCTGTGCAGAATGGTGTGCAGGCCCAGAGCTGAGTCTGCAGCTATGACCACCCCTTATTCCTTTAAACACAAAACAGCTAGTGTTCCAAGGGCTAAAAAAGGAGAGAGAGCGCTGGTAAAACAACCCAAAATGGAGAATTTTTAATTGAAAATGGAAAAAAGAAAACTAATGACAAACACTGCATGCACATATAGGGTGAATTGTCTGAGGGCTGCAGAGATTTTCAAGGGAAAAAACCAACCATGAGCCTTCCAGGAGCAGCCACCCTCAGTGAGATGCCACAGAGCACGCCATGATGAGAGAATGTATGTACATGTGCAGGGTGGATGTGGAAGAGACAGAATGAGTGCTGTCTGCCTTTGGGGGCAGGGGGCGGACACAGACACACAACACTGACTCCAGGTTCCAAGGCAAAGTGGGGAGAATGGTCACTGACAAAAAGCCTGCTACCAGCCACACACCATTCCAAAGGATTGGGGCCATACAGTACACAATACAGCTCGATGGTGCGCCCTGCAGTCTTTGGGGGAAGACGGGCACGATCCAATGGCAAAACTAGCTACTTTCAACCTGGCAAACTCTAGAGCATACTTCATGGTGGGACTGCATGAGGCACTCAAGCTTTCCTTCCTCTTTTACCCCATCAGGTCAAAGCCCTTTGAAACAACAGAAGCAAGGGCTCAAGAATGCTAAATACTTGAAACTATGAAGATGACAAGGACTTCAGTTAACAAAGGCCACACTGGTGTCTAGACACAGGCCTGCTGCTGTCTGTGGAGCCATCTTACTATAAACTTACTAGCAATTTTACAAAAAAAAAAAGAGCGGGGGGGGGGGGGGAGGAGCAAGGCAAAATTAAGATGATCCATCAATACTAAAGGTCTCCTTGGACTCTCAATTGCCAAGGCCTGGGTGGTAACCCTTTAGGCAGATGACTGACCAAAGGCCTTACCAAAAGCCTGCGGGAAGCTACCTTATGGGAAACACAGCTGTCCAGGCTTCTACCCAACTGCTACAAGCTGTGAGCTGGTCACGTTATACAACCATGTGGCAGAGCAGGCCAGGTTAAATGTGGAGTACTATCCAGGCACCATCTACAACCACAATAGTCAGACTACTAGGAGAAAGGTCTTTGCGTAAACTCAAGCCTCAGCACTGGCTTCTGCCATCAGGCAAACTAGTGATGCCCCAGTACCACTGGCAAGATGGAATGAGAATGGAGGCAGAATGAGAAGGAAAAGAGAAAGAAGTTAAGTGAGGAAGGCGGAAGAAGAGAAAAGAGGACTTGACGTGTCCAAAAAATGACCAACTGTCTAAAAAACTCACTGTCACTGGCTTCTTTCCAGCCACCAAAGCCTACTTTATCTTTTCAACTGATGGCTGGGATTCCCCTTGACTCTGGCCATCGAGTTACATAAGCACCGTGGTTCTTATGACAACTTCAGCTAAATCAATGCAAAGTCATCTAGATTTGCTCTTTTTAGCCATTGATGCCTACCTTAGCTATTTAGCCATGCTTTCACCATTTTCAACTGCATATATAACATTTCGCAGCTTTCTTTACAAAGATGTAGCTTCCAATAGGAATAAAGAAACTGCCAACTTTTTTTTTTTGCTGGCCATGCCTGAAAGCATTAAGGTTGTAAATAGTATTTTAATCCTGGAATGAAGAATAAAAAAAGGGGGGGAGAAACAGTACTGCCATCATTGCTTGAAAAAGAAACTTGGGTAGCACTTAGAAAGTTATTTAAAAGAAAAGAGAGAGACTGGATATACCTGTTTGGGACCAAAATGTCTGCTTGATAAGGAAGTAATAGTTGTCTCAGCCGGGGGCAGTCAAGACAGGCCACCTCCAGGGCCATTTGGAAAAGGCTGAGGATCTGATCTGGCATTTATGGAAGACACTAGGGACGCTGAGCATTTTAAACTGCCTAGAACAATCCCACCAAGAACATCTGCCTGCCAAAATAACCATCGGCATTCCCAAAGCCAAACACTTTTCAGACTGACTTCTCACAGAAGCTCCTAGGGGCCAGGGATCGAGGCACAAACTCGTGGTCGCCTTAATGGTCTCTCAGTCTGTCTCAAACACAACACTGTGATTCTCTGCATGGCTCCTGACATTCGCTTGGGTGTTGTCTAGAGCCTGTGTATCTTTCTACCAGAGTGAGCCCCACAAAAGCAGGATTAAGCGGGTTTAGTTCACCACACCAACAGTCCTTAAATGAGCACACAGCAGGAACTCAGAAACTTCACCAAACCGTCTAACTGGGCCCCCTACAAATAAATGGTAGCTCCCTGTTCCTAACCCTCACTTACCAGGCCGAGGGGGATATGGCCACCGCCAAGGTGGGGCAGGTTCCCTCTGCCATGCAGACCTCCACGTCGAACACCAGGGCCCGCTCCTCGGGGATGGCCACGGGTTCGGCCTCCCCCTCGGGGCCGTACCGGGTCCAGCCCTCCGCCCAGGCCCAGCTCCCGGGCTGGGGCGGCAATTGGGCCTCCAATAACGAGGCGGCCGCCTCCAAGTAAGGCAGGCTCTGCTTCTGGGCCAGGAGGCGGAAGTGCTGGTCCAGGTTGCCCCCTAAGAGCCGGGGCAGGTTCAGCTGCACGTCTGGCAAGGGCGTGGTCGGCTGCCCCCAGAGCCCGTGCTTCTGCAGGTGCTTGATGCTGCGACGCACCGCGGCCTCGTCGGGCCTCTCCCCTCCGCACCCGAAGATTTGCTCGTGCAGCCCTCTCGAGAGCATCTGGATGAGCAGAGGGTTGAGCCGCAGCTGCCCGTCCTCCGAAGAGGGCGTTTGCGACTGCGGCTGCCCGTCGCTGGGGACGGGGGCGAGGACGGAGCTGGAGACCCTGCGTCCTGTTGCTGGAACTGGCCCTGAGCTGATCCTGCTGCTCGCCACCTTCCTCCAGAGCAGGCGGCTCATGGTTGGTGCAGGGAGCCCCCCGCTGTGAGTCGGGACACCTGGCCTTGGGCTCCAGCTTGACTGCTTTTACTGACCGAGAGACTCAGAGAGAGAAACGGGCCCTCTCTGCGTTCCTGTCAGTGAAATGGGTCTCACCATGCCTGCCTTCCTCACACAAATCCTAAAGGAGATAGACGATAAAGTGTTATTATTACATGTGTCGTGTCTGGTACCAACAGCTTATCCCTCGTGGAACATTTGCTGCGTCCCAAGCATTCTCTCCACTTGATCTTAGTTAGCCAAAAGGCCAGGTACGTTTTCTGTTATGCCTCCAACAACCTTAGGATAAATGGCACTGCCCCTCCTGAGCAAAGAGCCACACAGGCTCATCAGTGAATCTGAAGAAGCTGCGGGGATGTTGGAAGAGGGAGACGCAGATCAGAGTTCCGGCTCTCCAACTGCGTGACCTTGGGCAAACTCCTTAGGCCCCATCCTCCTCCTCTGTAAAATAGGGTTAAGGTCTGTACGAGTCACGGGGTAAGGCTGTGAGTGACAGAGGGCGCGCTCGTTGCGCGGCCCTGACTCCAGCAGACGGGCGCTCGTCAGACAGCAGTTGCCAGTACCAAACCGCCGGCGGCCCGAGGGCCTAGTGCCCGGATTCGAACCCGCCGGCTGGGCCACAGCCCCCGGGGTCTCCACCCACACCCGGGCTGGCCCAGGGCGCCCTGCTTGGGGCGCCGGCGGCCACCCTCGCGCGCCGGGACACCGGGTAGTCGTTGCAGCCGCCGCCGCCGGCGCGGCGCGCCCTGGGACGGCCGCCGCCCTGCCCCGGGCCGCGTCCCCTGACTGGACAGGGAGCAGCCGCGTCTCCGTGCCCGGCCTCCCGCTGCCGAGCCCGCCGGAAACCTCGATCTGCTTCGCGCTTCCCGACCTGCCGCAGCCCCAGTGACGACGACGCGGCGTCCGCTCCGAGCGGCCCACGCAGCCTCCGGGTAGCGTGTGGCCTCGCTAGCAGCCGCAACTTCCCGTGTGCGCGAGCCAGGTCCCGCGGCTACCCCGAGGCAGGCGGGACCCTCCCCAAGTGCCCAATAGGAGCGCCGCCAATGGAGCCGCCCGCCCGCGGGGGTGGGAGAGGGACTTCCGGGTGGGCCCTCCAATCCCCCCTCCGCCTGGAGAAGATGGATCGGGCTGGAAAGAGAGAGAGAGAGAGAGAGAGAAAAAAAGAGCCTGCAGGCGGTTTGATACTTTAAGTCAAGCAAAGGTATTTTGCTGCCGTCGGCCGCGTGGCCTAATGGATAAGGCGTCTGACTTCGGATCAGAAGATTGCAGGTTCGAGTCCTGCCGCGGTCGAGGGAAGTAGCCTGTCCATTTTACCAAACATTCGTTTTTGACACATGTTGGAAATGAAGCCAAGCGACTGTGGTGGTCATAACCAACTTCTACCATACTGTAAAATCTGGAAACTCTGCATCTGAACTATCAAGTGTGAGTGCTGGGTACTTGTCAGAAACGTGGCTGCGGTAGAGAACCCTGCCTGTCCGAGTGGAGAGAGGAAGGGAGCGCGTGTCTTCCGAAGCCCGGATTCGTCACCTACCTTCTATCCCGGGCGATGATGATGATGGTGACGTTGAGCCCGATTGAGCGATGGTCCCGCCCCGGGCGCAGCTGCCGCTCATCCCTCCCCAGGATCTGCCAATCTCCGCCTCCAGCGCCTGTTGCTCTAAGTGCTTTTACTCCCAGCTCTCAGCGGTGGGTCAGCGGCAAAGGGTCGCGCGAATGCGGCCTGGGTGAACAACGGGAGAACCTGGGGATTCTAGTCAAGAGCCCCGTACGAGGAAAGGAAGGATCAAAGAAGTTACAAACAGACTAGGGGTCACGCACAGCTGATTAGGGAAAAAATTCGGGTCTCGCTGAAAGGCAGCCCCACCTTCCAGCCGGTGCAGTGGCCAGCACGCTGACAAGTGGCAGGAGAAAGGGTCTTCGACTTTTGTCAGGGCTGTTGAGGCGACTCTACCTGCTCTCCCGTCACCAGCAGGGGCAGGAAGAAGTCTTGGCCAACACCCTTGCATAGGCCCCTTCTCTTTTATCCTTTTCTTTTCAGTTCCTTTCTTTCCTTATTATTGTTATTATTTTCTAAGTGATGAGGTCTCACCCACTATGCAGCCTAAGCGGGCTTGGAAGTTCCTTCGTTGCCCTGGCTGCTCTCCTGCCTCGTGCAGGGACTGCAAGTGACCAGCATTTGTCTTCCTCTTGCTTTCCGTTTGAGATACTCTTACACGTTTTCTAGATGTACTTAATAGACACAAAATGGATTTTTGTTAACAGTTCTAGAGATACACACAAACACAATCAACCAGAAAGTCCTTCTATGTTCCTTCTTGTTTTTACATAACTTTGCACAGTTGACGTTTCTATAAAGTGACAAAGGAGAGGCTTTTAACCAGGGAATCCCTGTGCAGGGGTAAAACTACTTCATTTTCATTTCGTACAGTCTCCTGCTGAAATCATGTGACTTCATCTGTGCGCTTAGGCAAGCAGCTGCTGTGGCACCTGTGGCTTGCTCTCAGTGGTGATCACAGACTTTTCATAGCACCATACCCTTGCCGCAGATTTTTGAAAACTTTACTTAAAGTTGTTGGTGCAGAGCTTCACACAGCAGTCAGTGGTTCTAAGGAAGCGGCTAGAACCGGTGAGTCAATGGATCAACAAAACACACAGAAGGGTTAGGGTTAGGCAGGAAGTGATAGCCCACATCTTCAATCCCAGCAGAGACAGTCAGATCTCTGAGTGTGAGCCCTCAGCCTGGCCTGAGAAGACAGCAGTGGGCATGCCTTGCAAGCATGAGTGTTTATCTCCAACTCCCTCATAAAAAGCCTGGTCTGGGGGTGGGGGCTGCTGGGACCCAGAGAGCCACAGAACCCTGCCACCTGATCTAATCAGTAAGCTCTGGGTCCCAGTGAAAGGCCTGGTTTCAAAAAGCAAGATAAGCAAGTCCTGAGAAATTACCCCTGCCCAGCACCGGAGGTTGACCTCTGCCCCCATGCGCATACCTGCGTACCTTTGACATCTGACCCACACCCACAAAGAAACAAACACTGTTATCAACTGATGGTTGTCTCCAGCCCCAGGAATGCATGCCCCCTCCAGCCTGCGACTCCTGCTGTGTGTGTCTGCTGGGGTGCCTGTGGAATTTTCTGCTCTGTTTGTTTAGTTTTGAAGCAGCCAGCAGCGTCTCACTGTTCAGCCCTGGCTGGCCTAGAGCTTGCTATGTAGACCAACCAGTTCAGCTCTCATTCACAGAGACACAATCTGTGTCTTTTTGGGTCTGGGAGCCTCTCTAAAATCCGTAATAGTGCCGACCCCTCGAAGTTATTAAAAGGGTAGCATGGTTACATGATATAGTGTTGCAAGGGGTTCAGTCCTGTTCCTGTCTCCACCTCCAGAGTGCTGGGATGACAGCCTGCACTACTACACCTGCTTTATGAAGCTGAAACCCGGGACTTGGTGTGTATTAGGCAAACACTCCACCAACTGAGTCACACACCCAGCCCTATGGAATAAACAGAGAACAGCAATGATTTAGCAGATTTTCTTCCTGGACAGAGACTGTTTGAGAGGCTTAGGAAATAGGAACTGATACAGTCATCAGAAGTTAGCAGATGTGAGGGATACAGGAAGAGCAGGCTGGGATATGAAGTTTCCTTGGTCAGTGTGGAATGACACAAAGCCTGCCTGGTGGCCTACTCAGTACGTGCTGGGGAGCAGATCTGATCATCAGTAAATACTGCACGGTGACTTAGTGAAGTGCTGTTCTTTCTGGTTTCAAGTCCCATACAAGGCTCTCTCACTGAACCGAGAACAACGCCAGGAGTCAACCATCCCGGCATGCTACTTGAATGCTGTGCTCATGGCAAGCTAAGCTTGGCTCCAGGGCTCTCAGGAAGCAGCCTCACCTCCCTATCGCTCCATCTCCTCATCAGCAAAAGAGGGCAACAGCTCCTCCCTGGGAGCTTCAGTAGCCGTGACCAGGTGATATCAGCCTTAGAGCAGGAGCCAGCATGCCTGTGGTCAGCACTGGTCGTTACCATCAGGCTTTGGTCAGGCCTTGGACTAGAGCTCAGAATGAGACCCTGTGAGTTCAGTCCCGGTGAAGATTCACAGTAGTGGGGAGCTGAGAGGAACCCTCAGATGTCTCAAAACAGAGAGCAAAAATGTACTCCCGGCACTTGGGAGGTAAAGGCAGGAGGATCAGAAGTTCAAAGTCATCCACTGCCACAGAATGGATTCAAAGCCCACCAGAGATATACCAGACTCTGCCTTGAAAAATGAATAAGAAAAGAAAATGATATGCATGATACGTAAAAAGAAAATTTCAATCTATGAGAAGTATTTATCAAGTTCTTTAAAAAAATACTGATCAAAGTACATTATATACATGTATTAATATCACTGTTTTATATAATTAGTATACATTAGTTTTTAAGAGAGAAAAATACATGTACCATAGATGCTGCCAGCATCCCAAATTATTGGAGAGCCAAGGTAAATGATAAGGGTTATCCAACAGGGAGAACACCCTGCAAATGTGATAATCCATGCCCAGCCCAGTCTCCTCTGAGTGCAAGGTACCTCTCAGTGACACTTAGGAAAAAAGAAACAAAAAGTAAAAAGAAAGTAGGGCTCTTTCACCAGTAAGAGAATCCCCAGCTCAACCTGGGCTACAAGAGACCCAAATCCACTCCTCAGTTGGATTTAGTCCCAACTGGGAGACAGAGGCAGAGGCGAGGCAAGCGATGTCTGTGAGTTTAAAGTTAGCCTGTTTTACATCGTGAGTTCAGGACAGCCGGGACCACATAGTGAGATTCTGTCTCAAATCAGCAAAAAAACTAAAACCACTCCTTTCCCCCATACCCTTCCCTCCCTCACAAAAAAAGCAAAAATAAGTAAACAAATAAATAAATAAATAAAATCCAGAGGCCAGCCATATGGCTCAGCAGATAAAGGTGCTTGTTGCGGATCCTGAAAGTCTGTCTGAGCTTGAGCCCTGGGATTTATGTGGTCGAAAGAACCACCTCCTGGATGTTCTCCTCTGACCTCTGTGGCTCTGTACATACACACACACACAAATAAAATTTAAATTTAAAGAGAGGATTAAACAGCTGAGAGTGTTTAATCTCAGTGTCAGAGGCAAATGAAGTTCTGTGAGTTCTAGGCCAGCCAGGGCTACATGGTAAGATCTTGTCTCCCAAAAGGAAGAAAAACAAAACAAAACAAAAAAAACCCTCCACCTTTAATCCATTAACACAAAAGAGGGTGTTTCCGTGGGAAGCAGCCACAATGATGACAGGAAGGAAAACTGTTCATGTGGAATGCCCCGATCAGTTCAGCTTAGTTTATAAATTCCATCTCCAATCCAGAGGACTGTCACCCCTTAGCTGTGGCCAGGAACCAGGGAGAGACAGACAACTGGTGATAAGAACAGTAAATATCTCTTGTGAGGAAACTCACAAATGGTCTCTTCTCGTAAAGCTTCCTTGTCACCCACAATGGTGTCCACTTCCATCCACTGCGTCTGCCTGCCCTTAACTGCACAGGTGTGATGCGACTAATTACCCCTATGTCACAAGGAACCGATTTTAAAAATAAGTCTCTCATCCCAATGTCACATAGTAGATACCTTCCTAACACAGTAGGCATCTTCCTCCACAAGAGAGGCAGGCTGAATGTGAAAATGTAAGTTTCTACCTTGCCTCCTGGGACCTGAGGCAGGCCAGTGCTCCTGGGGCCTTCTGCATACGGTCCCTGTGTGGACAGTTGCAAAATAGTGATCAGCTCAGCTTTATGCTTCCAGACTTCCTGTCTGCCCAGGGAGCTTGCAGAAATGCCTGGTGTCTTTGTCAGGGACCTACAGTGCCTGAGTCCAAGCCCAGGCCTAGGACTGACTGTACTGGGGCCAGAGGGGTGCAGATGTGTCTACAGATATATGTACCTGTTTTGTGGCTACAGGTTGGTGTCTACCTTATGCTATGTGTGATGGTTAATCTTGACAACTTGATTGGATCTATGAGCAGCTAGGGAGTGTGTCTCTGAGATGCCTGTGAGGTTAGTTCCCGGAAGGATTCTATGAAGGGAGACCCTCCGCAAGGTAGGCAGCAGAAGCCCAGAGAAGAGGCGATCCTACGGGGAAGCAGTACGGCTTTTAGCCTGTCTGCCTTCATCTCTCGCTGGTGAGTGTATCTACACTGTTGCTGATGCTGCTAACCGTCATTCACTGACATTGGAGTCCAGATTCTTTGGTCTTCTGAAATGGACTAAACACCAGAATCTCTTCAGGACTCCTCCAGGTCCTGAGACCCAGACTGTGAATGCGAGGCACCCAGCCTCATGGATGGAGCAGCTACCAAGTTCTCAGCAGATGACCACTGCTGGGATACTCATTCCATATTGTGTAAACCAATCTAAATTCTCTTTATAATACATTTATTATTATATAGTTCTGCTCCTCTGGAAAACCAACTAACACACTAGACAATCATTTATCCAACTGAGCTGCATTGGAGCCCCATCATACATACAAAATAAATGCAGCTACATATTGCTATATAATACACACCACCTGGGGCTGGAGAGAGAACTCAGTGGTTAGGGACACTGGCTGCTCTTCCAGATAACCTGGATTTGATTTTCAGCACCCACATAGGGGCTCACAACCATAACTCCAGCTCCAAGGGATCTGATGCCCTCTTCTGGTCTCTGTGGGCACCAAGAACACACATGCTGCACATATATACATTCAGATAAAACTCCCACATGATAGATAGATAGATAGATAGATAGATAGATAGATAGATAGATAAAAATGCTATTAAGTCTTTCATCTTAAAAACAACTTTCTGGAAAAATATGTAATAAGGAGACTTCAGGTGATATTCTTTGGAAAAAATTAAACTTATTTATTTTACTTGGTGTGCATGTGTGCTTTAACTGCATGTATGTCTGTGTGCCACATATATACCCGGTGCCCTCAGAAGTCAGAGGAGGGTATCAGATCTCTGGGAACTAGAGTTACAGATGGCTGTGAGCTGTCATGTGAGTGTTGGGGACTGAACATGGGTCCTCTGCAAGAGTAGCCAGTGCTCTTGACCACTAAGCCAGCTTTCTAACCCCTTGGGTGATATTCTTAAAGATAAAGATGGGTCAATAAGATACTTTCACTTCCTGTTTTGAGACAGGGTCTATTGTAGCCCAAGGATGACTTTGAATTACTGATTCTCCCACCAGGCCAAGACAATTTAATTTTAAAAGATTTCATGGCAGGACTGGGGAATAGCTCTGTGGTAGATAAAGTGTATATTTAACATCCTCAAGACCTTGATTTTAATCCCCAGCTTCTCCAAAAATTATTATTCTTTTATGACAGTTCTAACAATCTCAATAAACAGTGTGTGTTAAGAAAAGTGAGAGAAAGCCAGGCACAGTGCCTTACGCCTGTAATCTTAGCACTTGGGAAACTAAGTCAGAAGGATAGCCAGGCTTTTGAAGCCAGCCTGGGCTACAGAGTGAGATCCTGTCTCAACCCCCTTCGAGGCTAGAGGGATGGCTCAGCAGTTAAGAACACTTGCTGCCCTTGCAGAGAACCCAGGTTTGGCTTCTAGAACCCGTGTGGCAACTCACAACCGCCTATATTCCCTTTCCAGGGATACATCTGTCGCCCTCTTCTGGCATCTCCAGGTACTGCATGCACCTATATACATAAGGCAAAAAAAAAAAGTACACGTAAAATAAACTTTCTTTTAAAGATAAAAAGTACCAAACTACTGCCTCTCATATAATTTTGTATATTCATAGAAACTAGACATACTCAGAAAATACTAACTTTTAGAAGTGGTATTTCTGTCTGTGTTGATGTCCTCATGGTTCCTGTTGCCATGAGGGCCATATGGATAACTGGAGTCTGGGCCACCATCTGAAGTTGTGTTAGTGTCCAAGGGCCATGCTACTTCTGGGGCCCCACCTGGAGCCATGGTGACATCCTGACTCGGGCTGCTGCCAAGAACCATCTCTAGGTCTGTGGTCCTACGGCAGCCCAGTTCTGTGTTGAAGTTCATGGCCCATGTGGCCACACAGAGGCCCAGCGTCTAGGACACAATCTGGGCCTTGGAATCAGGGCAGGAGCCGTACAGCTCTGAGGGGGCTGTGCTACCAGGAGGGGCCATGGTGTCATCTGGACCTGGGATGCTACTGAGGGCCATGCCTGGGTCCGTGGTCCTACAGCAGCTGGTTCTGTGTTGCAGTTCATAGCCCATGTTGCCACCGAGGGCTGTGTGAATGCCTGGGGTCAGGTCAGTCACCTGAGTCCATGTTGGTGGCCAAGGGGCATGCTGCAGCCAGGGCCATGCAGATCAGAGTGGCTTGAGCTGCTACCCGACAACACGGTGACGTCCCAGCCAGAGCTGCAGCTGGGGGCCATGTCTGGGCCCATGGCCCTGCTACAGCCAGGGTCTGGGTTCCTGTTGTTATCGATGGCCACAAGGATGCCAGAGATCTGGGGCCGTGTTAGTGTCGGAGGGCCACGCTGCTGCTAGGGCCGTGCCAGTCTGGGTGACCTGCACTACCATCTGAGGCAACAGTGACATCCAGACCCAGCTGCTGCCAAAGACCATGTCTGGGTCTGTGATCTTACTGCAGCCAAGATCTGTGTTGCCACCAAAGGTTACACGGAATCCTAGGGTCGGGACCACAACCTGTGGCCTTGTTGGTGTCTGGGGGCTGTGCTGCCACCAGAGCCATCCTCATCTGAGTAGCCGGTGCTTCCACCTGGAGCCAGAATGTTGTCTGGGCCCAAGCTGCTGCTGAGGGCCATGTCTGGGTCCATGGTCCTGCTGTAGCTGGGGTCTGTGTTGATGTCTGTGGCCCGTGTCACCTCAGGGCCCATAGGAACCATGCATGATGGAGTCAGAGGGCCATTCTGAGCCAGCCTGCCACTCGGTGGTCCTGTAATAGCTGGCCCTGCAGCTATTGGTTGCTGCAGCAAGAGAGCTGGTTTTAACTCTCATGGGAGGGCTCCCCCGCCTTGGGAGAGATGGCGCACACCTCACCATGTGCAGGGGAGAGCTGACCCTGAAAGCATGAACTTGGGGGAGCAGGCTCCACCCCTTGCCTGAGGGGGTTGGCCCAGATGACCTGGACTAACCAGCTCAGCTACCACCCAGGTCCACAGCCAGGCCTGGGGTTGGCCCACCCTAACATCTACCCCATCTAGGATCTGCTGGAGCTCATAAAGAGACTGGTCCTGTGGAATAATACCTGCAGGATGTCCGTGACTCAGGTGGCCTCAGGATATCCGAGAGGAATTTCAGTGAGGATCCAGTAATGACGGTGTACCAGAAACCAGAGGCCTTGAACCAGACCAGTGACTCATTGCAATGAACATTTGCAAGTGAAGGTGACTGGACAAAAGGGGATACTGTGTGACACACCACAGCTCCCAATGCCACCAGGATGAATGAAGAGGTGCTGGGGAGGCCACAAAGATGGAGGAGTAAAGAGGTTTTTGTTGACGCTGTTTTGTTTTGTTTCTGGTTTGATTTTTTTTTTTTTTTAATTTTCATTTGGGGAACCGTTGCGGGGGGGAAGATATGCAAAGACTGGGAGGTGAGTGGAATTGGGTTGCATGATGTGAACTTCTCAAAGATTCAATAAAGAAACTGTGTGTGTGTGGGGGGGTCATTTCTGTCATTACTGAGGGAAGGTACCCGCAAAGATGGGCCCTGAAAAATGAGGACTCATCCTGGGAGCCAAGTCATCAAGGCAGATGGACATCCAGACAGAGGGACAGAATTCTGTGCTGCTAGAGGACTGATGCATCCTTGGGCTCAGCATGGCCAGGGCCCGCTAGCCTGTTGGGGGTTTACTTGATTTGGTTGTTGTTTTATTTTTTGAGACAAGGTTTCATTATGTAAACCAGACTGACTTTGAATTCATACATACCCGCCTGCCAGTGCCGTCCAAGTGCTCAGATTAAAGATGTGCACCACCACACGGAGCAACCTTCCAGCCTATAATGGTCTCATTCTGCAGGTGCTAGCCAAGTGTGGGATGAACCTACTGCCACTGAGAAAGCTGTGCCCTTCAGGTGTGACCTACAGTAGCTACCTGAATCCCACAGTACCTATTCTACCTGCCAGAGGCAGGAAATGAATTTCTTGCAATTTTTATGCCACATATTTTCAGATCAAAACCTCAGCCTTGCCAAGCGTAAAGAGCATGAAGACAAGCATCCATTTCTCTCTTACAGAGACATAGCTTTAAGGAGTAACTAGGCTGAAACCTTCAGGTTCAAAAACATACGTGGAAATGTTCTTGTTCTTTTGTTGTAAAGAAACATGTTCCCCTTCACTCCATCCCAGGAACAGGAGTGCCTAAATCATCCATCCCTTCAGCAGGGGGAAAAGATGAAAAAAGACGGGGATGGGACAGGTGTCAACTGCCATGAGAATGCCTCCCACATTCTGTGTCTAGAAGCAAATGACCCCTTGTCACTCTTGCATGTGATTGTCAGAATTTAAAAAGAAGATTCGGTGTCAGTGCAGGCCTCTTCGGTCCTCTGGAAGAGCCATTCTCTTGGGCTGTCTTTGTTCTTATGTTACCCCCACCACACTGCATCGCTGTTTGTCTGAAAGAGTTGCAGGCTGTGATCACAGAAAGATTACTGTGGGGTGAAAAGCCCAGTTCCAGCTCCAGCTGGCTTCTCATGCTTGCAGAGCCAGCACTTTATTGGCTGTCATCTGTCCTGCCAGGAAGATCACAAAAGTCAGTCACTCCTGTGGGCCAGACTCTCAAGGAAATGTCTGTGCTCCCCTGGCCACAGCTGACTGGACCCAGGTTAGCCGTGGGCCAGCCAGTCTTGATAGACACCAGCTTTAGCCAGCAAAACTAGGCTCAGCCAGCAAACTGGGTGGTTGGTGACTGTATTGTTTCTGTTTTGTTTTGTTTTGTTTTGTTTTGTTTTTGTCAACTTGACACAGATAGAATGATTTGGGAAAAGAGACTCTCTCAATTGTGAAAATGCTTCCATAAGATTGGTCCATAGGCTAGAATTGATTAATGACTGATAAAGGAGGTCCCAGCCTACTGTGAGTGGTACCACCCTTGGCCAGGTGGTCTTAGATGGTATAAGAAAACAGCTAAGCAAGCCATGGAAAGCAAGTCAGAAAGCATCACTCCTCCATGCCCTCTGCATCATCTCCTGCCTCCAGGTTCCTACTGTCTTGAGTTCCTACTCTGACTTCCTGCAGTGATGGACTGTGATGTGGAAGTGTAGAGGAGACAAACCCTTTCCTTCCCAGTTGCTTTTGGTCCTGATATTTCATCACAACAACAGAAGCCCTAAGACAGTGACGAAGCATCCCCTAGGTCTTCTTTACAGCATCCTCTCCCAGGAAGCGTGCAAAGGGACCATTATCTTCTGAGAGGACAAGCTCAGGGACACCAGGGTTGTTGCAGCACTCGTGAAGGGAGGAGCCTGGAGGCCACCCTGCCTGAGGAGCTGAGTCAGCTCTTCCACAGGAGATGTCGAATCAGCAGTTCCGGGAGGGGCTTGAGAGCCCTTCTTTATTTGAAAGCTGGTTCTGGGGCATTAGGAAAACACTAGAAGATTCCTGAGAGCCGCCACCCACCTCCCACACACATTGTCCACCACCCAATCCTGCTGATGATTTGTGAACGTTTAAAATACCCTGCACTAAGCAGACGAATAGACAGAATCAGAGAGAGAAAGAACATGCTGGAATGTCAGAAGTCAATGCTAGGTGTCATCCCTAGTTAATCTCTACCTTGTTGTTTGAGGCAGGATCTCTCATGAAACCTGAAATTGGCTGCTTCAGTTAGACTGTTTGGCTCACAAGTTCCAGGAATCTACTCTTTGCCCCTCAACTACCCAGCACTGGGGCTAAAGGCTCTCTGTCACACCCAGCCTTATGTGAGTGCTGGGGCGCAAACTCAGCTTCTCTTGCCTGCATAGCAAGCATATCTCTCTAGCCTCCTAACCAGTTTTTTTGTTTGTTTGGTTGGTTGTTTTTTTGGTTTTGTTTGGTTGGTTTGGGGTTTGTTGGGGTTTTTTTGTTGTTGTTGTTTTGGTTTTTTGTTTGTTTGTTTGTTTGGTTGGTTGGTTGGTTTTTCGAGACAGGGTTTCTCTGTGTAGCTTTGGAACCTATCCAGGCACTGGCTCTGGAGACCAGGCTGGCCTCAAACTCACAGAGATCCACCTGCCTCTGCCTGCCAAGTGCTGGGATTAAAGGCGTGCACCACCAACGCCCGGCTCATTTTGGTTTTTTTGTTGTTGTTTTTTTTGTTTGTTTGTTTGGTTTTTTTTTGTTTGTTTGTTTGTTTTGTTTTGTTTTGTTTTTTGAGACAGGGTCTTGCTGTACAGCCCTGACTGGTCTGGAACTTATTACATAACGATCCACTCTACCTGCTGCTCTGCCTCTTTGAATTAGTTTCTAGACTGATCACGGATCCCAGAGCCTCCCTCTGGACTCCCACGATGTCTATGCATGGAGCACAGCAGTAGTTTACCTTTCTTTTCTGCTTGTTTGTTTGTTCTCACAATATTTAGCTAAGCAGCCCAGACTGACCAGGAACTCTCCAACTTCCTGTCTCAGCCTCATGAGTGCTGGAATTGTAGGGGTAGTGTTGGTGTGCACCCAGTTTTGGTCAACTTTCTCCTGTACTGCAGTATGAGCTCTGGGGATGGGGAGGGGTGAGTCTGCATTCTCTTATATTCCTAGTGGTGGTTTACATGAGAAATGCCCTCAATAGTCTAGAGTGTTTGAGTGCTTGGTCCCCAGTTAGTGGCACTGTTTGGGGGAGGCGTAAGAGGTGTGGCCCTGTTGGAGGGAGTGTGTGGTGGCTATTCTTAGTTGTCAACTTGACTACATCTGGAATCAACTAAAACCCAAGCAGCTGGGCACACCTGTGAGGGCTTTTTAGTTAATTGAATTATTTGAGGTAGAAAACCCCACTTAAATCCAGATCCTTGAAGTCAGAGGACCCACCTAATATCTGGGCCACATCTTCTGGTGACAGGCTATATGAATGACAAGGAAGAAGGAAGCTTTGGGACTTTGCCTGCTTGCCCTCGCTCTCACTGGCATGTCCATTCCTTCGGTGGCATCGGAGTGTGCTTCTTTGGGATTCTGGAGTATACAAAAAAACCAGCTGAGACATTCATGGACTGAACAACTCCTGGATTCTTGGATTTTTGCTTGGGAGTCAGCCATTGTTGGACTAGCCAGACCACAGCCTGTAAATCTCTCCAATAAATCCTATTTATATATTGATAGATTCAGTCTCTCAGTTCTGTTCCCCTCAAGAGCCCTGACTAATTCAGAGTATGCCAGGAGGCTTTGAGAGTTTAAAGACTCAAACCATCTTTACTTTACTCTGTTTCATGCTTGCTGTTCAAGATGTGAGCCCTCAGCTTCCTGCTCCTGCCACCACGCCTTCTCTCTACTGTCAGGACTCCAACCCTCTGGAACCATGAACCCAAATAACTCCTTTCTTCTATAAGTTGCCTTGATCATGGCGTTTTATCACAGTGATATAAAAGTAACCAATATACCCAACTATGTGAGATATGGCCTACACAAAGGGATTGCCCGGTCAGTCAGTGTTTGTGGAATGAACTCATGACTCTCCTCAGTGTGAATACCCTCCTTTTCCACCTGTGTACCCTTTGTAATAGTCTGAGTTGTGAGCCAGGATCAGAAAGAGTATGGCTACTTTAGGAAAGAGGTGTAATAGAGGGCCTTTGTATGAGCAAAACTGTTTAGAAGATCTAGGAGAAGACACTGGCCACACCATCATAGCTAAGATCAAGTTCAGAGGGCAGAAGGCACTATTGCTGCCACCATGATATAGAGCCAGTGTGACTAAAGAGTGACACATGAGGTGGGGCTGCCACAAAGTCATTTTAGCCAGAACTTTCTGACCAATGCTAAGGTCACGTGAGTGTTCATTTTTAAGCAGCATGTAAGTCATAGGCAGACACTGACTGCAAGGGCATCTGGAAAATGTAGGTCTTAGC
Source organism: Cricetulus griseus (assembly GCF_003668045.3). Taxonomy (NCBI): domain Eukaryota; kingdom Metazoa; phylum Chordata; class Mammalia; order Rodentia; family Cricetidae; genus Cricetulus; species Cricetulus griseus. Next base: position 118,126,167 of record NC_048596.1, on the reverse strand, counting down.
CTTCTGTGGTGGCTAATTATATGTCAAATTTACACAGGCTAGAGTCATCTGAGAGGAGGAAACCCCAATTGAGAAAGTGTCTCCGTAAGATTGGGCTGTAGGCAAGCTTGAAGAACATGTTCTTTTTTTTTTCAGATTTTTTTTAATTTCAATTAGAAACAAGATTGTTTTACATGTCAATCCCAGTTCCCTCTCCCTCCCCTCCTCCCCTACCACCCCCCCACACAACTAAAACTCTACCTATCACATATCCTTTCTGCTCCCCCTGGATGGTGAGGCCCTCCATAGGGTGTCATCAGAGTCTATCATATCCTTTGGGATAGGGCCTAGGCCCACCCCCGTGTGTCTTGGCTCAGGGAGTATTCCTCTATGTAGATTGGGCTTCCAAAGTCCACACCTATGCTAGGGATAAGTACTGAACTTCTACAGGAGGTCCCGTAGATTTCCGAGGTCTCCTCACTGAAACCCATGTTCCTGGGGTCTGGATCAGTCCCATGCTGGTATCCCAGCTATCAGTCTAGGGAGCAAGAGTTCCCCGATGTTCAGGTCAGCTGTTTCTGTGGGATTCACCAGCCTGGTCTGGACCCCTTTGCTCATCACTCACCTTTGAAGAACATGTTCTTAATCAGTGATTGATGCAGGAGGGCCCGGCTCCATTGTGGGTGTTGCCACCCATTTCCTGGTGATCCTGGGTTCTATAAGAAAGCAGGCTGTGGGCTGGAGAGATGGCTCAGCGGTTAAAAGCACTGACTGCTCTTCCAGAGGTTCTTAGTTCAATTCCCAGCATCTACATGGCTACTCACAACTGTCTGTAACTCCAGTTCTAGGGGATCTGGCACCCTCACACACTCATACACACAGGCAAAACACCAATGCGCATAAAACAAAAAGAAAAGAAAAGAAAGAAAGAAAGAAAGAAATCAGGCTGAACAAGCCATGATGAGCAAAAGCCAGTAAGCAATATCCCTTCATGGCCTCTGCATCAGCTCCCACCTCACAATGGGGCTGGGCCCTCCCACATCAATGCCATGACGCATATGGATCTTTGGTACTGCCCAATCAGTCATGGTGTTTCCAAGCATGGAATAAATAAGAAGTCTACTGCATTTTTGTTTGATCTATGTAAGCAGAAACATTCTCAAATAAAAGAAAGGCCACATTGGGTCACGACAAAAGGGAATCTTGGCCTGGAACCAATTTCCAGACCAACCAGTTTTCAGGCCCAGAACCCCTTGAATGAAGGGACAACCAGGTCTCCTGAGGGAAGGACCTTGATGAAATATCTAAAAGTTTTACTCTTAGCCTTTCTCCGGTTCTTCCCCAGAGGGACCTGAGGCCTTTCACAAGGGTAACTGTACACTGGGGGAAAGAAACAATCAGACTTTCTAGGGTCTGTTGGATACTAATCTGAACTGACACTGATTCTGGGAGACACCCAAGAAACATTCTGCCCTCCCCAGCTAAAGCAGGGGCTTATTATTATTAATAGAGCTTTGCCTGGAGTCCAAACATCCTGCGGTTATCTTCTTGGTCCCAGGATGTATAATTGAGAAAGATAAACGTATATGTTGACCAAATTCTCATATTGTTTCCCTGACCTATGGAGGGAGGGATATTAGGGTTGGAAAGGCTAAATGGAAGTCTTTACAGTTGCCTCCTCCAGGAAGAATGGTGAATCAAAAACAATATCACATTCTTGGAGGAACTGCAGAAACTAGTGTGACCATCAAGGACTTGAAAGATGCAGGGGCAGGGGTTCTCAAATAAAAGAGAATGACCACACCTCTTTTTAATTCTCCTGTCTGGCCAATGCAGAAGGCAGATGGATTGTGGAGAATGATGTCAAGTAGTGACTCAAATTGCAGCTGCTGTAGCAGAGGTGGTGTCCTTACTTGAGGAGGTTAACACATCTTCTGGTACAAGCTCTGCAGCTATTGATGCAGAAAATGCCTTTTTCTCGGTGCCTGTCCATAAGGACCACCAGAAGCAATTTGCTTTCTGTTGGCAAGGCCAGTGGTATACCTTTATTGTTTTGCCTCAGGAATATATTAACTCTCCTGCCCTAACTTAGTTAGAAGTGTCATAACTTAGAAGAGATCTTGTTCTGTTTTTGTTTTTCAAGAGGGCATTTCTCTTTGATATTCTGAAACTTACTCTGTAGACCAAGTTGGCCTTGAACTCAGAGATCTGCCTGCCTCTGCCTCTCCAGTGCTGGGATTAAAGATGTGTACCGCCATGCCTGGCTCAGTTCAAAGGGACCTTGATCATCTGTCTCTTCCACAAAATATCACATTGGCTCACTACATTGAGGACATTATGCTGATTGGGCCAACAGAGCAAGAGGAAGCAACACTTTGGACTTGTTGGTTCGTATAACACTTACGCACATCAGAGTATGGGAAATAAATCCTACCAAAATACAAGGACCTTCTACTTCAGTGAAATTCTTAGGAATCCAGTGGTGTGGGTTATGCAGAGATGTTCCTTCTGAGGCGAAGGATAAGTTATTGCACCTGGCCCCTCCCACCAACAAGAAAGAAGCACACGTTTAGAGGGCCTCTTTGGATTCAGGAGACAGCACATTCCTCACCTGGGTGTATTACTCCTGCTCATAGACCAAGTGTCATGGAAAGCTGCTACCTTTGATTGGGGCCTGGATCAGGAGAAGGCTCTTCAACAGTTCAGGCTGCTGTACCACTTGGACCATATGATCCAGCAGACCCTATGGTACTTGAGGTGTCAGTGACAGATAGGGATGCTGTTTGGAGCCTTTATCAGGTCCCTGTAGGATCACAGAAGAGATCCTTGGGATTTTGGAGCAAAACTCTACCGTCATCTGCAGATAACCTTTCCAAGGTATGACCTAACTACCTTCCTGAAGGCCCCACCTCCTAAGAGTTCCAGTATCATAGGCTGCAGATCAAACTTTCCATGCCTGGCCTTCATGAACATTATAGAGAAATGTGTGTTTGATATGTTTGTTCAGGTGAGAGCTACAGAATTGTTAGCTATGAACTGACATCAGTGTATGTAAAAGACATGGCAAGTGCAAAGACATCTTTAAACAGAAACACAAAAGCCAAGTCGTATGTTGTCTGGTTGTTTAAACTATAGGATGAGTGTGGGGAAATAGTGAGGGACTTCCTTTTCCCAGAACCCACATTTTTTAAAGGGAGGGTGTCCTGGCTGTTTTTTGTGTGTCAACTTGACATGAGCTAAAGTCGTCAGCAGAGGGAGCTTCAGTTGAGGAGGAAATGCCTCCATGAGATACAGCTGTAAGTCATTTTCTCAATCAGTGATCATTGTGGGAGGGTGAAGCCCACGGTGGGTGTTGCCATCCCTGGGCTTGTGGTACCGGGTTCTATAAGAAGGTGGGTGGATGGAGAGACAGCTCAGCAGTTAAGAGCACTAGCTGTTCTTCCAGAGGTCTGGAGTTCAATTCCCAGCAACCACATGGTGGTTGGCACCCATATGGTGGCTCACAACCATCTTTAATGGGATCCGATGCCCTCTTCTGTAATGCAGGGATACATGCAGACAGAGCACTTGAATAAATAAATAAATAAATAAATAAATAAATAAATAAACTTAATTTTAAAAAAAGTTGGACTGAGCAACCAGTGGGAAGCAAGCCAGTAAGTAGCACTCTCCATGGCCTCTGCATCAGCTCCTGCCTCCAGCTCCCTATAATGTTTGATTTCCTGTCCTGACTTCCTTCAGTGATGAACATCAATGTTGAAGTATAAGCCTAATAAACCCTACCTCCCCAACTTGCTTTTTGGTCATGGTGTTTCATAGCAATAGAAACCCTAACTAAGACAGAGCGGCTGGAAAGATGGCTCAGTGGTTAAGAGTATTTGTGGCTCTTGCAGAGGACCTGGGTTCAGTTCCAAGCACCCACATAATAGCTCAAAACCATCTGTAACTCCAGTTCCAGAGAATTTAATGCCCTTTTTGTAGGGAAAAAGGGCCAGCCAAAGAAACACATCCTGAGCAAAGCCAAAGAAACACACTTTGGCCCTGCAACCAGAACCAAAGAAATGTACCCTGATCCTGAAACCAGTGCCAAAGAACACATTTTGTCCCCTGAATGAAAGAAACACACCCTGGCCCTAAAACTAGAGCCAAAAGGCTAAAAAGAACCAGTAAAACAAACACATTTTGGCCCTGAAAATAGAGTCAAATCTGACCCTAAACCTGTGCAGAAAACTAACCAATCCCTGAGCATGAGATCTAGCCATCCTAAACTCAGGGATTGAAATCTGACCAATCCCCACCCTGGAGAAACTCCACCTCCTAAGAATCCCTATATAAACCCTGTGTCTGTTCAGCTTGTGGCCATAATCCAGGGTGGCAGAGGGCAGTCACTCTCCTGACTTTTTCTCTCCCAATAAATCTCTTGAATGAGGTTTGGGTAAGACCTTCTTTGGCCAGAGCAGAGACAACCCTGGGCAGAGCAGAGTAGAGCAAGGCTGTAGCACTTTTCACCAGGAAACCTTCCCTTGGCTAAGCAGAGTTGTTATACTCTGCTCTCTGGGGGACTGGAACCGAACTGTAACAACTTTGCCAGGAAACCCTCTCTTGCCTGAGCAGAGTTTATACATCAGGGAAGCCTTTCTCTGAAGTAGGGCAGTAAATTGCTATTCTTACTGAGACCTGTGGTATTCCTTGGATCCCAAGTACCAGAATACTTTCCATCCAAGCTGTAACATTGAGTATTCTTTGGCTCCCAAGTGCCATAATCCATCCCTGTCCATCCCATCCAAGTCTTTGAAATGCTTAAATTTGGTGCTGTGACTCGGATAGGCTCTTCTGGTATCTGTGCTCCCCATTGTGGTCTGAGCCACACTGGGACCGGATCCCTCATCTACAGTTCACGGAGGTCGAAATGATTACACTCTTCTGACCTCCAGGGGCACCAGGCACTCACATGGTACAGATTCATGTACACAGACAAAACATTCATACGCATTAAATAAAATAAATCTAAAAATATTGTAAAAAGCCAAGTTGTGGTAATACATTTTTAAAATTCCAGCACTGGGGAGGCAAAGGAACCCTTGGGCTCCCTGGCCATCCAGACTAGCCTACTTATCCAGTGAGAGACCCTGTCTTAGGAAAAAAGCAAGAGAGAGAGAGAGAGAGAGAGAGAGAGAGAGAGAGAGAGAGAGAGAATGAGAGGAAGGAAGGAAGGAAGGAAGAAAGGAAGGAAGGAAGAGGAAGGAAAAAAGACTGCCACTGGAGGAATAACACTTAAGGCCCTAGCCTCCACATATACCCTGTTACCACCTCCCCGGGTCCCTTGACTGGAGGCTCACTGGAACCTAATTCTGTGTTTCCCCATTTCTCTCAGTGCTCATGATGACTTTTTTATTGTTGTTGTTTTGTTTTGTTTTGTTTTTTGAGACAGGGGTTCTCAGTGTAGCCCTAGCTGTCTTGGAACTTGCTCTGTAGACCAGGCTGGTCTCAAACTCACAGAGATCCGCCTGCCTCTGCCTCCTGAGTGCTGGGATTAAAGGCATGCGCCACCACCGCCTGGCTCATGATGACATTTATAGCAAGTAACTACAGCAAGTAACAAAAGCTAGTCATTTGTAAGGGTGGCTTGTAATCATCGGTTGAATGAACACTGTAGATTGTATAATAGTGAATGTAGATAATCCCATATTTGAGAAGGAAGAAAAGGGGTGTGTGTTGGGTGGGGATGTCCATGTGGTGCTCTTCTACCTGTTGGAGAGTGGGGACAGCGGAAAGGCTAGCCCTCTCCATCATCGTCTCCCATATTAACAAAGGAGAGATATTACGATTAAAGTCTCTTTATTCAAGAAGACACCAGGGCAAAACACAGGCCAGAGCTAGGTTATAGAACCCAGCAAGCGCGGCCAGAACAAAAAGGGGCCCGGGTCCCCACGTGCAGCCCCTTAAGAAGCTCCCTTATGTCACCCCCGGCTTTCCTTCACCACGCCCTTATGGGCGAGTCCCGGGTCCACCTGGTACCTGTCCCAGGACTATTGGGCGGGGCTAGGGTGTCTCCCTACAGAGAGAACTGAAACCTTTCATAAGCCCATCGCCCCAAGATCCTATCTGCTAGCATTTTGGCAAGACCCCTTTGTGGTGTTGTTCTTTGTTAACTCTCAGTGTCATGGTGTCCCCACACACCTCATCATCATCTGCGCTGGGCAGCAACTGCTTTTCTGCAGGAACACAGGGCTTTTTACATAGCAATGTCTGTGAGTGCCTGAACATTCAGCAGTTTTCTATCTGCATCTTGCTGTCCATTGTCTCTCTCATCCCAGTTGTGTGTGGGTCTGTGTGCTCTTCCGAAGCAATGACTAACCCATTTACAGAGCTGGCAGCCGCTTCTGTAATGCAGAACGGTGGTATCATTGAATCTTGATTTAGCTGAGACAGAACACCCACAGCACCACTCTCGAAGGCTGCTGGGAACACGGCTCAGATTTGTCCCCAAGTCCTTTTCTGGTGTGGAACTGTCAGACAACAGTCCTGTCACCTACCTACTCCTGGCTCTGGCTAGCCTCATAGGGAGAGATTGGGACCTACCTTCTTTAGCTAGGCTGAAGCAGTGTCAATGGCAGCCCAGAACAGACTGGACTTTTCAGACCTATGAAGGATTTGATGGCTACAGGGGACTGATGGCAGATTCTCAATTGTGCTCCAGGTGGGGACTGGACTTGAGAGTGGGGACTGAGAAAGAGGTGTTGGGGACCAGTAGAAAATGCCAGTGACCCAGTGACTCAGGGGAAGCTAAAACCTGTGAATCTGGACCTACGCTTGGGGAAATAGAGGCAGACAAACCTCACATTGTATTACTTCCATTCTTTCAAACCCACACTGGTCCTGGCAGCTAGGATTCACCAGCCAGTGTAGGAAATGTGCTTGGATGCTCCTCAGCTCTTACATCTTACAACTCATATGTGGAAGTTTAGTACCTCAGGACCTCGGGCTACTTGGAGACAGAGGGTTTGTTTGCTTGTTTGTTTGTTTGTTTGTTTGTTTGTTTGTTTGTTTGAAACAGGGTCTCTCTCAGTAGTCCAGGCTAGTTTGGAGATTATGATCCTTCAGTCTCAGCCTCCTGAGTACTGGAACTACTGGAGGTAGGATATTTAAACTAGTTCAAGGGCTGGAGAGATGGCTTAGTGGTTAAGAGCACTGCCTGCTCTTCAAGAGTACCCATGTTCAATTCCTAGCACCCACATGACAGCTTACAACATTGTAACTCCAGTTCTAGAGGAGCCCACATGGCAGCTGACAACTGCCTATAATTCTACTTCCAGGGGATCAGACATCCTCTACCCTCCTTGGGCACTAGGCATGCACATGGTACACATAAACTCATGCAGGCACACACACACACATTCACATAAATAAAAATAATAAATCAACTTGTGGTATGGCCTGACCACCTCTGTATGAGATCCACATGAGGCTGTGGCCTCTTGGGGACAGAAGATGTTTCTCTGCCACTGTCCCAGCCCACACATAAATGCAGGCAAAACATTCACACACATAAAATAGATCTTTACAGAGCTCATTAAATTGAATTAGATCACTACCCAATATGATCAGTGTTCTCAGCAGAACTGGAGGTTAGAATATAGCCACACACCAAGAGAAGACACAGAGGGGTGATACTTTCCTACAAGGCAAGATGAGAAGTCTTAGAAGATGCTAACCCTGTCATTGGTGCCTTGAGCATTGTGGGTAAATGAATTGCTTTTGTTTCAGCTGTGGCATTTGGCTTGGGCATCTTGCCACTGTCTTTCCCAAAAGGTGGGATGCTGATGTGGGAGGAAGGTAAGTTGTGGTCCTATTCACTGATTCACATGCACTTACCTGGTGTCCCTTGCATATCAGGGATGTACAAGGGAGGGAATATGATGTAAATGACAGAAGTAGTCCCTAATAGCAATGTTCTAGTCACCAAAGCCAGCAAAAGAGGGCTTGACCATCAGTTTCCTCCCTAGGGATGTGACTATGGTGAACAGCATGAAGACTTCTGGAGTTCATGAGGGACCCAGGGTCAGCCATCTGCCTGGTGATGCTGCACCAGTTACACTGCTGACGGACCAAATAAGAGCTTAGCTGAGTTGATAGACAAAATTAACCCTTACAAGGCAGTTCTGACTTCTGAAAGGGCCTTGGATGGTTCTGCCTGCTCCTTCCCAGGCTAGCCCAGCAGAGGGTATAGAATAATAGATAGCATTCCCCGGCTCTCTTCTTCCCAGGGCCAACCCCCTTCCCCTTACCTTCTCTATTCACACAACCCAATGATTGAGGTCCTTGCTGGCCTTGTCACTGTCAATGCCCTTTGTAATTTATGGAGCCTCTGGAGGGACAGCTTCCCCAAAGGATTCAAGAGCTAGCAATGTGCTAAGTAAGGAATCGAAGCTCCCCATTGAAGACCAAGAAGGGGGAGGAGGAAGCAGGATATTGAAAGCTTGAGCTTGGAAAGGAGGAACAAAGCCCACAGCTCTGCCTAACCTAGTGGGCCCCAGAGAGTGCATCTCAGAGCAAATCTGGCTCCCAGTGGGGAGTGGAACCTTCTCCAGCACAAGGCACCTTCAAGACTTCAGGATGCCAGCCAATTGGGAGTAGAGCATCAACTTGATGCCAAGGTACTTCTGACTTTCTTTCTCCAGCAACTGATGATGCCACAGTATGCTGGGAGACAGATAGACACATCTAGAAAGGCATCTGGGTGGAGATTTGGGTGGAGAGTCAACAATGTCCTCAGTCATGCCCAACATGGAAACACACTTTGGTATGGCCTGACACTCCAGTCTGAGAGCCCAACATGAGGCTGTGGCCTCTTGGGGACTGGACTACCTGTAATTCCAGGGATCCAATATCTCTAGCTTCTGAGGGAACCTGTACTCATGTGTACATTCCCATACATGAACATGGACATAATTAAAACTCAAAATAAAAGCTGGGCATGGTGGTGCATGCCTGTAATCCCAGAGGCAGATTCAACTGTGAGGAGAATCTCTATGAGCTTGAGGCCAGCCTGGTCTAGAGAGCAAGTTCCAGGATAGCCAGGGCTACACAAAGAAACTCTGTCTTGAGAAACCAAAACAAAACAAAACAAAAAAAGGAATGGTTAAAAATCAAAATAAATCTTAAAAAAGAACTTGCCACGGTAGTAAAGAAAACAGGCAGAAATATACTGGTCTCGCCACAGCTTCTTATGTCTGGAAAGTATAACTTCTAAGTGCATTCTGTGTCAAGTATTGAGACATGGGCTTGAAGAGATGGCTCAGTAGGTAAAAAGTTCACTATGAAAACATGAGGACCTGAGTTTGATCCACAGCACCCAAGGTGAAAGCCAGGTATGATGGCTCACTTATTTTCTGTTTTCTGAGACAGAGTTTCTCTGTGTAGCCCTGTGTCCTGGAACTGGCTCTGTAGATCAGGCTGGCCTCGAACTCAGAGATCCACCTGCCTCTGCCTTCCACTGGGACTAATGAAGTGCACCACCACCGCCCAGCTGATGGCTCACTGGTAACCCCCGTGCTGGGGGTGCAGAGGGGCTCAATCCCTGGGGCTTGGTGACCAGCCAGCCTGACATTATCAGTAAGCCCTAGGTCTCAAGGAGCTATCCTGTCTCAAAAATCAAAGGGGGAGGACCTGATGAGTGACACCTGAGACTGACCTCTGCCCTTTTTGGTCATGTGCTCCTACACAAAAACACAAACTATTTTTAAGAGGCAGTACAAGAGCCAGGCGGGTGAGCATATACGTGTAATCCCAGAATGCGGGAGGTAGAAACAGGATCGTGAATTCAGGGTGCTCTGGACTATGTACTGAGTTCCAGAGGGCTTGATATACAAACCAAGACTCTGCCAAAAAAGGTGGCCATTGTGGCTCATGCCTCTACTCTGTATTTGAGAGGTAAGGGTAGGAGGATCACTCACAATACCAGCCTGAGGTATATATGTAGTGAGTTCAAGGACAACTTGAGGTGCCTAGTCAGTTCCATGTCAGCTGGGCTATGGAGTATGACTCTGCCTTCAAAGTACAAATCAAACAGCATTCCAGAGGCAGGAGGATAGTGGATTTGAGGCCAGCTTGGTCTGCGTAATAACCCAGGAGAGCCTGGGTTACATAGGAAAATCATGCAAGTTAGACTTGAACAGGTTAGACTACAGAGCTAGTGACATAGCACTTGCAGAGCGTGTTCAAGTCTCAGCTTCAATCACTACTGCAAGCACGAGCGCGCGCGTGCGCGCGCGCGCACACACACACACACACACACACACACACACACACACACACACACCGGTAAGTCCATCCTTCAGGAGCAAGATCCAGGATGATGGTGAACTCAGCTCAAGTTCTCATCCCTTGGGCCCTATAGTGAGACCCTAACTCAAAGAAAGAAAAGAAAAGAACAGTTACTCTGGGTTCTCATACTGGGTCAGCTACTGACTAGCCAAGACTTCACATGTCTGGGCTTGGGGTTTGCTAGGGTGGAGTGATGCTATCGTTCATTACATCTGAACAGCTGCAGTAGGACATCAGAAATGGTGTGGTGGTTACCTCAGTGTCTGGCACAACATGCCGTTAACCCCTGGGAGATGTCATGCTGTGGACAAATGCGGCACAGCCTGCACCATTTTCAATGTTAATCAACAAGCCCATCACTTTGAGCTGGCATCCAAGGAGTTGTAAATTGTCACAGTTGCCACACGGTGGCGCACCTGCTCTTGCCTCCGTGGAAACTTGCAGGATCGTGGTTTTGACAGGTGTCTGACTTTTTTTTTTTTTTTTTTTTTTTTTTCATTCTGGAGCCCTAGTTTGCTTGGGAATTACCATATAGCCTCAGACTCGCTGTGATCCGCCTGCCTCACCCTGCAGAGGGTGGAGATTACAGGCTTGAGCCACTATGCCTGTTTCAGTGCCAGGACTTCAAGAGACTGGCTTCCAGATCGTGTGCCCTTGACTGCACTGCAGTATGGCTCTAGTGCTGCCTGCCGGGAAAGGCACACGGAGAAGGATGGCTGGGCTTGGCAGGAGCAGCTTTGAGTCAGGGAACTGGCAGTGACAGGACAGAATCTTGCTAAAGCAGGCCAAAGACAGGGACAAGAGTCCCCTACAAAGGGGAGGCAGGGATGTCTCAGATGTTTTCTTTCTTCCTTGAGCCCCAGGATATTTTCTCTGATGGCCCCATCACCCATCTGCTTCATTCTTCTATGATTTTCCCCCTCTTCACTGGCTCTCTCAAGCCACCAAGCTCCCCTGCAAGCCTCCAGCCTGGGCCTTACTCCAGTGTCCAGGAGGGATGCAGTAGACCCAGGCTGGACTAGAGATTATTCCTCACACAGTGGATTGTCAGGGAGCTTGGTGGATACAGGAGTTGTAAACAGGGCCGAAGAGGCCCATCTGGTCTAGTTGACAGGGAGGTCATAATGGACATCTCTGGGTCACAGATGTGACTGGACTTAGAATCTTCTTTTTAAACAAGAACATATGTTTACTTTACTAGTTTTTTTTGGTTCAGCATCACACGGATCATGCATCCAATGGTGTTTGCAGGAAGGTTGCTTTGGAATTTGGCACAAACCATGCCACTGTTTCCATAGGCCTGAGTTACCTATCCCCCAGATTACCCTGGTTTTGTTCTGTCTGCTTCCAGGAGCCACTGTGTTTTTTGTTTTTGTTTTTTTTTTTTGTGTTTTGTTTTGGTTTATACACGTAAGTACATCTCTTGCCTAAGTATAATTCATTTTCACCACAGACATAAACATCTTCAATTTTAAGCAGGGCCATGTGTTCTCTTTGGTTCCAGAGACCTCGATTATAGCCTTTGGAAAGCTAATTACCTTTTCTGAGCTAAGCCTCTAGCAGTGTGGGCTCAGAACTCAGTATGTATTTGTTGAGTGAATGAATGTCAAGAACCCGCCCACACTGTGGCCACTGGGAACATCATGTCTGAGCCTTCAGAGATGTTCCAGACTTCAGCTGTGAGACGCGGGCAAAGTAAGAGCCTCCAAATGCAAGCATTGCCTACACTTCCAAGCATAAGCTGTCCCCACCTCACCCCACCCAAAGAGACATGGCTGCTTTCCTCTCTCTCTCTCTCTCTCTCTCTCTCTCTCTCTCTCTCTCTCTCTCTCTCTCCATTTTCTGAGGTCTGTAGAGATGAAGGACCCTGGCTGAAACAAAACCATAGAGATGGAGAGTCAAAGCTGGGATGGTACTGACACTTAGGTAAGGACAGGGTCTGAAGTCCCCAGGCTTCCATTCAACTGTCCTGATGTCCCCAGCAAAGCAAATGAAGTCCTTGACCCACGGCAGAGTTTGAAAGGTAAAGAGGACCCAGGAGGGGGGAGAGATTCCAGGTCACCCCATATGGCAGCAGCCCTGGTGTGGCTAACCGCCCAAATGCAGGCGTGACACCGCCCACTTCGCTCAGTGTTTCCCGCCGTCAAGCTAGGCTCGGTGCGCGCTTGCATCCCAGCAGAAAATCCGGCAGAGAGCGCTGTTGGACAATGAGCGGAGCCGCATCAGCACGCCAGAGCTGCTAGGTCAGGACAGCGGATCAGAGGACCCTGGGTTCCCACGCCAGAACGAACGGAAGAAAATATGTGTGGGTGTATAGGAGACCCTTCAGAACATCTGTGTCTGCAAGAGTTTTCATTTAGTCTAGCCAGATCTCGGAGCTCCGAAGGTCTCGCCAGGGCCAGTTCTGGAGCCCTGAGGAGTGGGTGGGATCATTTGAGCTGCAGAGTGGGGGTCAGTAGGGTCTGGCCTGGTCCGGATTCGAGTCCTGTGACCTCTCTCTTCCTGATTCCTAGGCCTGCCCGGAGGGGCGCCCGTTGTCCAGTGCTCTCTTTCTGTGTCCTGAGCTCCATCTGCACCCTTTCTTGGGTCACAGTCCCCTGTCTCTGCCCTATCATTGGTTCCTCTGTGGCTATACTCTAGAAACCTGTTCCTGGGATGTTGGGCTAACCCTAGGAATGGCCAAAAATAGGCAGATCAGAGGCATGATGACTTTTTAGAAGCCCTGCTCATCAGTATTGGCCCAGGACTTGATGACCTGGTAACCCCAGAGCAAAAGGGTAGGACTTTAAATGACCTTGCTCTGTGAAAAGCAATGGCCAGCCTTTCCTGGGCATTCCTGGACCACTGACATTCTGAACTTCCTTGTTATTTCATGGTTTCAAAGCCAACAGTCTCTTGGAGACAGTGTCAAGATCCTGGCGTGTCTAGGGTGTTTCTGAGACACAGGGCCTCAGAGACCTTCACAGGGTCCCTATCTCTGAGTTGATCTCCCTGTAAGATTCACAAGGACCAGGACTACACCTCTCTGTAGCCCTGGTCCCTGGTCCCTGTCCCTCAGCCATACTCATGTATCTGGGAAGGCTTAGCTCTTGCTTAGTCACTTCTTAGTGAGTCTGGGAAGCTGTCATGTTAGGGAGGCACTTTGGGCATATGGCACAATGGTGCCCCCCGGGGGGGGGATTCCTACTGAAGATGGACCCATTCCCGACTCCTTCGGTTCAGGAGCAGCTCTGAAACACTGGAGAATGTTTCACTGGAGGGACCTGAGGAAAGCCAGGAAGGGGAATGCCAGCTGTGAGTGTAGAAGACTGGAGACATGGAGCCGATCTGTGCTGGCTGTCCTTTCCCCATCCAAATCCTGACACCCAGTTCCCTCAAAACAAACAACCACTAGCCAAAGCATCCAGCGGCAAGCCAAAAGGCGTTCAGGCTGCAGTGAGCAGGCCAGATTCATTGGAGGCGGTTGCGTCTACTCTCTCCGGTGAGACCCGTGTAACCTCAAAGCGAACCTGCCCTTTTCAGTGACTTTACTTCATCCAAAAAGGCAGCCGTGGGCGGGAGCATAGGGGACGAGCATTGACGCAGGGGCCAAAGCCTCAGAGGCCTAATGGATTCAAGGCCTGCGCAGGCTGAGGCGCACCCGCCGGCCTGCCCGCGCTCTCAATAGCGGACAATGGAGCCCCGGGGTGACCCGAACAAAGAATTTGGAAGTAGTTAAACTGCAGAACACGTTCTGGGCCTGGGTGCCTCCTTTCAAAAGGAGCGCTGGGAGAAGAAAAGAAAGCACTGGGGGGTGAAGGGGGTGAGAAAATGCCCAGGGGAAAAGTTGGTAGGTCGCCCTAGTTGCCGCCAGCTACCAGACGCCAGGAATTCAATAGGAAGTGGGGGAGGGAAGGGGAAGAGTGGCCCAGTCTGCCAGACTGCAAGGAGAGCCTGAGAAAGTTAGGGGAATGCTGGGGTTCCAAACAAGGCGGGGACACCCTCTCTTCCCCCTCCCTCCCCCACACCGATCCTTAGATCAAGCCTTCAGGTTAGTTTGATCAAAGAGGCCAGGGGAAGACCATCTTCAGCTTTCAAGACTAAGGCAGAAGCTGGTGGGTGGAATGTGAAGGGAAGCGTTTGGGCCCTTCAAGGGTTCCCCTCTCTCTAGGTCCTTAGCTCCCAGGGTCTCTGAGGCTGCTCTAGCAGGTCTCTGGACATGTCTCCCCCTCAGATCCTTGTCTGGAAGCTTCTTTCTGTTTTCCTGTCCCCATCCAGTTCCAAAAGTCTGGTTTATAACATTCATTCTGTCTCTCTCTCTTCTGCTTTCCACCCCCCCTTTCCCCTGCTCTTCACAATCAGCAATCTAGATTCTCCTAATAAGAAAATTTTCATTATTTTTTCCCTTTTAAGGTCAGGCCTCCAAGTGTAGATTGAGGCCATTTGATATTTTACTTCATTTTTTCTGAACCAAATTTTCTACAATGAATACCACCACGATCTGGGAAGAGAAGAGGTCTAGAAAATCAGCTATATGTAACTCAAACTAATTTATAAGAGGAAGAATCTAGAAAGGTCGTGGAGACCAAAACAGCAAGAAAATAACAGGGAGAAAAATTCGGAGGGAGACTAGGAAGAAGAAAGGAGCTGTGGCAGGAGCAGCTTCTGGGAGGTGGTGTCCCAGGAATCCCAGACAGCATTCCCAATTCAAACGGCTCCCTCCTTTGGGAGGCGATCAGTTTGCAAGGGGTTAACTGCGTTGCTCATGAACTTGGCCTGTCTGTCTGGCTCGTGATGAATGATGAGACCCGCTGACAAGTTCGGCCGGAGGGACCTCCCCTGCTGTGGTGGCGAGAGAAACATACACTGGCAGAAGGGACCCTGAGCGAGCCACCGGGGCGCAAGAGGAAGAGGTGGTTCCGCAGGTCAGGCACTCGGGTCTGCCTGCCCTCTCTGTTCCCGCCTCCTCTTGACCTCTTGCCCCCTTCCTTGTAGCTTCCCAATATCATCTCAGAGCACTAGAATTTCCAGGGGCTCTGTCTCTGAGTCTCAGAACCCGGTGCCCGCCCTGCGGACAATGCCGAACGAGGTGCGGCCAGGCTCCGGAGCAAGCCCCGGGGAGGCCGGATTCAGCAGTTGGACAGCGGCTCAGGGGCTGTCTGCGGCTCAACGAGTTTGTAGGTGCACCGCCCACGGGTGAGGCGGAGTGGGGGAGGCCCTGGGTCTCGTAGGAGCACGATCCAGACTAGAACACAACCCAGGCTGTCAACAAGACATGCTCCTGCGAGCTAAAGGGTCCCTTCCGAGCCCACATTGGGACCCCAGGACCGGCCAATCTCTCATGGGTCCCTCAGCCATCATGTGTGAGCAAAAAAATCAAAAGCCCCCTTTGCGCCCAGAGCGCGGATGCCCCTCAAGCCCTCGGCTCTCCATTCTTCCCCGAGCATCCTGCATCCTGGAGCTGCCAGCGAGATTTCCAGCTCTCTGCTTGTCACCACTTCCCAGGTGGTTGGTGGCTCTGAGTGAGCCCAGTGGTGCAGGCGGTTTATGGAGAGGATTGCTCGGACGCAAACTGGGCGCGGGCAGGCAGGGCCGGGTCTCAGGGCAGGGCGCCCCTCGCCTCCTGCCTCCGCCTCTCCATTCCGCACTGGTTCGGGTGAAGCTGGGGGGGGCGGGGGGAGCCGCGCTGACGTCACTGCGGGCCGTGCCCGCCCGAGAAGGCGGCGCTGAGCCGCTCAGAGCCCGGAGAAGCGGCGCGCCGCCAGGATCCCCCGCGCCACCGCCGCCGCGCCTGCCTCTGGCAGCTCTCGGCGATGCGACCGTGCAGGCAGCGGCTCCTGGAAGGCAGCCGGAGCTGGGCCTGAGCCTGGGGACTCGCCTGATCTTGGGCGACCGAACCACCGTCATCACAACCGCCCCACCCCCGCCGTTGCTTCCTGGGGCCCCGGCCCCCTCCCGGGTCCGTAAGTTCCACTGCCTTTTGCGTCTCGGCCAGGCCAGGAAAGAGGGGCTAGGGCTCCAGGGAGGCAATCTTCGCTAGGACAACGTCAGGGAGCCGGCTGGACTGGTTAAGGGGCCTGGGGTATCCCTGCGGGTCCCTCTTGGGTATCTCACAGGGCTCGGGGCTTTCCTTGACTACTGGAGGGATGGGGGTTGCGCTCTGATTGTGGGTCAGCGCTCAGGCATCTCTCTCAAATCGTCAAGACCAAGGTCAAGGGTCTTGGGACAGTGAGACGCGCCCACGGTGTTCAGAAAGGGACAGGATGAGGGATCCGATGGAAGTTGTGGGAAGGTAGAACGGTTTGAGAGGAAGAAAATGTTTCTGAAAGAGGTTCCAGGGAGTCCCCATCCCTAACTCCTACCCGTGACTCCCCTCTTCCTTCCTATCCCTCAGCCCCCACCAACACACACAAATAACCTACAAAGTGACTTCCTGGGGGAAAAATATCTTGAGAAAATGCAGCACACAGCACCCACTCTAAACAAGATTTATGACGTCCTTTTTCCCTACTGAAATGAGAAGTTGAGAAGCCTTTCTGTTTAGCACCCCACTCTAAGCTTTTGGACAGGCCTTTAGTTCTGTCTGCGGGTGTCTCTGAAGCCTCCACAAGCCTAGCCTCCTTTGAGCTGAGAAGAATGAGAGAAGCATGGAGGCTGAGACTGTCGAAGGGCTTCTCTGGAAGCAGCTTGTATGGTGGGGTGGTATAGGTTAGCCCCAGCAGAGCAAGGAGGCAGCCGACTCTAGCAAGGAAAGGCTCCAGGTCAGATCTCTGGAGCAGTAAAAACATCCAAAAATACAAGTTTGAGCCATTGTGGCAGGCCAGAGGTGGGGTGAGGTGCTGATCCTCAAGGGGAGACCCTCTTTGAGTCTTCATATTCAGGAGGTGATAGATTCTTCTGCCATGGCAGCAAGGTGACGGGGTGGGAAGAGATGGAGTTTGATGGTCTGGCTTTCAACCAAGGGAGGTCAGAGGCAGTCTAAGTGGATGCGGGGCTAGGGTGCCCCTCAGGCGTCTCCAGCTGTTAGAGGTCCCAAGGAAAGGCTTGGCCTTTTGAAAGGGGTGTTTTGAGGTCCCTGTTGAGAAAAGCCCACACCCTGCCTGCCTACACCTCAGCTTCCAAGGAAGTAGGCTGGGCTGAAAGCAAGAGAAGGAACTAGAGCCCACCTGGCCATGTGTATTTGAGGATAGGCGTGGAGGCCTCTGTACCTTCTGGGTACAAGGAGCTGGCTCCATCTGAGGTAGCTCAAAGCTGGATCTCCCAGTGAACAGCCCTTCCAGCCTCCAGACAATAGGAAGATCAGCTTCATCAAAGCCTGGGCCTGAGGAAGGAATGAGAGAGAAAGGCAGCAATGGGGAGAGGTACCTGGGATTGGCCTGGGTTGTGACTAGAGGTTTTGTGTCCTAATTACAGCCCAGAGGGGATCAAAGAGAGTGCTCGCCCCAGACTGAATAGCAGGCCAAGTGGCTGCATCTGTTGTGCCCCATCAGCCTCAGGCTCCCAGACTCAGAATCTGGGCAAGTCTGGTCACAGGACAAGGGTGTGAGCGAGGCTGCAAATTGTCCCCATTCTTCTCTGAACCCCTTAACTTATTGTGTCCTGAAGAGGAAGGTGCCTGTCTATGTCCTGTATTAAGCTGAATAACTACTGGTTGGAAATAGAAACACGGGCCAGAGGCAAGTGGAGTTCATACAGTGGATGTCTGCTAGTAGGTGCAGGAGCACTTGCACACAGATTGCTTGCACAAGTAACACACCAGCCTCAGGGGTAACCTCGAAAGCCAACTATGGGAGAAAGTGTGGTGTAGGTTTCCTGAGTCAATAGGCTCTAGGGCAAATGTGTAGTTCAGATATGGGAATTCAGTTAAGGACTTTTGTCCCTCTATGGCGCTTTGAATATGAAAGACGAGTCTCCTACATATGGTGGAGATGTCTAGGTGCTAGACTTCTCCCTGGGTGTTTGCTTCTCTAAGTAGCTGTTAGCACCCCTAAAGCTCAGGTTTCAAAGCACAACTCACTGAGGAAATTCTGGGCTAGTGGAACTGCAGGGGGGTGGGGGGTGTGCCAGGAGGGCAACCCTCAGCACCATGGCCAGAGCCCATCAGCAACTGCCAGTTTTCTAGATCCAGTGCCTGCTCTTCTCAGGACTTAGGGACTGTGCTGAGACAGTAGGCTAGAGGCAAGGGATTCATGTGGGAGGAAGTGCATCGAACTCAGACCCAGTCCAGAGTGCACAAGAGAAGGCAATCAGGGCCAAGGTCAGTGGGGTCCTCCTTGGGTAGTCTCAGGGCCAAACAATGTGTCCCTACTGGATGCTGACCTGGAGGTTTCCCAGGATGTGTGTGGATGTGGTTGCTAGCGGACAGCCCAAGGAGACTACCCCATGCCCTGTCCCATCAGAACAGCCTGCAAATGGCAGGCAGCTGATGGCTCAGGGACCACTCTTACTGTAGTTCATGCACCTGGGCACTGGATGTTGGGAGTGAAGGAGGCTCTAATCCAGGACAGGTCTTATTCCAGTGTGGTATGGGATCCTCTGCCTGGCTGGCCTCACCTGCTCTGGCAAGGGACTTGATTTCATAAAAAACAGCAGAAATGTGGCTTTGGTGGCCTTGACCTGCTGCACCTGAACTGAATGTAAAATCAAGCTTTTTAATCTTTCTCCCAGAGTGCTAAACAGCCCTAGGCTTGCAGGCCAGGGCTCCAGCGTGCTGTTACTGTGAGCCTGTGAGCCTCGCTGAGGAGCCATTTTGTGCAGCATCCTGCTTAAATCGCATTCTGAGAATACTCCTCTCTCTCTCCTCTTTCTCCTGCTCCCTATTCCCCCTCTTTCTTCCCTCCATCACTGTCAGGTGAATCGTGCTTGCACCCCTCCCTCTGCCTCTGTAGTTCTACCCATCCCTGCTCAGAGTGGCCCAGAAGGACTAGAGCTCAGGAGGTCGCCCACACTGACAGACACACAGCTAAATGGAAAAGGGTGTCGATTCCAGAATCTGTAGGAGGAGAAGAAAGGGGGCACCTCCTAATTATGAAAATCCTTTAGAATTAACCACACAGGCCCAAATTCGAGGCTCTTTCCAGAACCTTGCGGTTGGTAGGTCGGTAGGTCGGCCTCTCTCTCTCTCTCTCCTACTCTCTGTCCTCCCCACCCCACCCCTGCCCCATTTCTCATCTAGCTCTGGCCTGTGTCCCTTTTCTGGAGAGAGGGATGTGTCTATGAAGTGGAATTTGGAGAGAGGTGCTTGAATGCTATCTGGCTTGGTCACAGGCTGGTAGGAATACAGCCCACCTTGGATTATGGGTCAAGACGAAAATAGGACAAATCTAAAACCAGCAGTGGTGTAAAGAGGCGCATGACAAAAATCCAGATGTGTCATTTTAAGGGAGAATGCTTTAGATATGTTTAGAATAATCCTGAAGCCCCTTCTAAATCACCCACTTTGGGTCTATTCTTTGAACCCATATTGCAAGAATTTGCTAATGGAGAGTGGCCAGGGATTCCCAGCCCCACTAAAACAGATCTGAATGAGTACCCCACCTAAGCCTGTGGTGGTCCCTCGGAATACCTTAGGATGAGTCTCTGGGACTCCTGCATAGTCACTCCTGGAATCCTGGAATCTGCTAGCCTACTCTATTGTTGAATCTCTCCCTAGCTCCTGGATTTAAGATCTTTCTAGGAACATCTGGGAACAAATATATCCAATTTTTCATATTTAATCGTTTGCCTCCCAGGGATGAGTGATAGAGGTGAATCCGAGGGCCCAGAGTGGGAGGGTAGGCAAAGGCACAAGGAAGAAGGGAGTGGTTTCAAGTGAGCGCCCATGAGCCACACATTTGGGAGGCTGAAATGGGGACATTAGTTTAGTGGCCAGGCTCAATCTTTGGTGGCTCTGGGAAACCCAAGGTGTTCATCCTTTTGCCCTGCGAAGCCACTTGGATTGTGTGAGGCCAGTTGTGTACTGTGAGCTGAAAGATGGCAGGAGCTGCTTTTTTTCCCCTCCTGAGGGAGATGAATAGGAGCCCAATTCCGGCCTTGGATATTTCAAGGCGCCAGGACACAATCGATTGCATATCATTGGCTGTGCCTAGGAATAACCAGAGGAAAGGGACCCAGTAGCCTGATATCGACATTTAGAACCTGGTTTGAGTGTAGCATACCGCGGGAATCCCTACAAGTCAGGCGCTATGTATGGGATACACTTACTGAACTAGACTCAATCCTGCCCTTAATCCCCAGTTTTTTCCGAATACTCTGCACAGTGCTGGGCAAGGGTAAAGGAAGAGAGACATTAAAGATGAAGTGACCAGTTCGCAGCCTCTCGAGCGCTCCACTTGGTTGCCCTGGGGAGACGACGACCTTAAACCTCTTCCCTCAAACTCTAACTCTGGTGGTCTGTGGTGGCTGCTGAGCACCCAAGACTTTGTGGAGAGGTCAGAGAGGCTGGGGAGAAAGGCCAGAGTGTGTGCATCCAGGGACGCAGGCCTAAGGCTTCTGAGGGCAGAAGGGGCGCTCCCCTGTCCTCGCGGCGCAGAAGCTGTGAACGCCGAGGCCATTGTAAGGCTGGGTGGTGCCGAGCGCGGGAAGGGGGCTGGGATTTGAATGGGAGCCCGTGATAGGCCAATTCCAGGACTGACGTCACTTCCCCGCGGGGCGATTAGCCTGCGAGAGGAGGGCTGACGGTCCAGTGCGCTGGGGGCCGCCGGGGCGCCCGAGGCTGCCCAAGCGCAGCGCACCGGTGCCTGGGGTTGCCGTCGAAGCGGTCCGTGGACGCACTGGACGGGGAAATAAGGATGGAGATGCCGCGAGGGCAGGGGAGGAAAGGAGCTGGGCAAGCGAGGTAGCGGGAGATTGTGTGTCTGTGTGTCTGTCGGTCCCCTCTGGCTCTCCGCGTGCGCCGGAGGCTGCGGGAGAGGCGCCCGCTCAGGCCCCCGCGCCGGGTCGGCAGCGGCACGTGGGGCCCACAGCGCGGCAGCGGTGCCGGCGAAGGGAGGCCCGTTTCTCTCTTTGGTTATCTAGCTGTATGAGTGCCACAGAGCCGTCATAAAGCTAGATAACCGAAAGTAGAAATGACTCTCACAACTTCTGCGTGTGATCGCCCGCCCGGCCGCCCTGGCCACAGGAGCCAGAGGAGCCCAAAGACGTCCACGCCACCCAGGGACTCCAACTCGACGGAGCGGCCGCGCCCGGACCAGGTATCCGACTTCGGCTTTCCCGGGGACACCCGCTGTGTCCTGGAGGCACTCCCTGCACCTCCTCCTCGTTCCCTGCCCCCTATCCCCATTCCCCCATAGCTGAGGTTGGAACCCCAAAGTGGAGTGGGCTGGGGGCAGGGAACAGGCTGGGGTTGCAGAGGGGTCGCTGGCGGAGAAGGCGCCAGCCTTTGCCTTCACCCCATAAATCAGGCTAGAACAATCCGCGCCCGGAGCTGCGGACGGGGATTTTGGGATGCAAATGCGATGAGAAAGAAAGGGGGAGAAGGGAGAGGAGAGAGAGAGGAGAGAGAGAGGAGAGAGAGAGAGAGAGAGAGAGAGAGAGAGAGAGAGAGAGAGAGAGAGAGAGAGAGGAGAGAGGACAGCGGTAGGCAGTGGGGTGGGGGGAGTAAAAGGGTGGGCAGGGGGCTGCCCTGCCGCTAACAATGCGGCCTTTATCGAATTATTCGACGAGTCAGCCCCTGAGCGCCATTAGCATACGGCTGGGGGGGTTGCTGGAGCTTCGCCCCTCGGTGAGGTCAAGTTCTTGATAATTTGATCACTTTTCACCGGCTCTGGCAGCTGCCTTTGTGTGCAGTTGGGGGGTCTGTGTGCAGCGTGAAGCGGAGCAGAACTGGCGGGGAGTGTGCTCAATGGCAAGGGGCCTAGGCGGGGGCCTCCCTCCCCGACCGACCGGCCCTGCCCTGCATACAAACCAAGAGCAGGCTAGTGGGCGGGAGAGACCTAACCTCTAGGCAGGCCCTACCCTAGTCCGAAGACTTGAGCCGGCGCCTCCCCAACTTCCCCAACTGGTTAAGGGGCAGCCAGGCTCTCTGGAGCTCCTCTCCTTCCCGCCCCAATAAGTGGCAACATAAGATGTATTACAATGTCTAGCAAATAAAAAAGCAATTGGGGAAAATCTGAATTCCGTTCCCATGGCAACCTAATGCTGCACACCGGCCACTCAAGCTCCAGGTCCCTCTTAGCTGGGCGCAGCGAGTGGGGCGTGCCACTGCTCAGTG
The DNA here is from genome assembly GCF_003668045.3 of Cricetulus griseus. Lineage (NCBI taxonomy): Eukaryota > Metazoa > Chordata > Mammalia > Rodentia > Cricetidae > Cricetulus > Cricetulus griseus. The sequence continues at coordinate 118,103,672 of NC_048596.1, read as the reverse complement.
TATGAGGCTCTTAGCCCCACATAGTGCGGAAGGTCCCCCTTTGAGGTATATCCGGCTTCAGGTCATTCTCCTCCCTGACACTCCCTTCACCCTCTTTCCTTGTCTTGAAGTTTGAAGACCCTGCAACTTGGGAAACCATTGGGGCTCCCCACCCCGCCCACATAGTGGATGTTAGACCCAGCTATGGACCCTATCCAGATGTAGAGAAGAAAGGACCGAAAGTCAGTCAGTTCACATCCCTTGAAGGCATTCAGTGCTTTGCGGGAATATCAGTGTATGCGTGCTTTAACAGATTGGCTGGGAGGGACTGGAGCCACCATCCTGACTTGACCCGTTTTTATTTCCTTGAACAAATAAGGAAGCAGATCTGTGGTTGTGGGTGGGGTAGGGACTGACTCCTCCAGGGTCACACCACTCAGAAGTGCAGAGGTGGGCCTTACCTAGATCGCCATACTTCCCTCTTGGCCCAGTACAATCCCAAGAGCCTCCCCCTTAGTTATTTATAAGATTGGTCTCTCAGTCTCTACCCCAAAACGTAACCAGCCCCCTTGTAAGAATAGAAATCTTTTTCCATCTTCGTGCCTACAAGCTGTTTTTTTCTTTTGCTTAGCAAAAAATATTTTAACAACAACAACAACAACAACAAAAAGGTTACATGTGTAAAAGTCAAAAATCAAATGGTACAATAGGGAAACCCCTTGGCTCTGGGGAGGGGCAAGATATGGCTGATGTAGATGGAGACTTTTTACTCTATTGCCTTTTGAATTTAGCTACTGACAAAATTAAGAGCAGGCAGGCAGTGGCAGGAAAGCAACCATCTCTGGTTGCCTCCTTCTCAGAGACGGGGTCATTGGGTGGAAAGAAGGTTTCCATGACCCTGTTGTAATTCCTTCCTATTTTGAAAGTCCAGTCTCCTTGTCTCGGCCTGTGAAGGGTCATTCACATGTTTGGGAACCCAGCAGCACCCCCCCCCCAGCATCTTCTGGGCCTGCCCTCCCTTCCTAGTGCACTTGGGAGCCTGTGTGCTAGTGGTGACCTCATTTCAGAGGAAACCAGAGCAGCTCTCTCGGCCTGCTTGCCCAGCACTCCCTGCCTCCACAGCTCACAGCTGGGCTCGGGCTTCCGTGGACCCTGCCCCACGGCTTAGAGCTTTCTCTCGCACCATGCCTCCTTCATATGCCGGGATGGCTGTAGATCGTCACAGCTGAGCCTACACAGTTCAAATGTGTGTTGCTTTTAGACACCGGTTCCCTTGCTGTTAGGGGAAGGCCTGAACCCCCATTAGGAGTCCGATGGAGGTAGAGTCTGAGTCTAAGGAAGTGCAGGACTTTTTCGCTTTCTATGCTTTCTACGAAAGGAAAAATCTGCTGATACAAGCCTTGCACTTTAGGGAAAGGATGAGGGCTTTAGGGGAGGTAGTGGTGGTGGTTGATGGAATAGGCATACCTATTCTAATTCACAAAGTTTGTCTCACACCCATCAGAAAAGACTTTCAGGAGGGTCGATCCATCCATTTCATCCCAACAGAGAGATGTTCAAATGCCACCCTGGACACTTGGAGGCCAAGACACGGGCTCAAAATGATGGTCCTTATCAACTTCTCTAGCTAGCTTAGTCCTGGAGGAGCTAGCAAAGGCCTGGGGTCTCCTCAGCCTTTGCCCCCTCAAACCCACCCCCTTCACAGTTGTTCTCCAGATCTCTTCTAGTCTGACTGCCCAAGTTTAGGCTACACTGTTCCACTTTCCACTAACTAGTCTCTTTTTAAAGAAAAGGCTTGTGGGCCCTGAAAACGCGGCTGAAAGTACAGTTGGAAGCCAGAACTGGTTGGGATCTCAAAGATGTCAACTCCTTTCATTTTACAACTAGAAACACGGAACCTTTCGCAGAAGGTCGCACGGAGGCCACTTGGCAGGGCAGGGTTGCGGGCAGCCCTCGATGATGAGGCTTCGAGGGCTCTTCCTGGTCCACGGAATTTCAGCCTTGACCCATACCAGCCTCATATGGGCCTCAGCCCAGCCAATGAAAAGCTGGCATCCGCGGGCATCACCGAAAACGCAGGCTGCTGCGAGGCCAGAGGCCGGCTCTAGACTGGTTCAGGAGTTCTCGACCGCAGTCGGACCTCCGGGGAAATGGGAACAGAGCACGAAGGGCCAGGAGGCCTCCCAGGACCCAGCGCGACGCTGAAAAGCATGAAGGGTCGGAATTAGGCCCTCATTTAGCGAGCGTTACTAATCCGAAGTTACAGCGCTAATTCCCTGATCCCGCCGCTCCCACACGCAGCGCCGGGATTAGAGGCGAGGCCGCCGCCCGCCCCGCCCTCGCCCCCAACGCCCAACCCCGCGCCCTGGGGTCCGCGGATCCCGCTAAGCCACCGACTGCGCTTGGCCCGCCAGAGCGTTTAGATAGGGCTGCGGAGCCCGGCGGGAGAGCTCAGCGGTGAGCCTCAGGACAGCCTTGCTGGGACTCATGTACCCCTCCAGGGCCCCAGAGAAGCTGCGCGGCCCGCCGGGCTTTCTCCCACCCAGGTGTCCACACCCAGAACAGCGGCCCTTTGGAGGCTGCGGCGCCATTTTAATCACCTTCTCTTCCACCCTTGGTTTCTCACAGGCTTGGGGTGAGATCGTCCTTGTTCCCTATTCCACCCAGACTGGAGCCCACCCTACCTTCCTCCACTCTGGTTTAAATGACCAATCAGCTCTGGCCTAGGGTGGGATGCGCGTTACCATGGCGACAGCCAGAGCCCCCTAGTTGTGCTACCCATCATAGAGGGTGAGTCTTCATTCCACCTGGAAGGGTGTAAAAGGAAATTCGGGACAAGCGAGACATAAGGGACTGAAGGAAGGCTGTGACACTTTATCCTAACACTTACTCCATCTTAGACCCTATGTAGATGTGGACAATGTGGACCCCATGTTGGTAGATATATGGGCTTGTCCCTGCTTTTTTATTTTTTAAATCGGTTTTTTTTTTTTTAATCTACTGAGGATGAACTTTCCATGACCTTTCTCATCGTGGCCCGAAGGTCCCTCTCTCTCTTCCTAAGAGTAGCCTTCGGAGTTCCCAAAAGCTTTTCCCAAACTGCCCTAAGGTTAAGTTCTGTGATTTCAGGCAAGTCAGTTTTCTCATCCAGAAATGGGTTGTTTGTTCAGGTGCATCCAAGGACAACAATATGTAGTGGATGCACTGTGGTGGTTAACTCATTCTAGGACAAGACCTGTTCCGGCAAGACCCAAAACCTGTGATGCCCTTTCTATCTAGGGTAGCCAAATTGGGGTGTCTCACGCATTCCTAGAGTTAGCTTTTGGTTTCTCCTCCAGAAGCTGGAAAGTGGAGAGAAGGGGGGCATTAAAAATAGAGCCACGGTGGGGGCTGTGACTGGAACAAAACCTTGGTCAGTGGCTCTGAGAATGGGCAGCCGCAGCTCCTATAGCGCTGGCTCCTTCCTTCCATCCCGGTCCGGCTTAAGCACCACTTAAAGTGGTCCCGGCATTCACTGGCCAGCCCCTCACCGCAATTGAGCCGCAGGGGTTTGAAAAGAGGGCCAGGGCCTCAATGACAGGACCTTGGGCCAGGCTAATTGGTTTTGGTTCAAGGGGATACTGGATTTGTGAAAAGCTCCAAACCGCCTTTCCCACGCCAGAGCCAGGTCACAGCATTACCGGGAGAGGTTGGAAGAGATTGGGGCCAGGGGAGAAATCGTGGAGCCAGGTGCCTAGGGCTGATCCTCTTGTACTACCCAAAACACGCCTCTGTTTGAAGAGTAGGGGATTGTGAGGGGCCTCCGGAACACCTGTGTTTAGGGACAGGCAGGTCCTGGAGACAGTTACCCTGCATGCCTGGGCTATGTCAAGAAAACAGTCTCCCATCTCTTTCCCTTTGGCTAGCCCTCCTTGAGAGAAGGTCCCACTTTGCCTGCTGGGATCATTCAGGGGGAAAAAACCAAAAAACAAAAACCCCAGAAATGGTGGAGTTAACAGTTCTTGCCCCAAGAGCTAGACCAAACTTGAGCTTTGTCCTGAGACTGTACAATAGTTGGTCCTAAGGAAACCCACCTGCCCCTTGATATGTCTCTAAACTGAGCACTAGCAGACACTTCAGTAATAAGAGGTCCTCGATACTTGAAAAGAAAAGAAAAGCAGGGGTCCAAAGGTTTCTTTACAGTCTCAAAAACCAAGTGCCTTTAATCTATTATGATTGCACAAAGTTTGTAAATCTCAAAATGTCTCAGATACCTTTGTGTTTGCACCAAATGGTATATAATATACCAGTTCTTAAGTGTGCATGTGTATAGATTTTGTCGATATGTGGAATCCTGCATTTATCTTAACAGTCATGGGAATGTGCTGTAAGATCAGCTTTATTGTTTTTTTTTTTTTTTTTAAAGCTATGGCTGCTCAGCAAGTGCTCCACCACAGAGCTACATCCCTAGTCCAGTCCCATTTAAAGTGACATTGCATCCTACAAAGACCTGTATTATCTCCCATTGTGTCTTGAATGGAACATTCTAATGTGATCGAGAGCTAAAGAAACTGCCTTCCCCAATCTCCAAATTTTGCCCTGTGTTTGCACACTTGAAGCATATGATAATTAGGGTGGGGGAAAGGTACTTGGGAGAGATAGAGAACTCTATGTATTCTGTTTTCTATTTTTATTTCTATTTTTAATTGCCCAGAGCCTAATTTCTCTGGGCCTCTGTTGATTTGCACATTGGAGATTCATGTGTAAATATGCATGTGGCATGTGTGCACGCTGGGGCTTTCTTATCACCAAGTGTGCGTTCTCGGTGTTTAAATACACACAATCCACATCGACACATGATTATGGGCTTACTATTTGCCTCTTCTCTAGAATCGGGTTAATTTTCCCTTGGCTAATCCTCAAACCCATTAAGTTCTCCTCTCCCCACCCCCACAAAGAAAAAATTGCAAGCCCTACTACAGACCAGTGGGCTCTCCTGCTTCTCCAGCAGGGCAGCTCTCCAGGCAGGGTGCTGGAGTGAAGGTCCCTATTAGGCAGACTTCATTAATGTTACCAAATATACCCCGGCACATTTACCCATCTACTATGAAGTATTATCATAAATAATTAAAATTAAACTGCACTTGTCAAAATAAATGAACAAAGTAGAGTTAGTGATGTCTTTGCTTTGATTTGCTTGCTAGGGGTTTGCTTATTCACTAATTTGAAGAAAAGAAGAAAGAGAAGGAGGAAAGAAAGAACAGACTGCCATGGGAAGGGCAGAGCTGTGGAGAGAGAGGAGAGGAAAACCCTCCGTCATCTGCCATTGGGTTTCCAGTCATTAGGGCACTCTGGGAGGCTGGAATGCAGCCTCAGACGTCAGCTCATAATGAATATTGAGGTGTGGATGTAGAAGGGGGATTTCTTTGTTTACTGAGGAATGGCCATGGGAATGGGGGAGAGGATTGCCTTTGGGGATTAAGGAGTGGGCTTTGTTTTTATGAAGGGCCTTACTTCTTTTCTCAAGTTTTCTGCAGCTAATTGATTCAATTCAGACATTCCTCCTCCCCACTCGGCCAGCCAAGGCCTCGTGTTTGTGAGATGTGTACAGCCCTGTTTCCCCATCTGCTCTGGCCCCTCTCTCCACTGTGACCTCTGAAAAAGGGTGTGAACCTGCACATCAACCAGAAGCTGCCGACACCTTTGGGTGGACCTATCTCTCTCTCTCTCTCTCTCTCTCTCTCTCTCTCTCTCTCTCTCTCTCACACACACACACACACATACACACACACATACACACACACACACACACTTACACACACACGAGTATCCCTAGAGGCATGATTTTCATCTGAAAATAGACTATAGGTGTTCAGTTGTCTTAATTCTGACAAAGGCATTTATATGCAAGATAGCAGTTCCCCTCTTCCAGAAACTTCTCTCTTGCTTCTTCCCAGTCTGTCTCCCCCACCCCCACCCCCACCCCCCGTTTTGAGGTCTCTGTCAGTCTTACCTATCTAGGGTTACATATAAATGGAATATATGCCAGCACTTTTAAAGAAGGAATTTATTTCAAGTCTGGAGGGAGCACACTGTCCTTGGAGGCCTAGCTGAACATGTGTCCAAGAATATGGGACTTGGGTCAGACATTCTTCTCCTCAGATGGACCCAGAAGTCAAACCTGTAATTAGATGGGGGTAGGGGGTTGCTTTGGGCTGGTCCTTCCACAAGAGAGCCCTATTTGCACCCTAGGTCTGTTAATGAGCTGGGGACAGGTGAGCCTCACACATTCCAACTTAACTGCCTCCAGCGGCATCCAGGAGCTGGTGGTGAGCTATTAATGGAAGGTGCCCGCTTTGTGCTAATTAGAACTCTTCAGCTTCCATCTGTGCAGGCATTGGAGCCCCTCACTGGTCACCTCACCACCCCCACCCCAGATTACAGCCTAGTTCTCTTGCCCCCATGAATTAGGGGGGTACTGTGAGCAGAACTGCTTCTCACTGGCTTAGGTCAAATCCCTAGTCTCTGTGTGTTTTAGAAATGTACAGGGTGGTAAATTTCTCAGACCTTCCTCCCTTGTTAGGGTATATATAGTTGGATCTCAACACAAGTTGGATGAAAATTTGGGAACTATGGCCACCCCTCAGGGTAGGCCCGTGTCTGTGGTATTTGTTTTGTGAAGGACTTCTCATGTCTGCCTCCTGGAGAGTGTGGCTCCAGTCCCTTGTTATTATTCCCTTCCTGGATGCCTCTCCATCTAGTATCCATCTATCTAGTCTGGCCATTCCCACCCACTTCACCTCACCCTACAGCTGCCCAATCTATGCTGCCTTAGACAGCCTAGGCTAAGAGCCATGCCCCTTACCCTTCATCTGAAAAAGACTATTAAAAAAAACTTTTATATGTATTTATTTCACCTCAGGCACAATAGACAGACTTTTTGCCTCATAAACATTTCCTTGAAAAAAATAAAAGTCATGTCATTTAAAGAAGAAGTAGCTCTCAGAATGGGAGAGCTTATTGCCCAAATATGAAAGAAAAAGAGAGGGGCATTTCTGTGAATGTTTTGTTGTTGTTTGCTCCTATATCCCCTCAGAGTATATGGGAAAAATCAAGCTCTTATTATCACTGTCTCATGTTATTCTAGTTGGGTTATCCTGATAATACCACCATTGTCCCATGAACGGATTGTTGGCCATTGTGGGGCTTCTCCAAGGTCCCTCAAGCTTTTGAACGCACCCTAAAGGGTGGAGCCTGGAAGGGCTTCGGAAACCCCCTGCTTATGGGGAAAGTAGGACTGGCTTGTTTATGTGGCCTTTTCTGCCCTTGAAGGTGATAATTCCTTATTTGAAGTTCTAGACCTCAAGATTCAAGATCACCAGGTTTAAAAAACTCACATTCTAAATCTTAGAGAGCCTGGGCAGCTGGGAACTGGGGGTGCTCTACTGCCAGGCAGATTCTTTCACGGGTTTTACCCTTTCCCACTCAAGATATCCTTGAGGTGTGGCCCTCACCTCTCTGGGTGAAATGAGGACAATAGTACCTGTACCTAAAGGGGTCATGTGAGAGTTACATAAAACATACAAAGAAAATGCCTGGAACATAGTGGGCAGAGGTCCAATGATAGCTCAATTGGCAGGGATGCACACATTATCTGGGTCTGAAATTCAAAACTTCCTCCCTGCTGAAGACAGAATAAAAGTCCAAATAGACGTACAAAGTCACCAAAGGGCCCACGGGCTGCCTACCACCCCCAGCTAGTACCAGGTCTGCTGAGTCCCAAGGGCCTTAAAGAGCACTCCGTGTATGAGAGGTCAGAGAGAGACAGGTATAAATTCTGAACTTGGATGACTAACTAGGGGGACATCTGTCTCGAGACCTTTGAAGACCCGCACCGAGACCTTTGAAGACCCGCACCGGTTACCCCAGCAAAGAAGGCTCCGGTTGGAGGCCAAGACGGCACCTCCAGGAGGCCCGGGTTAGCTCTGTGCCTGGAGCCAGCTCTTTCGGAAAACCTCCTAGTGTCGAAGTCTCATGAGTTGTGACATTGGGTAAAGTCAAGTCACATTTGTGACTTGGTTAAGTGGAACTCAGGCTTTCTGTTCAGGTAAGGAACACGCATCTGGGTGTTCCGCCTCCTGAACTTCCATTCCTGAGGGACCTCAGGCGACAGCTATGGGTACTATGACAGAACCTGCTCCTTCCATAGCAGATACCCAACCCGATGTCTCTTCCACATTCTAGGTGGAGGTGGTTGGGGCTTAAAGCATCCAACATATTCCCCAGGCTGTGGTCGTGACCTGGAGGACGCCTGTGTCCTCACCAGCAGGCCAGTGCCATAGGACCCTGAGGCTTCGAATGAACCGTACACACTTCTAGGGCTCGGAGGCAGGCATCCGACTTCTCCTCTTTGTATTGCAGTTTGCTCCCCAGCAGGTGCTCCACCTTCCCGCACTTCCTACCTGGGCTCGGCGTCCCCTTTCGCTGGCACCCGTTCGCTCAGCTCCCAGCACGAAGGAGGCCGTGCCACCGCCACGGGAGAGGTGAGTGGCTGTAGCCAAGGAAGGAGGACAGTAACGTCTCCAAAACGGGTCGGGGCTACCAGGAATGTGGGAAGATCCCAGGATCACTTTGGTAAGGCGACTGACTGTGTTTCTACCCGAGTCCCCTGGAAGGGGACCCCCCCTCCCTCTCAAGGCCAGAAAGTCACAAAGTCACCCCCTCACACATTCCCAAGTGTGCCATGGCTTTAAAAATACACCTGCTAGCTTGGGCTTTGTAACGCAGTCGTGCTGTGCTGGTGGCTATGGAGGAGCGCGGGCAGGCTGAGCGCACAGCCTCGGTGGTGGCCTTTTAGACACGTCTGGCCTGAGCCTGAGTCGCGAGCGGTGGCCGGAACCTCGGCTGCCCGGGGGGTCAGGCGAGCCCCACAGCGGGGCCCAGGACCTGGTCTTGGGCGCTCGCTCGCTCCCGGCCCCGACAGAGACTCCCAGGCCGGCCTCACACCTCGAGTCTCAGCTCTCCCCGGGCCTACGGAAGTGCCGGGCGCCAGGAAGACCCCAGAGCGCACGCACACCCGACGCCGGTGCCGAGAGGAGAACCGAGGGACGGGCCGCGTCCCCTCGGGCGGCCTGCGTCTGGGCTACGGCGGGACGCGCCGCGGGTCCGGGAGGCCATTTTGAGAGCGAGCGAGCGGCGGCAAGATGGCTGCGTGGGCACGAGGTAGGTCGCCGCGCCGCGGGGTCCGCCGAGCTCCTCCTCGCTCCAGCCGGCCAGCGCGGCCCAGAAGCGGCGAGCTCAGAGAGCGCACTCGGCCCGGGAGTCCTGGAGGCTGCCTGCGGTGGGCTGACTCCAAATATTCGTTATCTCCCAGCCCTCACCTTCACCCCCCACCTGGACCGTCCTCCGTCGCCCCTGGACCCTGTCCCCAAGGCCGCAGTGACCTTCCGGGCTGCTAAGGAGAAAGCAGCAGAACTGTAGGGTGCTGCTGGGCCCCTCGCTGGCGCTGACCGTTAGGGCCTTCTCCACCAAGCCGAGGTGCAGGCCTGGCTGACATAGACAGTGGGGTTTTGTTGTTTGTTTTTGTAGTTTGGACCGGCAAGCTCGTGGAGACTTACTTCCAAGCAGTGTTAACCGGTGTGGCCAGTGCCCACATTTCCTTGAAACTGTGATGCAGGAGGTGTGGGGAGCAGCCCCCCTCTATTATCCCAGACCCTGGAATGACCCTAAGGTGAAGGGAGTCCACAGCCCCAATGTGAGGCCTGTGAAAGTGTGGTTGGGGCTGAGGGTGACCTAGAGACCCCATTCTCACTGTCTAGGCTGGACTGACTCAGTTTGAGGATGAAGGTGGCAGGATGTGAGCCATGGGACAGCATCTTTGGGCTTGCCTTCTCCAGACCTTTGCCCAAGAGTCATAACTGCTTTTCTTCCTCCTGTGCCCCTAAATCATTAGTATGCTTTCTTAAGCCATGGATGCCCTAAAGCAGGCCCTATACATATATGTTAGTGTACAGAATCACCCACCGAAACTTCAGGGCTTCATGTGAACTTGGGCCTCCTTAGATTGGGAATATGATGACCCCCTTACGGGACTTTTGCCGAAGGCAGCATGTGGATCCAGGGCTGTTAAGTCCGAGGCCTTGGTTCTCAATTTGAGTCTCTGCAAGTACACACACATAAACATAAACAAAGATTTATTTTGTCTGTTCTCCTGTTCAAAAACTATCAGGCCTTTCCTGAACCCAAGCCCCCTTCTTACTCCACCCTACCTGACATCTGAGGGCTCTCGTCACTCCCTGGCCTAACATAATATTTATGATTGGCTGCTGCTGTTGCTCTGAGCTTCCTGGCAGCCAAGACAAAGAAAGCACGAGATGACTTTGTAACCCTTCAAAAAAGGGAAGCTTGTTAGGACTTGTCAGAAATAAACATTTTTCTGATCTATGGTTAGTATGGGCTGGGATAGAGCTCTTGCCTAGTGGCTCAATACACAGCACTAGAAAAAAATATTTTTAAAGCTTGGTGATTGTGTAGGTTGAGTGCATATGTCACAGATAGGGACATGAGCCTCCAAAACTTGATTTTCCTCGAGGCCACTAAGTTAGTGACTCAAGGATTAGGACCAGGGATCCTGACTCCCGATCTAGTAAGCCCCCATTCTTCAGAAGCCAGGCTTTAGTGGACTTTTCAAGAGGGAGATGATTTACTTGTGGCCTAATAACCTCTCGTCTCACTATCAATTCTTTTACCCTGGGTGCTTTCCCCAGGGTCTGGGTGCTAAGCTGGACTTATCATTGTAGGAATCTGTAGACATGTGGTAAACAAGACCTAAAGCTAAACCCAGTGCAGAGTTGAGGGTGGGGGTGGAATCGCTGACTTGGGGGGGCCCTTTTTTTTTCAGTTTAGAGTTCCTGTACCCAGTAATGTAACCACCACCACCATCCCAGCAAACGGGTGAGCTGGACAGTGGATTTCCCCTGTAGGATGTAGCCTGGTTCCTAGCTGCACTATCACTTGTACTGGACCTCATAGTAAGGGTCATTTGTCTTTCAGGGGGCCTTGTCAGGGAAGCCTACAAACCCCTTTAGATGAGGCAAGGAAGGTGTGTGTGTGTCCCACTCATGTCATGTGTCCACCCCCTCCCCCCCCCATTGTGCCAGGAGATCTTTTGTCTTCTTTAATGGAAAACCTGCTTCTGTTCCATTCCTTCACAGGTTTGGTTCCTGTGGCATAAGTACACACACTAATCTAGCTGAGACTCGGGTTAGTAAATGTCAACGGCCCTCAAAATGTGGGATTTGAACCCTTGGCTTGCTGACTGTAGGAACAAAATAGTTCAGTAACCCAGAAATCTGTACCCAAAAAGTGTCACTCCTGAATTTGGGCAGGACTATGCTTCTTAGTTGGCATCCCCTATTTTCAAAAAGGCTCCAACAGATCTGGTCCTGGTCCTAACTTGTCTTCCAACAGGGTCTCCATGGGCAAAGCAACAGAACTGGGGCCAGTGTGCGGCTAAAGCCCCAGCTGCAGAAGAAAATAGGGTTCAGCTCCCCAGATTAGTTACTGTCTACAAGGATTAAAGGGCCCAAATAATGGCTAGCTTCTCCTCTCCTCTGTGCCAAGGGAAGACATGTAAATACAGCCGCACGCCAGCTTAGGCAGTAGATGTGTATAAATCGAATTTAGCAAATCAGATCATGGTTTAAATGCACTATTTAAAGCAGTCCTGCAGTGAAGCCTTTTACAAAGGGAATAATCATTTTGTGATGCTAATCATCAGCCTCCAATTTATCTCCTTTGTAAGTTCAGATGTTGGTGCACTGGGTGTTCTGAAATCGGGGCGCTCTTGTGTAGGGCTCCAGTGATGACTGTCTGCCTTCTTTTTCTGACCTCTCATTTTAAATGGGTGCATGTCCTGTTTCTCACTGGGGGCCTCAGGATGCTTGTCATTTAGCCTGATAGTTCTCATCCGTCCCACTCATCTTTTCATAATCTGATAGAGGCCACTATTCAGCTGTTCCTGGCTCCTTTTCTGAGATTTTCCCTCTTCCTGGGGGGAGATACAAGCCCTGCTGTTCCCAGGCATTAAACTAACTCCCTCTCTGATCTGAACCTTCTTTTGTTTCCTTGAGCTTCTGGTACCTCTGTTGTTGATCATAAAGACGATTTCAGAGATGACTACATGACACTTAATCAGCCTCTGAATTTAGAAGGCAAATTAAATGCAGGCACCCCCTTATTGAATAGGCAGTGTCCAGAAACGGTCTCCCCATTCACAGCAAAAAAAGACCCCGAGGCCTGGATGTTAAAGTGACTTTTTCCCACAAGTTAAAATCAGAACTCAAAGGAGAACCTGTCTCCTAATTGCTATAAAAGTGTTTTATACACTGAGCTGTAGTTCCTTTCTCTACAGAGAAAATAAAATCAGACCATCTGGGTGGGAGAGAAAGAATGAAGGAAAGAGATGGATCTGAGTGGAATAAAGGAAGTGGGCAGGAAGCTGGGGAGCTGTGAAGAGCCTGACCTTGCTTAGCTCACAAGCCCTGATATAGTGTCTTTGTCAATGCTGCCACTATTGACGCGTTCCTTGGTAATTATGACTGTGTGTTGGCATGGCGACTCGGAGTAAGAAGACTAGAGGCAGTGGGTAAATGCACGACTTGTTCTCGCCTTCTAAAGCAGAGAGGAGCTTTTGTGGGTAGTTCTTCCAGGGAGACGTGGTGGAAAATTCACCAGGCCCTGTGCTGGAGCATGGGTATTGACACGCCATGGGAGCCAGGTGGCCCTGATCAGGATGGCACAAACAGAGGACCTCAGCAAGACTTGGGTCTGACACAGAGGTCTCCCAGAGCCTCCCTCAGCTCCCTTCTGCTGTCTTTGTTCCCTAGCCTTATACCATCAAATGCATCCATTTCTAGTCCTTTCTGAGTTATCTGTTTCAAATATGTTGCAGTCTCCCTGAGCTTAATTGATCATACAGTCTTCTACCTAATAGTCCATGGTTATGCATCTGGAAGCTGAAAGGGAAGGCTGGTAGACCAGGCTGAAAGGATGGAGTCTGGGCTTTGCTTTCTACCTTGGTGGCCTCTCCATAAATATGTTGACCATATCCTCATCTGAAAATGGGGACCTGCTGCTGGAGTCAAGAGTTGTATTGTTCTGCTCAGTGTGATACCCAATAGACATGAATGGTTGTTCTCATAAATGTGGGTATTATGGCACATTTAAATAATATGACTAAATAAAATATGTAATTAAAATGACCTGTTTCTTCTGTCTTTGGAATGAGGCTTCTAGGAGATTTGAGATTGCATAGGGAACTCCCCCTTACATTCTTGCTGGAAATGGCCTGTCTAAACCAGAGGGTGGAGCCCTCTTACAGACCTGACACTTGAACTGATCTAATCTCAGCCAGGAGATGTCTAATCACAGAGTGCAGTGGAAAAACCAGGTGGAGAGTCTCAGGCTTAAGGGGGCATTTAGGACAGCTAAGAAGAGCCCATTAGGTGGGGATTACCCCTCAGTCCTTGGAGGTGGGAGTTGTGGCCTGAATCTACGGACGACATTGTGTTTTTCAGCATTTAGGATAACCCTGAAAGAACCTTTAGGTAAAAACTTTAGGTCAGCAGTGCCCTAGTGGGTTTGTGTGGGCAGAGCTGGAGCTGACAGGATCATGGTTCCAAAAGTGGGACCCACATCCCCCACTGGTGACTTCCTAGTCTCCAAGATACATAAACCACTAAACAAGGGAAGACAGCTGTGTGTCCCAGGTTCACGTCAAACTTCCTTTTGGCTGGGTTCCTTTGGTTGGAACATGACTGGGGCTGCCCATCTCCTGGCTGCCCCTCCTCCCCTCAGCCTCTAGCAAGCTGGAGCTTCTGGGATGCTCCTTGGCTCAAAGCCAGCATTTTCTTGGAGAGGCTCCTGCTTTGGCTCCCTGCCAGGCCTCTGGTCTCCAGAGAGATCTCCCCCTCCCCACTCCCAGAGAGGTACTGGACTTATCCTGCTGTCAGAGGGTAGAGGCCTGCTCAGCCTTCTCACCTTGGAAGACCCCAGTCTATGGGTCAACTTTGCAGCCAGCCCTAGCCCCTTTCAGAAGTTTCAGTTTCTTGTTGGGGAAACCCTGGTCTGGGTTAGGGACCTTCCAGTCTCCATACTCCAGGAGTGTCTGAAAAGTGGCTTCTCACTGGAGCTTGAAAGATGGGGAATAGAAATCCTAATGAGTCATGGTGATATTGGTACGAAGCATTTACTTGGGGCTTGCACTATGCCAGGTTCTGTGCTGATCTTTGCACACTGGGTGTTTGAGGCTTGATTCAGAAGAATAAACACAATCCAGGGCCCACCCCTCTTTTCTTAGCCAAATGTTATATGGGGGTGGCTTGAGGTATGTCTCAGAAATTGTAGTTCTTAGGAACCTGACTCAGTTGTCATAGGGTCCTTATCTCCCAAGGGATCAGCTGGGTCTCTGGAGAAGCAGGGAAGCAGCGTGTTGTTGTTTGGGCTGCTAGAAGATGTCTCTGCTACATCTCCTGCTTTGGGGACAGCTGAGTCATCCAGATGGGAGAGCTCAGAGCCAGGCCTCCAGGAACCCCAGTAAAGAATTAGAGAGAGGGGAAACATCTCATCAGGTCCTGCCTTGTCTTGATATTGTCTGTCAGCCAAAGCCTTGCTGTGTCAGTTTATAAAAATCAGGGTGTTCCAGGACAGCCAGAGAAACTCTGTCTCAAATAGATAGATAGATGGATGGATAAACATGTAGGTAGGTAGATAGATAATTAATTAATTAAAATAAAATCAGGGTGACCCAACTCCACCAGCTCCCACAACTGCAAGAGACTGGCTGCTCAGGGTGATTGTGGATTTTTGCTTTCAGTGGTACACAGTCATATGGAGGAAGGATATGTCCTCTGTCCAACCTTGTTTTCTTTCTAAGGTGTGTGTGTGTGTGTGTGTGTGTGTGTGTGTGTGTGTGTGTGATGTGGAATGTGTGTGTATGCCATGTGTGTGCAGATACCTACAGAGCCCAGAAGAGGGCTTCAGGTCCCCTGAAAATGCAATCACAGATGTTGTAAGCTTCCTAACAAGAGTGTGCAAATCCAGACTTGGTCCTCTGGAAGAGCCAGAAGAACTAACTGCTGAGCCATCTCTCCAGCCCTCAATCTTGTTTCCTTAAGCAAAGAATGCCATGGCTCCCTTCTGTCTGCCAGTTGGTAGCATAGAAATCTACTGGTTAGGAGTGCAGTCATCACCTCTGAGAGTGTCATTTCCTTATCAAGTACCTTGGGAGGGTAAAGAGAAGGAGGGGGGTCTCTGGTTTACCCATCCTTATAAGCCTGCAACTTCTTGTATCCCATTGCATTCAAATACATTCTAACATCTCTGCATATTTATTTGCATAGTGTGTGTGTATGAGAGAGGGGGTGATGGAGAGAGAAAGAGAGAGAGAGAGACAGAGAGAGAGACAGAGAGAGAGAGAGAGAGAGGACAAAATGAGGAACTAATTCTCCTGTGTGTGTCTGGTGATCAAACTCAGGTCTTTAGTCTTGGCAGCTTACCTAAGCCATTTCACTGGCCTGTGTCCCATCTTAGCTGCCACAGATTCTCTCTTACATTGTCAGAGCACAGCAGTAAGGCAGAAGTCGCAAGGCACAACAGGATCCAGGTTCTGGGGCCTTTCTGATTTAGTTCAGAAACCATGAGCATGCTACTTTTCCTCTTTGTGTGCTACTGTTCTCACCTGCAGATTTGGGAATAGCATTCAAGAAATACCAGGGCCCAAGTTCAATCAGTCCCTGGATCTGAGAAAGAAGGAAAGAGGGGAAAGGAGAGGGAAGAGAAGGAGGGGAAGAGATAAATAGAAATATATTGAGAAAAATAATATTATTATCCATCCTATCTTGATGTTGGTCACACATTTGTCGTGAATAAAATCCCTGGAAGACAGCAAACAAGGGACCAAGCTTAGCTCTCTGTCAGTTACGCTGCAACAAGTCATTGTGTTTCCTGATCGTCCATAAGCTCCATAGTGTAGGGAAAACGCTGACCTGCTCCCTGACCTCTGCATCAGATAGAATAGCTTGAAAAGCCTTAGCAGGCACATGTACAGGGGTATAGGATCTAACTTGGGCCCAGGAAGTTAGGAAAAGAGAAATTTTTCAGGAGATAGAAGTACCAGAGAAAGCTTCCTGTGCCTAAACATGTCTTTTTAGGCCACCAAGAGTGCAGGACAGGGCATCCATGCCAGAGGAGAGTCCTCTCTGGCCAAAGGTTAGAGAAGCTGGATGTGTCCTGCTGGACAGGGCATGAGATTTGATATGGAACATCAGGTCAGGTGGTGGAAGCCGAGAATAACAGGCAGGGAGCCAGCTAAAAGAACTGGCCTGGTCACCATGGGTACAAGATGAGTGGGATGGAGTCTGTCAGGCCCTGTGCCACCTAGGCCAGCTGGAGCTGAGCAGGCATGCCCACTCTGTGTCTGTCGCCTTGTAACACGTGGCCCGGACTCTAGTGGCTCATGGAGCCATTTCCAAGTTTGCAAGGAAATTGTGGAGCTCAGAAATTGGACATCTTCCATGCCACATTATTTTCCTACCACAATCACTTATTCATTCAATGTTTATTGACTGCACATGATGTGTCAAGTAGGGCCTTGGGGACATAGAGGAAGAAACCACAATCCTCTACCCATTCCGTTAGCTCTTCTAATATGGAAGCTCATGTATCTGTCTACAGCAGGGCAGTCAGGCTGAGGGGAGGGAGTGCTGAGTTAGTAGGCATGGGATATGACAGTTATCATCATTCTGCGGCTTCTGGCCTTCCCTACCCCCCTCCACTCCTCAGGAACCTGCAAGAACAAAGTCAGAGGTCATTTCCTGCTTTCCCCATCGTGACCATCGGTTAGCTTCAGCCAGACTTCGATTCTCTAAACCCACCGGTTTTTACAGTTTCCCTTTCTCCATTTAAAACAATTTTGATCTTAAGAATCAGAATATCAATAACTCATTAAGACTTATGTGTGAGCATAGTAGGAAACATCTTAAGTGCAATTAAATAATAAACCATACCTGGAGGAATTCACGGATAGATTCTTTCTTCTCTTTAGACACTGGAAGCTTGTCTGGAGTGCCAGGTTCAGAATTCTACCTGTTTCTCCTTAGGCTGGATCCCCAGTGCTGTTCTTGGCAGTTAGGCCTGCATGTAAACTAACAGTAGTGAGCATCTGGCCACCACTTCCCCACATAGCTGGGTTGTGGCCCAGCCCTGCAAATGCATTCTTCCTTACCTCCAACCCTCTAGCCCTTACTATGGGCTTTTTCTGTCCCTTGCCTTCCAAGACCAGGAAAGACAAATGGCTTTCTTCTTCTTGTTACTACTACTCTGGTAAACTTGTTACTGGTGTGTGTGTGTGTGTGTGTGTGTGTGTGTGTGTGTGTGTGTGTGTGTAAGACAAAGCTCTTAGATATTCTGGCTGCATGGAAGTTCTTTCTAAAACTTTGGTTTAGCCACCAGAAGACTCTGAGGATGCATCCTGCCCTCTGCTTCCTTACGTACTGTCCAGCTGTTGCTAGTGGGCAAGGTGAGTGCACTTTGAAATAGGCTCTTCTGTGGACGGGTGAATAGCTGCTGGTGAGACAGCAGTGCTGGACTCTTTCTAAAATTTCTATCTTTCATTTAGGAAAGCCGAGGTCAGCGAGGATGCTTCCCAAGGAAGATAGCATGTACTTTTAGTTATGTATGCTGAACAACAGAGCAAGGAGTGTTCAGGATCTAGCAGCAAGTGGGTCTTCCTTGCACTGGGTGGCCTTGGCTCCCTTCTGGCTTCCTTTGCTTAGATTTCCTGGAGGAAGTTTACTGAATAAATGTCACATCCACTGAGACTTGCCAAGGGTTTAAATATGGGAGCCAATTGACAGCACACACTCTCAGTCATGAGGCTTCCTCCAGAGCAAAGTGGCTCACAGATTCCCTTGGTGAAGAAGGAGGTGCACAGTTGTCTCATTTCCTGTTCTGCTGTCCCTCTCAAGGGCCTGGTCTGTCTTCCAGGACATGCTTCAGGATCAGAAGAAGAGAAAAGACAGCTTGGTGATAACTAAAAAGGTGGGTTCCCTTCCAACACAGGCCATGGCCCCATATACACATTTATAGCTCTTCTAGCAACTGTTCCTTCTTTGTGTGGACTGTAGATGGACGGATGGTCCAGGTAGAATTTACTCTCAGTCCACTGTTGTTGTTCCTGTCCTTCTCCATGTGGACTGTGGCTGTGAATGGATGGTCCAGGTAGAATTCACTCTCAGTTCACTATTGTTGTTACTGTTTTTCCTTCACTGGGACAAAAGCAGCCTTGGTTTGAGGAAGACACTGAAATAGGGGAGCCAGATGTGAGGATGTACTCTTCCAGTCCTGGCTACTCAGGAGGCTGAGGCAGGGACAATACTTGAGCCCAGGAGTTCAAGGTCAGCTTGAACAACTAATAAGGCCCTGTCTCAAAATATAATACAATACAATTAAATAAATAAACAGATGGAATGTTCCCTTCTTGTGGGGCTAGTTGCTTGCTAGGTTGACCCATATACAATTTCTTTATTGTTAAATCAACAACAGTCAACTGTTGACTGTTCATTTGGTTCAAACTAATACTTTGCCATTATGGGATGGTGCATATTAACCATGTATGTTTCTCTTCATCCTATGATTCCCCTTCAAAATTATTTCAACAGCAGGAAACTGGAGCCTGAGATTGTACTGAAAGGAAAACTATCCCAGCCAGGCTCTACTGAAAGGAAAACTATCCCAGCCAGGCTCAACTTTGCTCCAACTTCAGAATATATTGTCTTGAGATACAGGACAATCAAGGTGGCTTTTAAAGCCCAGATATGGTGGTTCATGCCTTTAACCGTAATACTTAGGAGATGGAGGCAGGAAGATAAGAAGTTCAAGGTCAGCCAGGGCTACGTGATCTCTTGTCTCAGAAAACAAGCAAAAGAAGAAAAGGAAAGACAAAATGGCTTTAGCTGTCCTTTCTTTCATCATTAATCAAAGAAGGAAAGCCTCTAAGATAGCCTAGCCAACCCTGACTGAGGGCTGGACCAGTTATAGACTGGCCTGACTCAGAGTCCTTTCCTTCCATCTAGATGGTGAAATTGTATTTTACTTCTCCATCATCTGAGACCGGGTGCACTAGAGGAAGGAGGGTGCTGGAGCACTGCCTTGCAGCCACACCATAACCTTTTGGCCACCCCAGTGACGGGAGCTTCTGACTGAATGCACTTGCCATCCAGTATTCATTACACCATTGTCAGTGTGTGTCTGTGGCTGCCTCTGGGTGTGTGTGTTTCTTTTTGTGTCTTCGTGTCAGCGTCAGGCTGTGTGTCTATTTATGTCGGCCTGTCTAGGCGTGCTCAGTGCGACAGGGAGTTGGGGGCGGTGTTGGTAAAAGGAAGACATTTCAAAGCCTCAGCTTTCCCCCTCAGGGACATCAGGATGCTGGTTGTATGTACTTGGACACACAGAGACACAGGGTTTTTCCTCATGCTGTTCATTGTGTGGGGATGCACTCAAATGTCTGGCCAGGTATGGCCTGAACAGTGGCCTGGCTGGGGGAGCCCCATCTGCCAAGAGCTCACAGAGTTGTCTTCCCGCCCTCCGTGTCCATGGGGAGCCTGCCCCTTTGCAATTTACCATCTACTTTCTAATTTATTAGATGGAAGGAGGAGAAAATGAAAGGTTGCGTGAAGACAATGGCTGAGACAGCCCATCGTTCCACCCTGCACAGCAGCGAGTGCCTCCTTCCCCAGCCTTGTCTCCTCTGTAGTGAGTCTACACATTACTCTGCTAAACCTGAGGTAAGAAAAAAAAAAGAACCCCTAAACCATTCTATTCAAAAGTTATACCCGTCCCTTGCACATTCAGAGTTAGCTGTAGATTATTGAAGGAAGAAGTCACCAAGATGAAGGCTTGAGTGTCAGTTTGTATCTATCTGCTAGGCCCATAGACACAAGGCCCTTCATCCACTCTGGGGCTCCCACCTCTCAGTTCCAAGACTCCCAGCTCCCAGCCAAGCAAGGGAGGGGCAAGGGGCCCAAGGCAGCTGCAGGGGCTATGTTAGTAAACACTTTACTGGCTTCCTATTTTCTTCACACACACCCCCACCCTTCTCCACTCCCCGATGCCCCTTACACACTCCCACCCCCTAGCATCCCCCTTTCTGTGGCCTGCACAATGAGCTCATTGTCCCGGGTGTGATTTGAATAAGGGATCTGCGGGCCTGTTCCCAGCATTGTCCGAGGGGCTGGGAAAAACCCCAGTGCAGGCAGGAGGACCAGACCAGACAGAGACAGATGCCTAAATTAGCAACAAAGCTTTGTGCAGGTCCCCCGGACAAGGGCTCGCCGGTGTGGAGCTGGCCGGCTGCTCGCATGTCTCCCCATGTTAATTAGTTTTGCATGCATGTCTGAGAAGGTGCCAGGGGAGATGTGTTTGCCTTCCTCCTCCCCCAGGAGGGGGCCCTGTTTGTGGCTGGCCAGTGGGCTGGAGGCTGGGGAGTTGAGCTTGGCAGGGCTGGGCTAGGCCTACCTGGGGAGCTAGGCTCAGGCTCTGGATGGGAAATCCCAGCTCTTCCCTGCCCTGCTGTTCTTTGCCCAATGGGGAGCCTGGCCTTGCTCTCTTTGCCCCCTCCATTCCTTCCCTTACTGCTGAAAGTTGGTCAGCTCCGACTACAGGGAACTCATTGGCTTCCACCCAGACCTAGGCTACTGCCTGTCCATCTGTCAGTCTGTCTCTTGCGACACAGGGCCTCTTGGGACCAGGCAGCAGAAGCGACCAGTCTGGGCTCTCTTCTGTCCCAGAGCCAGATGGCCAGTCGGCTTATCGCATTACGGCCTCCTCTGTCCCCAGACCCCTGCCGTCCATGGCAGGTCAGGATCTTGTTTGGGATATGATGGAGAATCTCCCTTTGAGGCTCTTGTAGTAAGGTGGAAGACAGAGTACAGTCCATGGCCTTGCCACTGACTTACTGTGTGACCTTGGACAGTACAAGTCCCTCTACTCTTAATCTCAGTAGCAAAATGATGAAGTTGAGCTGCAGGAACTCTTGGTTTCCTCCTAGCTGAGGAAATCTTTGCTGATTTCAGCTTGTGTTCATTTAGCACAGTGACAAGAATGAGACCAGTGAATTCTGATGGGGGTAAGTGGGATGTGGAAGGAAGGATTCAGTTACTGCATAAGCTCGTGAGGGCAGCTGATGAAGGACCTGTCTCCCCAGGCCCTCACAGAGCCCCCTCCCAAGCCTGAGTATTCCTCTGACCTGTCTGCTGCAGTGATGGAAAGCCACCCCAGCCCAGCACAGGAGAAGCTGGGTGGAGAGCAACCGCTTTCTGGGCCCCCAGTGTGTCCCGCATTCACCCCCTGCATGCAGGCCCTGGGATAGGGCATAGGGCTGAGAAAGGCTGGGCACCTCCAGGCTAAGCTTAGCCAAGCCTCCTAGTAACTTCCCACAGGAACCCCAGGAAGTGAGGGGCAGGTTATAGCCTTGCTCCTCTCATTCATGTGCAAGTGTCTGGACATCTGACTCTGAGCTCTTTGCTGGTCTCTTTCCACCACTCATGTCCACTGTCTTGCCCTCTTGTGACATAGCATTTGGGTTACTGAACATCCAAGCCTAGGGCTAGTCAGTCCTAACTCCCTATTCCTTTCTGATTGTTTTTAATCACCAATGAACCAAGCCTATGCCATTCTTTATAGACAGAAAGGATCTCTCTCTCTTTCTGTCTCTCTGTGTCTGAATTTTAGAAAGGATCTCTGTGTAGTCCTAGATGTCCTGGAATTCCCTATGTACTCCATACTGGCCTTGAATTTACAGAGGTCTGCCTGCCTCTGTCTCTGGGATTAAAGGCATGTATCACCACTCCCAACCACTCCCAACTACTGTGTTGGGGTGTCTTTGGGTCTAGAAATCCCAAGGTCTTTGGGAAAATATTCTGATGCCTGGTTGGTTCCCTCTTGTCTTCCTTCTTTGCTAGCCTTCTGTCCTCAGACATGGTGGGAGGTACCATGCTCTAGAGTAGACATCTGATCGGAGACCCACAGGGAACTCTGTGATTGGCCTTTATGTCTTGCTGGACAACAGGTGAGCCTGGGCATTCTCCTTATTATTGCATGGCTCTAGCCAGTTTACTGCTTCCATCTCAATACCGCCTCCCTGCCTCCTGAGCTGTTTCTCACTCAAGCTGGGAATCTGGTGCAATAGCCAAAGCTTAGTAAAGAAAGGTATAGAAGCCAGACACAGTGAGCCAAGTGCCTGCAGTAGGGGTGGGGAAGAGAGAAGATGGCAGGGCCTTGGGGGAGTTGCCTACTGCCCTCCCTGCCCCATCTCTCTCTTAGGTGCCTCAGCTGCTGCCTCAGCTGTATCTCTGAGCTCCTTAATCTGGTGATCAGTGTGGTGCTGGGAGGGCGGGCTGGCAGAGGCTTTAGGAGGTGACAAGGGATCTTAGGAGTCACACTCTGCTAATGGAGCATCACCAAGTGTCATGGCAAAGCTGGAGAATCACATTCCAAGCGCAGTTCCCCCTCCAGAGGCAGCAGTCTTGGCCAGGCTGGACCCAGGATGGGTGGTACCCAATGAAAGCTAGGACACAGGCTCTGCCTGATGCAAGGCATCACTGTGTTCTTTGTTCCTGATAAGGAAACTTCCGGAGATTGGTGCTTTCTAGTTCTTTCTATGTGACTAGGCCTTTATTTTTCCACAGCTGCTCTGTATTCCAGCTCCTACATGCCAACTGTCAATCCCAATTAGAAGTGGTGTCTGTATGTTACAGGTAGTCATTCTCCTGGTCAGCCAGGAAATGCTATCAGAGACAGCCAGATTTGTTCTACAGCAGAGTAATTGTGCTAGACAGGATGTCTTCCATATTAGCTTGAGTGGCTCAGTGGAAACTCAGAGAGTTCAGAAACTGAAGTCAGGGTGTGAATGCAGCTCCAGGTAGTTCTGGGGTCTTATGGACACCAGGAGGCAGGCAAAACCCTGGCTGGAGAGAAGGGACAGAGGAAGAGATGCTAAGGGCAGACACTTGGCCCTGGATTCATGGGCACTTAGATCCCTGAATGTCCTGGGACCTCTAAAGCCTCATCTACAATTTTGGAATTACTGCTACCTGTGGAGTTGCTGTGACTGGTGCAGGCACACATGCTTTTCTCCAGAACTATGTGACAGATGGGAAGGAGTTGAACTTTCCAAGGTCACTTAACATGGCTGTATTTGGTGGGATGGAAACAGTGGTGATATTCAGAGTATTAACTTCCAACTGGCCTTGGTACTGGTATTGCAACTTGCCTGAACCAGCAGCCCATGGAAGAGGGCATAGCTGGGCCTAGATCAATCAATCCATTTGTCTTTTTGTCTCTCTGTTCTATCACATAGGTGTCTATTCATCAGCAAGCACACAAACCTCCCTCAGGGCAATTCCTGACAAGATGGCAGGATGCATGATCCCAGGGTCTCCTTTGCTCTCTCACCAGGTCCGGTAGGCCTCCCATGGGGCACACCCCATCTGATCTGAGCCTCTCTGTGAGGATGAGCTTTGCCTGGATCTTGGACTGTCCTTTTCAGAAGCACTGTGGGCCAAGGAGTTGGGTGGGCCTGTCCTCATTCTGACTCACCTCCTCGTGCCTCTACTTCTTTCTCTAGGGGCTGTTAGTGGCTCCCATTGTCTGAGAGTGTGATGCTGGAGGTGAGATGGAGCCATGTTCCTGAAGAAAGCAACTGGCCTCAAGGCAGCTTAAGTCTTCAGCTCCAGAATTTTGGAGACTATCCCCTGCCCTGGACATGTGCACCTTGACAGTAGTGGCTTCTACTGGGTTTTCCTTACTGACATCTTTCCTTTTCAGGGTCCAAGGTGGCCTAGTAAAAAAAAATGAGATCACAAGAAGAACAGCCCCACTCACCTGGAAGTCAGAGGGTCCTTGGCCCTCCTGCTCAGTTCACTAGACAAGCCTCTTTCCTCTCCAGACCTGGGAAGGAACACTGGATGTGACCGTGTCTGCAGTCACTTAGCTGTAACATTTTATAACTTGGAAATTCTTGGTGGTTTTTTTTTTTTTTCCAGCTTTGTTTCCTGCAAGTCACCCTACCTTCTGCTCCCTAACTTTCAGGAAACTCAGTCTTTTCTCTTTCAAGTTGCCCTGGGACACAGGTAGATTCCTCTACCTAAAGCCTACAAAGAACCAACCAACCAAAGAAACAAACAAAAAAACCCAAAGCTTGTCTCATTGCCTACCTTCAATGTTGGAGCAGCTTGTCCTAGAGCCACAGTGTATGTTTTAGCCTGAGTCTGGATACTTTGCCTTCTCCTCTGGTTCCAAATGTTCTGAACAGTACCCCAGTGGTTTCAGGAAGGTTTGTCATATATTTTGGACCTTCCCTGGGCCAGATCCCCTTAGACTCCACGAAGGCACCAGTTTTTCTTGATTCCTGGTTTCTCTCCGTGACTTCCCCAGCTAGGTGACTCCTCTACAGTCACAGCTGAAACAGGTGTGGCTGTGAAGTGTAGAGGATATGAAGCCAACATCCTTGTATGACCAGTGCATAACTTCTCTGAGCACTGATTCCACATTTCTAAAATGAGAAAGGGGTGGAGATCTGCTTCCAAGGTAGAGCTTCAAAGCATGCTCAGGGCTTTGGGGTGTATCCTTAAACTCATAATATAACAATAATGATGGTAACCGTACCTTTCATATAGATGTACACAAGACATATTAATAACATAGAAAAATACGTTGAAGCAATTTCAGTTCTTTTATCTCTTAATTCCAGCTGCACTCAGAGGCCCCAGAGGCCATGGTTATAAATAAGTCCTTTTCTGGCTTCAGAATTTCCCTGCTGGGGAGGTCCTGAGACACTCTTGGAAGAGCCTCTCTCCTCCCCGTTTCTTCTTCCCAGCCCTCACAATACCTGAAGGGGTTCACAGGACACCTGCCTCCCCGAGTACAAGCTGCTCACAAACTATTTCTCTTGTCTTTAGATTGTCCTGTGAAGGGAAGTGATGGGACAGGATGTTCAGCTTTCATGGACTCAGACAAGAGAAGTGGTAACTTCTGCCAGGGTCACAGGACAACTACAGAGCCAAGCAGCTTCAGAAATAGAAGAGTGAGCAGGCAAAGAAAATGCTACACCACCCATCCTGAGGCTGCTGCAATCCTGCCACCAGGGACTCAGCAGGAGACCAGGGAAAGTGCTCCACAACCCTTCTAGAGGGCCTTTGTCACTGACCTGCTGGCCTAGCATCTCCTCCATGTCTGCCCATGCCACACCTTTCAGGACCATTCTGGGTCTGATGTGCTGTGGGGATGCTCTGTCCAGGCACTTAGGAAATGGAAACATCACCATTGGCATTTTCACCTCAAACAACTAGGCAGTACCTTGGGAAGTAGCCAGAGGAAGCGACTCCAGCCTCCCAGGAGTTAAAGGCGCTTCTCCCCAGCTGTCCTCCCCTTGGTGCTCCTTCTCCTCCCTCCTTCTGCTCACAGCAGGCAGGGCCTGGAACCAGGAGCCATGCTGCTGTGCTGTTGCCAGGGGAGCTGGGAGGCAGATCGGAGCTATGCAGGGGAAAGGCTCAGCCTGTCAAAGTGTCTGAGATGAACCACCGCCATCCCTGTGCAGCTGGGCTCAGATGTGTCTCGGCTCTTGTTCTGTGCCTGAGAACGGTGAAGCCCAGTGAGGTTCAAGGGCACACTCGCTATTCATTAGTCAGGGGTTCTTGACGTCCTGTCTCTCCCAGGCATGGGTTCCCCCCTTCTTCTTTCCCTCCCTCCTATGACACATTCCTGGGTGCCTGTGGTGAGGACTGCACACCCCCTCCTGCTCAGCCCCCTCCACACAAACCCTGAATCAACTCCTGTTAAGGAGACCAGGCGGGACAGAGACAATGGCTTCAAGAAACCATTCAGGCGGGACCCCAGCCACATTCGCCGGCCCTTGACTCCCAGGGCTCCTATAGATCCAACTCTGCTGTGACTCAGGGCACCCTTGGGCCCCCAGCTTGCACATGCCTGGACAGAAGCAGACCACTTGGTGCTGCCCTACACAACAGGCCAGTGCAGTGCTATTCTCAGTGGGCACCTTGGTGCCTCTGTCCCACTGGCTGGATCTTTTTTGTGCAGTTTGTTGGAGTAGAAACTGTACAGTATTTTCTGAAATGTCACCACTATGTCAAACTGTAAAAGGCACATATCCTTGGTTACTAATTTCATGATTAGGAATTTGTTCCAGATACTGGAAACATTTACTAAGAAGCATGGACAAAGAACTGTGTGGTTCAACGGGTTATTTAATACCATGGAATACTACACAGCTGTAAAAGTGTGGTAGATCTGTCTGCATGCAGGCTGATATCAAAGGCTGACTAATAAATGTAAATGAATAAAATAAATAACAGGGCAGTCAAGTATGTTCTTATTTGTATACATTTAAAGTCAGTCATGGAGTCCGAGGTATGTGAAGGTCAGTGGTGAAATACACACAGCATACAAGAGGCCTGGAGTCAAATAAAACATATCAGGGGGCTGGAGAGATGGCTCAGCAGTTAAGAGCACTGAGTGTTCTTCCACAGGTCTCTGGTTCAATTCCCAGCACCCACATGGCAGCTAACAACTGTCTGTAACTCCAAGATCTGACACCTTCATACAGACATACAGACAAAATACCAATGCAAATTAAATAAAAAATAAATATTAAAAAATAAAACGTATCAGCCATAAGCATGTCTACGTCTGTGTATGGATGGTTCCTGAACATAATCACTGGACAACAACCTCTGGGAAATGGGAGGGATTTCTTCCTGTATGCCTGTGTTTGTTTTTTCTCTGTGTTTGTGAAATGCTTTTATTGAAAACGGAAAGGGTAGTAGTCACTTAATAGGCTTAACTTCTCTCAGTCAATGAAGGGTAGGCACTCCAAGACAAGGTGGTGATGTGGCAGGGAAAAGTGTCTAACAGTTCTGGTGGCCTCTGGCCAATGGTCTTTCTGCAGTCTAATAATTGCATGTCATCATCATGGCTGCTACTATTAACCAAAAGCGCACTTCATCTCAGGCTCAGCTCTCTGGTTATGGCTTAGGTGAGCGTCATATTTCAGTCTCACCTACGCAGGAGACAGAGCAAGGAAATCAGAGGGTTTGGTTTCTCCAAGCTGCTTAGCAAGTGAGGGGCAGAGTCAATATTCCCTGAGTGGGTAAGTCAAGCATGGATTCTGATTTCCCTCTGGGAGGAGCTGTTTTTGAGGAGGGGGGCCTTGTGGGCTGTGTTGATTAGGAATAGATGCCGCTACCTGCTTTAGCCCAGTAGTGATGCCCTGCTGGGGACATCCTGGCTTCAGGAGTGGACTGACTCTGAAAGGCTCTATCTGCATACACAGCATGTGTCCAGAGATACACCACCTGACCTTGTTGCTCCCAGTGCTAATCAAATGCCCGGCTTTACCCCCAAAGGAGAAAATTGCTGGCTAGAGGGTGTCTGGAAAAGACAATCTGGAGCTGAGCCTTGAGGCTTGGAATCCAACACAGGTCTAGGTACAACATCCCACAGAGCTCTGTGTTGGGTCCTGAGACCTGGGAGCCAGCAAGGAAAGATTCACAGTAGAGTTTCCCAGAGGTACCTGGGAAACCCATGAAGGTCCCTGGACTTAGATGGCAGCTGGAGGAAAGTGGCTGGAGCTAGGTTGTCAGGTGCCAGGTCTCCTGCTCTGGTGCAGTGAACTCCAGTTTTATACTGTGGGAACCACTAGTACACTCATTTTACAGGTGAAACTCAAGTTCAGAAATGTTGTTACATGTCCCAAGTAGCAGCTGAAGAGTGCCAGAATGAGAATTAACATCCATCTCAGGGATTGCAGTCTGGATTCCTAACCCTAAATACATCCTATTTGGCTGGGTCACTTAAAAGAGGTCTCCTAAGCCGGAACCCCTCCTGGATATGAAGAGACATTAACCTCCCCCTCCAAGGTTCCCACAATATCTTGCCTGGGGTCCTCCCTAATTCTATCTAATTTCACATCTGGGACATGCCAAGCCTTGGAGCCTGGGTGTTAGAGCTAGAGAAGGAATTCAAAGCCATATACAGATTGGGGGCCTTCAGTTAGTATTGCTGTTGAGGACTACACTATTGGTCTCCTGGGAGCTGGTCATCTTCACCCTGCAGACTTCTGGTCCTTGACCTGAAAGCCTAATAGAAAGGTCAAGGATGCTCCTGGGCTCACCCCACTGCTTCTCAAAGGTTGACCTGGGGGGGGGGGACTGCAGCAAGGCTGAGGCTAAAGGAACAGACATGGGAGAGCAGAAATGACACTCAGGTTCATGAGTCATTGGAACTCCCCCAAAGCCACTGTTTTTGTTTGTTTGTTTTTTGTTTTGTTTTTTGTTTTTTGTTTTTCAGGACGACACTGAGGGAGGATTAAGAGAAATTCTGAAAGGACTTTTCCAACCCTGGGAACCCTCTGCCTCTTTTATCCCAGCTTACAACAAATGCAAGTTTGAAAAAATTTGTCTCTAATAATTTTTTTTCTGAGCAGACAACAGTGAGGAAAGCAAGATTCAGCCACTAGCGAAGACAGCTCGTGGTGTAATGAGATGCGATGGGGAGGATGGAGTGAGAAGCTCCAGAAAGCCTGAGACTGTCAGTCTCTCTTACCTGGGCTAGGGTCACGAGGGCAGCCAGAAGCCTATCTTGTTTCAGGCTGGAGAGTTTAAGTGTCTTGACTCATAAGAGGAGTGCTGGAGGTTCTGAATTGGGAACCAGGTCCCAGTCTGCTCCTAAGCCTCCAGCAATGTCTTCTCAATTTTCACCATGATCCCATAAGATGATCCCATTTTCCACATTAGGAAACTGAGGCTCAGAGAGGCTTAGAAACAGTCAAGAGCCACACAGGAAAACAGTGGCTCTGAGCTCCGCATCTCTAGGACCAGAATGGGAAGCAGAGGGTCACGAGGCTCTGAAAGCCTTTGACAAGTTTTTTCATGTATGCGCAAAAATCAGTCACGTTGTCATCAGTTTTCATTCTCACAGGCCCTCGAACCCCAGACAATAATTAACACTTTCTTGATCCCAGCACAGCTCTAAGTGCTTGCGCAGTCCCAAATTACATTTAATCCTCAGGCGTTGGTGTGCATAGCTGGGCACCACCCGTCCTTATTCCCATCTAAGCTACCGAGATGGTAAGGACCAAGAAGCTGTTCACGGTGGCCGGTGTGAGTGTGAGCGCTGCTGAGATGTGAGCTGTCAGCAGTGGAATGCCTGTCTGTCCAGATGCCAGGCGCTTACCCACTGCCTCCCTAAAAGCTTGGTGCCTGGTCAGCCTGATTTGACCCCAAGGTCCCAAATGAAAAACTCTTTCGCCGGCTCACAGCAGCTGGAACTACCGAGGAGTTAGAGCCAGAACCACCGACTACCAGGCGTCACTCCCCGGGGCGCCCGGATCCTGCGGCCGGGGCTGCACGCTGCAGCCCCAGGGCACCGGGAGGAGCCAAGATCCTGGGCTGGGAGGAAAGGACTAGGGAGGCGGGCGGCACAAAGAGCTTTTTATTCAAATTTGTTTAGAGTTTCGCGAATTTGCATGAAAAATGTGTGAGAAAAGCCAGCTCCGGTGACCTCATCCGCACCTGCCATTAACGTTCAATTAGCGGCTGAATAGTGCCTGCCGACGCGACGTGCAGAGAATCCTGCCTGCCCCGCGCAGCTCGGCGGCGGGCCGGGCGCGGGACCGGGAGGAGGGGCGCGGCGGGGCGCAGGGCTCCGCCTGAGGCTCGGGGACAGACACCAAAGGTCTCCGCACCCTCAGTCAGTCTCAAGGGACCCTGGAGCCCAGGGCCCTGGAGCGCCGGGGAGTTTGGAGAGAGACGGGGCCCTGGAAGTCGGGCTCCCTAGGGCCTCAGCCAAGTGTCGGCTCTCCCTGCCTCCCGGACCGAAGGTGGCGGGCGAGTCCTGTCCCGGCTCAGACTGGCTTCCTCGCCACCTTCCGGACAAAGTGTCAAGTACAAGTTCAAGTTCAGGGGCAGGCCCCAGGAGGAAGGGATTGGGGCGGGGGGAGCCATCCCCAGCTGCCTTTGTTCTCCGGGATAAGCGCTCCCACGTCCCCCTCCCGGGCGGGGCCCGGCAGATACCCCCGCCCCGCCCCGCGGTGCCCCGCATCAGCCGCCTCCTCCCGCCCGCGCGGTGGCTGTGCTGGGGTCCCGGCGACCCTGCTCAGGGCCACCGAAGGTTCTGGGGGCTCGGGCGCGGGGGGTGGGGGTGGGATTCGCAGTCCGAGCCCGTGGGAGCCTCCCCAACCCCTCAGTCCCAGCAGCAAACTGCGCTTGGTCGGACGGATGCCCGTGCGAGGTAAGGACCCTTGGCGGGTTCGTCTGCACCCCCTGAAGCCCGCCCCACGCCGGGGCGACCTAGACAAGCAGCGTGATCACTGCGCGCTGCAAAACCACCAGGTTGGGCCTCTGGGGGGCGCGCTGCCACTCGAGACTTCAGAGGGTGTCAGGCTTCAGGGGGATGGCTGGGTCAGAGGCGCCTTGCGAAGGCTTGGGGAGAACACTGATTGACCTCTCTCCCAAGGGCGGCTGGTTCACCATCTTTCTTACAACACTCTCTTGGCCTCCAAGCCTGCGTCTCTCTGGCTTCGGTGCACCTCAGATTTTAGCAGGGAGGGAGGGTGCGGGAGCTAAAGGATAGCTCCTCAGACCCGAGTCCCCTACCGAAGGAGGACTGAGACGTGCTAATAGAGGAACAAGCAGGGCTCGCTCCACTACTGTCTTCCCCTCTCCTCAGCACAGAACTGAAAGTTTTGTGCCAAATGGCGGTTTCTGGTGTGGGCTGAGGTGGGCTGAAACCAAGTGTCAGTGCTGTGATCTTTATTCTGCCTCTAAAACCTCCTTCGGTTCCTGCATGCCTGATTCCTGAATTCTTAAGAGTTAGGAGGCACCCTTTCCACCCCGCCCTCCTCTAAACTGAAAGAACACAGAAGGCTGCGTCAGAGCTGCCTTCCATTCTCCTCTTCTGGATTGGACACCGTTTATGTGACACTGCTTTACATAGTGTTCCAACATCCATGATAGTTGGTTTCTAAACTCACAGTAAGTTGAAAGTGGGAAGTCAGAAGTGTGTGTTCCCCGCTGCACCAGCTATACTGCTCCCCTTGTGTTCCTTTCCTTCGTTTAGGGGTCTTCTCCCTGATTTCTCGTTTATGGGACACTGCCCGGGCAAACTTTGACGAGTTCCTCCTCGTCCAGGATGCTTGCTCAGACTTTCATCACCTTCTTCTCTCTGTCTCTTGGCATCTTCAGCTGTACTGTCAAAATTTATCAATAAGTGAAACGGTTTACGGATAGATGCATTTTTTAAAAAGATACATCATGAACTTAAAAAACTTCGAGGTTCGAATTTGCTTTGCTTTTAGTATTCACTTCAATGTAAGGAAGCTCTCAGGTACTTCATCCTTCTCTTCCATAACTTTGGGGGTCTCATTCTCAAGCAGGGACCATGAAAAGAAAGGATGAAAAGGCCCTTCCAGGTGTTCTAGAAAAAAAGGGGGGGGGGAACATTCAGTGGGAAAAATTGCTTTACAATATTTTGTGAAGAAGTAGCAGAAGGGAACCCTTTCAATGCCATCCTACTCTTCACTCCCTCTGCCCAAGTATGGGGTGGCCTGGAAGAGCTAGCCTTAGTGTGTCCTGGAGAAGCTGACTGAAAGTGAAGTCAACTTACCTAGAATCATTCAGCTCCACGAGATCTGTCACCAACATTCTGTGTCTTGATTCATATAATTAGGCTTTTGTTTTTTGTTTTTATTTTTAAACAGGGTCTTTCTGTGTAGCCTTAGTTGTCCTAGAAATCACCATGTAAATCAGGCTAGCCTCAAACTCACAGACATCTACCTGCCTCTGCTTCCCAAGTGCTGGTATTAAAGGAGTGTGCAGCTATGCCCAGGTTGTCACCAACATGCTCGTGAGAGAGGAGTCTGGGAAGAAGCTTACATTCCTTAAAAAGAAAAGAAACCAAAACGGCTTTATTTATTTAATTATTCGACAAATGTGGTGTTTTTGCCTGCAAGCACATCTGTGCATCATGTTAGTGCCTGGTGCCCTGGAAATTCAGAAGAGGGTATCAGATCCCCTGAAGTGGAGTTACAGATTTACAGATAGGAGTGAACAGCCATGTGGGCGTGGGGAATAAAACCTGGGTCTTTTGAAAAAGCAGCCAGCACTTTTAATCATTGCATTAGCTCTCTAGTACCCCAAATGACTTTTCTTGGTTTGGAAAAAAATCTATAGGGCAGTTCTAGATCCTTTCTCTTTCTGGGGGCGGGGGGTATCTTGGGCTAGAGATTTCATCCACTAGATTCTGAAGAATTGTGGCATCTTAGCCGAACCGCTTCTTTCCCTCCACCCTCACCCCAGTTCATAAGTGGGTAAATAAGGACACACTAGGTAGGCAGCCACAGTTTGCAGAGTGGCATAAATCCTGCTCTGCAGAGGTGGGGACCATGATGTTATTATCTGTATGTGTCTGTGTAGGAAAGGACATGGATCTTGTTCTTAGCTCCCTTTGAAGAAGAGGAAAGTGAGGATGAAGATCTTACCATTTATCTCATAACTAAGAAGATGTGCAGGCAGTTTAGACTTGTGTCTATCTATGCTGCCAAGATTCTGACTTGTCCCAAAAGCCACTCCCTGAAGCCTCCTTTGGCTCCCTTTTCTTTACAAACCTGTCACTTCAGCAAATCTCTATTTCTCCATCTGTAAAATGGGCTTGCTGATGGGTCTCATGGACTTGCAGTGAGGATGATGCTGTTTGACTGGGTACCTGAGACATTATAAATGAACCCATGAGTGGCAGACAGTGTCATGAATAGCAATCACCTTTAATAGCTGGTAATGTCCTCCCACAAGAAGAATTGGACCCTCCTTATTGGACTCTAAGTACTTGAAGAAAGCAGTGGGAAGAATGGAGCTAGGTCTAGGAAATGACACTATCCACAACCAAGGAAGACCTGCTGATCCCCAGGGTCCTAAATACAGACACTTAGAAAGCTCAGCCCTCGAAGCAGGCTGGGAGGGGTGGGCATTGAAAGAAAGTCCCTGTGGATAATTGAGAGACTTACAGACCAAGATAGAAAGCTCTCAGGGGGTAGATCTGAAGCATGTTATTTTCTTTCTTAGTCAAAAGATTGGTTAACTATCACCTCTGGATAGAAAATAAGACTAGATCCTGCTACCAAAACAAATCCTGTCACTGGGCTGGCTATCTCTGCTACCTTTTCAGAAATTAGTATTTATTTTTCCAGGGTTTATTCTATGCCAGTCAGTGTTTAAGACACTGGGTGTGTGTGTGTGTGCATGTGTGTACACAATATCAATAACTATGTGAGTATAAACCTATCTGCCTCTGAGCAGGGCCCTCCACGGGCTGAGCCGGGTTAGCTGGGATTCTCTCTCCTTTACTCACTTTTGCAAGCTGAGGACACACAGCCTTCTCTGCCTGTGGTGGTTAGTCAGGAGAGAAAGACCTAGGGGACTCCTCTAACAGACATTAAGTAAAGGCCACTGGGAAAATAGCTCAGTGGTAGAGGCACTTACCTAGCCTCTACTATAAAGTGGCACATATGAGGTCCTGGGTTTCAACCCCAGTATGAACCACAGCAAACAAGATTAAAAAATAAGGCTGAGAGCCATATGACTTGACATGATGTTTGGCCCTTCCCATCCCAGGGAAGACTGAAATCCTAGCAGCAGTATAAGGATAGAAATAGTGACATTTTGTGGTAGAGACCAAGAGGACTGGGAAGGGTGGAGCTATATTTAGAGATCTCAGGAGATTACATTAACAGCAAACCTGGGCCAAATGTATCGTGTATTGGCTCATTTGTGATTTTGATGCCAATACTGCCATTAATCTGTATTAGTAATAAGAACATCAAAGCACTGAGATGAAATAAAGTGGCCTACAGTCACACAGTGGGAGCTAGTACATTTGATGTGGATCCCAGGTAGCCCAATTCCAGGGTTTGCATAACTAACACATGACTAAACTGCTTATCTGGGGACTGGAGAGGGGTTTCTCCCCAGTTGAAATCTACCCCCAGAAGGTCAGTAGAACTGTAGGGATTTCCTTCTGCTACTTTGTGTCACAAGTTTTTTGGACTTTGTCCGTCTGTCTGCCTGTTTTGAGGTAGAGACCCACTCTATAGCCCAGGCTATTCTTGAACTTGTAGCAATCTTCCTGCCTCAGCTTCCCAAATGCTGGGCTCACACACCTAGCACCCCTCCTACTTCTTTGAAGTATCAACTTAGAGATGCCAGGGGCCTTCTTTCTTGCTGTCTCTTGACAGACAAGGAAACTGAGTCTGGGAAAAGATTAGCTCAGCAGTTGCCAGCCAGGCTGGAACTGAATGCAAAGTCCTCACAGGGAAGAGCTACTGCCTTGACTAGAGTCTTTTCCAATTCAGCTGACCACACTGCTGGGCACCTTAAGATGATCCAGGTGGTCTTTGAGGGCTTCAGAAGACCTGAGGCACAATTTTCTTAGAGAACCCAGAGCCCTCCAGAAAATGCCCCATCCTCTTTGGAAAGAGGACAGAATGCTGAAGCACACCTGAATTTGGAGTCAAAAACACCAGGAAGCATGTTCTATGTCTCTCTATGCTTGGAGGAGTCTCAGTTTCTACCTACTTTCTGAGCTTCCATTTCTCATTGGTTGAAGGAAGAGTAAGGCATCTCCATGAGGAGCAGGGTGGGTGCAGAGAGGGGTTGTAGGAGAGGAGGGTAAAGGTACTACCAAGGGGATGGTGGTTGGGAGACCCTGCTTACTCCACATCAATTCAATAATTTCGAAAAACTGAATTCTAGACCAGAGAGTCCTCAGCCCTTCCATCACAAATTCAGAAAGAGGATGGAAGAGAATACGGAGAACAGGGTGGGGAAGGAGGAGGCAGGGATGTACTTCCTCTGAGTTCTGTAGGCAAGATCCACCTGAGATTGACCTCACCCTACCCCAAACCTAAGGAGTTGCTGCAGTGAGGAGGGAACTAGGGTGGGGGCCAGTGCTTTCTGTAATGGTTTCCATTGGTTGTTAAGCCGGATGCCAGCTTGATTCAAGTTTTCTGGATGTTCCTGGTGGAGATAGAGGCCATATCACCAACTAACCGAAACACACAGTACTGTTGATAGGTCATATCACCCACTAACTAAAACACACAGTATTGGTGGTATAGTCAGAGCAAAAATAAAGTATTTTGCTTCACTCTAGTCACCCCCAAATCAAGACCCAACTCTTCTTGGGTGAAAGATTTCTCCCTATGTTGAATCTAGGGTCAAAGTTAACAGCACTAGGTCTGATCTAAAGAGTCATTTTTTTGTTTTGTTTTGTTTTTGTCTCCTGCTTTTGCATGGCAAGTCACAAGGCCAGCCTAACTCATTAGACTGAGGGAGATACTTGAAGCCCCTGGGGCAGCTATTCTTGCTCAGTAAGGCTTTGCTGGAAGCCAAGGATGCCTACCCAGGCCCTAAATTAACCTTCCCCAAAATGAATTAGTCCAAAACTCTCCTAGAAAAATAAATTTTGAGTAGAGGACTGTTGAGTCAACTGGGTGTGTGTGGCTACATCCAGTTATCTCTTTCTCTAGGGAATTATTATATTTATTATATTGCTATGGCTTGTTTAAACTCCTTATGTGAAGGAAATCATTCAGGGTGTTGGTACCAAGGGCTCTCCTCCTGAGCACATTTATATCGATTAAACTTGCCTAAAAAGTCTTGGAAGCAGCCAGCTGGTGGTGGCACATTCTTTTAACCGGGAGGCAGAAGCAGGCAGATCTCTGAATTCAAGGCCAATCTGGTCTACAGAATGAGTTCCAGGAGCACCAGGGCTACACAGAGAAACCCTGTCTCAGAAAAAAAAAAAAAAAGTCTTGAAAGCAAAAAATACATAAACCTTTTGGCAATCTAATTCTCAATTTCTGTCTGAATTAGGGGCCAGTAGTCACCTCGCAACTGGGATCGGCAGCCGGTGTCTGTGGTTCTGTCTGTAGGTCTTGATTTGCTTCTTGCACGTGGTGCGTAACCTTTTGCATAAGAATTTCAGAGGAGTCTCAAGCTCCTCAGCTTGAAAACATTTACCCAAGGCTGTCGGGCCAGAAAGCTATTCTTAAGGGCTGGCCAAGCAGCTAAGCGCAGTGTCCACTACATCTCGACTTCTGGTGACTTGCCTGGCAGTACCGTTATCCCTCATCCTAGTGTCCCTTTGGCGCAGGAGGTACCCAGAGAGAACTCACCCTGGACTCTAACTCAGGCCCTAACAGGACGGGAAGCGCTTCCTTTCCTACAAGCCTTCTTTCTTAATGGTGGTGAAAAGCTCGCCTCGCTGGTCCTGTCCGCAGCTGATGGCTGCATAGTTAAGGCCTTGGACACTCCGATCTTCCTTCCTACTGTTCTTCCGCTGTGTCTCCTCTGCCTTACCACTGTCCAGTGGCGTTCATAATCAGGATATCGGATTCGCCTAAGAATCAGGTTTATCGTATCTCTTTAATTTATTCTAACCTCGAGCTTCCAGAAAAGTCTCTAGTGGATGCCAATATGTACAGTGTGCCTCAGAAAGGGAGAGCCTGTCGGGTTGTTCGCGGGTGGTTCGCGATGGGAAATGTAAAAACTTGCCCGGCGGTGGGTGACATCAGTTCCTTACCCCTCGTTGTTTCCTAACACTCTGAAAGATTTTTCTCCCTAAGGGGAACCCGGCTTGTTTGAAACCTATTGCTGATTCTGTGGGCTGGAGACAAGTTATCTTAGCAGGCTTTTCGAAACGATTTTAAACAACAGCAACAGAGAGCAATCCAGACAGGCCCCAGGAGGACGCACACCACTGGCGGCTCCGACCTCTGGACATCACGAACACGCAGTACCTTAGCAGTCTGGGGTCTGCCCCACAGAGATTGCTGGGCAGAGCCCGTGCCTGGTCTATGCCCTGTCCCGTGTCTGAGCACAGGAGAGCCTGCGCTCTGTGTCCTGGCCGGCGCCCGCAAGCTCGCTCAGCCGAGGGAGGCTGAGCTGAACCTGGTGGTACTTATGGATTCCGCAGGCACGGCGAGGGCAAGACCGGGTTTGTCCCACGACCTTGGCGCCAGCAAACTGGAGAATGAGACAGACCCCAATTTTCTCCCTTTGGAGTTGAAACAAAACCTGAAAGCCCGAGCTTGTCAGCACCGCCAGAGGTGGCGCCTCAGCGGCGGGTGCCTGAAAGGTTCCCAGGCCTGGGTTCCACGTCCCGTCCTAGTTGTCCAGTTAGTTAGCTGGTTAGCCAATAGTTAACTCCCAGGCGACATTTATGTAAACGCAAAGCAAGATCCCACGAGCCTCTGCGGCCTCCAGCCCCAGAGCTACTCGGCTGGGCTCCCAGAGGAGGGTCGGAGGGAAATTCCTAGTAATTAGAGGGGAGGTTTTCCCGGGGCGCCCCTCTGTGATGTGGCCTTGGCTCCAGAAGAGGAACAAAGGGCTAAGGTGCCTGCGCTCGGCGCGCCCTCCGGGCCCGCGCGCCCCGCATCCCGCCCCCTCTCCGTGCCACAGCGGCCGCGGGCTTTGTGCGCTGGGGCCGCGCGCCGAGCTGCACCTGCCCGGCTTTAAGTACCTTGGCTAGGCAGCGCGGGCGGCTGTTCTAATCGCCATCTCCAAAGTACCTGCTCATGAATAAACACCAGCCCCATTTGTCAGGTACTTAGCGCTCATTGTGAAAGGGAAATTGGTCCTTTTCTGAAAGTGTCTATCCTCAACCCATCTGCACAGTCCTGGTTGCAGAATTTCCCCCCACCCTACACACACACACACACACACACACACACACACACACACACACACACACACACACACACACAAAACACGAGGCTCCTCCAAGCTAAAATAAACTCGCTTTTCTTCCGGTAAGTGCGTGATTGAGCCGCGACAATAGGCCGAGAGGAGGAGGCCGCTGGGTCAATAGCCTGCGTCTCTCCCATTGATTGGAAAAGTCAGCACCGCTCTGCGTCTGCCACAGGGGCTTTGCAAGTCGTACTTGCATAAACCTGCAGACACGCTGCCCCATGGGTTCCCCAGACACTGCAAAATATTGAAACCAGGGGTCTAAGTTGTCCGATATACATTCCTACCAACTTTGGTGCCTCACTGTACTGTCATATCCTCCACTTTCCCCACTCGAGCGTCATATTTTGAACTGGTTCTTAAGTCTTGAGCATTTGTGATGGAGAATAGAAGGATCGGGATAACACAATTTGCAAACACCCGGGCCAGGGGATGGGAGTGGAGTGGCACTTCCAGGAACCCGGCTGCAGCGAATAAGTAAGTAAGCTTGTTTCTCCCAGCTAAGGGTGCAGAATACACAGAGGTGGGAAGGGATAGCCTACCCTGCGGATACATACATTCGTGCTTGCCTCCCAGAGGGCGTAAAAGCTGAGGCGAACAACTATGTATTTTAGGTTCACACTAAGGCAGGACAGTAAACCGCAAGAAGCCCGTTGGCGTCCTGGGGGTGCGCTTTATGTGTGCATTCTGTGTGCCTATCCCCAGAACTCTGCCCAGGGTAGAATTCGTCGTGAAGCATGGGGATTTTCCAGACCTGCAGACAACCACGAACAGCTCTGAAAATGAAAGTGTTTGCTAAGTGGAGATTTCTCTAACAGAGTGAAGTGGCTTTGTCTTCATTCCGCTCTCCTAATTTCGTTCTGTGTTTACAAACACCAGCACAGAGCCCTTACACCAAGCCCAGCTGTGCTGCTCAGCCCTTGCGTGGCTCATGGAGGTGACCACACGGGATTCCAGGGTCTGAATGGTCTAGATGTTCAGATATGCAGGAGACTGCAAATTGGGGGTTCCTAGAGCTCTCCTTTTACACTGAACGTCACCAGCCTTTGCATACCCAGTTTCCAGATCCCTGCCAAGCATTCGGAAGGATCCTAGGGCTTCTGCAGTTTTGTGGAAGGTGTGGTCAGTGGTGAGCCGACCTAGGTCGGGGGAAAATCTGCCCCTTGAACCAGATGCCTAGGCTAGGCGAGGGAGGGAGCCTGCTGAAGGCTCCTCCAGGTAAAGAGAACCGCGGCTGTCCTGGAGTCCTTGGCTGGCCCCAGACTTCCTTCCACCTGGGTACAGAGACCAGACTTTCCAGATCCTGTCCAGTCCTGGCCAAAGCAACAAAGTCGGCATAGCAGAAACTCAACTCAAACCTCAAATAAGCCACTTATTTGAGGAACATTCTAGAAAACAACACGCTCTTGTTTCTCTTTGTCATTAGCAAGTTGCAGCTGATAGGGCGGGTCATTGGAGTGAGGACTAATAAAGAAGGATAAATGATTTTAGGAGATAGGCTTAAAAGTAGGAATGGCTTAAAAATCTATGATGTCCACCCTGGGGGTTCAGGAACTGAACCCCACAGGACCCCTTACTTATCCAGAGAAGACTCTTGGAGAGGCCTCTAGAACTGGAATTAGTTGACCTGATGTGTTAGTGTTGGAATGTTGTATAGCCAGTGTGTGCTATTCTTTACGAATCCAGGATTTTGCTGTAGGAACTAAGTGGCTTCCCTTCCAGGGCAACAGAGCGGTTGAGCCTCAGATAGCAGGAGCACTAAGAGGTTTAATCCCATGCTTTCTCCCTCCAATGCTCAAATTTTTGCTTCCTGTGTCAAATCTTCAGAGTACATCCTTGCTGTTCCTTGAGTAACCAGCCCCACTCTTCCCAAAGGCCTGGGTATGGAGCAGTGTCCAGTGGGAACAGAGCAGAGGATAGCTTCAGATCTGTTTACTCCACCTGGTAGGGCAGCCAGGTCAGAGGCCCAGTGCCACTGCTGGGGAAACTTGGCACACATGGAGAAACTCCATCTTGGACTCAGTCACACAGAAAGGCCTGCAGCAGATGTCTCTGCTTGTGCTCAAACCACTACCCTCCTCACAGCTCTACAAGGAAGCCCTTCCTTCCCAATTCTCACTGCCCTTATCTTGGGCCGTGGCCTGTTGTAGCCTCGGTGAGGTCCAAGAAAGAAGCTTTGTGTTGCAGAGGCTCTCTCATGCAGCCTAGGGAGCAACTGGTACTTAACCTCTAAGGGGGGAGGGGGACTTGTCTCATCCCATCACCTTGTTTCCCTGGAAGGATCCAGCCTACATGCTTCCATATTCTATCTGTTTGCCTTTGGTTGCCAGGGCCCCTGCTCTGGCTACATGATGCCCACACAGCACTTACTGCAGCTGGAGATTCAGGAAGGGAGGATCTTCATATGTAGTGCAGGGCGATGCCCTCATTCTCTACAACCAGTTAGCCCAGGCCTTGCCAGCAGAGAGAACTGGCTGTGGTCTTCCTAGCCCCTACCTAGTTCACCGCCCCAGGGCAGGCTTCTGCAAGCTTCTGAGCCCTGCCCCTCTCAGCCTGTGGTGGGTAAGAAATAGGATCTTGCTATTCCTAGGGCTTCTCACGTGCATTCTTTGGCTGTCTGAAGCGTCTCTGAACACACCAGAAATCAGCAGCCAGAGTCAACTCCGGGTGCTCACACTACACCCAACCCCGGGCCGTGATCCCTCTATACACCTTCACCTATTAGCAGTCTGTGTGGGATGGAGGAGGTAGGGTGTTCCTAGAAGCCCTTACAGACAAGCGGCTGCAGTTCCCCGCCCCACTATCGTTTAGTTTCGTGGTCTTGGTTCCACTATGTCTGTGCAGTTTCCTAGCTCCTTTCACAGCGGAGCAGAGAACGCAGCCGCATAGATTTCACTATTTGAACTCTTGGGTGAGGTCCGCAGTTGCATACGCTCCAGCGGCCTCCTCCAGAACCTTCTATTACAGGTCCGCCAGCAGAGGGCGCCCTGGGAGAGGAAAGGAGCGGGTTTGAATGGCTTTCCTGGGTCCCTGGCGCCACACTGTGGGGCTCGATGATTCACAGCCACACCTGTCATCACTGTATCCCAAACTGGCAGTCTCTTGGACAAAGCTACCGAAGCAGGCCTGAAGGTGGGTGGGAAGGAGGCGTCCCCGCCTACAGCCGGAAGGATGAGGGCTTCTGCTCTACAGAAGATCATTTTATAACCACGTGAACACTGAAGGGAGACATTGTTAGGCACGCTGTGGAGGTGTGTGCGTGCCAGCAGTGTGTGCAGAAGCAGGAGAGGGGGCAGAAGCTATAGTCCCTGAGTTTAATTCTTAATTCTTCCGAGCTGGCCGAGTTTGTCTAGAACATTTAGTTCAAATGATCTCTCACCTTTGGTGGTGTTGGAGGGGGTGGCAGGGTTTCACTAAGTAGCCCAGGCAGGTCTTGAACTCCTGATCCTCCTGCCTCAGCCTCCATAGGGCCGGGGTTACAGGTATGCACTCCACAACCAACTTGAGCGTTCCCTTTAATGAATGGCAGGAAACTTGAGGGATAGATTTATCCAAGGTCCTGCAGCAATTATAAACAGAATAGTGTTGACTCAGCTAAGGTTGGCAAAGAGCCACCCCTCAGCTGCCATCTGAACACTAATATCCTCTACTGTTAAACAATGAAACTATACCAGGTCCATGCTTCTGGGTCACATATGAAGGGTGTGTGTGTGTGTGTGTGTGTGTGTGTGTGTGTGTGTGTGTGTGTGTGTTCATGTCTCTGAGGTAGCAAATGCCCACTTGAGAAGAACCCTGTCTTATGCATGAATGTCTGTAAAGTACTCTGGGTACCACACTTGATGGCTAACACCTGTAATACTACTTACTATTCCAGAGACTGAAGAAGGAGAATTGTGAATTTAAGGCCACCCTGGACTACACAGTGAGTCCCAGGCTAGCCTGGGCTACAGTCTGAGACCCCATTGAAAGTGGAGAAGGAAGGAGAAAAACACTGTGTTTACTTATGGAAGGGTACATATGCCTGTATATTGTATGAAGATGTATTCGTGCTTATGAAAGTGTGCATATGTTGAATGCTATGTGTAAAGGGTGTAGAATAATAAAGGGATATTTGTGTCTAGGTAGTGTGTTCACGTGTAAAGGGATGGCTGTGACTTGGGAATAGCTACTTCCTCAGACAGTGTGTGTGACACATTTCTATACCTGGTCCTCTACTGCCCACTGACCCCCAATTTCTGTTTTCCCTGCTCTGTCGGATAAGCCCAGGAGCACACTCATCCTTGAGCTCCAAAGAGAGGGTGGGAGGGTGGAGGGGTGCTGGCTCCAGGGTGTGGCTGTGTCCCAAAGCCCAGCAGGCTCCAAGGGTTGCAATTAGGCAAAGCTTCTGGTCTGCAGAGGGAGGAGGAGGATTATGGCAAATTCATTTCTGTTTTCCAACCCAGTAAGCCTGCAGCATGTCCCTGATGTTAGCATGAGAATGAGCCAGGGCTCTGCGAGCCCCTCCCCACCCGACCTGCTGACCCTTGTCCCCCCACGTGAATAGCAGGACTCACGGCCTGGACAGCCTCCCCAACCAGTGCCTGCAAAGCCACAGCTCCTACTCAGGGTAATTTAATATATTTTAAGCCCCCGGCGGCTTTATTTTCCCTCCTTTTTGAGTTTGTTTTAGGCATTCACAGCTCTCACCCCGTCATTAGACTGCCTTATTTGACGGATGGAAGGAGTTGCTATAAGACCACAGCCCTTTGTATCCCCCACATAAGCTGGGCTTCCCCGTAATTAGAATGGTATTCCCAGCCATTGAGGCCTTTCATGAGGCGGAACAAAAACTCCCCGAGATGAATATCCCCCAACTCTTGGCCCCCTGGATGGAAAAGGGACTGTGAGTTAAAGGGACTCCTTAGGGAAGGTAGTCTGTGATCAGGGACATCTGAGACCCTGCCAGGAGCAGAAATTTAGAGGCCACAGGGAGTGGACCCCAGACAAAGGTTGGTCAGGATTTTCCCCAGGTGCTTAGCCAGCCCCAGAACCTGCTTGTCTCAGCCTTTGTGGCAGAGACGTGTACTCATGGAGACATGTACTCACGGGACTGTGGGTTTGGTAGTAAAGCAAGAGCAAACATGTAACTACACAGCCTTCCATGACTTTACATTAAAACATACAAATATACACACATCACACACAGTTACGTTCACAAGTCTTAGGATTATATGGTAAATATACGTATGTGCATGCATGGATGTACACATGCGTGCTCAGGACAGCACCACACTGTCACAAACCTGGTTGGAAAAGAGTTGCAAATGTGCATACACGTCACATGCACTGTCCTCCAGACATAGAGCTGAATTGTGATGTGTCTTGTCTGTGTACACACAGGCAGACAGACCGTCCTGAGGGGAGGGATGCCTGTAAACACACACACACTGCACACACACCCAGATCTTCTGTGGCAATGGAGTATTAACCAGTTCTTGTGACTGGAAGTGATTCCACCGTTTCCTCCCAAGGACACAGACTTGCTTCTGGCCTCCTTTCTAAACCTATGATTATCCTCTGTTCAAATACAGACTGATATGCACATATGTGTGTAGATTTGTGCACATTGTCTGCTCATACTGGCACAGGAAAGTACTTATGGAAAACTATGGAACCAAAATGCTGCTACATTTCCAGGGTAGATCTCATGACCAGACTTACAAAACCAGAAAATGCCAGGTGGGTTGGGTTTTTCTTTGGGTCTCAGATTTTCCATGCGTTTGCAAAGAGGAAACCTCTTTTTGGGGCATTTCCACTGGCCTAGAATTTAGGAATAAATGGCAGGCACGTGGCTATCTGGCCGGTCACTAGCTTTTCCACAGGAGAAACTCAGAGGGCGCTCTTTATCCTGGTAAACCCAGGTTCCTAAGTGGCACCCAGGAGAAGCACTTCCAGAGAGAAGCAATAAATGCCCCATTTCTGTGAGGATTAAAAAAATGGGGGTGATGACGAGTCATGGATCCTGTGGGGGGCATGTATCAATGAATTCAGCTTCTAGTCTGTGTCAGATCCTATGCACAGGGCTTGGAATACAGTGGTGAGTAACACACACTATTAATGCACAGTTATGGCACAAGATGCCAAGAAAGGCCGGGGTCAGGAGAAAATCCATACAAAGCATCTCTGGCTCCCACACTGGAGTGGACCTTTTAATAGCCTGCGTCCAGCTCACAATTGTGGTACCTTGGAAGTTCTCATGTGACATGAAGAGGGGATTAACTGTTCTCCAAGTGTCTCTCCATCCTATGTGTGTTCACAGTTTCCTCACACTAGTACCTTTTCCTACAGGGGACCCACACCACAGCACTCTGGCCCAAGCACCATGGTGAGGGCAGCTGCCAGGGCCTACTCACATCCCCAGGACCAAAGATGAGGCTGACGATCCTGCTGTGGTAGAGAGTACCAAAGAGCAGTGGGTCGGTTCTCAGATGCAGCCAACTGCCTGTTTATTGTTATTTTAATTTTTAGCTATGTGCATGTGTTTATGTGTGGGTATGTGGGTGTGAACACAGGTGCCAACAGAGGTCAGAAGAGGACATCAGGTCCCCTTGATACGCAATTGCAGATGGTTGTGAGACACTGGACAGGTCCTCAAT
The DNA here is from genome assembly GCF_003668045.3 of Cricetulus griseus. Taxonomy (NCBI): domain Eukaryota; kingdom Metazoa; phylum Chordata; class Mammalia; order Rodentia; family Cricetidae; genus Cricetulus; species Cricetulus griseus. The sequence goes on along the minus strand of NC_048596.1, from coordinate 118,059,205 downwards.
AAGACTAGTATGCACACTTAGCCACTGAGTCACCTTTCCATCCCCCATTTGCAAGTTTTTTAAACCTTATCTTCTCTTGGAACTGTGGGTGACCTTATCATGCTGTAACTGCTGATGGCACAAATTGTCACTGAAACCCCAGCATCTCTGTTTGAACAAAACACTTCTCTATTTCTCTTTGTAGAAAAAATTACAAATGATTATTTAGAGAATAAAGGGTATTTTGAAGCTACTTCTAATGTGCTTTCTATTATTTTTAGAAATGTTTATTTTTAGTACATTAGTGTCTTGCCTGCATATATGTCTGATTGGGGGTGTCAGAATCCCTAGAATTGAAGTTACAGACAGCTGTGAGCGGCCATGTGGGTGCTGAGAATTGAACCTGGGTCCTTTGGAAGTGCAGTCAGTGTTCTTAACCATTGAACCATCTCTCTGACCCTGTGTTTTTTTTTAATTATTTAATTTAATTTAATCCTGTATATCCTTGGTTGACCTAGAACTTGCTGTGTAGACCAGGCTACTCTCAAACTTACAAGCAATCTGTCTCTTGAGTGTTGGGGTTATATGTAGGCATATGATACCATGCCCTGCTCTTGTTTGTATTTTTATTTATTTTGAGACAGGATTTCTCTGTGTAGCCCTGGCTGTCCTAGAACTCATTCTGTAGACCAGGCTGGCCTCGAACTCATGGAGATCCACCTGCCTCTGCTTCCCAAAAGGCGTGCAACACCACCACCTGGCTTCTTGTTTTTATTTTTGTCACAGTGTTCCTTGGTATAATATAAGGATTGGGTCCTTGGCTCTGGAAATTGCCCAGAGTTAAAATCTTTTCCCAATTTTGTGTGACCCGAGGTACTGAATTTTAGGATCTGGGTGTCTTTAGCTTTACAGTGGGAATGGTAACAGTTCCCACCCCAATATGATAGTTGTCAGGGTTAAATGTGCTGATGTACAGACTCCAACAAGGTCTCATATACAGCAAGTGTTCAATTAGTGTTAGCCATGGCACTTAATATTAGAGTTCTCAGTGAGTATTTATTGGGCTAATCAGAGCATCTTTTAATTTTAGTCTTTGCATTTATGATAAAGTTGTGTGAAAATAAGATCTTGTCAGGCTTTCATGAGTTACTTGGTCAGAGCCTGGGATGGGGTGGGAGAGAAAATTATAGGCAGAGAGTCCCTTCAAGTTAAAATATGATTTCAGGGGTGGGGTGTAACTTTGCTGTAGAGCACCTGCCTGATGTGTGTGATGCTCTGGGTTATATTACTAGAATATAATAGATGATGATGATAAAGAAGATGAGAGAAGGGGGGGACCTCAAAGTGCCAGAGCATGCAGGCACCAGGAAGGGACACAGAAAATTACATGTGACCCAGCACCTACTGTGTGCAGTGTATCTGAAGGAAGAAGGCAGGGAAGTTGGGGACTCTGGTGACAAAGTGAGGTGCCCTAGGATAAATGCAGAACCCAGACTTTCCTAGCTCAAGGGCCCTTTCCCTGAAGCGTGGCCTGGCTTTGGGCCCTGCAGAAGTCTGGCCAGCTGCAAGTTCAAAACTGAAGACAATCCCCAAGCCACCCTGTGGCATTGGTGGTTACCTGCTCTTAGCAGAGGGCAGTCTCTTCATAGAGCCCCAGGTCAGCTCTGAGCAGGCACCCACTGCTACTCCTCTACACTGCCACAGCTGTCCCCACACTACACCCAGTCTCCCTCCTTATCCACTCTGCACAGTCCCAGCTCTGGCACTGTCAGGTCTGCCACGTGGGACGTGGCCTTGCTGGTGTCATTCCCGATTCCACTTTTTTCGTACACCAGGTTTTCTGTCCACCACCTTGTACTGTCAGGTGGACAGCAGAAGAGCTAATCCAGGACTCTGGTATGTATATCTGCCAAAATGAGGGCAGTTATATGTGCATGTAATAGTTGTTTTCACAGATATTTTTAAATACCAGAGCCCCTGACAGTCCATCATTTCAGCTAATTAAAAATCAGTTGCCTCTCAGCTTCTAAAAATGCCAGAATTAGAAAGACGTGGAAGGGCAAAAGATGGTAGACTTTTTTTCTCTGGCTCCAGAGCAGACAGGTAAAGCTCAGGCAGGTGTGGTCTGGTATCTGGATCTGGGAGGGAGACAGTCCAGAGCGACTCCTTTGCTTGGTCCTGTGTCCAAAGGTGGAGGGGTCACAGAATAAAGTGGCCCCTGCTCTAACACTGTGGGAAACCCTCCTCAGACCTCTTCACTCTCAACCCCCCTCCCACTTTTGTCCAGCAGGATACAGAGTCTGGCTCCTGCCCTCTCAGATGCTCAAGCACATGTGGGTTGGAATCCCCAAGCTCTACATTTCCAGCTGGGTTCTTTAACCTCTTCTACCCACTGAGCCAAAATACCAGCCAGTCAGAAGATGCAGGCTCATTATGGGAGGCTGTTTGGATGCCTTGGTGGAAGCATTGCTGGAGTTTTATTTTATTTAATTCTCCCTCACCAGAGAAGTCTCATTCTCCTGGTGCTTGGGTGAAGGAGCCAATGTTTTGAAGAAAGGGGGATCATTCTTGTTTCTGGGACAGTGAGTAAAAGTCTTTGGTAGTTCCCTAGGCCTCTTTAGAGTTAGTTACTGAGACCAAGCAGGCGTGGTGGTGCAATGTCTGTAAATCCCAGAACTTATAAAAGCTGAGACAGGAGTTCCAGGTCAGTCTGGCCTATGGAATGAAACCCTATCTCAAAAATGTTAATAACAACAACAAAAGTTCTTAGGGGTGACAAGGGGCATCTATCCTGACTGGCTGAAGTCTGGGGTCCCTTGCCAGGGGTCTTGGTTTAAGGAAATGGAGAAAGGTAGGACAGTTGACTTCCAGGCCTTACTTTTCCCAGCTGTAAAGTGAGATTGCCTACTTTACATATGGGAAATTGTTTTTCCATCAGCACAGTGGCTGTGTCTGAATCTACTGAGCCAGTAATTGCAGCTCCTCGGTTACTGGCCCACTTCTCAGGTAGTGACTCAGCAGGACTTTTATGTCCCACTGGATCTACCTTCTGTCACTGACACCAATTTTTTTAACTAAATCTCTATTGTTCTATTTATCAATAAAACTCTGGAGTCAGAGACTGGGGTGAAAACCTGCTAGCTCAGAGAGGTGGAGCAACTAGCTGACCTGGCTTCTCAGAAGGAAGACTCCTTCCACTCTGCCAAACCAAAAAAGACCGCCACACTCCAAGTCCCTCCCTACTACTTCCTGTGCAGCTCTCTATCCATCTTCCAGACTCCCTCTGACTCCCTGTGATTACTTTCTGTCAATTAGTTGCTGGCTCCACCTCCTAACCCAAGGTTGATTTCATTTAATTAAATCAAAAGCAAACTCAGGATCACAGTGTAATCGAATAGCTCACAACAAGAAATGGTTGCTTGGGGCTCAGCAGAAGTCAGAAGGGTCCAGAAAGATTCCGGGAAATAGCTTGGGCGGGGGCTGGAAAAAGATTCTACTAGGTGTCTTCTTGGGTAAACTGTTCCCAAGAGAGCCTATTGTCTGGCTCTGTGATCAGTAGGTCATTTCTGGTTCCCTTCTGGGAGGGAGCTGGTTGTCTCCTATTTCAAAAGCAGAGAAACTAAGATTGAGACCATCCAAGAGAAAATCAACTTCATTGAGTGTAGGAGGCAAGAGAGAAAGTCTCATCAGATGTCTGAGACATTCACAGTCACACCAAGAAACCTTGGCCTGGGCATGGCCTTATTTGTGTATTCACCCACTGTCCCTTAAGGATAGGGTAGTTCCAAAGTGGGGACCTGATCCATCTCAGGGACTTCTAAAGACAAAGTGAGTGAGTACCAGCACCGAGGCAGTTACAGAAAACACCAGGGAAATGGACAGAGAGGGTGTGCTGGCCAGGGAGCCAGTCAGTGTGCTGACCAGGAAGTCAGTGTGCTAGCCATGGAGTCAGTGTGAACCTGGACATTGGCAGAGAACACTTGGTTTGCAGCAGGCTTAGCACTGTTGCACAAGTGTTATCTAAAGATGGCTCCCAAAGGCTACTGGAGGGGGATGGCTAAAACTGGGGTCTCACTCTTGTTCCCTTTTCCCTCTCCACAGGGAAGCTGAGAGAAAGTATGTCTTTGGAGCCTGGAAACCTGGAGGTCATTTCTGAGCATGAAATCTTTCAGGTCTTAAAACCCTGCTCTCAGCACCTTGGTAGAGAAGGTTCCAGAGAAGAGACTAAATGGGCTCTTCAGTTCCGGAGCCTCAGTGGCACCATCCATACTTGGAAAAGGAATCACGTTGATCACCAGAGAAGGAATTTCATCAAAACCAGGCTGCCTGCAGGGGAGGCTATGGGTGAAGAGGCTCCAGGATTGCATTTCACAGAGGCATGACTGTCCTGGAGGGAGGATGTGGCCACTGGTGTGTGGGGCAACGAGACTGCCCGGTTCTCTAGAAGATCGGCCATGCAGCCGTGCAGGGCAGAAAGCCCTGTGGTTAGTTAGACCTTGGCCAGCAATCTCCCACTTACCTCTTCCCATAACCCGCTGCAGACTTGAATTTGTTTTTAATTCTCCAGACTTGGGAGTAAAAGATCTAGTTCAGAGGCCTTGGCCTTGTGCCCTCCCTCACCCCACCACATCCCTGATTACCAAGGTGCGGACCTTGTGTGACTCACAGAGGCCTTTGGAGTTTTCTTCACTTTAGAAGGCAGCAAATGGTTTTTAATGGTGAGGTATTTGCGGAAGGATGCTAAGGCTCAATCCCCAAGATGCCTAGCTCCACGGGACTTGGAAGGCTTGACCAGTCTGGTTCTGATTACAGAACTGCGCTCACGTAGCTGGTTGAGAGCTGTTCTTTTAGTGGTGCTGAAAGTCAGGCCAGCACTGGCTGCCTGGTAGGTCGGTTGTCTACAGGCTCAGCCACCACCCTCCTTCCAGCTTAGAGACACAGGCTAAATAATTCGCTATTGCTGGGAACAAATCTCAGCAGCCACCAGCTTCCAGTTGCGCCCTCCACCGTTTCTCCACTCAGCACCTATAGTGGTCCTTTCTCCCTCTCTACTGATTTTAATTAAAAAAATATTTTTATTTTTATTTTTCTGAGATAGGGTTTCTCTGTGTAGCCCTGGCTGTCCTGGAACTCACTCTGTAGATCAAACTGGCCTTGAACTCAGAGATCTGCCTGCCTCAATCTCCGGAGTGCTTGAATTAAAGGTGTGTGCCACCACAGCTGGCTGTATGTATGTATATATGTATGTATGTATGTATGTATGTATGTATGCATGTATATATGTATGTATAATTTTAATGTGTAGGATATTTTGCCTGCATATATGTCTAGTGCCAGATGAGGACACTGAATCCTTTGGAACTGGCAACTGGTTTTTGCCACCATGTAGGTGCTAGGAATCAAACCCCTATTTTTCTGGAGGATCAGCCAGTACTCTTATTCACTGAGCTATCTCTCCAGCCCCTCTCCTTTCTTTTTAGATATGGTCTCATGTAACACAGGCTGAGGCTGGCCCTCTGATCCTATTGCCTCTACCTTCCAAAAGCTGGGATTAATGAGTGTCACACCTTGCCCAGTGTGTGTGTCCTCAGGCTTGTTCCCTCTCTAGATGTACAAGCCAGGCAAAAGTTATATTGTGGAGCCACACACCAGCTCTAGAATGGCTCCTTCTTCCCCTATAGCCTCTTATTCCCTTTCTTTCTTTTTCTTCTTTCTTTTCTTTTTTCCTCTCTCTCTCTCTCTCTCTCTCTCTCTCTCTCTCTCTCTCTCTGTCTGTCTCTCTCTCGACAAAGTCTCAGTTTGTAGTCCAGGCTGGCCCAGAACATCCTATGTAATCTGAGATAACCTAGAATCTGCAATCCTCCTCTTGTGTGTCACAAGTGCTTGGTTTACAGGTATGGGGCACCATGCCCAGCTAGAGTATTCTTTTTAAGGGGTGAAACTGATCACACCTAAAATCCATCTACAGTCTTCATATCATTCACAATAAAAAAAAAGTTCTTGCTACAGTCAAGAGACCCCTTCTCTCTGTCAATATCTAGTGCCTGTTTCCTCTCACCTGTCAGGATGGAGCCACTGCCAAGCCCTGGTTTCATTCTGGTAGATTTCAAAGAGAAAGCCATTAAGATTTGACAAGGCAGCTAGGTGGTGGCAGCTCATGCCTTTAATTCCAGCACTCAGGAGGTAGAGGCAGGCAGATCTTGGTGTTCAAACCAAGTCTACAGAGTAAGTTCTAGGACAGTCTGGGCTACACAGAGCAACCCTGTCTTGAAGAGCAAAAGCAAACAGAAAGATTTGCCAAGGGCTTGGAGGTGAATTGTGAGAGGAGCGATGAAGTCAAGGATGTCTGTGGTAGTGCTTATTGTCTAGACCTCAGTATCCTCTTGCTTCCAGAGCCACATCATGGCAAAGGTGACGGGGAGGCTCTGGTGACGCTGAACAGACCTGGCACTGCTGCTCTGATCTTGCCACCCTCTGGCACTCTTGACACTCCCTGTTTCAAGTGAGGAAACATGTCACAAATGTGAAGTGAGTGACCCAGGCCACATAGCTGGAAAGTCACCACTCCAGCCCCGAAGAAACATATGAGGCCACGGACTGCACCTTCAGCAGAGGCATTACAGTGCTGACCCTAGAATCTGACTGCCTGCGTGTAATCCCGACTCTGCCAATTACCAACAGCCTCTCTGTGCCCGTGTTTCCTCATCAGAAAAAGGCAGTGAGTTGTGACAATGCGTCCACCCTGGCTAGCATCTCTGTGAAGACTGAAGGAGAGCGTGTGTATGGTGGACTTGGCATTGTGCTGCTGTTATCACTACTGTTCTCTCTGCTCTAGGTCTGAGCTTCTCCCCTGACCATGGCAGGCAAGTCCAGAGGGTGGAGAGAAAAGCTGAGAATTTCTTGCCTCATCATCCTCCATGTGTAGGGGCAGAGAGGGCCGAGGACAGAGGAGGGGGCCTCGTGACTGCCTGGGCTGCTGAGCAATTTACTGGAGGAGCTCATTTGGCAACTCTGATTCCAAGTTAATTAAAGATGGCCACCGGGGGTCATTGCCATGGTAACAATTAGGCCAGAAAGAAGCCTCATTAAGGTGCGGTTTTAACTAGGCCAGACGTTTTTAACCTAAGATCTCTGGGAAAGGGAACTACCTTGCTTCCCTTCTCTCCTCCTTGTTCACATCCATTTCCAGATGGTTCTGGCTGAGGAAGGAGACAGAGGGTGAGTCCTGGGCTGAGTCCCTCCGAGTCCCAGCAGGGCAACAGGTTTCTCTGGGACAGTCATCCTGTCTCTGAAAGGAGCCTGGTGGGCAGAGGATGGAGGCCAGGAGGCCAGAGCAGTCAGAGAGGAAGTGGATTTTGTTCAGAGTGGTACAGGAATCTTTTTTCATAATTTGGAAGTGTGGGGGGTGAGGCTTACAGTGGGTGATAACGGGGTGCACATGAAGCTTAATTCTTCTGTGTTGAATTGAGAAAGGGTAGAAGCTTAAAGCCTGTCTCAGTTCACAGCTTTGTAATGTGTTTGAGCCAAGCATGGTGATACCCACCTCATGTCTCAGGACTGAGGCAGGAGGATCACAACAACATCTAGGCTAGCCTCAGGTACATAGTGAAGTCCCATTTCATAGCAGCACCTAGGCTAGCCTCAGCTACATAATGAAGTCCCATTTCATAGCAGCACCTAGGCTAGCCTCAGCTACATAGTGAGGTCCCATTTCAAAGCAATGCCTAAGCCAGCCTCAGCTACATAAAGAGACAGGGGTGAAATGGGGTTGTGGGGCAGGCGACTGGTGAGATGGTTCAGCTGTTAACTTGCTGCTTTTTCAACAGACCTGCCTGGGCTTGTTTCCCAAACTCACATGGCAGCTTACAAAGTCCATAACACCAGTTCCACCATTTTCTTCTGATCTCTATGAGCACCATACATACTCACAGTGCATTTCCATACATGCAGGTAAAATTTTCATACACATAAAATAAAATAAATTTTAAAAATCAAGGGGTTGGGGTTGGAGAGATGGCTCAGTGGATGAAAGTATTGGCTGCTCTTCCAGAGGACCTGGGTTTGATTTCTACCTGGTATCTCACAATGGTCTTTAACTCTAGTTCTGCTACCTTCTGCTGGCCTCCACAGACACTGCTGGGATGTGATGCACAGACATTCACAGAGGCCAAACATCCATGCACATAACAATAAGTAGGTAAATATTTTTTAAAGTTAAGGGGTTGGGGGAGCTGGATAAATCCATAAAGGGCTTTCCATATAAGCATGAGGACCTGAGTTAGGGTCTACAGACCCATAAAAGAAGCCAGGTTATTGATGGACATCTGTAGTCCCAGGTGTACTGATGGACATTTGCAATCCCAGGTGTGTTGATGGACATCTGCAGTCCCAGGTGTGTTGATGGACATCTTCAATCCCAAGTGTGTTGATGAACATCTGCAGTCCCAGGTGTGTTGATGGACATCTGCGATCCCAGGTGTACTGATGGACATCTGTAATTCCAGGTGTACTGATGGACATCTGCAATCCCAGGTGTATTGATGGACATCTTCAACCCCTAGTGTGTTGATGGACATCTGCAGTCCCAGGTGTGTTGATGGACATCTGCAATCCCAGGTGTCCTGATGGACATCTGCAATCCCAGGTGTACTGATGGACATCTGTAATTCCAGGTGTACTGATGGACATCTTCAATCCCAGGTTTACTGATGGACATCTTCAATCCCAGGTGTATTGACATCTGCAGTCCCAGGAGTACTGATAGACATCTGCAATCCCAGGTGTACTGATGGACATCTGCAGTCCCAGGTGTGCTGATGGACATCTGCAGTCCCAGGTGTACTGATGGACATCTTCAATCCTAAGTGTATTGATGGACATCTTCAATCCCAGGTGTGTTGATGGACATCTTTAATTCCAGGTGTACTGATGGACATCTGCAGTCCCAGGAGTATTGATGGACAGCAATCCCAATGCTGGCAAGACAGACAGGCACAGCTCTGAAGCTCACTGACCAATAAATATAACTGAACCCATGTCAATGAGAGACCCTGTCTCAAAAGGTAATGGAGGGGCCAGAAAGATGATTCACCAGTTAAGAGCATTTGTTACTCTTCCAGAGGACTGGAGTTTGGATCCCATCACTCATACAGAGGCTTACAACCATTCATAACTCCAGTTCCATGGGATCCAGTGCCCTCTTCTGACCTCCAAGGACACAAAGCATGCATGTGGTACACATACATACATGCAAGAAAACCACAGACACATGTAAAATAAAAACAAATAAGTCTTTAAAATTAAATAAATTAGCAGGGGGCTGGGGCTAGAGAGATGGCTCAGCACTTAAGAGCACTGACTGCTCTTCCAGAGGACCCTGGTTCAATTCCCAATGTCCACATGGCAGCCCACAACTGTCTATAATTCCAAGATCCAACACCCTCACACAGACATATAGGCAGGCAAAACACAAATGCACATAAAATAAAAATAAATAATTTTTTAAAAAACTAAATGAAATGGAGAGTGACTAAGGAGGATACTTGGCTTTGACCTTTGACCTCTACATTCATGTGTTCAATGTGTATCTGAATTTGTACATGAATTCACCCAAGAACACATGTATGTGCACACACCACACACAAAGAAATAAAATGTATGTTTATTATTCTCCTAGTAATGTAAATGCATTGATAAAAATGAGAAGTCCCAGGACAGCACAAAAGGAGACTGTCCCCTGCTGTACCCCACCTCAGACATAATGTCTGTTGACATTTTCCATGTCATAGTTAAGCACAAGATACAGGGAGCTGTATTCAAAGAAGGGAGAAGGGGGACATGGACTTTGGTGTTTGTGCCCTTTTCCACTGTTTGTATTGTATCAGAAAAAAAATGTCAAATAAACCGCAGGGAAAATATCAACTATTGCAACACTCCTCTATGTGTAGAGATGTATCACACATTCTTTTTCTACAAAAATAGGGGTCGCTTTGTGCCTATGATTTTGAAACCTGAATTTATCATGTCAAGATAACAAGATGTCTTGAATGCTTTTCCAGGATGCTGCAACTTATCTTTTTTTTTTTTTAAAGCACATTGCAAACTATTCAAACTGAAAAGGCAAAATCAGACAAGCAAGTTTCCTACTTGAGCCTCCCTGTCCTTTGTTCCTCTCTACAGAGGCAGCCGGGAGGGTCCATTTCTTTCTATTTCTTTCCCTCCTTCTAGACCAAGCTGGCCTTGAACACACAAATAACTGAAGGTAGCCATGGACTTCTGATCCACTCACCTCCACCTCCAGAGTGCCGATATGGCAGGGGTCCTACTATACCTGGTTTTGTGCCATGTAGGAGGCTCAGAGTTTCTTGTGCTCACAGATAAGCACTAGAGAAACCAGGAATGCTAAACACACGGGGTCGTCTCTCAAAGAGGAGAGATGTACAACCTATTTTCCATCCAGAAGGCTGGGAGCAGACTTGTTTAATAGCCCGGTGACCTTTACGCTATTGTGGCTGAGATCACATTGCATCCTCCCTGGCCCCTTGTCTTGAGCTTGTTTTCTCAGTTAATCTATAGAACTCATCTTTATGGAAGATATCACTCATGCTTTACAAAGAGTTTTGATGTCGTCTTGTCTTAAGCTTTGTTGTGCTTAAGGGATTGAGTTATTTACCACCAAAAAGCTTTTCACCAAATTGTGCTGTGCTTAAATATGCCTAAAATAAACCACTCAAGGTCGGACTCTTGAAGTTTGACCAGCACTAGGTACTGAGTAGTGTTGAACTGAACCATCTTCTCACTCTCAAGAATCATCACTCTGCTGGCTGCAGTGTTCACAGAGACACCCCTAGCACCATGCTGTGGCTCAAACCCAGGGCTTTTATGCCTGCTTTTAAGAACGCTACCAAGTGAGATACATCCCCAGGGCTTTAATCAACTTCTCTTGCATTCACTCAGAAATGTTCTGTGTGGGTACAGGCACATCTATTTTCTCATATACCTATTGGTGCAACCAAGTTAGTATACAGTTCACCATGCTGTTCTGTATTTAAGTCTTTCCTGGCATGTACAGGAGTTGGCTTAATATCAGTTTGCGTAGAGCTGTTTCGATATTTTTCTAATACCTGGCAGTCTGCAGCAGCTGGGAGTCCAGGGCATGAAGAAGAGGTGGCTCTAGCCATGTAGGGCTTTGTGTCCAGTAGTCACCAGGTTGGACGGCACACAGAAGCACTCTGGAAAATGTGAGTGAAAACATGGTGAGGCAGAGGGAAGGGTTTAAAGGAGTGATCAGGAACCACCACGAATGGCTCAGTGGCCTTGCTGAAAACTTTTGCTTCCTCTATTCTTGGATATGATTCTTGGATATTCTTGGACTTGAGAGCTGGCTTCCCCACAGGGACCCTTATCTTACAGATCAGGAGTCCTAGTGGCAGGACATCCTTGGACACCTCATCATGGGTCAAAGCTCATTGAAGTCACCAAAGACTCAGTCCTCCATTTCTTTCCTTCATACTGGCTTTATCTTCATTAATATTCTCATGATCACAGGATGGCTGCCAGCAGTCACCAGTGTCACTGAGGGTATGTGGTTTCCCACAAAGAGTGAATTATGCTCCACCATAACCACAGAGCCATAATTATCCAAAGGAGAGAGCCATCCACTGACTGGCATGGATCAGCCATTTTTAATCCTGCCAATTCAGTGTTGCCTATCCATAACAAATGTTCCTGTCCCAATGAAAACTATAGAAAACAGGGGACTTGAGAGATAGCTCAGCAGTTAAGAACATTTGCTGCTCTTGTAAAGAACCTGGATTCAATTTCCAGCACCTACAAAGTGCCTTACAACTATCTGTAACTCTGGATTTAGGGGATCTAATGCCCTTTTCTGGCCTTGTGGGCACCAGACACATGTGGCACACAGATATACATGCAGACAAAAACACTTATGAGCATAAAATCAAAATAAATAAAATCTTCAAAAATATCAATACAAAGTTCTAACTATTAAAAAACAAAAACAAAAGACTGGCATGGTGGCATAAACCTGCAGTACAAATAATTTTGGAGCGTTGGGGAAAGAGGATATGAGTCTGGTAGTTTGTGGACAGCTTGGGAAATATAGCCAGATAATCTGCATCTGCCCAGCCCTGTGACAGTTAATCTTCATTGTCCATTTAATGATTTAGAGTCACCAAGGAGACACAATTCTGATATGTCTGTAGAGGGTGTTTCTGTTCCACTATACAGAAATATAAATTAAACTTACAACTGAACCTTGCTAGATATAGTAATGGGAATGTTTGTTGCACAGCTGGGGCATGCAGCTAGATATTGCATCACCCCTCTATTGTACAGCTTACACTTAGGCGAGTGTGGACATCACGGTGACCAGGTTTGTGGACATCAAGGTGGTACTTTGCTGCTACTGTATGTCTTGCAACTCACAATGACTCTGCCTGCCCTGTGTACACTTGTCACCTGGGCCAGGGCAGGCTTTGCTGTGAGGATGTGTGGAAGTACCTGAAGCCCCAAGAAACTTGCTTCTGGCAGGGATGTGATTCCATGCTCCCTGGTGGCTGACCCAGCCCCAGAAGTATAGCCAGGCCCTACTCCTCCCCTCCTTTGGGTATCCCTGCTCCCAATATATTAAGTATGTTATAATGTTTATAGAGCTGGAGAGATGGCTCAGCAGTAAAGAGCCCTGGGTTTACTTCAGAGGATCTGAGTTCGGTTCTCAGCACAGACATGGTAGTGCACAACTGTCTGTAACGCCAGTCCCGGGGCATCTAGTGCCCTCTTCTGGCCTCCAGGGATACTGCGTGTACCTGGTGCAGGGAAAACACCTGTATACACATTAAAACAAACAAAAACCCACTTACATTACATATAATCTCTGGGTTATGGACCATTTGACCAATGGGCATCTGTCAGCATTTAATTAAACATGTGTTCATCTGGATATTTCCAGGTGCAAGCCATGCTTTAGTTTTATTGTTTATATATTTTGTAGCCCCTGAAAACATAAACCAAGCCCAGTGCTGTTCCCTGCTGTTGGAGAGGAGTCTTCTCACTCTACCTTGCCCTGCTTCCACTGTCTGGCCCCAGGACCTATGTCTAGCTTCAGAAGTCTTTATCTCTGTCTCTCCAAGACACACCATCCAGCTCTTAAGTGAGTTTAATTTAATTTAATTTGTTTTTGTTTGTTTGTTTGTTTGTTTGTTTTTTGAGGCAGGGTCTCTCCGTGTAGCCCTGGCTGTCCTGGAACTTGCTCTGTAGACCAGGCTGGCTTCAAACTTAGAGATCCACTTGCCTCTGCCTCCTGAGAGTTAAAGGCACATGCCACCACGCCTGGCTAAGTGAGTTTAATTCTAATTTTTTGTTATTATTATTTTCAAAACATGTATACCCATGTGTGTCTGTTTGTGGGTGTGTGCGTGTAAGTGCAGCTGTCCTCAGAGGTCAGAGGCACTGGATCCTGGGATATGGGCCCACAGGTGATTGTGAGCTACAGGATGTGAGTGCTAGGAACTGAACCTCTATCCTCTGGAAGTTGTAAGCACTCATAACTGCTGAGCCATCTCTCTAGCCCCTGTGAGCTCATTTTAAATACTCTACAATTATCGATTTAATAATTTTAGTTTAATTCACATTTCAGAAAGATTTTAATTTTTGTTGTTGTTTAAATGGCTCAAAATTAAAGACAGAAATTTTTCTATTTCTGCTCTGTGCCCAGCCTAGATTAACCCTGAAGGAAACTAAACCCCAGAGTTTTTGTATATTTTCCATAATGCATTCTACAGAATTTACCAGTATATGTATGCTAATTCTTTATTGGAAGAACATTCACCTCTTTACCCTTGAAAATATTTCCTTTACCTTTAAAAAGTATTATTTGTGCTACATCCATGTAAGTGCACCATGTTTTCATTGTTTGTTTTGGTGACAGCATCTCATGTATCCTGGGCTGGCCTCAAATTCAAGTCTATCCTTGACCGTCCGAGCTTCCTCCTAAGCGTTTGTCTTACAGACTTGTTCCACAACACTCTGTTTGCATTTGTGTGGGTGTGTGTGTGTGTGCACAATGCCAGCAAATAAATAAATAAATAAATAAATAAATAAATAAATAAATAAATAAATGGTCTCTTCATCTTCATTCCTTAATTTTTTTGTTTTGTTTCTTGCTGTGCAACTCCAGCTGGAATGTTCTCTGTAGCCCAGACTGGCTTGGAGCTTGCTCTCCTCCTGCCTCAGCCTCCGGAGCGCTGGTGTAGGCATGTGTCACCACGTCCAGCTAAACTTTCATTACTCTTCCTACCCTCTTCCATTGTGTGGCCCCACGGGATCTTTAGTCTAGGACTGAAAATCAAAATCCCTATTTCCACACACCCTCATGACCCAGAGTGCCCAGGTCATCCAGGCTGCTTAGTCCTGTGCCTCCTGGTGCATCTGCCAGGCTAAGCTACCGGGTCTGGAATTTGATCTCCAGGCAGCGGGACAGACACCCACACCCACAGAGGGCTTCCGATGAGCAATGGAGTCCGATTGCTTTGTCACAGCGACACGTCGTGGTGGACCTCAGAAGTACAGCAGGGTCTGAACAGTGGGGGCGGGGGCTTGGGGTACATTTGACCTTGGGCGGCACCATGATCTGGAAGTCTCCTAGAGTCCATCACTCCAGCATGCACCTCTCTACCCAGGATCTCTCCTTGTGTGCAAATACCCGAGTCATGTGGCTCTGTAATCCACCTTCCCGCCATCCGGACTACCTGTTCGTGCACCTATCTAGTGATTGGCAGATTTGTATCTTGGTGTGTGTGTGTGTGTGTGTGTGTGTGTGTGTGTGTGTGTGTAGCATACATCCGTTTCTCTGTGTAACAGTAACAGTCCTGGTTGTCCTGGACCTCGCTTTGTAGACCAGGCTTGTCTCGAATTCATTGAGATCCGCATGCCTCTGCCTCCCAAGTGCTGGGATTAAAGGCTTGAGCCACTATTTCCCTTCTGTTTTTTGGCTTCTTGAGAAAGGACATCATACAGTTGAGGCCCGCCTTGAACTCCCTGTCTTCTGGGATTACAGGCATGTGCCACCATGCAGGGCTCAGAAGCAGGTTTGTGTGTCTGTATGTCTGTTTTCTGATTTTGTTTCCATTAGCATCATTTTTTCTGTATGAGACAAAATTATAGACAGTAATAATCACAAATGAATAGCTATAAGTGGACAGCAACCAAAATATTATTTTACTAAATTTTGTGTATTAACTTATGATACTTGAAAAATTAATATACTAAGAAATAATTATAGTAAAAAAAAGAAAAATAATGACCAAATGCTTTCAGTGGAATTCTTTTTAAAATTATTTTTATTACTTTTTGTGCATGGGTGTTTAGCCTGCACATATGTCTATGTACCATGAGCATGTATGGTGCTGGAAGAGGCCAGCAAAGGCATTGAATTCCCTCAGAACTAAAATTATAGCCATTTGTGAGCCACTGAGTGGGTGCTGGAAATTGAACCCGGGCTTTCTTAAAGAACAGCCAGTGCTCATAACCACTGAACCATCTCTCCAGCCCCTGAAATTAATTTCTTGATAAAGAGAGGAGGCAATACTCACTCCTTGTTCTGTCCCAGTACTAAAAAACAACAGATTAGAATTTCATGATACTATAAGACTAACATTTTGAAAAGGAGAAACTTCAAATTTTTTTATAATTTACTTAAATTTTTATGTACATAGGTGTTTTGCCTGCAGGCATGTCTGTATGTAGGACTCAGATACCCTGAAACTGGAATTACAGACTGCTACCAGCTGACATGTGGGTGCTGGGAATTGAACCTGGGTCCTCTGGAAGAGCAGCCAGTGCTCTTAACTGTTGAGCCATTTCTCTGGCTCAGAAACTCCAATTTTTAAGCCTACTCTTCAAGTGCATTAAATGTTTTCTGCATAATCTGCAATTTGTACTTTCCAAGCAAAACTGTTAGAGCCTTAGAGCTCACTTTCTTGTCCCACTGGAAACTTTTTGGGAGCTGGAATGGAACCCAGGGCTTCTTCCCATGCATTCTGCCACTGAGATGCACCCTTGGCTCTTTCATTTTCCTAGAATGTGGTGCTAGGGATCAACCCAGGCATGGGTGTGCTCGGTGTGGGGTATACATTGAGCTCCTGACTCCCTGTTTCAAGATTTAGTAGCAGAAAGAAAGAAAGAAAGAAAGAAAGAAAGAAAGAAAGAAAGAAAGATTCAGATTATATTTCTAAAATTTCAATTTCACGGAACCAGGGCTCAGAAATACAAACTGTAGCAGAAATAGCTCAAAATCCCAACCATTAGACCCTCTGCCTCCTCCTTCTCCTCCTCTTTTTCCTTCTAAGACACAATCTCATTGTGTAGCTCCAACTGGCCTAAAACTCCTTATGTAGCTAGCCCAGGCTGGCCTTGAAACTCACAGTGATTAGCATGCTTCTGTCTCTGGAGTGCTGAGATTAAAGGTGTGGATCTGTAGGTGGCCACACCCCCTAGGGTGTGGTTAGGGTGACCCCTACATGCAGGCCTGCCTGCCTCCTCTTCCTCCTTCTCTTCTAACTCTGTTTCTTCTGACAGTCTAATGTAGCCCAGACTGGCCTCAAATTTGACATGTGCTGATTCTGGACTTGAATTCCTGATGCTGCCTCTACCTTCCTAGTTAAAGCATACATATTTATTGTTTTTTTTTTTTTTTTTAAGTAAGTTAGAGCCATCAAGATGGCTCATGGTACAAAGAGCTTGCTTGGAAGCCTGGGAATCTGGGTTCAATCCCTGGAACACATGGAAAGATGGGAAGAAAGAACAGATGCCACAAAGTTATCCCCTGACTCCCTTATATGTGTTATGACACACACTGCCTCCCCACAATAACACATACACACATACATGCATGCACACATATAGCACACACATGTCCCCACACAATAACATGTATCCATGCATGCATGCACATACAGTTGGGCTAATATGCAAAAGGACATGTGTTTATAGTGTCCCGTTTGATAGGCAAACCCCATGGATGAGATAGTAGAATAGCAGTTCCCAGGCCTGGGGGAAAGGATGTTGAGAGCTACTGCTAAGTAGGTTCGGAGTTTTTGTTAGGGTGGTTTCCTTAAGGTCCTACAAGGATGTAGTAGTGACAGTTACAGAACACAGTAAGTGAATTTAATGCTACTGAATTTGCATTATATGTGGGTCCTGAAGACCCGGTGCTGGGGTTCAAACCTGGGACCTACCAAGTGCTCAGTGAATGTTATACCAGCAAGCCACATCCCTAGGCCTGCTCGAGACACTCTAAAGTGATTGAAGTGTAGGCTGAGGTAGTAACTCGATGGCACAATATATATTCAGCATATATGAAGCTCTGAGTTCAATCCCAGCATCTCTCTCTCTCTTTGTTTGACACACAGACACACACACTGATAAGATTATCACAAAAAGAAAGGAAATGCTTAAAACTGTAAGCTTTATGATACACACATAATACATACATACACACAAACACACACAATTTTTAAAACATGAAAAGCCCAATAGAGAAAGATTTAGGAAGGAGGAGCATCTTTTTATTGGCATGGTTGAAGAATTGCCACCAAAAGGACTGGAGAGATGGCTCAGCAGTTAAGAGCACTGCCTGTTCTTTCCAAAGGTCCTGAGTTCAATTCCCAGCAACCACATGGTGGCTCACAACCATCTGTAATGAGATCTGGTTCCCTCTTCCGGCATGCAGGCATACATGCAGACAGAATGCTATATGCATAATAAATAAATAAATTTTAAAAGAAAGCAAAGGAACAAAGAAGATGGCGCAGTGAGTAAAGGTGTCTGTCGCCAACCCTGATGACCTGAATCTGATGCCCAGGACTCACAGAGTGGAAGAACAACTCCTACAAGTCGTCCTCTGATTCCCACATATACAACCTAACAAATGTCAAAAAGATTTCATAAACTCAAGGCTCATCAGTTAAGTGCAGGATGGAATTCAGTTCCCAGGGCCCATGTTGGGCAACTTACAATTGATTATATCCCCAGTGCCAAGGGCATCTAGTGCCTCCAACCTCCAAGGACATCTATATACACGTGAACATCCCCCACCCCAATCACACACACATACACAGATACACGCAAGTAAAATAAAATCATTCTTTAAAAATTCTAGTTTACACGGAGTGTAGCAGTGCAAGTCTTTGATCCCAGCACTTGGGAGGCAGAGGCAGGTAGCTCTCCATGAGTTCGAGGCCAGCCTGGTCTACAGAGCGAGTGCCAGGACAGGCTCCAAAGCTACACAGAGAAACCCTGTCTCGAAAAAACAAACAAGCAAAAAAACTCAAACACATAAAATCAGGTTGAATATGAGTGTTGTTTTGTTGGGAAATGCTAACACGGGTCTCTCTATGCCACCTCTGCTGGCCTAGGACTTGAGATCTTAAGGCTCCAGCCTCCTAAGCCCTGTGATTACAAGTGTGGACTCCACTCCTAGCTTTTCTCATTGCTTTAATTTGTTGGTACTTGCAGGCTCCCAGGCCAACTCCACCCTGCCCCCTGGTGTTTGGGACGACCCTATATGTTTATCTTTGTAGCTCAGATCCTTTTTGTGTGTGTCTGGATTGGGGTGAGGTGGGGTGGGGTGCTTTGTCTTTGTCTTTGTACTGTGTGTATGTCTTTCTGAATCTCCTTATGTTTGTAAGTTTGCCTACAATGTGTTGTGTGACAATTAAGTGAGATCATGACATCAGACACCCACTGCAGTGCTGTGGAAAAGGATCAGCGACTGTTACATCTGCATGCTTAGTCCTGTGTGTTCTGCTCTCGCCTTGGGCATCTGGGAGGCTCCTGGTCCTTGGCTCCCCACATCTCTTCTATTCTTGTCCATGATGTATCTTCTCAGCACATGGCAATCTCCATTTGGCTCCCTCTCTGGCCTGGAGGGTGATTATTGGATGGGGTGTCACTACCCCTGTTTTCAGGTGGAGGTTCTCCCAGGGCTGGCCTGCTATGAGAGAGCACCCCAAGGTCTGGTTTGCCCAACAGCCACACCAAAATGGTTCTAAATTGTCTTCCTTGTGACACTCAGTCTTTCACAAGTTCCAGCTAGCCTTGCACTTGCTCCTCCGTAGGATTTCAGAAGACCCTAGTAGTGACAAAGATCTCTTGAGAACACAGAGGCCTGAACCCTCAAAGCGAATTGAGCCACCTGAGAGGAGACCCGGTCTGTGTCCCTCCAATTAGCTGTTGAGCCTGGGCTCACCGGCCACCACCGGGGCTCAACTTTGTTACCTTCAAAGTGGACACAAGGGTTGTGTTGAAGTCTCTTGTCCCTTCCTCCTGACACACCATGAAGCAGCACCTCCTGACACACCATGAAGCAACCTTCAATGCAAGCCCCTTTCAAGGCCAACAGTGGGAGTTCTGCAGAAGGTCCTTCACATTCAAAGCTGTGGAGGAAGCAAGTGGAGGGGGGGCAAGTGGGAAGCCTGCAGTCTGGGTCCATGGGACCGCCTGGCTCACAAAGGGGAGGGAAGCCCTCTGACACACTGCCTCCTAGCTTGGAGGTTCCCAAGCAGAGAAAGACAAGGATGGCCAGGAAATCTGTTTCCTGAGCAAAGGTCAGCCTGGCTACCTCTGATGATCTTTTGGAAGTCTCTGATCTGGCCAGCAGGGAAGAAAGGCTCCTTTTCTTGGGTGGGAGTAGACATTGGCACAGGCTGTCTAGATACAGACTCCAGTGTCTATCTTGAGGGCCATTCAGACGCCCAGGACCTAGCAGGCTCTGCCAGCTGCCTGGAGAAGAGAACATTGTCTTGGCCCCACAAGCTGTAATGGGGGCTTCTATCCACAGCTTTCAGGATGGGCTGGGACCCAGAAGCCATGTACTAGTACCCAGCTCTGAGGGATGACTAGCATACCTTCCAGTCTTCCAAGGGTTTGGGGTCACTCTCTGACCTGCCCCGGAAGTGCTACATGGGGTTAAGTGTGAGCATCCATGTGCTATGTACCAAGTAAGAGGGCACATGACCTAGAGGCTTTGGGTCTTCAGTTCCTGGTTGTGTGGTCCAATAGACTTCAAATTATCAAGGGGGCTCAGAAACTCGATCAGGAGCTCTGCTTGGAGAGTTCCATATATGCTAATGAGTTTAGCAAATCCACCTCCCACAGGGGAGACTTTTGAAGAAGTTTTTTTTTGTTTGGTTTGGCTTGGTTTTAGATTTTTTTGGGAGGGCAGTGGTTTCGAAACAGGATTTCTCTGAGTAGTTCTGGCTGTCCTGGAACTTGAACTCTGCCTCCCAAATACAGGAATTAAAGGTGTGTGACACCACCACCTGGCTTAGGTAGGAATATTTATTCTTTAACTCTGGTCCCAACATAAAAACGAACTTTGCTGGATGCTCTGCCTTCCAGGTGTAAGTGCACTGATGGAGAGTGTCGTTCCTGTTCTTTATGTATTCAAATCCAGAGGGCTGGACTGGGTGTGTGGACCATTTGGAAGAGTGCTTGCCTAATGCACACGAAGCCCTGGTGTGATGGTCAGTGTTGACTGTGAACATGACAGGGTCTAAAATCACCTAGTGCATGCCCGTGAGGATTACCTAGATTAGGTTAACCTATCTAGAATTCACGAGAATTCACAAAAAGTATAATAAGCAATTTATTAACGGAAAGACAGACTCTCAAATACAGAACAAAGCAGAAGCTACTGCTGATCCCAGGCCACCTCTCCACCGCTTGGTGTCCAACCATGCCAAGCACGAGCGAGAGCAACTGCCCCCCTTCTTTCCTTTAGGGGGTCCTATCACAGACAAGAAACACCACCTCTATTGGGTCAGATATCCCAAGGTCATGGGTGGAGTGACTATCCACTACCCTTCCCCCTTTTGTCTAAATAAGAAGGTTCTAAACAAAACTATATACAATAAGAATGATTATCAAGTATTGTCCAGGAGAAAGAAAGGGTAATAACATACACAAAACCAGATTTTTTTTGTTGTTGTTGTTTTGTTGTACTGTGTAGCCTGGCTGTGAGGAACTCACTGTGTAGCCCAGGCTGACCTTGATCTCAGAGATCTGTGTGCTTCTGTCTCCAGAATTCTGTGATTAAAGGTGTGTGCCACCACTGCCCAATTCACAAAAACAGAATTATAAACAACAATAGCAATGTGAAGCAAGAAACACATACCAAATGTCCAGGCTTTAGGTAACTGGCAAATAACAGAGATTATTCCAATAGCTGTCCCATCCTGAAGTGTCCCAGTCTTGTACGTAATATGCCTTAGCTAAGATAAGAGAGAATAGTAATTGTGGGCATCTAGTCTTCAACCCCATCGAAGACCTGAGAAGGAAAATAATATTGCAGGAAGTGCAAGCAAGCGACTTCCAAAAGGTGCAATAAACGACAGAAACAGTTGGCTACCTGGACAGTCACTCAAAGTCTTTCAGCAATGTTAGGGTAACCAACTTTGGCTATAGGCCTAAAATATCTGACAGACGATTTTCAGAAGCAGGAAAATTCTAAAGACTGTCCTACCCTGCCTTGGCAAGGTTCAGCAGTCACTTTTCCTTGAATCCTGCTTGCCCAGTTTGGACATTGTGCTTACTGTCAGCAGCCAAGGCAAAGGCAGTTCTTTGCCCAATGGACCAGTTTTGCCAAGAAGAAAACAAGCTCCATATGGAGTGTCTCTGGGCCTATCTTACTCTCTGGAGCAGTCATGTCTCACATCAGCAGGATTCTAAGTTATTAAAATATTTAAATGCCATATTCTGTAGGTCTTTGAAGTGTTTGAAGGTTACCTGTCTATAAGGAGTACATCTCTGTGCATCTAGAGAACCTAACTAACATAACTATAAGTATGGCAAACATAGGTGACTAGTAACCTGTAATTCTCCATAACCTATATAACTTAAAAACTAAAGCTTCACATTATAAAAATAAACAATCTTTAAACAGGTGCGCAGCATGAGGACAATAATCTCGAAACTGTAACTGTCTTAATCAGAGGCAGAAATGTGTAGTGCAATATGACAAAAATATTCTTAATTTGTATCAATATACAAAATATCTTAAGCAGAAGTAGAAACATTCATACATATAGCATGACAAAAATAATTTTAAATTTGTGTACAAAAACATTGCAAACAGAAATAGGAACATATACAATATGACAAATAGAACTTTGAATTTGTATCATTATACTCACAATCTTAGACAGGAATATGGAAAATAGTTTTACATGCGTATCAATATACAAGAATCTATACCAATGTAAATTGTCTAAAACTAATAGTTGCTAAATAGTTTACAAATAGACACAATAATCTACCTTATTATTCTATCCTGTCTATTCCCCCTTTATCTTTTCCAGATGAGATTTCTGAGTCTAAGCTTTATTGTTTCACCCTCAATCCTAATACAACTTATAGCCAACCCCCAACAGAAGACAATTATCCATAACCCTAAGAAAACAAAATCTGGTGGGAGACGGGGCATTGTTTTCTTAGAATTGTTTCTTATTGTCTAGTGGGTGATGATATCTGTATAGGATCCTATAAAAACCTAAAGCAATGGTTAAGTCTCAAGAGGACTAGTTGTAACATTTGTAGGTGGTCTCTGTGTCGTGAGTAAGGCTTATCTGAATTTCTGGCTAGAGTATTCTAAGAAGGGGGACCATCTCAGCCAGCCAATTTGGAATTGTCTAGAGAAGTTAGTAGTCCAAAACCCATTCATGAGTGGTGTTTATCAGCTTGATGGTATCATTTTGAATCATTGTTGTGGGGCCCCTTGTTCCTTATGGAGTCTTCAGAGATTGCTGTTAGGAAAATGTATTGTTTGCTGTGGAAAACTTTAACATTATTAATGTCAAAATGGAAAGTTTAAATTTTCAATAGATATATATCTAAAGAAAAGCACCAAAGATATGAAAATAAGTATGGGGAAGAATAGAATTTTGGGGAGATAACAGAGTTTTGATAACAATAGTCCCTACATTTCTGGCTTTCTTCTGTCCCACACCAGGTGGCCCCTCTGATATGAGACAGAAACTCTGAATTTTTATTTAAACAACATGCTTGAATTTAGAGAGGGAGAGAACTAAACTCCAACTTGTGGTGATACATTATTTATGATTTATTAAAGCTTGCCTGAGGATTCAGAAAGCAAAGTCAGCCGCAAGCCATGGAAGTCAGGCACATATCTTTAATCCCAGCAGACAGAAACTAGGAAGTGGTAGCACACACCTTTAATCCTAGGACTCAGGATTAAGAGGTAAACTGATCTCTGTGAGTCCAAGGCCACCCAGATCTACACAAGCCTGATTCAGTCCTAAAGAGAAACAGCTCACACAAAGATGATCTCAGCACCTGGGATCACACTAGAGGGATATAAAAGATAGGAGCAGGGTCTTCAATAGTCAGTATCAGGCATTCATTCTCCAGCCACATTGAGGATAGGAAGACATTGAAGTCTTAGGATTCTCCAGCCATGCTGAGGAGAGGTAGCAACCTGAGGTTTGGTGGACCCAGGATTGCCTTTCGGTCTGAGGTAGAGTGAGAGCTAGTGCCTGACTACTTTGCTTTTCTGATCTTCAGCTTGAAGCTTGAACCCCAATACAGTCTCTGGATCTTTTATTTTTTGTGCTATACCAACTCCAAAGCCAGCTTTGATTTTTAATTGAGTTGGGACTACAACTTCTGTGAGAAGTAAATAGATGTGGATGTTGAGGTAGTGAGATTTTACCCTGTGGAGAATATTGGTAACATAGGTCAGATTTTACTTTGATTGGTAAGTTTTGATAGCTTTCCCTTCTTTTTTAGACATCTAGATGTCCAAGGTATTTTGATTTATTTAAGGTGTATCTCTATTTTCCTGTAAAGACAAAAACAGAACCCTGTTCTGACCCTTGTGAGATTATCTAGTATAGTGGGAAATTACCAATACGGAGTCAGGTAGAAATATAAGGGTATTTAATAGGGAAAAGCCTTACTTACAGAGCGACCTAGCCAGCCAGCGTGGCAGCAGTCTGTATGCAAGCCCAAAAGAGAAACCGAAAGCGAAAATGCAGTCACCCTACGTCCCCTTACCACGCCCTCGAAAGCTTGCGAGGGCGTGGTCAGGCATATCTGTAACCAGCCCCTAAGTAGGCATGGCTACAGCTTCCCCTATAATCTAGATTAGATTAATTAGGATGGGAAGACATGTTTTTTCTTAACGTTTTTATTTCATGTGCATTGGCATTTTGCCTGCATGTATGTGTATGTAAGGGTGTCAGATCTTGGCGCCCCAGAGGTAAGCTACCATGTGGGTGCTGGGAACTGAACCTGGGTCCTCTGGAAGAGAAGCCAGTGCTCTTAACCTATGAGCCATCTCTCTGGGCCCAGGAAGTCATGTTTTAACTGTAGGCCACACCACTGCATAGACTGGGATGAGATAAAGAGGAGAAATCTAGCTGAGCATCGGCATTTACACACTGCTTACGACTAAATGCAATCCAATTCAGAATGCTGTCACTGTGGTTACTGGACTCTCCAGCTGCAAGCCCAAATGGGTCCTTTCTCCATAAATCACTGCTGTCAGAGTATTTTACCACAGAAACAGAAAAAGGAACTAATACACCTGGGTTGGATTCCCAGCACCATGTAGACTATGTGTGGTGGCACACACACCTGGAATCCCAGCACTGGGGAAGCAGAGGAAGGAGGATCAGAAACTCAAGATCATCACTAGATGATAGTGAATTTGAGGGCCAGCCTGGGCTACAAGAGACACTGTCTCAAAAAAACCAAACAATCCGGGAGGCAGTATGCACACCTTTGATTCCAGCACTCAGAAGGCAGAGGCAGGCAGATCTCTGCATTCAAGGCCAGCCTGGTCTGTAGAGCAAGTTCCAGGACAGCCAGAACTACACAGAGAAACCCTGTCTCAAAATACTAAAACAAAACAACAAACAAGCAAACAAAAAACACACACTAAGACAAAAGAGGAAACTAAATGCAGTATGACCATGTCTGTGGGAAAAAAAGCCCAGTGAAGTGTTTCAGGGTGTGGTGGTCTGTATGTATCTCTACTCCTAGCTGCTTGGGAGCCTGAGACAGGTGGACTCTTTAGGTCACACCTACACAACATAACAAGACCCCATCTTGAGCAGTTTGAGCAATAAGAAAACAAAAACAAGGAAGTCTAGCATTTAGTTCATACCAGCATACCTACACTAATTCCTCTGTTGTGAGGGACTTACATGGAAATGGTAAGATGTCAGTGTAGGAGGACCCTGGGTACCAGGTACGTGCGAGCTCCATGTGGACAGTGACAATAAAGCTAAAACGAAAGGGTGGATGGAAACTGTAGGAGGAGCCATTATTTCCCCCACTCCTGGGGTCTCTTCCATGCCACCCCCTTCTCTCTGTCTCTCTTTGGAGATAGGATCTCATGTAGCTCAGGCTGACCTTGAACTTAATATGTAGCATGGTCAACCTTGAATTCCTGATCTTCTTGCTTCTACTTCCCAAGTCACAGGTGTGTACTGCATACCCATTTTTTTTTTCCCGAGACAGTGTTTCTCTGCTGCATACCCATTTTAAATCCCATTTCTTTACCCCTAATACACACACTTTGTTACTAAGATTGCTGGAAGTGTTAGATAGAGGTTGCTTTCGAACACAAGCAGTTTAGAAATGGTGGTCCTTGCCACTGAGAAGGCAGATCACGTGTGTCAGGGGCTCATCCTCATCCTGTCTCATGCCATATGCATATATCACAAAACTCATCTTGTTACAGACATCCATGTTGCCCAGGCTGGTTTTGAACCCTGGGCTCAAACAGTCCTCTGGCTTCAGCTTCTGGTGGGGAGATGAAACTGATTGAATCAGCTGTGAGCTGAGGAAGTTTGAGGCACTTCTCATGTGCTAGAATGGCTATGTGGCCAACCAGCTGGTCAAGAACAGGGAGCTTGGGAGCCTGGATGCATGGCGAAGGTGTGTGTGGCATCAGGAAAGATCTCTCAGCCTATGTTTGCTGTTTGTAAACCAGGGCCTCCCTGGGAGTCAGGGAATGAGTAGGGCTGAAGTAGAGCTGTCCTTCATCCCCATGTGGAGGCAGATGAACTCACACTGAAGTCATCATTCCTGCTACTGTCCCAGAAAGTGAGAAAGCTGCCCGCCTCCGCTCTCCCCTCGGCTGCCTCCACTGAGGCTCTTCTGGAACTCCTCAGGCTCTGCACAGTGGAGTGTGGTTCCCTCAGCTCTCACCAACTCCCAGCCAGCTGCCTATGCTGCTGGTGGCTGAGGCCCAGCTGGCCCCCGGGGATCAGGCAGTGGGGGATGTTGGGAGGATGCCTGGGTGGGCAGCCAGGGAGCTCTGGCTTCCTGGGGCCTCCCCGGGTGCTGAGCAGCGTGGCCACTTCCGAAGGCCCCTTTGTTCGCCCCTTTATCCAGAAGAGCGGCTGCAATTGTGCAGGGTACAAAGCCCCCTCGGGCCCTGACTTCCCACCCTTGCCTGTGGCCTGGCTGGGAGCGGGTTTCCCAGGCTCCTGGACCGCAGCCTTCTGCCCCCTCCTAGGCAGCTGGGGACCCACACCCTCTTTCTCTATACCCAACATCTATTCATCTAACCCTCCCTTATCCTCCCCCCCCCCACCCAGTCTGGCCATTCACACAGACCACAGGCCCACTGTTCCTTTGGCACCCATCCCTGGACACACAGAGAGCAGTTCCCAGGCTTAACATTAGGAAGCCCCTCAGAACACGCAGAGCCGTGTGCAGGTGGGTTGGCGCGAAGGGCTGGGTGGGGGACCAGAGCAGATAGAGCGAGGGCAAAGCTAGACGGTAAGTGAGAAGGGTCCTTGTAACTGGATTGACTGCCAAGAGAAAACAGAGAAGGAAGAGGACAACTTCCTCCCCCTCCTCTCTTCTCTGCATCCCTTCTCCTCTCTCCCTCTCTTTTGAAACAAGGTCTCATATAGCCCAGTCTAGCCTCAAAGTCTGTGTGTAGCTGAGGATGGCTTTGAACTTCTGTTCCTCTTGCCTCCAGCTCCTGGATGCTAGGATTACAGGGACCCACCACCACATCTGATTTCACTTGCCACTAGAGGATGGACCTAGGGCCACGGGCACGCTAAGCGAGCACTCTGCCACCTGAGCTACATCCTCAGCCCCTTTCTCCTCCACTGGGCACTAACTAGTGTACAAGCCAAGGTCCACACTGCTACCCCCGCCCCCAGGATTGCCCTCCTAGCAAGCAGCCAAGGCTAAAAGAGGTCAGGTGGCTTCCTCTAGGTATTCCTGTTCTGAAGAGGGATTCAAAGTCCAGTAGGGGTTTTGGCCCTGAGCCTTGGTTATTACCTAGCCCATAGTGAAGAAAGCAAGAATACCGAGGCTGCAGATACCTGGCTTCTGTCCGCCGAGGCTCCCTTGGTGCAGGGAGCATCAGGAAGCTTCTTCTGCTGGTCCCCTTGGGAGTGGCTACTCTTGTCTGTGTTTGAGGGGGGTGGGGGCATTCTAGTCCTTTGGTCTGTCTGGGGAAAAAAGGGAAAGGGAAAGCTGATTGGCCTGCACTGACCTCTTAACTCTCTACCCAAAGAGATTGAGAAAGGCCCTCCTGGGTTCATCCTCACCCCGGGGAACACGTAGCACATAGGGAACAATCATGAAGTCAGTCCACCATTAGTCTTTTTTCCCCTCAGCTAGGATATAAGCTCCAAGAAGGAAGAGTGTTCTTCCTTCTCCGTGGCTAACACAGCCCAAGGGCTGTTGAATAAGTATTTGGGGATTGTTAAATATTCGAATGAATGATGACATGGGCTGGTGAGGTGGTTCAGCATGGAAAGGTACTTTCCCAGAAGACTGATGACCTGAGTTCAATGCCCAGAACCAGCAGGGTGGAAGGAGAGACCCAACTCCTACAAGCTGTCCTCTGACCCCCACCCTCCCCCCACACACTAAATAAAACACAATTAAAAGAAGACAAACATTTGGTATGTAGCCTCCAGGTACAGACTGCTGGGGCTCTTCTGTGAGGAAGAGCCCCCCTCCCACCCTCCTGGGGCAATGCTCAGCAGCCAGTGCGTTTGTGGAGGGAAAATAGTTGCAGGTCCCCAGTCTTGGGGTGCTGGCTGTGCCTGGCTCATGTCTCTATTCTTCAGGTCCTGTGGCACTGGGGTACCCCAAGAAAAGAAAGAGCAGACCATAATGGTTACCTGGCCCTGCCCATGTGCAGGGGCTGGGAAGAAATGTGAGAGTATGGCAGAGGCTCTGGATGCTCTTTGCCTCCCACAGTCCCCAAGTGTCACTCTGGGCTGGCTGTGGTCAAGAGCTGGCCTGGGTGGGAATCACTTGCTCTTTATGACTGGGTTTTGTGAGGTTGTTTGGTGCCTGATTAGATGTGTCTTTCCTGGGAGATGTTATTGGGTTTTAAACTTTGGGAGGACCATAGAGCCGGCAGCAACAGCAGTCCCATGGGTAAGGTAACGACTTGCCTGTTTGCAGTCCCATGGATAAGGTAACAACTTGCCTGTTTGCATTGAATCATCATGAAGACTAAGGGAAGGAAGAACTTGGCAGCAGCACCTCTACTGAGTGGGTTAAAATGAGGCCACTGGCAGTGGCTCCAAGATGTAACTCTAACTCACAAACTGACTTAGTGGAGCCCATTCTGTATGGAGAGACACAAAGGTATAGGGGGTAGAGAGGTGCCTTGGTCCTGCCTCAACGGGATGATGAGACAGACTTAGTAGACTTCCTAGGGGAGGCCTTACCATCTCCGAGGAGCAGATGGGAAGTGGGGAGGAGAGAAGGGAGGGGGAACTTAGGTTGGAATGTAAAAAAATAAATTAATAAATTAAAAAAAAAAAACAAACCTATCCTTGATTGGAAGCTATATGCCTGCAAAGGCTGTATCTGCCTCAAGGGGGCGCTCTTTCCTAATTTTCATGAAACAGCATGACCTGCTGGTGGATGGGACTGCCGCTTGTCTGGAGAGGGGACATTGGTATCTGGAAATCCTCCACAATTCTCTGAAATGAGAGCGCTTTTCAGACCTAGCCAGTTCTCAGAGACAGAGAGAACAGGAAATGCAACCCAACCCGAGTCTATGACCTCTTCATGGACCTGTGCAGAGTCTTTGAAGTTCTGAGCCTTCAACACACACCCAGGGGCCTGCCTGTCACCTGCAGGACTGTCTCCAGCATCTTCTAGATGCTGGGGATCATCCTGCCATCCTCCTGTCCCCGTGTCTGCCCACAGGACCCTCTCTGTACATTTCCCCTGCTTTCAGGTCTGGTGACACAGATAATAAAATTATTATTTCCATCACATTGATGCTGTTTCCTGGTCTAAGTAAGGAGTGTCAAGATAGTGACAGGCTAAAAGCTGCTGATTATTGTGGCTCAAGCCAGGGACCAGTGAAAAGAGCCAGCATCAGAAATAATGTGGCCCAGCTTGTTTTGGGTGCCTAACCCTACAATTAATCAGCATGGAAGGGAAGGGAGGCCTGCCCAGCCCTTACCCTAGGAGGTAGGAGCCTGGCAATTAAAGGGACAAACACTGTCCCCCATCGGGAGGTTGGTGGGTGGACCAGAAGATGGCAAACACAGAGAATAGGGCAGTGTCACCAAGAAATCAGTTTGGGTATTTTGGATTCAAACCCATATTTTTGGTCTGCGGCTGGGGTCTCTGCTCCCAACCCCCTCGAACTCTTAGGATTACCACTGAATCCAATTTAGCAGCCTGCCCTCTGGGGGACTGCGTGAGAACAGATGAGGCAGGCTCCCACCAGGCTCACACACATGCTCAGCCGTTTAATCAGTCTGGCAGGGTGGCTATTTATGAGCAGGATTCCGTTTCTTTTACCCCCAGTCTGAGCAGGCCTGTGAGGAACCGACCTTGCCCTCGAGTAGGCTGGTGAACTTCCCAACTTGTTTGCAAGCTTGTTTTCAAGTTAGGCTCTCACAGGGAGAGGGAGGGTATGAAGGATGCTCCCTGCCGCTCACTTTCCACTATTCACTCATCTGGGCTGATGGTTTTGATGGGGCCTTGCTGTGCTGGAGTGGGGTGGGGTGGGAGCTGACATTCCCACAGCAGCTTCTTGGATGCCCCTTTTGTTGACTGCAGTGTCCTGTTTTCTGGGATAAAGGTACTTTCCATCGACTGGAGTGCAGAGCTAGACCTCCTGGACTGGGCATCCCTGTCTCACAATGACCCTCAATTCGAAGGGTGCTGAGGTCTCTGGGAGCTGTAGTCTTCTGACCCTTAAGCCCCCTGAGGATCAGTAAATCAATCCACTAAAGGAACTTGGTTGTTTTTATCTGACCCTCAATTCAGTTCCCCTACCCCCACCCCAAGTCCCCTTTTGTACAAACACCCTAGGGACTGGGAGCCCAGATAAGACTTAAACTCACAGAGAGGTCAGAGGGGAAGGTCTGGTAATTAACCCGACATCCTAAACAGGCAGTCAGGGGTCAATGGGAGTGGAGGAGTAGGCCGGAGCCTTTGGACTGAGGAGGCCTCCAGGGGCACCCACAGGTGGAATTCCAGCCTCTGCCTAGCTGTCCATCCCTAGGCCTCTGTGCTTTCCACTTCCTGCTAGATAGCCCAAGGCCAGTCTCTGGCTAGGCCTCTTGCAGGGGTGGGACCCCTGCCCCCCACCCATCTGAAGCAGCAGCTGAGTCCCTCCCCCGCTACCCCCCCTGCTCCACTCTACTTTGGGAGGAGAATAACCTGTGATAATTTTTTTCTTCTTTCTGGCAACTAATGGACTCCTTAAATAGCAGAAATTGCGGCCTGTAATTAAGATCTTGCTTTTTAAATGATTGATCATTGTAACCCTTTGAGCAGCATCCTACTTTCCACTCTTCCCACATTGAAATGCAGATCGCTGGCAAAGGAGGGAGGTGCTCCCAAGCCACTGAGGAGCAATTAAACCTTCCCAGCTGTCACTTGGGCCTCGTCTGCCTCCGCGGCCTGTCCAGACGCTGTGGAGAGAGCTTCTGGGCCTCTGCTCTCGGGCGGCGGCGCCAGACTCGCCAGCGGCCTGGCTGGGAGCACCGGGACAGTCTGCCTCCACGCCTGACCCCTGCCCCTGCGTGGCAGCCGGGCTCTGGCTCCTGGGAACTGCTAGGAAAGCAGTCAACCTCTGCGGAACACTTACCGAGGAACTGGAGCAGTCCGACCTCATTCGGTTTCCACAACAGCCAAGAGGAGGAGCTTATCATTTTTGCAAAGAGAGGATTGAGAACACAGATTCACACAGTTGGTGGGTGGCCAGAGCAGGGCCTTAAGCTCTGGTGGATTTAAAACTCAAGCTCAGTTTTCTCTTTTATATCATCCACAGGTCAAGGGCACACTTCATGGGAAAAATCTATGCAATCCCTCACCAGTTTACAAAGGGCTGCTCTGACTGGTCTCTTGTCAGCCAACCTTGCAAACAGGAGCCATCTTGTGTTAGCCAAACCTTCTTCTTCCTTTGATAGGCTCATGAGCTCATGACCTGATTTGTGGGTGGCAGGTTGGGCGAGACTAGACGAGAACTTGGGAACCCCTGAGTCTACACTCTTCATTTACTCCAGAGGATCTGAGGAGGAGCTAGGCAAGATCACACAGGGCCTGTGTCAGCACTTGCTGTGCACCAGATACCTAGCAGGGTCTCCAGGGTCTGTGGCGATGAGGAAGCCTGGAATGTGGTAACACAAAAACAATTCTTGCTTTAAAGAGAACAAAATAGCTTATTCCAGAATAGATACCAATAACCATGATTGGGAGACACGGATGTAGGTTGGTCTGGACAACACGCTCCGTTGTGGACAAGGTTGCATGGTTTTTTTATATAATGTCAGAACAAAAGGACATTGTAAAGCAGTGTTTACGGGCATTGGCTAAGCAAGGGAACCCTGAATGCAGAGTGCAATTCGTCCCCCACCCTTTTAGACAGAGCCTTTTAGCTCAAGCCGGTCTCCAATTTAACACTTATCTGAGGAGGACCTTGAACTTCTAATCCTCCTGCCTCTGCCTTTGCAGTGTTTTCTAGGTGTGCACCATCATGCCCAGTTTCTGCATTGTCAGCAGAAGAAAAAAAAAAAACCCAAACCACATGTTTCTCCCCACAAAGAGAGCAATGGTGCATTCTGGAGCTAAATATGAATGAGGTATAGTGCAGGAAAGGAGGTTCATGTCCCCCAAATTTCATGTTTCAGTGTAGTAACAGTTTCATGAAGTTTTAATAGTAACAGACCAAAGAAAATTATAAACCAAGACACTTTAAAATTCTATGGGTAGAGCCAGGCGTTGGTGGTGCACGCCTTTAATCCCAGCACTTGGGAGGCAGAAGCAGGTGGATCTCTGTGAGTTCAGCCTGGTCTACAGAACGAGTGCCAGGACAGGCTCCAAAGCTACACAGAGAAACCCTGTCTCTGAAAAAAAAAATTCTATTGGTAGAAGGGCTGAAGAGATGGCTCAGTGGTTAAGAGAACTTGCTACTCTTGCACATGGCAGCTCGCAACCATCTGTAACTCCAATTTCAGGAGATCTGACACCCTCTTTGGATGTCCTTGGGCACCAGGCACACCCATAATGCACATACATACAAAGGCCAAACATCTGCACACATAAAATAAAAATAAATAAGTAGAAAAAATATATTGATGGAAACATCAGACAGTTTACAACAAAGCAAGAAATCTCTATTAGAAGCCTGGGAGCTATGGGTCTGATTGTATATCCCCACAGTCAGGATAATTTGGCTCCAGACCAGCAACATTGCAACTCTTCACAAACATTGAAGTACTATTCAGTCTTTTTTTTTTAAATGTTTATTTATTTATTTATTTATTTATTTATTTATTTATTTATGTTCTGTCAGCATGTTTGTCTACATGCCAGAAGAGGGCACCAGATCTCATTATAGATGGTTGTGAGCCACCATGTGGTTGCTGGGAATTGAACTCAGGACCTCTGGAAGAGCATCTCTTAACCTCTGAGCCATCTCTCTAGCCCCCTACTATTCAATCTGAAAGAATGTTTGAAATAAGTGAGACCTCCTTCCCCACCTTTTTTTCTGAGAACTCCAGTGTATACAGTGTTGGAGACCAGACCTGGGACTTGTTCAGGCCAGCCAAGCACTCCATAACTGAGCCGCCGAACTGGATTCTGATGATATCTGGCATCACTTAGCTTCAGCGTCAGTGGAGGATGGACATCTGCTAGGTTTGCAGAACACTTGAGAAGCTTTATTTTACTAGTCATGGGGCTGTTGAGGTCGATGGTGGGGGGCTTGCGGTGAGTTCTAAAAGTCTAGCGCTCAAGAGGAATGGATATCAAAAGTTCAAGACTAGCCTGGCCTGTATCACAAGGCTGGGGTCAGTCTGAGCTGCACATTGAGACCCTGTCTCCAGAGTGAATAAGTAAATAGGTAATAGTGGCAGGGTCAGAGGCTGGAGTCACTAACAAGGACTAAAGAGGTGCAGGATTAGCTCTCCATCTGCAGCATCCCCCATCTCCATGGACAGGACGTCTGTCAGTCATCAGTCTGTGAGGCAGACGTGGCTTC
The DNA here is from genome assembly GCF_003668045.3 of Cricetulus griseus. Taxonomy (NCBI): domain Eukaryota; kingdom Metazoa; phylum Chordata; class Mammalia; order Rodentia; family Cricetidae; genus Cricetulus; species Cricetulus griseus. Next base: position 118,025,685 of record NC_048596.1, on the reverse strand, counting down.
TTCAGAGGAGCTCACAGAAGACACACTTCTTCCTTTCCAGTGGTTCTCAACCTTCCAAATGCTGCGACCTTTTAATACAGTTTGTCACGCTGTGGTGACCCTCCAACCATAAAATTATTTCATTACTTCTTCATGACTATAATTTAGCTACTGTTATGAATCACAATATAAACATCTGATATGCAACCCCAAAGGGTTTGGGACCCATGGGTTGAAAACCGCTGCTTAGACTCTGCTGGCGCACTTTCCCAGGAAGAGAGTGGGTGGATAATCGGACTTCATGAATGTTGTTTGTGCAGTTGTATAGATTCTGTTGGGATGTGCTGGACTAGAGGCCTGCAAGGCCTGTGCCTTGAAAACCAAACTGAGATGTGTGCAGAGATTAGCATGGGCCCTGGGCCAGGGCAGGGGAACAGGACTAGCCAGCATGTTGCCAAGGGAAATCCTCTTCTAAGCAGCTAACCTACTTCTGGGAATTTACCCTGTACTTGAATTTAACTGAACCATGTGCAGAATTATTTGTTGTTGTGATATTTGTGAAAGAAACACATAAACACGCCTCAAGAACACGCCTCAAGAGAGAAAGACCAATGCTAGGCCAGGAAGCTCTGTAGGCAAATATCCCAAGGAGTCCTAGGACCCTGGGTCATGATGATGATGATGGTGGTGATGATGGTGATGATGGTGGTGGTGATGGTGATGATGGTGGTGATGATGGTGATGATGGTGGTGGTTATGGTGAAGATGGTGGTGGTTATGGTGATGATGGTGGTGGTTATGGTGAATGGTGGTGGATGGTGGATGGTGGTGATGATGGTGATGATGGTGGTGGTTATGGTGAAGATGGTGGTGGTTATGGTGATGATGGTGGTGGTTATGGTGAAGATGGTGGTGGTTATGGTGATGATGGTGATGATGGTGGTGGTGAAGAACAACAACAAAAGGAGTGGGAGAAGGAAAAGAGGAGAAGGAAGAAGAGAGAAAAGAGGGAAAGGAGGAGGAAGAAGAGGGGAAGGGTACAGCATGGCATATAGCCTTTTGTGTATAAATAAAGAATAAATAAGAATCATGTTTGAGACATCACAGTGGTACATGTTTCTATTCTCAGCACTTGGAAGGCCAGAGTAGGTTCACCAAGAGTTTGAGTCCAGTCCTTTTTATCAGACTAACAACAAGCTAAATATAAATGATCTCATACACCCTCATTGATCTCGTATATACTTAGATGTTCCCATAAATGTCATCTGCCTCCAGATAATAGTCCTCATTCTCGAAGATTGTACACACCCACCTCAGTGGGTACAGTTATGGAAAGTATATTTCTCCATGTAGGACCAATGATAATCTATGGCCTGGATGTGTGACTATCCCTGGCAGAGATGTCCCAGCTTCCTTGGTCTCTTCCTATGCACTTCCTATGAACAGTATACACACACACACATAGAGAGAGAGAGAGACAGAGAGAGACACAGAGAGAGAGAGCGCTTGACTGAGCCATTCCACCCATCACAGAGTCTGAGTCATAGTTTAGAAAAGGGACCTATGAGTGGCAGGTGTACACTCAGGGGAGAGAGAATTGGTGGAAAGCAGGGGGCCAGGCCATAGCTTTCTGCAGTACTGGTCTCAAGTAGGCAATGTGGCTCCGCATTCCTGGGGACTTAATAAACTCTAAAAGCAAGAAGCCTGCATTGTCCCCAGCTCTGTCTAGTTTCCAGTGAGCCAGATGTGCTCCAGGCTATGACCTTCACTTGGTTGGCAAGTCTAGAAACTGAGGCACAGAGAGATGTGTTGACTGGCCCAAGTCTCACAGCTGTAAGTGGCAGAGATAGAGTCATATCAGGAAGGCTGGTCCAGGCTATGATCTGTCTCCTCCGATCAGCTGATGTTATGCCTTTACATGGTGGGGATTCTCTTGGTACTCAGGGGCCTTTGAGGTATTTGCTCATGAACACATCTCCCCAGAGACAGATGCATTGAAAGGTTCTTAGGAGCATGAGGGTCATCAGTATAGAATCTTCTGTCCACTCCCAGAGGTGGCACACTGACTTTAGCTTAGGATATGACATAGGGCTTGAAGGATCAGTGGTCAGGCTCTACAGGGCATCCTGAAGGACTACCCTCTAAGAAACATGAAGGCCCAAGGTGGCCTGGGGAATGAGTCTCCTGGAGCAGAAGATATGAGGGATAGGAGTTTAGGAAAAGACAGCCCAGTTCTCTGTGTCCTGACCTACAATTCCATGCCCATCACGGCTGCATTGCCTTCTCCCATTTGCTCCATGCCAGTGGTCCAACCCTTACATCACCGTGCAAGACAGGAACACGGATTCCCAGATATCCCACTGTACTGGGTTAGAGTATTTGGGCTGCAAGTAATCCATAGAAAGAGACTTACATAGCCCAACTGTATTTACCTCATGCATCTAGAGAGGAGTGATTCAGGGTTGGTCCATGGCTGTTATGTCAGAGATCAAGTTCAGCTTTCAGTAGCACTTGGCTATGAGCCTTAGATACTCCCAATGGCTGTTTCTTCAACAATGCATTACACAAGCCCACAAGAGCTAGAATAGCTCGACCATTCTAACTGGTATCTAACAAAGGCACAGAGCCACTTTGGCCCCATCAACAGCCTGTGAAGAAATCTGCCTGACACAGGGATTCCAATGATCCCCTACCCCAGATTGCACTGCCCTGCTCCAGGACACCTTCTGCAAGTGGACTGTGGCTAGCCTTGCCCATTCCACCGTCCCTAGGTTGGATAAATGCCAGGGCTGCCTATGGAAGACACAAATTAAGTTGCTGAAGGCAACCTCAACCCAGCCTGGAAATACCTCCAGAGGTGAAAGGATGCTCTTCTCAGGCATCTTCATTCACCTGGATTGACATTTCACAATCCTCTGCAGCTCTGCCCTGAGGGACACCAAATGCTCCCATGCCCAGCCCAGGCAGCTTCTTTGTGCCACCCTGTCTCATCCAGCCGACAATGGTGTTGGAGCTGCCTGGGACAAACAGAGCTGTACACAGATGCTGCCTGTGGTACCTACCTCCTGGGGTCCCTTATCTAAGCCAGTGCCAGCCTAGGCCTCTCCAGGTAACATGGGCTGCAGGCATAGCCACTGCAAGAGAAAGGGTAGCACTGGGCAGGCCGGCCTGAGCAGGATTCAGTAAACTGAATTTTCTCCCCACCTCCTTGCCCAGAGGTCAGAAGAGAGTGGGTTACCCGGATTCCTTCCCTTGGCTCCCTGATGCAGTTCTGTCTGCAGCCCACTGCTGGCTTCTGCTGTCACTTGTCATGGCAGAGCTGTCTTGTCTCCAATGATTGCAGTTCCTGCTTACCCTGACCCTCTGTTTTCCCAGCGGAGGTGGCAGTGACAACTTAATGGCAGTCTGTGCTGGTGCCCTCAGGGTGCTTTGACCTTCCCTCTGGGCTTGACATGATCCCACAGCACTCCTCAGAGAGGGCCAGAAGGAGGGAAGGAATGAAAAGAGAGAGAGAGAAAGAGACAGAGAGAGACAGAGAGAGGAGGTAGGCAGAGGAAGAACCTCTCAGAATGGCATTTATTTTATACAGACAGACTTAGCTAAATTACATGGAATGAGTCACCCTCAAAGTGTTTTAAAATGAAAAATCTGGCAGAGTGGTGGTGTCACACGTCTTTGATCCCAGCACTCAGGAGTCAGAGGCAGGCAGATCTCAGTGAGTTCAAGGCCAGTGTGGTCTACAGAGTGAGTTTCAGGACAGCCACAGCTACAGAGTAAAACCTGTCTCAAAAAAGAAAAAGGAAAAGGAAAAGGAAATTTCTGTAGGTGCCAGGATGGCAGAGTGTTTGCCTAGCATGTATGAAGCCCTGGGCTCAATTTCCAGTGTCATATTACCTGACCAGTCATGGTGGCACATGCCCGTCCTCCCAACACTGTGGGAGAGAGACAAAAGGACCAGAAATTTAAAGTCACCCTCAACTACACATCAATTTTGAGGCTAGCTGGGCTACATGAGTCCTTGTTTCAGAAACACCTGTAAAACTGATGAAGGCTGGAGAGATGAGATGCTCAGAGTGGAAGAGCAGTTTCTGCTTTTCCACAGGACCAGAGTTCGGTTCCCAACACCCACATCAAGCGGCTCACAGCCGTCTCCTCCAGCTCCAGAGCATTTGATGGGCACTCATGGGCGCTAGCACTCACATGCACTAATCCACATACAGACACAATCACCAACGCATAAGTTAAATATAGTAGTAACAATAAATCTTTAAAAAGTAGGAGTTGATGAGATGGCTCCATGGGTAAAAAGGCTTGCTGTGCAAGTCTGAAGATCTGAGTTCAATTCCTGGAACACATAGCAGAAGGAGGGAATCAACTCTTTTTTCTTTCTTTCTTTCTTTCTTAAAGATTTTATTTATTTATTATGTATACAACATTCTGATTCCATGTATATCTGCACACCAGAAGAGGGCACCAGATCTCATTATAGATGATTGTGAGCCACCATGTGGTTGCTAGGAATTGAACTCAGGACCTCTGGAAGAGCAGTCAGTGCTCTTAACCTCTGAGCCATCTCTCCAGCCCTTTTTTTTTTTTTTTTTTTTTTTTTGGTTTTTGAAACAGGGTCTCTCTACATAGACTTGGCTGTCCTAGAACTCAATCTGTAGACCAAGCTGGCCTTGAATTCACATAGATCTGCCTGCCCCTGCTTCCTAAATGCTTCGATTAAGGGCATGTGCCACCATGCCTGGCCAAAGAGCCAACTCCTGAAAGTTGTCCTCTGACCTTCACATACTCACTGTGGTACATGCACGCCTCCCCCCAACAAAAAATACTGTACAAGTACATACGAAAAACTCTCTCTCATGTATATTGCATGAATCTATTATACATTACTACTGAGACTTGTATATATGAGTCATATGTCCTAGCTTGCTGGGAAATTTTAAATCCCACTAAACGTAATTCTGATTACATAGTTGTATCCTTGAGGGATCGATTCAGGAGTCCTCCACAGATCTCCGCATCTGTAGGAGATCTGATCCCTTCTATAAAATGACATCATATTTGCATAGAACCCCCCCCCCCAAGACCTGTGTATTTTAAATGGTCTCTAGATGACTTACCCAACACAATGTAAATGCTATGGACACCAGTTGTTTCATTGCTTAGGAAATACTGACCAGGAAAATAAAAATTCTGTATTCAGTACAGACAATTTGCTACCTGTAGGGATTGACTGGATCTTCCAGTATGGAACCTGAGGATTCAGAAAGCCAACTGTTCCGGAAGTTGTTTTGAGTATTGACTCTAATTCCCACAGAAGGTTAAGACTTCACAGCATCAAACCCGACTCTTGTAGGAGACAGGCTTGAGTAGTGGAGGTATCTATTGAGGGGACACAGCAGGGCTTCCTGATGGGGCTCCATGATATGTAGGAAATGGCTTCCCCAGGAAGGGGGCGGGGAGATGTTGGCTTAAATTCTGAGTAGGAAGAAGAGTGGCTATGAGTGGAAGCCATTTCCTCATTTGTTCTTACAACTTGGGGAAGCCTGATTTCAAAGTCTGCCCCTGCCACATTGTGAATAAGTGAGCTTGGGCCATTTGCCTCTCTCTGAGAACACACAGCAGCCATTTCTGTGTTGTCCTTCGTGTCAGAGCCTGCTTTTGTCCCTGTTCCAAGGAAGGAGAATCCTGCTGTAGCCTTATGATAGCCTCAGGGAGAAGGTTCTAGAAGGTGTAAGTCATTTACAGGGACCACAATTCCTACACCAACTGATTTAGACAGTGAATGATATGTGCCCTTAGCACTGTTGTTTATGGCAGTCTCACTACCTCAAAACTGAAAATGATGGCTGAAAAGTGTTTGCCCAGCACATCTGTCATTGGTTTAGGTCAGACTTGACCAAAGGACCCAATTCACAGGACCTGCCCTCATGGCTAGTCACAGCCTAGGAATGTGAGCCTGGGTCCCTGACTACTCCAATATAGTGTCTGGGGTCTAAGAACCAGAGGTAGAAGTGGACAGTCTCCTAAAATGTAGGCTCGCAAACCAGCCCAGTGGCATTGTTCTACTCTGTGAGCCAAGTGATCACCTCACTGGTTCATCAGCCTTACTGCTCAAAGGGAAGAATGTCAATGGAGTTGGAGGCCATGGTTTAGATGTTTCAGAGCCAATGAAACAGAGAGAAGTGGGCTGAGGAGAGTCCTGGGACAGGCTTCTTCTTTGTTCTCAAAGGAAGCAGAGCCATAAACTTAACTGAGTCACAACTATGAGGCCATCGTGACAGATAAGCTAATCCTGTGAGGAACATGTCTTATTCTTCACAAAGATGCTCTCACTTGCACAAAATTCAGAGGAAAGAGGGACCCCACGAACTATCTCCTTACAGCTGTTTTATGTAGGAGGATAACAAACATGGCTAGATGACTTACAGTTATGTGACATACTTAACATTTCCACAATGTCAATAATTGGTGGGAAAACTCAAAGTTAAGACATCAGTCCTTCCCAAAGTGAGACATACTCAACACAATGCCACCGTGATTAGAACTTAGAAGCAGATCACAACATTTTCCAGAAGTCACTGTGAGATCTGGAAGTGTGGCTCAGTGGAGAGAGCTGCCTACCAAGTGTGTCTGAATTCCACCTACTGGGGAAGAAAAGAGGGGGAAGGCAGAAGGAAGAAGGAGGGAGGGAGAGAAGAGAGAAGGAAGAAGAGGGGGAGAGGGAGGGAGAGAGAGGAGAGTACGGGAAGGGAGATGAGGAGAGGAAGAGAGACAATAAATGAGAAAAAATCTTGAAGGGAAATGTTCTCACAGGATGTAAAACCAAATAGAAAGGGTCATATAGTAGAAGAAACTGAAAACAAGTCAAATGTTTCCCAATGGGAAATTAGTAAATTAGGGCAATGTTCTCTAACCTGTCGTGCCTAGGGATTAACAGTAGTCTGGTTAAACCCAAATTGTCCATCTCCATTCTCAGAGTTTTGACTTTGCAGGTTGGAGAAGTGGGAGCCATGATTTCCACAGGTTTTCTGTTATTCAGAATACCACCAAAAGGACACATTAATGATTGTGTAGGGTTGATTGGAAACATCAAATAAGGTCATGCCTGGGCATGGCAGTGCACAATCCCAGCACCTGGGAGATGGCGGTAGGAGGATCAGCAACTCAAGGCCATCCTCAGCTACATAGTTCCAGGTCAGCCCAGGATGCATGAGCTCTAATGAGAACAGACAGGCGAATGAATGGTCTTTCCAGCCCTAGATGCATAGTGAGGCTCTTCCACCCAGCCTTGGCACGTGATACTTACTCTGGAAGCCTGAGCTGGATTATAGGGAAAATACTGTGAGGGAGGTGTCAGATTCCTTGACTTCCAGGGGTTCAGACGCTGTATAAGAGACAAGAAAAGCAAAAGGATGAATCTGCTGACTAACACAACTGAACCCTAGTGATGGCTGGCATCAGGCAAGGCAGGGCTGTCACTCAAAAGATGCCAATCAGTTTCCTTTTCTGTGTGTCTTGGGTCTTCTCTTCTGTGACCCAGTTGTACTGATTCCTCCACGCAGTAAGGAAACATAGGGTTTGCCAACCATAAGGCTTACCACCAGAGCAAGGCTAGAGAAAACAGAAAAGCCCCCGCTTCCCTCTGCTTGCATCTACAAAGTCCTCGGAAAGGGGCCACATTGGTTTTGCTTACCTACTCCCTATTGATCAGAAACAAGTCACAGTTTCTACCCAAGCAAACAGGAGATGGGGTTTGAAAATGGCTCGAAAACCAGGAAGTAGTTTGAGGAGGGAAGGAGATAGCTCAAATATCTGCCTTGTGTCTATGTGTGAATATGTGTTATAATGTACACATGCTCCTTGACTTTGAGTTGCAACCTGATAGTCCCATCGTGTATGGAAAATATTGTTAAGTTAAAACTGCAGGTAGTAGGGCCAGAGAGAAGGCTCAGCAGTTAGGAGCATTGGATGCTCTTCCAGAGGACCGGGGTTCAATTCCCAATGCCCATACGGAGAGTAATTCCGGTTCCAGGGAACACACTTTCTTCTGGACTCTGCAGGCACCAGGCATGAGTGTGGTGCACAGACACACATGCTGGCAAGCCAATCATACATACATGTAAAGTTAAAAAATGAAGTTCACTTAGGGCTTGGGAGATGGCTAAGTGAGAAAAAACAATTGTTGCACAAGCATGAGGACCAGAGTTTGAATACCCAGAAGCCACATAAAAGCTTGGTACAACAACACACATCTGTAATCTCAGCCCTGAGAATGGATCTAGCATGATGCTCACTCACTATTCAGCCAGGAGAGCCAAAATAGCCAGGTTCAGTGAGAGACCCTCTCACAAAACAAAACAAACTCAAAGAAGACATCCCAACACCAAGCCCTGGCCTCCAGACACACCCATCGCCCATGGCTAGTGCATATAAACAAACATGTATACTTGCACGGTCATGTGCACACACATGGAAAAAAACCCCAAGTCAAACAAAAAGTGTTAAATGCATTTATGGGGCTGTGGTCACAGTATAGCTATGCTGTGAAGGAGCCACTGTTTCCCCCCCGGGAGTTCCCCACTCACAGCCATTGCCCAGCACCCAAAGAGCATATTGCTACTTTGAGGGGAAAGTGCAGCTTTTACTCACAGGGTTTGATTTTTCTTATGATCAAAAAGTAAAAAAACAAACAAAACAAAACAAAAAACAAAAACAAGAAAAACAAAAACCTGTAAAATCATCTGTATATATATGCATGTTTATTAAACACTTCATTCCTGGACACATGGGGAAGGGCCTAGGCCTGGCCCAGGATGATGTGGTAGACTTTGGGGAGCCCCTTTTGAGGGCCTTACCCTGCCTGGGGAGTGGAGGGGGGATGGCTAGGGGCAGGTGGGATGTTGGGGGGAGGGGAGGGAGAGGGAGAAGGGATTGACATCTGAAGCAAGCTTGTTACTAATTTGAACTAATAAAATAAAATAAAAATAAAAAACACTTCATAGAACACATAATCTTTCCTTTTAAGATTTATTTTATTTTTAATTATGTGTGTTTGTGTATGTGGGGGTATGCACACGTGAGTACAGGTGCCTTCAGAGGTCAGTAGAGGCTTCTGGGTCCCATGAAACTGGGGCAGGCAGTTGTAGGCTGCCCAACATGGGTTCTGAGAACTGAAGCCACATCCTCTGGAAAAAGCAGTAAGCCCTCTTAACTGCTGAGCTGTCTCCGCATATAATCTTGACCTACACAAACAGTCGTGGGCCATCAGTGTGACGTCCATCTGTGCTGTTAACATTCGTCACCCAGCTACCCACCATACGCTAATTATCCCTTTAATGTTAGCTCACGACTGACTCCAAAGTCCACATGTTATGGATGAGGACCTGGAAACTCAGGGAAGTAAGGAGACCTGCCCAAGATCAAAATAGTAAGTACAGGAAAAGGTACATTTGAACGTAAGTCTGCCTGACACACCTACTCTTTTCCCAAGGAGACAAGAATCACATTTTATATGCAGTCTAGTGAAGTTAGCTGTCTCTGTGTTCACCTTTATTTGAGCAGTCCCTGTGACACTTGTGCTGTCCCAATCCAAGTAAGATTTCAGTTCCTGCCCTTTCCTTTGTTCCTGTTCAGAGAGTAGTCTGCTCTACCCACAGCCATCCTACTATATGGGCTTCCTGCAAGGCAGATGCAGCCTTCCTTCCCACATTCTTAGCTCCTGCTCCCCAAAGCCTAGGCCTCCAGGAGAGTTGAGAAGGTGGAAGCACAAAGTCATGATGCCTTTGGATGCTGAACAGGGTGTTCTCTTTTCCCCACAACAAAGAGAAAGAGGGCAAAGAAAAGAAAGGATCATAGACTCACCGAGTGTTGCTTCTTAGACTTTTTGTTTGTTTTTGTTTTTTTGAGACAGGGTTTCTCTGTGTAACAGCCCTGGCTGTCTTGGAACTCACACTATAGACAAGGCTGGCCTCGAACTCACAGACATCTGCCTGCCTCTGACTCCCGAGTGCTGGAATTAAAGGCGTATGCCACCAACGTCTGCTGTTTCTTAGAATCTGGGAACTAGGACCCATAAAGGCTTACAACTTTGAGCTGTCTTTTTTTTTTTTTTAAGATTTTATTTATTTATTATGCAGACAACATTCTGCTTCCATGTATATCTGTACACCAGAAGAGGGCACCAGATCTCATAACGGATGGTTGTGAGCCACCATGTAGTTGCTTGAAATTGAACTCAGGTCCTCTGGAAGAGCAGCCAGTGCTCTTAATCTCTGAGCCATCTCTCCAGCCCCTTGAGCTGTCTTTCTAAACCACAATCCCCTTTCTAAGCTCTTCCTGTGACTCCCCCGCCACTGGAAGTCGGTGTATTTATCAGAATACCAGCTTGACAGCTGTTTGGGGAGGGCAAAAAATATAGTTCATAAATAACTAAAAGCATTTTTCTCTTAGGTAAAAATCTGTTTTTTTTCTAAACATACACTTTTATTTATTTATTTATTTTATGTGCATTCGTGTTTTGCCTTCATGTTTGTCTGTGTGAAGGAATCCTGGAACTGGGGTTACAGACAATTATGAGCTGCCATGTGGGTGTTGGGAATTGAACCCAGGTCCTCTGGAAGAGCAGCCAGTGCTCTTAACCACTGAGCAATCTCTCCCTAAATCTGGGCATTTTTACTTAATAATATTGGAATAGTAGCCCTGGGAGCTAAAAAAAAAAACAAAAAACAAAAAATAAAACCATTTTTTTTAGTGCATTTGTGTGTCAGTGGGCACACATCAGAGGATAACTTGAAGAAGTTGTGCTCTCCTTCCACCATATGGGCCCGGAAGATCAAGTCAGGTCATCAGGCTTAATGGCAAGTGCCTTTACCCACTGAGCCATCTCACTAGCCCTGACTCTTTCCATCTTGTTGCTCTTCCATGGAGCTTCCTTCCTGAAGTGGGACATGGTGTTCTTACTTCTCACTAGCCAGAACTTGGCCATATGATTACAAGAGAGCCACAGAGGAGGCTGGGAAATGTAGTTTTATAATGAGAGGCCATGTACCCACATAGTGAGACAACCAGTATTCTCTTTATTAGTTGGCCATGGTGACATTGAGTCTCAGAAATGATAAAGCCCCATAGCCTTGGCTCTGTATCTTTGTTTAAGAGGTTCTGAGCCATATACGGTGGCTTTACTTCTGTTGGCATTTTTAAGAAACAAATAAGGGGTATGCTAGGGCCAAACAACTCATGCCCAAGTGCGTGAGGAAGCAAGGCAAAGAGGTTAGGCAAAGATGATCCTACCAGCTATTCTTTGCCCAAAGCAAGCTCAAGAATGACAGTCTTATCCTCTTATTTACTTACTGCCCATCACTCTCATTAGCCAGTTCTGTGGTTATTTTCTTCCCCAACTCGAAGCATAGCTTTTTACTTCTTTGACTATAAGGTGACAAGGGTTTCTAGGTTGAAGAAAGGACTTCTAAGTTGCATCAGGGGCCTCTGCTCTTCTAGCTAGTGAGTCTACTCTAAAATCAAGGAGACAGGCTAGCTGGGCATGGTGGCACACTCTTTTAATTCCTGCACTCAGGAAGCAGAGGCAGGTGGATCTCTGAGTTTGAGGCCTGGTCCATAGAAAGAGTTCTAGGACAATCAGGGGTACACAGAGAAACCCTGACTTGCAAAACAAGGAGAAATGATGTAGGTATTAGGTTCACATCCTGTAAGTACTGCTTTACAATGCCCAAGCTAATCAACACACCCATTGCCTTCTTTCACAGCCTGCCATCTGTCTTCACAGCTGGCATGGTGATGACCTAAGTTGGTCCTGGGAGAGCATCATACAATGACATCTCTGCTATCTTTGACCTTAGTCTCCGAACACAGATGAGCTAAATCTATCCTTCCCCCCACTCTATCTGTCACTCTTTCATTCAACAAGTATTGATCAAGCTCCATCATATGCCAGGCTCAGCCTTACCAGACAAGATACCTGTCCTGGTAGAGTACACATCCCCTGGAGAGATTGACAGGTGGCTAACCACACAAAGAAATACACTATACTACACACTTGACAAACACTGTGAAGAAAAGGCAAGGGTAGGGAGAATAGAAGCTGTAATGGGGCATGACATACAGAACATTCTAGGCCAGTGGTTCTCAACCTCCCTAATGCTGTGACCCTTTAATATAGTTCCTCCTATTGTGGTGACCCCCCCACCATAAAGTTATCTCATTGCTACTTCATAACTGTAATTTTGCTATTGTTATGAATTTTAATGTAAACAGATGATATGAAACTTCAAAGAGGTCAGGATCCACAGGTTGAGAACCACTGTTTTTGGCAAAGGACACAGCTTAAGCAAAGCTTTTGAGAAAGAAGTGAGCGTGGCTGACTTGCAGGACTGGATAGAGCCAAGGCTGTGTACTTCATGGCAGTGATTGGAGAGTGTGGTTCTCAATCACAGGACTACTCTCTTCCCTCCAGCCTTGCTGTAAGATCAAATTCGCCTCTGGGGAGGGAAGTTTCTGTCTTTCTTTCTGGCCTCATAATTTCTGAGCTAGATATTCTCTCGCCTCCCAGAATCTGGTTCCCTCACCCACAAACAATCCTTTGACTTAAAATTTCCTACTGGTCCTTCAGGACCTGGCTTGAATGTGGTTGGATGCCAAGCTGGATATTCTGCCCTCATGTTCAGATCCATGGGTTCCTGTCAGGAGGGATGAGTAGGAAGCCAGAGGTGTGCTACCCAGTTAGCTTTAGGGTCTTGGAACACTTATTCAGCCCTTCTCTGTTTTGAAGGGAAGAATGAATCCATGTAGTGAGACAGGACAGAGAGACAGCAGCTCAGATCTTTGCTGCTCACCTATGTATGAGCTGTGGCTTTGGGCAGATCACTTAGCTTCTCTGACTGTGTTCTGGATTGTGAATTAGGACCCATGGAATACTTACAGTTTCAGTCATAAAGGCTCAAGAAAACAGCAAGAACTTTCTCCAAGTCTCCATGCACCTCTAAATCTGCCTGACCCCATCAGTCCCACCAAGTGGGACTCATCCTTCAGAACTCCAGCTCCCAGCTCCCCTGTCTCCAACAAATTGGTCAAGCCTTAGCCTGCCCTGCAAGAGAGCCAGCCAGCCGCCGCCTGCCCAGTTTCATGGAGGTCTCCTAGGGATGCCTCGCCTGTCCAATCCTCTCTCCATGGTCTCCTTCCCATCGTCAATTTCACCCATCAGTTCAGTTCTTCCCAGAGGACAATCTAGACTGGAAGCTTCTGGAATGTGTTAAATAAAGGCCCCTGCAGGAAAGGCTGGAGAGGTAGTTCAGTGGATTCTATAATGTGGGTCCTGGGTTCCACAGTCAGTAGTAGGAATGTGAGGGGAGAACCCTAGACAAGTGAGGGGGCCCTAGAAGCCCAGACACCCCATATCCCTGCCCTGCCTGCTCCCTGGAGAAAGGTCCCAGTCCCTCCTATTTTTCCCAGCCAGGAATCCTGCTGGTTCCCACATTACCACATGAATGGGGCACATGCCCCCCTGTCCACTTGAGCAAACAATTTGGCTAGCAAATTGACATAATTACCAAAGACTGGGAAGAAAGAAGCCCCCACCCCTTGGCCCCCCAGAGGGTGGCTCCTGCAGAGTTCCTCCAGGGCTTTGTAGGCTGGGGCGCTCAGGGCTGATTAGGGACCTTGTGGCCTTTTCAAGAGCCCTAAGTGATTGGTCCCCTTAATCTGATTACAATTTGCAGAGCCCCTCCAGCCGCCTCTGAAGGGCTGCTCTTGAGCACCCTGCTCGATCAGCCCTCAAGTACACACACACACACACACACACACACACACACACACACACTGATATATTAGGCTGCCTATTTTTAAAGCGTCCTACATACATACCACACCCAAGCCAGAGCAGCTGTGCACACTCCTTCAGGCGTAACTAACTACTCATCACCCACCCATCCCTCCTCCAGGTGGCCTCCTCAGCACCCAGGACCAGGCTGCAGGACCCCATCAAGGACAGACTGTCTTCCCAGCAGCTTTGTCTGGGCTCCTGGGCCTGGCTCCCAGGGGATTAGGCTCAGCAGGCAATCTGGACACAGAGCTGGCTGCTCCAGCCCCCGCCTGGGAATTCAGCTCATGGCAGTCAATGGTCCAGGCACTCCATATCCAATTGGGAGCTCTTAATTCCCTTGGCCCAGCGACAATAGTGCCTTTTCCCATCCTTGCTGCTGCCTGTCACTAGCCTCAGCCTGGCCCCCTACCCCCAGTGTTTCTCTACTGTAGCTAAGTGCCCCTTCTCCAGAGCACAGGGCTTGTATACATGTGTGGGACCCTCCAGGGTCACCTCTGGCTTGATGCACCATCCTTGGGAAACCCCAGCCTGGAAACCCAATAAGATTAGTGGTTCCATGTAGGAACCCCACTCAGTTCAGACCATCCTGAAAATGAGGAGGCCTGGAATCAGAGTCTGGAACAAGTGACTAGAGACATTCGTCAGAATCAGAGGCCCATGTCTCACCGTAGGCTACCTTTAAGAACACTCTTACTTAGTGGGGAGGTGGGGGTGCACGCCTTTAATCCCAGCACTCAGGAGGCAGAGGCAGGCAGATCTCTGATTTTGAGGCCAGCCTGGTCTATTGAGTGGGTTCCAAGACAGCCAAGACTACACTGGAGAAATACTGTCTTGAAAAACAAACAAAAAAGAACACTAATACTTGGGAGCCTGAAGCAGGCTAGCTAGATATGGAATTCCAGGCCAATCTGAGTTTTATAGGGAGACCTTCTCTCCCTATTCCACCACAGTGACCTTAAAAGTAGGGTGTTAGGGTCTCTCGGTCTCAGTTTCCCCACCAGTGGTAAACCTGGATGTCTACAGCCATTCTCTCAGGGTCCACGGAAAGTTAAATGACTGGGCGGGCGAGAGAGGTCTTCAGCATAGTGCCCAGCTTGGCACTCAGTGCTCACAGGTGAGGGGACCTGAAGCACATCCATAGGACATTGGCAGGGCAGCCCTGGTGGACCTGCAAGCTCCCTGGGAACCTTCACAGTCCAATTTTCTGGTACAGTGCCCTAGCCCCTAGCGCTGTGAGAGCTCATTCCTGTTCACATCACGTTAAGGCGACCTCTGTCCAGCTCGCTCCCAGAAAGGGATTGGGCACCTCTTTCAAGGCAGCCTGATGTTGCCCGGGGGCGGAAGCTTGTCAGTCGCTGTCCTCGGTGCCCAAGTCCTGTGATGGGGGATGGGGGGGGGAGCGTCACACCACAGTTCCCTCAAAGCCTGGCCCACCATTGGTCTTTAGCAGTTTGGGAGACCCGGGATGTGACCCACTAGAGAATCATGCTCCCTCCACTCCAAGGGCACCCCTGCACCCCTAGTGGATCATGACCCTGTATTCTTCGTAGATACCCTCCCAGGCTCCCTGCACCCCACCATCGGTCCTGCCCCTCCCAGACCCCAAGCCCATCCCTTGCGCCCCTCCCACACCTCGCCCCTGCACTCTGCCACCTGCACCCCATTTTTGTCCCCTCTCAGACTCCACCTCTGCACCTCACCACCTGCGCCCCTCCCACATCCCGCCCCTGCACCCCGCCCTGGCCCTGCAGGGACCCTCTCTGGGCGGGACCGTTCGGCCGTGGGGGAGGGGCCGGCCGATCAGCTGGAATCAAAGCCGCCGCCCCCGGCCCCCCTCGCCACCCCGTCCCCCTGCCGAGCCGCCGCGCACCTCCTCCTTTGTCACAATGTTTTTCAATCCGGTGAAGCAAACTGTCCAATTAGAGCCGGGGCCTCCGGCTTCCATCTTTGCCGACGTTTAATTAACATGCTCCTCTTGGCAGCTGCTGACAAGTTCCAGAAACAGGTTGTAAAGGGTTTTTGTCTTTACCCAGCATGGAAAATAAGGGGTGTTACATCGCGGAACATGAATAGGTGGCACTTCAGCTTCCTCCTTCTCTCCTCCCCCTCCCCCTGCTCTGCAAAGGGGAACGGGAGCCCTGAGTATTCGTGTATGCGCGTGTATGTGTGTGTGTGTGTGAATTGCCAAGGAGGCGGGGAGAGCTAGTCGGAGGCAGGAGAGACCTTCCTCTCTTTATCCCTTCCTTCCCAGGAACCTTTGCTCCACAAAAGGTTTGGGTTTCTTTGCTCTTTAGCCGGCACACTTTTCCCTCACCTCTTGATGCCTGTCCGCGAGTTTGCCCATGCTACCCCCTAGTTACTCTTGGCGTACTTCCTATTCATCCTCCACAACCCGGGCCATCAGGGTACCACCTAGTCACAGACTGCCTTTCCAAGCACTCCTGTCGTAGTCTACCTGTCCATCTCACATCTGGGAATTTAGGGACCTGAAACTTTCCCCATGGTACAGCAGGAGCCGGGCAGGGCTGGCAGAGGACAGGGAGGGGGTGCCAAGGAAAGCCGACTGGGTGGGGAGTCCTCCCTTCCTCTCCCCAGCCTGCTGGGATGTACACAGAGCAAGTTAGTGGCCTTCTCACTAGTGTGGACCATTAACATGAGGGAAGAAGGGTGCTTGGGGAATAAATGCAGTCGGGGCTGAGCTCCTGGGCCACCCAGGCTGGGTGAACTTCTCATAGAGAGAGTGTTCCTTTGGGCAAGGGTCAGAGCCAGGCAGGAGGCCAGATTCTCTGGGTCTATATATCTCCCACAGGGGCCCTACCAGAGCATTCACACCCATTCTACAAAGAACATCAACAACATTTATTTACTACACAGGGAAGAGTGGTCTGAGGTCTCCAGGAGCATGGGAGGTGTGGTTGGGGAACAGGCAGGGCTGGAGGAGTTCATGAATCAGTACCCCATGGGAAGGTCCAGCCCACTCCCGCCCAGCCACTGTCCATGCTGCTTTCCACAGGATATTGAGCATCGTGACCCCAGGCAGGGGCAGACCTTCTGCAGCTGACCCTGGCTTGGAGCTCACTTTGTCGGAATCTCCTCCATTCTCAGACAAGCCCCCTGGGATGAAGGGGGTTTGGAAGGTGCTGGGGCCAGGTCAGCAGGCCTTTCAGCTTCCCTGCTCCAGAGTCCCCAGCTAGGTTGCTCTAGCTCTTTCCAGAGCCTGGGGACAGTTTGTGAAGCCTGCAGGGAGAGAGGAACAAAAGCGGGTGGGTATGTCCCTACCAGGCCTGCTGCAGCCTCCTGGCACCGAGGTGGATACCAGCAGCAATGGACACAGTCTGGCTTTGGTCCTTCCTCTCCTGACATGTCCCTTTGCCTTTTACCCTAGACCCAGCTGCTTCTAAGCTCTGGTCTCCAAGGAAGGCAAATGTTGGTAAGATCAAAGACAATGACCTTGAGACACCCCAGTTCCTTCACTTGTTAGCTTGCGGCTTGAATCCTGCCCCTTAATTTCTTCAGCTATTAAAAACAAAGAAGGGGGCTGGGGATGCAGCTCCGTTGACGGAGGGCTTACCTAGCCCAGCATTGTATAAACTGGGTGTAGTGACACACACCTGTTATTCCAGCACTTAGGAGGTAAGACAGGATGATGTGGGGAGGGGGAGGTCAATGTCATCCTCGGCTACATAGTGAGTTCAAAGGCAACCTGGGATATCTGAGATCCTGTCTTTAAGAGGGGTTGGGGGTGGCTGGTCAAGGTGGTATATATCTGTAAGCCCAGCACTTGACTGAGGCAGAAGGATACTTAGTTCTAGGCTAGCCTGGGATATGAACGAGAGGGAAACAATTACCCTGCTTCATGGAAATTTCTCAAGGGTTGGTTGGTATTACAGCACTCCATCAATACGATGCTCTCTACAGAGGGGAAGGAAGAAGGAAGGTCTAGCCTGATTTAACTGAGTAAAGCCAGATCATAGATGAGGAAACCAAAGCTTGATCTCTAGGCTGAAGAAATGCTCCAAGTCACACAGCAACAAGCAGTCACAAAGCCAAGTGTGTAGCTGGGTCTCTTGCTACGTGTTCCTCCAGGCTACCTAGCCTATCCCACCCCAGAGGAAGGAGAGATTACACCTTCACATCTTTATGCTCACTCTGTGTTGTTCTCTTAACCTGTCTTTGAGACCTGGACCTCTATTGAGAGAACCTGACCACCATCCCCCAAAGATAAGGCTTACCTGCTTCTCACCTGCTGAGGGAGCTTAGTGTATCAAGGATGCTGAAGTTATTGGAGTTGCTAGGGATACTGGAGTTGTTGGAGGTACTGGAGGAATCAAGGATGCTGAAGGAAGTACCATGGGTATTGAGGGTACCACAGGAGCAGGATGTTTGTGGGTGAGGTCCTCAGGAATGTAGACAGTGTTCACCTCTTCAGGAATCTGTGGAGAGAGGAAGGTACTTCCAGGGTCCGGTCACAGGCAGGACCTGGTATGCCTGGCAGAATTAAAGGTGCTGGGTGAGCCCAAGGCTGTAAATACTGTGTGGCGAGTGCCCTCTTGTGGTCATGTTAAAGATCGCACGGCACAAACATTCCTTTAGAGCTTGCCAGGGGCGCTGTCAGGACTGGCACTGTCTGGGGTACTGAGGCACAAGAACCAAATAGGGTCCTTGCCCCACAAGAATAATAGCTTGGCAAATGCTGGGTGGCATAAGAGTTCATATTGCATTCTAGACTCTTAGAAGCACATGGCGGGTTCAGGAAGGTTGCACCCATTTTTGAAAGATGAGCAGTATGGCATGTCAGAACTAGAGCTGCATCCAAAAGTAGAACAAGGTTCTAGTAATTTTATAATTAAAATAAAATTTAAAATTCAAGCTGGAGAGATGACTCAGTGGGTAAAGGCTCTTGCTAATGACCTGAGTTCCAGCCCCAGAGCATGTGCCTGCTCTCTCTCTCTCTCTCTCTCTCTCTCTCTCTCTCTCTCTCTCTCACTCATAATGAGAGGATCATGTAAACACCGGCAATAATGGATTGTGGATTGTGGGGGAGAGAAACCCTGATGCTACTGGAAGCCCAAAGTGTTTTTAAAGAAAAAGAGTTCTGGGGTGGCAGGATTGCTCAGTGGGTAAAATCATTTGCTGTCCAACCTGAGGACCTGAGTTCAATTCCTGGGATCTACATGGTGGGAGAGAATTGACTCCTACAAGTTGTCCTCTGACCTCCAACAGATGTGTGTCCATACACATCCATGCACACACTTGTGTACACACACGAGAGAGTGAACAAGGGACACACACACAGGCAGAGACAGAGAAACAGTGAGAGACAGTTCTGCTGTACTCTGGTATTTTGCCTCCTGGAATACCTCTCAGGTTGGGTTTTATACTGACAGGCTAAAAGTGGTGGGCTGTGGTGGAATTGCACCTCTGAATTCCGTGGGAGCTTGGCCACCCAGATTCCCAGCCCTTCTGAAGGAGGACTCAACCACCCCACCCTGGCTGGCATCAAGTGGAAATCTCACAAGCAATCATTACTAGAGAGTCTGAAGTTGGACACTACATTGATTCTTTCACCAGTATGAGCATCCCCTGGGAAGCTTTACAAAATATTCTCACATCCAAGCCCGGCACCACCAGAGCTGTGGGACCCAAGCTGCTGGATGGAAGCTCTGAGCTGCCCTAGAGGCTTCCCAGGTGACTCTCAGATGCCAGGAAGGGTAAAGACCCACAAGCCTTAAAAGGAGGTTCTTGGGTGGGGCTTCAGCCAGTGTTACCCAGCAGTTGTTAATACCTCAGGGGAGGATTGCTTGCCTTTTCTTTCTTTTCTTTTCTTTTCTTTTTTTTTTATAGGGTAGCATATAGCGTATCAGGCTGGCCTCAAACTCACTATGTATTTCAGGATGACTTTGAACTTCTGATCTTCTTGCCTTTATCTCCAGAGTGCTGGAACAATGTGGTGCTGGAGACCCAACTCAGGACCTCATGCACAGGCGAGCATTTTACTAATTGAGGGCTAGCCCCAGCCTTTGCTATTCTGTTTGTTGAGGCAGAGCCTCACTCTGCAGCCCAGGTTGACCTCAAACTTGTGGCTATCCTCTTGCCTCAGCCTCCTCCCTAGGATAGGATTACAAGGTGACACCACTGCTGTTAGGGTCGGGGACAGATTTTGGAAGTTACTCTCAGAATACAGCTGGCTGACACACCAGATTCAGGCCCCATGGCAGGCTTACTTCCATGACTCCACTCCCGGAGTGTGTAGAAAGAAAGGTATATACAGCCCCATTGTGGTCCCCGGGGGAAAGAAAGATGGGTAGCTAAAAGACTTCAATTTACAGGTGACACCATGCCCTACACAGACATCACAGCAGGTGAAGGCAAGGTGAGGGGCAAAGGTGCAAGTCTCCAGAAATTACCTCCCAGTAAATGGTGTCTTCAAAGCAGTTTTCATCAGCAGCTTCTCCCCAGAATGGCAATTTCAAAATGAGCCCTAAACAGATTGGGGGACATAGTAGTCAGAAAATATTCTTTGCTTACCTCAGCTTTTTCCCTGATGGACCCCCCCCAACACACACACACACACACACACACACACACACACACACACACACACACACACACACATTCCCAGTCCCACAGCCAACATACAGATATCAGATATTCTGGGGAGAGCATGCTCACTCTTAAGACATGCTCTTGGGTCCCCCCACTTAGTGAGTCCCCTACCAGGACCCCATCTTTTCTAGTTTAGCCACTCTTACTCACCCACAATGATGCCGCCCACCAGGGCCATGGCCAAGGTCAGGAGGAGGCCAAATATCTGGGAACTGCCCTGCATTCTCTTGGTCCAGTCTGCCTTATAGCCCCCAAAGCCAAGTGAGTGGACTAGCCTGGGGTAGAGACAGGAAGCAAGTGAGGACCTCATGGAGAGGCCAGGGAGCTGGGTATTGCTTCTCTATGGATGTGCTCTTGAAACCCTAGGCCTCTGCTTTCCAAACTAGATTGTTCCTCTCTCGCACCCTTGAGACAGATCTGAGGGTGGGGAGAGAGGCCAGTGAACGGTCCAGAGTGGATTTAGAGGAAGAAGACTCTTTTGGCTCCACAAACGAAGCAATAGAGAGTGACGGAGGAAAACCCACTCCCACGCCTCCTCCACATTTACCCTGGCTCTCCATACACATCAGGGGAGGAGTAGGCTGCTGTCACAGCACCCACGATGGCGCCTATGATGCCAGGGATACCATGCAGGTTGTGAATGCCACATGTGTCCTGGATGCGCAGGTGGGACTCCAGGAATGGCTGGGGGAGGAGGGAAGGTGGCACGATCAGGCCGTGGCTGCGGCAGGGGCATGGGGAGGCCTTCAAACACACTGCCCCAGTGTTCCCTAAGCCTCACCCCCTCTGTCTCTCCCTACTTTCAGGAACACAGACATCCCCAGCCCCAGGCTTAGGGTCCTCACCGATAGGTAGGTGAATCCCAGAGTGGAGATGATGCCACAGAAGAAACCCACGATGAGGGCGCCATAAGGTGTGAGCATCATCTCTGCAGCTGTGCCCACACCTACCCCACCTGCAAGGGTGGCGTTCTGGATGTGCACCTGGGCAGGGTAGGTAAAGTGTGCAAGCTCTCAGTTCTGTTCCCGGAGCGTGGCATGCAAAGCTGGGAGCTGGGAACAGCTCCGGGTCTGCCTCAGCAAGCCAGGGGCATGCAGCGGGCGCTGGCCTTGGCCCCAGCTGACTGCTCCTGCTTCGTGTGCTCCGCAAGCAAGTCACCCACGACCCCCAGCAGTCTTGGACATGTTCTGTGTCCATGAGGCAATTGCTGCTGGACATACCTGTGGACCCCCATCTGCACATGTCCTTTTTCTCTGTGTCCACCTGTGGGCCACTGGGCATAGCCGAGTGCACACTATGTGTCCACCAGGCATTTGTGTGCCCCATGTTTGCCCACATGCTCCCAATGTTCTTTGTTAGTCATGGCAGGTCCTAAGCGCCTGCGCTTGAACATCTTTAAAAGGCCCAAGAGGCCACTGTTGTTAGGAGAATGAAGACCTGGCAGAGGGGACCCTCCTTACACCGGCAGCTCTACTAGGCAGGCCAGGTGTGACACTCAACCAGCACTGGCTAATAGCATTTCAGGCTGTGGGGAAGACAAGAACATTTGGCAGGGATGACCCACTGTGAGCATCCAGGTTTGTGTTTGCCAATCTAGAAGCTGCCTGCCGTGATGAGATGGCAGTCAGATAGGTACCTCCCCAAGAAGTCCCCAACTCACCATGTCCAGCTTGCCCTTCTTGTGTACGATACTGGACACTGCCACCGTAGTTAGCACACTAGCCGCCAAGGAGAGGTAGGTATTGAGGGCTGCTCGGTGTTGGGTGTCTCCGTGGAAGCAACTGGCCGAATTGAAGCTGGGCCAGAATATCCACAGGAAGAGGGTACCTGGGTCAGAACATATGCAGGCCAGGAGCCAGGAGAGGGGGTGTTAGGTCAGGCTCGCAGAGGCCAAGCGGAGGCATTGCCTTTCAGCTCCAGCCATGTCCAGCTGCTGCTGACCTACGAGCATCACTCTCACTAGTGCTCCTTCTGGCCCAGCTCACCCAGGTCCCACTTGGCCTCCCATACCACTTCACAAAGCCTCCATGTCTCCCTGACCCTAGGACTGGTTACATGCCCCCTACCCTTATAGCATCATGTAGGAGAGTCTCTTCCCTCTGTAGACAGACCAGCTAGTGGCACTATCATCTCTCAGTCTACAGGGTGATGGAAGGAAGGGCTGGGTCTGATATTCATCGTGTGTCATGGGGACCAAGTGTCCAGGTCCCGTTTCCCCTCTGTCTGCTGTGGGGTATGCTAGGAAACACATAGGATGAGTGACCAACATCTTCCAACTCCATGAGGGAGAGAACTGGACACTCAGGACTCTAGAAGTATCTACAGGCTACTTCAATCTGCCCTTCCTCCTAAAGAACCAGCAGCCACCCGCTGGTCATGTGGAGATGAGGGATGACCAGGCCCATTGTCACCCATCACATTCATAATTGCCCTCACCCGTTATTTTTAGTGGTCCTCACCCAACATGGTTATTCTTATTCATTATGGGCGTTCCTCTCTTCATTATTATGGTGGCCTTCACTCATCATGGCAGGTCTTCCAACTATTCATAGCTGTTCTTACCCATCCATAGCAGTTCTGACCCATCATGGCGGCCCTCACCAGTTTGGCAATGCCCCCCCCCACCATAGTGGCCCTCACCAACATAGGAGATCTCACCCACCATGGCTGCCCTCACCAACATGACAGCTGCTGGTGCTCACCAATCATGGCAAAAAGGTCCGAGTGGTACACTGAACTCTGTCTCTGCTTGCTCTGCTCCAGGTTTTTTCGGTAGAGGATCCAGGTCACTGTGAGCCCAAAGTAGGCGCCAAATGTGTGGATGGTCATAGAGCCCCCTGCATCCTTTGCCTGGAGTGCAAGGGGCCTGTCAGGACCTGGGACCCTTTCTCCCTCCTTCCTCATAGTACTCCCCTCCCCACACGTATGCACACATGACCCCAGCTGTGGAACACAGAGCCCAGTTCCCTGTTCTATTGTCCTATTTCCTCTGTGTGTGTGTGTGTGTGTGTGTGTGTGTGTGTGTGTGTGTGTGTGTGTGAGTGTGCATGCGTATTTGGGTATTTTTGTTGGTTTTGTCAATTTGACACAAACTCGAGTCACCTGGAAAGAGGGACCTTCAGTTGAGAAAATACCTCCATCCAATTGGTCTATAAGCAAGTACGAAGGGCATTTTCTTGATTTGGGAGGGTCAACCTTGGGTAGGTGTTTCTGAGTTGTATAAGAAAGCAGGCTGAGCAAGCCATGAGAAGCAAGTCAGGAAGCAGCATTCCTCCATGGCCTCTACTTCACTTCCTGCCTCCAGCTTCCTACCAGGACTTCCTTAGATAATGGATTGTCATATGGAAGTCTAAGCAAAATAAACCTTTCCCTCCCCAAGTTGTTTTTTGTCATGGTGTTTCATCACAGCAATAGAAACCCTAAGACAGTTCCCACAGCAACTAGTTGAGCAGAGGGAGGTAGGGATGTTGACTGGCAGTCAACAAAATGCCAGGGTCCTCTCCTCTGTTTGGTTAGCTCTCCTGGTGGACTTTGACTGCCTGTGGTGGGAAGCCTCTGGACTATTAGGCTGGTTGTAGCACCCTCTGCTGGGCTGCCTAGCCCTACCTGGAGGTCAATCCTTAACACAGGGCATGCTTGCTCAGTGCCTCTCTGCTTGGATGCCTCTCTGAATTGTAAATTCCTGGGTCCTATCTCAGTGCAGCCTACTCCCCTCTGTCTATAGCCTTCAGCATAGCTCAATAGAACCCCAGACTCTGAAATCTGAGTATGAGTGATACACTGGCCAGGTGTGAGAGCAGAGAGCATCCAGACAGACAACCTTCCCTTATTGAAGGCCACCAAGTGCTATGAAGAAGCAGACAAAAGCAATATAAGAGCCATGCTAGGGCCAGGGAGGGACAACATGGAGGAAGGCAGCGCCTCTCTGAAATGACATTCAAATTGAAACATGCATGGATAATGCAAAGAATAAAGATGGCTGCTCCAGCACGGGAAGACAGCAAGGGTAAAGTTCTTGACAGAATCAAGCTCCTTGCAGTTGGGGCATAACGGAGGTCACAATCAAAGAACAGTCCATGGTGGCAGAGCCAAGCCTAAGCTTTGAGGGAAGGGGAGGCAGAGTCTGAATTTACAGAGCCTTAGGTCAAGTTCAGTTTCATCCTAAGTGAAATGAAAGCTTTTGGTAGTTTTTAATCGGGGGAGTGATTTTCTATGTCTGGAAAAGGCCTACTCTAGCTTCTGATGGAGACCAGCCTGGCTTAGAGCAGAACAGAATCAAGCTTGGACGTGAGTCAGAGATGTGTGAGAGTTCCTCATTGGTCTGTCCTCTCTATAGCATCATCGAAGCCGACTTCTGTGTGGCATCTACCTGTGTGGCCTTTGGGGCAGTTCTAGGCAAGATCAGCCCAGTCCAACTGCTTATCATGACCTTCTTCCAAGTGACTCACACATCTCTGTGGGGGTGGCTGGCTGAGGGCTAAAAAAGAACGGCGCTGAGGGCTAAAAAAGAATGGGTGCAGTGATTGACTGGACCTTAAGAGTAGTCAAAACACCTCATCTAGTGCAGGGGGTGTTCCAGGCTGGGTTCAAATGTAGAAGAGGAAGCTCAGAAATGCATGAGGTAGCAGCCAAATGATATCCTCCTCTACATTGAGATAGCAGGGAAGTTCCCTAGAGTCAGAGGTCTAAGGTGCTGTTAGCCAGTTCATGGAATCAGCCAAACCCAAAGTGCAACATTCTTGCCACAATTCATGGGAATGGCATTCCTAGGGTTGTGGCATTCACAACCAGTGCAGTTGTATAGGATCACTTCTCTGGGATTCCTCTTGACAGATTTATCCTTAACACATGGAGGTTTTTTTCCTTTGGGAGAAAGATCTAGGGATGTAGGTATGCCAAAATATGTGAAGGATGTTCCTTCCATCTGATGAAAGAGACAGGAAGTTAAAAAAAAAAACAACCCAAAACCAAGAAACAACCAAATTCAGAGAAGGCCTGCTCTGCCCAGATACTGGGCAGATAGATTAGGAAGACAATGATTTCACTAGGGAGGCATCATGATTCCTAATTTGTAGATGAAGAAACTGTGATGAGGGAAGCTGAATGGCTTACCAGGTTGCACATATCCACAGACCTTTCTTTCTTTTTCCCTCCAATGCCTCCCTCCCCCCTGTAAGCGTTGCTTACCTCTATCAGGTTCAGGAGGATGTACTCATTCACTGCGAAGAGGGTCACTTGGAAGAAGGTCATGATAAGCAGTTGGACTGGGCTGATCTTGCCTAGAACTGCCCCAAAGGCCACACAGGTAGATGCCACACAGAAGTCGGCTTCGATGATGCTATAGAGAGGACAGACCAATGAGGAACTGCAGCTACAAACCAGAAGAGACGCCCCAAGCCTTTGGTCCTCTATGGACTGAGGCTGCTGGTTTAATCTTTTTGTTTCTCTGTGTAGTTTTGGAGGCTGTCCTGGCACTTGCTCTGGAGACCAGGCTGGCCTCGAACTCACAGAGTTCCGCTTGCCTCTGCCTCCCCAGTGCTGGGATTAAAGGCATGTGCCACCAATGCCCGGCATGGTTTAATCTTTTTTGAGCCTCGGTTTCACTATCTGTGACTACAATGGGCTCATTATAGTTAGGGCCATGCATGCATAGTATGTCTGGTGAAAAGCCTACTCTGACTTAGAGCAGAACAGAGTCAAGTTTGGACATGAGTCAGAGATAAGAAAGACAATGGCTGAGGGCTAAAAAAGGGTGGCATAGTGACTGACTAGAGCTTAAGACTGTTCAAAACTCCTTCTCCGGGAGTAGGGGGTGTTCCAGGCTGGGCTCAAATGCAGAAGGGGAGGCTCAGAATTGCATAAAGTCATTGAATAATGTCCTCCTCCACACTGAGGCACCAGGGAGGTTCCTGAGTAGCAGGGGGAGCCATGCCTTCCCTTAACAGCCCCATGCCTGTAGGCAGCTTATGCTCAGGGAACCAAGTGGTCTAGCCACTTTTGGTGAGCAAGCCCTGTATTAAGGGTACAGCCCTGTCCCCTATCTTCTGCTTGCCTTCCCAGGACCTCCTCTTATTGTCTCTGTTTGCCCAAAAGCCTTCCTCAGTTCCTCCAATGCAGCCTCTCTCCAGACCAAGTGCTCACTCTAGACTTACCAGTCCCTATCACTACCATAGGTTTCTGGGGTTTGGCTACTGGGTCCTTCTTTACCCACGAGAAAGGGTCAGTGTCCACGGAAAAGCAGAGGGACCTTCCCACATCCGTAAAGATCTAGAGTGGTACTGGGCATAAGGAGGGGGCAGGAAGGCACAAAGAAAGGATGGGGCAAAAGGAGGCACCAAACTCCCCTCAATTCTGAACTGCACAGACCCAGCGACCCCAGCAGAGGGACCAAGGCGAAGTGGACATCTACTGCAGGCATGCAATGCCTACATCTGCAGGAGACCCTCTTCCTGTTCCTGCCCACTCCCTTTCATTACCCCACCCCACCCCCATTGCCTCTCTCTCATCGTCTCGCACTGCACCAAACCACCATCCCACTAGGCCTTGCCTACTGAGTCTTTTCCAGTTTTTCTCACCCATCCACCCATAGGGCCCTCCCTATCACCACATGACCTGCCCCAATCCAGACCCTGCCAACCCCCACCCTGCTCCTGGGCTACGCCCGCTCCACCCTCCTCCCCAGGACCCACCCCCAGCCAAAACCTCCCAGTCCACCTGTGCCCCTTCCCCACCCAGGGCGCCCCCACCATTGCCTGTCGGACCCCGCCCAGTCCATCCCTCCCGCCTCTCCTGGGCTCACTTTTCCACGCTCAGGATAATGTGGCCTTCTTCAAAGAAGCGGAACCAGCCCTGCATGAGCAGCGCCCACTGGATGCCGAAAGCTGCCAGCAGGAAGTTGAAGCCTACCGCGCTGAACCCATAGCGCTGCAGGAAGGTCATGAGAAAGCCGAAGCCTACGAAGACCATGGCATGCACATCTTGTAAACCTGCCGGGAGAGCACAATTGAAGGTCTCTGCTGTCTAGAGGTCCACCATGGCCTTGAGTCTGACAGGCCAGCACAGCCTAGGACAGCTCCTGTGTTTTCAGCCACTGTGACAGAACCTGGAGCCTTGACTCTCTGTTCCCCTTATCCCTGCTCCCCTCTTCCCTGCAACCAGACTATAGCCGGGTGGCACTAACAAGAGGCCTCTTGATTGGTAAAAATAGCCACTACCTTCATCTTAGGCTCTCTGGAAGGAACCAGGGGACTAGAGGTGGGTCTCCAGATTAGACCACTGGGTTATAGGGTCAAGAAGATGACTGAGAGCACCCTTGGGAGATGACAGTTTTCTTGTTCCACCCTCCATCCAGATGGCACTGCTGGTCCTCAGGGGTGGGCAGCTGAGCGTTTGATTCCTTTATCTCCCCGCCCCCCACCCCCTTGCTAGTTGTGGAACACTGGGCCTTCACTCATATGCTTTCTCAAGGAGCTTCTTCCACAGGCCCTGGGCATTGGAAGTTGAGGCCAAGCTATAAGTTATACTCGGGACTAGAGTCTAGAGCACAGATCATCAGAGGTAATATAGTCTCGCCCTCTCCACTGCAACCTTTTCCAGAGGCAAGAAGAATCAAAGCTAATCTGAATAAGCAGGACCTTCCTTGGCAGGCCAAGCACAGCTGCACAGAGCTACTCATGTCCACACTTCCACCAAATGCACTCCCTCCTACCATGCAGTGGGAGAAGTTACTCACCCACCCACCCACACACCAAATGCACTTCCTCCCACCATGCAATGGGAGAAGTTGGAACACCAATGTTTCATCTTCTGGATGGATGGCTGTTACCAAACAGACTTGGGGCTCAACCCGTTTTATAATGCTGCAAAGGTTAAATACAGATATGTATGTAAAGTTCTTGGCATAGTGTGTACACATAATAGGTGACCCAACTGGGCAGCTGTCTTTGTTTATTATTGCTCAAGCATTGCCTCTATTTCCAAGTCTGACCAGACTTCTAACTCACAGTGACCCCAGGAAGCCAACTCCCCACTCTGAGCCTCAGGTTTCTAATGAAACTAAAGGGATGAGCTAGAATGATTTGGGATGGATTAGAATGTTCTAAACTGTTCTCCCAGTACTAATACTGTTTGATTTCAGAGCCCAAGAAAACAAGAGAAGGCAAAGAGCATTGACAAGTGAAAACTTGAGTGTAGTGGCCCACACCTTTAATCCCAGTACTCAGGAGACAGAGGCAGGTGGATCTCTGTGAGTTTGAGGCCCGCTTGGTCAAGTTCTAGGACAGCCAGAGCTACACAGAGAGAAACCCTGTCTGGGGGAGTGGGGAGCCCAGGCAAGTGAAAACCTAATAGAAATAAGACACAAAGGAACTGTGGATGCCATGAGACACAAAGAGCCAGACAGAAGGGCTCCCATTGGCCTCATCTGGGGCAATTTATGCACCAAAATAATGGTTTCTCATAATAAGTTACAATCATTTACATACAGGAATTCATGAGTCCATGCTGATAATAATAGGTAAAAATGGACAGGGTAGCAGAGAGTATTCTTGCCTGCAATAGAATGCTAAGGACTCTGCTTAAAATTTGGGCAGAGAATTAGGACTAGAGAAATTATCACTTTTACAGCAACAGCTCAATGAGTGATGCTAAATGCAGAGGGAAATTCCAAGAACAGCAAAGCTTTTGCACTGTCTTAAAGATTCTGCCAACAAATGACTCATTGGCCTCACGGGAGGAACAAACAATAGTAATTGCACAGAGGGAAAATTAGGTTACATATTAACTGGGGGAATAAAAATTAACATGTCCAATGGTGGCAGAAGGACATTGTGTGCCTCCAGATGGGACATCCTATAAAGGATGTATCCCCTGGTATCCCCATAGGGTGCTCTCCCTGAGACTGCAGGGACAAATTTAATAATGGAAAAACAATTGGACACAGAATGAG
The DNA here is from genome assembly GCF_003668045.3 of Cricetulus griseus. NCBI lineage: Eukaryota > Metazoa > Chordata > Mammalia > Rodentia > Cricetidae > Cricetulus > Cricetulus griseus. The sequence continues at coordinate 117,996,310 of NC_048596.1, read as the reverse complement.
GAGTCTATTGTTAAAAGAGGTTGAGGCTGAGGCAGGGCATAATAGCACATGCCTGTTAGCCCAGCGCTGGAGAGACTGGGCAGGAAGATTGCAAATTTGAGGCCAGCTTGTGCTTCATAGTAAGACCTTGTCTCAAAACAAAACAACAGTGGTTAAGTTGTATTCTTGAAAATTATCCAAGTCATGGAAAACAAAGAAATGCTTTGTTTTTTTTTAATGTTCCAGATTAAAAGATATGCCCGTTATATTTAATAAACATGTCTGCACTGAATTTGGCAGAGAGAGTATGGGGAAGAGCTGAAAAAAATAAAGGTTATCAGATCAGCTGAGAGAATTAGGTATTGATGGTGGATTAAGGGGCCTCATCCATGTGGATGTATGAAGTTGAATTCTGGAAGCGGATTTGAAATGAATTCCTGTTCTTAGGAAATACGCTAGAGTGTGCCAGGGAGGTAGACTATGAGGAATATAACCAACCCTCCAAATGATTCATGGGGGGAAGTGTGTGTGTGTGTGTGTGTGTGTGTGTGTGTGTGTGTGTGAGCGTGAGCATGAGTGTGTGTGAATGTATCTGAGTGTGTGTACTGTGAGTGTGTGGGTGTGAATATATGCTGTGTGTGTGTGAATGAATGAATGCTGTGTGTGTGTGTGTGAATGTGAGTGTGTGTGTATGCTGTGTGAGTGTGTATGTGAGCGTGAGCATGAGTGTGTGTGTGAATGTATCTGAGTGTGAGTGTACTGTGAGTGTGTGGGTGTGAATATATGCAGTGTGTGTGTGTGTGTGTGTGTGTGTGTGTGTGTGTGTGTGTGTAGCTGGAGAGAGAAAGAGCAATGCCTGTGCTTGAGTTAAAGTGTACTGTGTCTCTCTGTGTTCTCTCTATTTTAGCAGCTTCTGTAAATTTGAATTTATCTCCAAAGAAAAGTTGAAAAAGAGAAAGAAAAGGCAGCTCCAAGGGCCCACCAGGCCACCTGTCTTCTTTCCACTGTCCCCATTTCTTCCCTCCCTTCTGTCTGACAGCTCTGACCTCCCTCTGCTTCCCAGTCCCACTGCAGGGTCTTTGGTGTTCCCTTTACTGCAGGGCCATTGCTGAATGCGACTCCCAACATGTCTCAGAATAATGCCCCCCTCACTGAGAAACCTTCTGAACACATACTTTTTTTTTTAACAAGGTCTCAGTATGTGGCTGTCCTGGCTGCCCTGGAACTCACTCTGTAGACCAAGCTGGCCTCCAATTCACAGAGATTCACCTGCTTCTGCCTCCTGAGTGCCAGGATTAAAGGTGTGCACACAGCTGTGACCACCTATTTTAAGGCAGGCTGCCTCCTCATGGGACCCCCAGTCCCATTAGGGAGTGACGTTATATGTTTACTTTTTTGTCTAATCTACTAGACCATAAAGCTCCAGGAAGATGGGCTGTGCCTGTGCTGGCTACCAGGGCATTCTTAACACCTAGGAGAATGCCAGGGGGGACCCTCCAAGATAGTCTCAAGAGTACAGCATACTGGCTGCTCTTACAGGGGACCAGGGTTCAATTCCCAGAACCCAAATAATGGCTCATAATCATCTGTGATGCCAGTTCCAAGGAACCTAATACCCTTTGGCTGCTGCAGGCACTATGCATGCAAGTGGTGCATAGATATACATGAGTCTTTCACAGACACATACACACACACACACACACACACACACACACACACTCTGATATTGTGTTTGTATTTTTTTTTAAAAAAAAAAGACTACAGCCTCACCACCTTTGTTTTGTAGCCATCTGGGCACAGTAAAGGAACAATGGAGGTGACTTTACAGTGTGACAGGCCTGAGGCCCCTCTCCTTCTAAAGCATAGGGCTGATGAGCCCTGGAGTCCCTGTAGTCTGGTAAGGCAGTGATGAACAATGTCTTTGTCACAGCAGCCTTGACCTTTACTTCTCCTCTGTCCCTTTCTGTCTCCCACCCCATCCTGCCCCAGGCTTCCCCGAGGCCCAAGCCTAGGGACACAGGCCTCTTGGCCAGCAGGCACTGAACAAGAGAAACAGGCCTCCCTGCTCATCGAAGAACAGAAGCACAAATGGATACAGGGAAACTGACATTGTGCACCCCTGCACCTCAGGACGGTGCTCTGAGCCCCCTTCAGGGCTTTGTGTTTATTCAGTCTGCTGAGATCGTCAGAGCAAACACGCCCTGGCTGGAGCTTCTAAATGCATGGGCATTTCCTGAATTATCACGTTCCATGCCTTATCAAATTACCAGCTGTTGTGGAGAGCATGGAGCCAATGTTATGTGAAGCACCATAAAAGATCCTGTGGTTGTTCTGGGGAGAACTGATGAGTGACAGACTAGAAAAGCTCTGCAAATGCGTAATGTTCAATGACAGTCCCCCAAGCAGGGAATGCAGAGCTCACTGGCACAAAGCAGGGCTGTTGACAAACTTACAGCAATGGGAGTGAAGAGGCAGCTATTGAAGGTTAAGCGCTGGGTGTTATTCTGGCTGTGGTGAGCCTAAGACAACCAACCACAGAAGAGGCAGGATCTGAAGCCTAAGAGAACCAACTGTCACCTACAGCAGGCAGGCCCTCAAACCGCTGAATGTGGGAATGAAGAGAGAGATGGATCAAGTCTGCACACTAGTGTGCCTTAGGGCTAAAGGACAGGAAGGGAACACTGGGGGGAAGCCCCCAGGAGAAAATGTCCTGCCAGGAAGCAAGTGGGGGGAGGGTCCAGATCCCAGTGGAACAGAGGAGCCGTACAGTCAGAGAAGAGCAGCAGGGCCCTAGGGAACACCACCTACACACCCTGAAGCTGCCCTGGGTCTCCCTGAATCCCAAGAGCAGGCACAAGGAATCCTGGATTTTTCTGTCCTTCCACCGCCCCCCCCCATCCTCTTATCCCAGTCCCTTGGATGTGTGCCGTGTCCCTCTCTAGAGATGTAGCTTTCATTTGGGCATTTTCCCTTCCTCTTTTTTTTCTTATCTGGTCTCTGAGTTAGTACTGAAACTTTCCATTCACCAAACTCTGTTGCCTCAGGTTCGGTGCTATCTTTAGAGATCCAAGCAGTAACCATGTGGAAATTTGGTCTGTGTGCCTTCATCAAAGGCATGTTCTCTCTGGCCCTACAGAAAGCTATCCCAAGTGGTCCTATAGGGGGGCTTTTAATGAGGAAACCCCATCAAAGCCCTGGCACGGGCCATCGTTCAGTCATATGAGCGGGTGTTTCTCTTTTTCTCTGTGCAGGCGGCTTGCTGATGGCAAGTGGAAGTTGGCCCTCTGTCCTTAACCTCCTCCGTTCTCTCAAATTCAAGGTCTAATGAGCAGATCAGCACACGAGTGGCCAACCATGTTAACTTCCACCAGAGGGCGCCACTACATAGCTGTTTCCACTCTCCCATTCCCGGACTACTATGCTCCTCTGAAACTCTTCAGACTTCCGGAGTTCAACCAAAGCTCCTAACAGTTTCGTACCCCAGCAAATAGCTGAAGGCCCTATTCCACCTCTGCTGTATTATCACACTAAGGGTGATTGGTGCCTGGAGGTACTGGCCCTCTCCATCCATTTCCTAGAGGCCAACCCAGCCTCACTTGCTTTCTGGGATTACGATGATGATGATGACGACAACAACAACAATGACGATGATGACAACAATAGTGGTGACTGTGCGCAAGTGCCAAGGTCAAAAGACAACTGATGGGGGCAGCGATGCCACAGACAACTCCAGAAAGCAGATAGGTTGTGGCAGTAGAAGGGTTTGGCTTTATCCCTTCATTCCTATGCCATTGTCCAGCTCAGCGTCGGGCTCCCTGAAGAGAATAAACGTCCTGCCTGGCAACAGACAAGCAGCACCCAGCAGCGGAGAAGAGCACAGAGGAACGCAAAGTCTACTATAGTTCTAACGAGCACCAGGGACATATTTCTCAGCCACAATTGTAGCCAGACGCTGGGCCTCCATTTTAAACATCATGGAGTGTTCTCTCCCTTCTGGAGCCCTTGACCATGTTTACTAGAAAACGACACCCCAAAAGTCATGTTTACTAGGAAACAACACCCCCAAAGCCTTGAATCTTCTTAGACATGGCACTTTACAGCATTGTCCCTCTCTACAGAGAGGTAGTCTGATGCTCAAGGTTAGGTCATCAAGCGAGGGATCTGACCCAGATGTCTCACTAAAAGGCAAGTCACCAGGCTGTGCTGCCACCTATTCTGGTTAAACGGGTTCTAATGGACAGAAACCCAGTTGGGGGTACAGTTCCTAGAGGACCAGGCAAGCCTGGAGGCTCTGTCATCAGAAGACAGGCCCTTAGTTGTGGGAAATCTGGGCATCCTCTACTTCAGGCCCTTCCTTCATGTCTTGACCTTTGGTGTCTCCAGAAAGCTTCTGGGGTCAGGACCTGGTGGCCTTCCTTGGCCCAGCTTCTGCTGCTACACCAGCTAGGAGGAGGCTTCTCATTCAGCAGCTGCCATGACACTTCAGTTCCCTGTGAGCATCAGGGCACATTCCCAGCTAGCTCTGTGTCTGTTGTCCGGAAGGGGCTGGGGATGCTGATGCTGATTTCAGTCCTGGTGCTGACCTGCTCCAGAAACCAGAGATGCCCAGCAGGCTCCACTAATCCCTTGAGTGGGAATGAGGACCCCACAGTGCACCCATTCAAGGTGTTGGTGGTTGCAAGCCAAGAACCAGAAGAACCAGGGGAGCCTGTCTTGACCCACACCTTGGGAATTACCTGGTAATTTAGAAACCAGGGCCTGGAAACCCACCTGGCAGGGAAGCCTCGTGCTCCTTATGGGGTGACCTGTGTGAGACATGCCTGCTCTATAGGTTTAGTTTTCTCATCTGTGAAATGGGGGTGGGGCGGTTGTAGCAACGTCTCCCCTTGAGGGATGATAACGGTGATCAAGGAGAGAACTCATGCTTGGCTGGAGCTGCTTCTGCCACCACAGTACTTCCTGTGCTTGCCAAGGAACACTGACTTACCTCTCACTTCCTGCTTCTGTGGACGTGGCTCCCTCATGTCTCTTGGGAGTTAGAGACAAGGGCAACTAGGGGGCATCCTTGGTGGTTAGGGTTCCCTTCTCCCTCAGCCTTCCCCCCTTCTCTCTCAGAGTCCTTCTCTTAGACCATTCTGAACCCCTCTCCCCTCTTCCCAGGCTTCCTTTCAGAGTTCTCTTGGCTGCCCTGCCCCCTCCTCAGCAACCAGTACTTTCTGTTGTCAGAGATGGACTGCCTGCTCAGAGCAACACTGGCCTTGGGTGTTATGGAATACAGTCAGTGCTCTGTTCCCAATAAATTTAGGAGTTCTTGAGGACCAGAGGATATACAACTTGTTTGTCCAGAATGACCATAAATCCTGATTCACTGGAATAGTCAGGGTCTTGCTCCCAACTCACTGCTGCCAGCATCCCTGGATAACCCTCTAGATAAATGCTGATGGAGTGATGGAAAAGAAGACAGGTGGCTGAGTGAAGAGGGACAGTATAGGAGTCAGGGAGCCAGAGGACTGCATCCCTTCTTAGGGGCCATGAGGTTCTGTGGCTTCCATTGTGGGGGTCTTGATGACCTGTACTGCCAGGACAAGATAAAAGAGCTACAAATGCCCACGAGAGGGCAGCCTTGGCCTTGTACTTTTCTATGGGACTGGCTCTGGTGCCCAGATGTAAGCAAGACAGCCGGAGATGAAATGGAGTAAGTCAAGGATGAATCCTAAGCTCGCCTGCCAAATCCCCATACAGAAGAGGAAGGTTTGGAAACAGGAAGAGTGGATTTGCACTGTAGATTCTAAAGCTTCAGCTTCAGCTATATATAACGGAAGCCATAGCTGTCAAGACCTCTTTTGAAGCACGCAGTCCTGAAGGGCGCCCTTTGGTTTCCAGACACAGAGAGTGCCCTGCTGCTGAGTTTGCAAGCTGCAGAGGGAACAGAGGTCCGCATAGGCAGCCATTGGAGAAAAGCTTCAGGGTCCCTTGGAAAACCAATGACCCATGACCACATGAGCACCAACTGTTAGAAGAATTGTCATTGGCTGTTGGTAGACAGAGTGGAAACTTAGAAAGCACAAGGGCATTAGCAGAGTCCTGGGCTGGCAGTCCAAGGTTAGGCTGCCTGGAGTGACCTTGGACTAGTTCTTTACGTTCTCTGAGACGCCTTAAGTCCTCAGGTGCCTGTGTTTAGTGCTTTTGTGGTGTGATGCACCCCCAGTACTTCACACCGCTTTGCATCCCTCCTGGGCAGTGGTTCCCACCATCACCCCTGGTCAGCAGAGAAGGAAGTTAGGGTTCTTTATGATTGACATCTGCCTGAGAGCACCCACCCCAAAGTAGTAGATCCATGATTAAAAAAAAGACGCCTGTCATTCCAGGGCCATATTCTTTGTCGTCATCTTTTTTTGTCATCTTGACGACAAAAAATATGGCCCTGGAATGACAGGCATCTTTTTTGTGTGTGTATGTATGAGTGCTTTGCCTGCATGAGTGTCTGTGCGCCATGTGTGTGCCTGGTGCCCACGGAAGGCAGAAGAAGTCATCAGATTCCCTGGAACTGGAGTTACAGATGGTTGTGAGCCACCACATAAGTGCAAGGAATCAAAGCCCCGTCCTCTGGAAAAGTATCCAATGTTCTTAATTGTTGCCATCTCCCCAGCTACTACAGCCATATTCTTAACCATAGCATTACAGAAAATTCCAGGGTAGGGGAGGGTGTCCAGTAGCTTTTTCTCCAAACCCAAAGAGAGTGGTTGTTATGACCTCCTGGCCCAACACCACCTGTGGTCCCACACACCTATCTCCATAATAAAAGTGGAGAGCCATCATGCCATCCTTGTGATCGCTGACTTAGGACCTACCCCTTATTTGAGGTATATGGGGGCCAGGTCACCTACTGGTTGGGTGATGGAGATTGAACTCTGGCTTTTGAGGACCAAGCAGGACAGAGATATAGGAGGCGTCTGATGGTTGGGGAAGATGAAAGTTAAAAAACATATAAAAACCTAACCAACTAAACAACAATAACGAAGACAGCTCACCTCTCCCAGGTGACTCCCCTAATAGACTTTCACAGCAAGTGTGAGCACCATTTCTCCAAGTGACTGCCTGAGGTAGGAGAGTACCCTGGTGCAGAGCCTACTCTGGGGCCAGCTGGAGACTGTGGGGAAGAATCGCCCCTCCATGTCCATTCTGTTTTAGAGCCAGAGGCAGACCTAATGAGGAGAGCATTCAGGGGGCCCAATGGGAACCACCCGAAGACACTTCAGGTGAGCCTGCCGGGCATAGGACTTACTGGGGTAGCGATAGTAAAAGTCATTCTCAATGTCGCTGGAGATGTTCTTGAGCTTCTTTTCCAACCACCAGTGGGCATCTGCCTGGATGTCGTAGCGCATAAACACGCCGAAGAGAATCACCATCGCCACCTGCAGGACCAAGCAGATGACGGGCAGCCGCCACCGGAGGTTGGTGTTCCTGGCCATGCTCTGCTTTGCGGCTGCTCCGCACGCTGGGCTCTGAGGCTGGGGCTACACTTATAGGACCTGGGCACTGGGCGGGGCGGACGCGGAACAGCTGAACCTGGTGCCGCCCACGCGCCCCTGGCGCTACCCAACCGGCAAGAGGCCCGCGGGGCCGTCCCGAGCCCAGCACCCCTGGAAGCTCCGGGTGTTGGGAGCAAGGGCAGAAAACAAGAGAGTAGAACGCCCCAACTTCTGTGCGTCCTGTGGATGACTGGCTTTTTCTCCCTTGTTTGGGTGAATAGAGCGGGAAGATAATATTCACCACTCATCCAGATCAGAACGAAGAATTCCCAGACTGGAATTGCTACCCACATCACCACTCTGATCGCTTATTTTTTTCAAGACAGGGTTTCTCTGTGTAGCTCTGGCTGTCCTGTAACTTGCTCTGTAGACCGTGTTGCCCTCAGAACTCAGAGACCAGCCAGCCACTGCCTCCCATGTACTGGGATTAAAGGTCACCATAGCCCAGCCACTCCTGTTCTTTTTGAGACATTCTCCTTCTGAAATCAAGTCTGATTTCGAACACATGGCAATCCTCTTGCCTCAGTCTCCCAAATGGTGGGATTGCCAGCTTGAACCACCGCCACTGACCATCCTTTTCTTTTCCAGTTCACAAAAACTTAAAGAGGATGCATGGATGGAAGGCAAAGGAAATGTGAGAAACTTTCACAAACCACAGAAGTTTGGAGGCGGGTACAGAAAAGCGGAAGGGGCAAATGGAAACCATCAGTTTTCTGCCATCCAGAAGCAACGCTGGAATTTTGGTGAGTCTATGTTCAGTCTTTCAAGCTTGTTAGAGAGGGCACTGGCTCAAGAAAGACCGTTTCACTCTGTAATATTCATATATAGCTTGTGCTTCTCAACAGTTCACAAATAAACATCTCTCTAACTCTTTACAATATCTTTTTTTTTTAAATTTTATTTATTATGTATACAGTGTTCTGTCTGCATGCATCCCTTCAAGCCAGAAGGGGGCACCAGATCTCATAACGGATGGTTGTGAGCCACCATGTGGTTGCTGGGAATTGAACTCAGGTCCTCTGGAAGAACAGCCAGTGCTCTCAACCACTGAGCCATCTCTCCAGCCCTCTTTACAATATCATATATATTATATGATACAATATATATTACAATATCATATATATATACATATATATACAATATATACATATATATAAATATATATCAAATATATATCAAAATATATCATATATATATACATATATATATATATATATATATATATATTTGAGATGAGGCTTCTCTGTGTAGCCCTGGCTAACTTGGAATTCACTATGCTGGCTTTGAATTTATAGTGGACCTCTAGGCTCTACATCCTAAGTTAAAATTACAGGCATTCTGCTACCAAACCTGGTTTTTTTGCTGTTGCTATTTTTGTTTCAGTTTTGTTTTGTTTCATTTGGTTTTTTTGTTTGTTTGTTTGGTTTTGGTTTTTCGAGATAGGGTTTCTCTGTGTAGCTTTGGAGTATGCCCTGGAATTCACTCTGTAGACCAGGCTGGTCTCGAACTCACAGAGCTCAAACTGCCTCTGTCTCCTGAGCCTTGGGATTAAAGTCCAGCTTTGGTTCTGTTTGTGCTTGTTTGTTTATCTTGTTTTGTTTGGTTGGGTTTTGTTTTGAGACAGCATCTTCACTCAGTAGCCAAGGCTGGCTTCCTGCCTCAGACTCCCAAGTACTGGAATTATGGGTTTGAGCCACCACACTCACAACATCCTTTTTATTTTATTTATTTTTAATTAAACAATTGCTTAGGGATGAAGAGATGGTCCAGTGACTAAGAACGTGCACAGTATTTACAAAGGACCTAAGTTTCATTCCCAGTGTGCACACTGGTGCCTCACAGCTGCCTGTAACTCAGAACCGATGCTTCTGACCTCTGCAGGCACCTTCACTCATGTGCACACACACACCTCCTCCTACACAGAATAAAAAGTAAAAAATAAATCTTAAAAATTAATCCCTTTTTATTACATTTTATTTACTTTTATGCCTGTGTTGTGGAATGTTCACGTCAAAGCCAGAGGACAACTTGTGGAAGTTGGTTCTTTCCACCATGTAGGTCTGGGGGATCTAACTCAAGTCTTCAGGCTTGTGTCAGACATCTTTACCAGCTGAGACATCTGCCAGGCCCAGCATCCTTTTAAAAGCAGGGTAATGCCATGCTTGATTAAGCCAATTCCTACCGTTGGATACTGAGGCTGGAATTGAAGACACTAGTGGCATGAGCATACAGGTACATAGGTCTTTGCACATGTCTATGAATTCCTAGAGACAAGATGATTTTCACACCTCACTAGATTTCCCCTAGGATGTCCCCACCACATAAAGCATGCACTCCACATGTCAGGGGCAAGTCTTTCCACGTAATTCCAGTAGCACCAGATTTACAGCCCCTTTTGCTCATAACACATGAGACTGAGCACTGGTCAGTGTGTTGGGAACTCCAGGGACACTACTTGCCAGCATGGGGTAGCAAGGTCCTCAGCCAAGAATTGTCCTGTTTGGAAACAGCCAGACACCACAGAAGCCTCATCAGCAAAAGGGAGCATTTAGTAAGAGTCGGCTTTGTACCTTTAAATTTGCAATAGTTCACAAGGTGGATATTATAGACACATGTTGGAAGTGAAAACTGAGTTCTCGGGCAGGCTAAAGGCCTAACTGGAGATTCAAACCCCTGGCCATCTTACTTCAAAGTCTGAGACCCTATCATACTCTTTGTCCTCCATGGCCAGAGGAAGGAAGAGACTTGGTGTCAGGCCAGCACATTCTCACTGGGAATGACATCTAAGTGCATGCCAATGAAGAGCAATGGAATGAAGAGAAGGCTGCAGCATGTGGCCAGATCTTCAGGCCTTTACAAAGGTTCCAGAGAACAGCCGCTGATGAGAAGAGATAGTGGGAAGAACAGCCTCTGATAACAGATCTGGCAGGGATCTGTGAGCAGTCTGTTCAGCAGGATGACCATCTTAAAGTTAGAAAAGGAAGCAGAGATGTCACACTCATGCTAAAAACTGTGGGTCACAGGCTGACCAGAATCCCCTAGCATCCCTGTGGAGACAAGTAGAGACCTGGACTCTACTTTACACTCTGCTTATTGAACCCAGAATTGCTTACTGAACCCAGAATAGCACGGCACAAGCCCAGGATGCTGACAGATGAACCCTAGAAAACGTAACTGGGACAGACCTGGAGTCACAGGCCAGCTTGGTTCCTCACAGAGCGTAAGAGAGCTCCTTGACATTGACCTTCACAGAGGAACTCCATTTGACAGGCTAGGGAAGCCAATGAGTGTATTAGAGCACCAAAAACTCAGGGCTGAAAGAAGACACTATCCTCAGATGGCATTTTTCTTTGGTCACATTTCTGGGCCATTCTACTCATAGGTCACTATGAATTAACATCAAAAAAACATCATGTCACTTTATGGATGGCAAATACAGTTCTGCTGCATGAACTTCCTGGATACCACAAGCATTCATTCATTTAGAGTGCCAGTATATGACAGTGAACAAATCTTGGTATTTTTTCAGTCCTGGGGCTGGATTCAGGACTTTGGGAATACTAGGCATGAACTCTGTCCCTGAGTTACACTCCCTGCCCCCACTTTTTTATTCCAGAGAGCTACTGGGCTGGGTATCGGGGTGCACACCAGCACTCAGAAGACAGAGGCAGGTGGATCTCTTTGAGACTGAGGCCAGCCTGGTCTATATAGCGAGTTCCAGGCCCACCTGTGCTTTGTGGTAAGACCCTGTCTCAAGACACATACTTCCTCCCTTTCTTTTTTGGCAGTACTGGGTATTGAACTTATGGCCTCACAGGAGTGTAAGGCAAGTGCTCTACCACTCAACTTCTTAAGCACCTGGGTCCCCTGAGCAAGGTGTAACACATTTCTACTGATCTGTAAAATGGGAACAATAATACCTGGGTTTTGAGGGCCTGTCCATCAGTGTGGAATGGTGGAAAGATGGTAGAACTTGCATTTTGACCTAGTGTCTGCTTCCCCTTGTTGGGAGACCTGGAGAAAATTCTTAGTCCCTGTGGGCTTGATGACTCGATGGGTGTGAATGGGCAATTCAAAAGCCATTTGTGAGGACAAAAGGCCCTTGCTCAAGTGAAGCCACTCAGTTCACACAGTGCCTGCCTCTGTTTCCCCTATTCACATGAAGTCTTCTCTTCGGTTGGCCATTGCTTCTTACTTGCCTGCAGCCTTGCCCCAACCTAAGTCATCCTCGACCACAGAATGACTTCACTCACCTCTGTGGAGCACACCCTATGTAATGTTAGCAGTCTCCTGCTTCTAATTCCTTAACCTCTCCTTCAGCATTCTACTATGGATTGAATATTCCTACCTAAATTTATGTTGATTGGCCCCCATTATGAAGCATCAATACGTGGGACCAGGGGTTGCCTCTCAGAGGGGTGATAGGTCAGGAGGACTCTGAGTTAGTGGGTTCACGGCGATCTGAAGTGGCTGTTGTGAAAGCCACCTGGACTGTCTCTCGGGTGTGCCCATTTCTCACTGCGTGACGCCTCACACTACCTGTAGATTGCCCACCAGCAAGAAAGCCCTCGCCTGGTGGGCTCCCCAGACTCCAAAACTGTGAGCTGAATAAACCTCTTGTGTTTTTAAATTACCCTGCTTATGGTGTTCAGTGACAGTCTCAGGAAATGGGCCTACAGAACAACCCTTCCTCTTCCTACAGTCTCCCTTCTTGTTTTACCACACTCTGTATCCTCCTAGTCACACCATTGATGACGCCTGTCTCCTGTTGAGGTGCTCCCTCAAAGGCACCCTCCCTCTGTGCCCTGTACAGTCTTCAAGGTGAGGCCATGAACACCATCTGCTGACATTAGTTCTGAAGGCACTAAGGCCCGGTCTCTCCGGGCCTGAGGTTGAGGGTAGGTAGGGCAGGGACTTTTAGAATGAGATGGGGAGGTGTACTGCTCTCTGGAGCCATGGGCCCCATTATCCCATATAGATGATGGTCCCGAAGAGATAGCTTCACAGTGAAAGACTTAAAAATTAGCAAAGAAATATAGCCCAGATAAGGAAACTCTCCAAACTGAATGTAGGGCAGCCTAACCCAGAAACTAAGGCCACTACTATGACTAAGGGCCTAGAATTTACCAGCTTACAAGGCCATAAGATAACTGGGTACCAAGAATTCCCAGATGGCCACCCTCCCTGAGGGGCTCATGGAGGAAACAGGTTGCCCCACCAGCCAATGTGTCAATACTTAACAATTAAGGGTCCCTATGAAACAAAGAGATAGCTACCATTTGCTCAAGCAAGATAAGCATATCCTGAGGTCTGCAGGTTTTACAACTGGTGGGTCAGGAGGCCATCTGATTCCCAGCCCTCTCCTCAAGACAAAGGGCCTCCTAGGAACCCATGACTCTGGTCATGCCCCTCCCTAAGCTTGTGGTTTTTGCCTTTAAAAACGCCTGTGCCTGGGGGATGGGGCTGCTCTCTAGCCTGCATACTGAGAGAGCCTGTCTGTACAAATGTCCACCTTTCATTAAAGCCTCTTGCTGTTTGCATCAAGTTTCTGCTTCCTCATGGTGATTGAGATGGTCACCGTCCTGGGAAAAGATTCTGGAGGCCTGAGCTTCCGGGGCTTCCTACAACAGTAAAGGGTACTTGCTGCTCTTGCTTGGACCCAGGCTTGATTCCCAGCACCCACATGGCAGCTCACAACCACCCACAACTCCAGTTCTAGGGATCCAACGCCCTCTTCTGGTGTGTGTAGGCACTGCATGTGTGTCTTCTGTGCACAGGCATCATGCATGCAGGCAAGACATTCATGCACATAACAAGAAAAATAAATAAATCTAAAATTATTTTTTAAAGATAGGGATGATGGGATCTCTGTGAGTTCGAGGCCACCCTGGTCTACAGATAGAGTTTCAGGGCAGTTAAGGCTGTTACACAGAAAAACTAAAAAACAAAAACAAAAACAAAAACAAGGGGGCTGGAGAGATGGCTCAGCAGTTAAGAGCACTGACTGTTCTTCCAAAGGTCTCTGGTTCAATTCCCAGCACCCACATGGCAGCTCACAACTGTCTGTAACTCCAAAATCTGACACCTTCACACAGACATACATACAGACAAAATACCAATGCAAATAAAATAAAATAAAACCAAACAACCAACCAAACAAAAAAGATATATTTTCTTAAAAAAAAAACAAGATAGGGATGATATATATATATATCATATATACATATATATATATATATATATATATATATACATATATATATGGAATGAATGCCTGTGGAGGTCACAAGATGACATCAGATCCCCTGGAGCCAGAGTTACAGATGGTTCTGAGCCACATGCTGGGAACTGAACTCAGGTCCTGTGGAAGAACAGGAAACACTCTGAAAAGCGGAGTCATTTCTCCAGCGCCCCTCACTCCCAAAAGTGATGAATTATTTCAAGTCTCCCTATTTTCAGCATGGGGTAGTGACCAAGTAAGTACCTGGAAGTGCCTCAAAATGTTGGCAGAAGGAGGGAGTGATATTCTCTGAGACCCTATTGTGAGTCAGGCACCACACTATGCCCCAGGGTACAGCAAGGAATGAAAGAGGCCAAAATGCCTGTCCTTGGAGCAGCATTCCAGGGACAGTGGAGGAGGCTGACAAAACATGAACACATGAATAGGTAAGTAGGGTAACCTCATCTATCTGTGTTGTCCCTTTCTGTACTCAGCTGGGATTCAGTGAGGGGATGGGGAGACGGCTCTGTGGTTAAGAGCATGGATTACTCTTCCAGAAGGATCTAAGTTCAGTTCCCAGCACCCACATCAGGTAGCTCACAACTTCTTGTAACTTCAGCTCCAGGGGATCTGATCCCTCTGGCCTTCATAGGTGTATACACACACACACACACACACACACACACACACACACACACACTTAAAAACAAAATAAATTTAAAAGATAATCAATGAAAACTTCCAGAAGGAAAACATTCATAGATGTTTAAATGACTTTTTTCTTTTTTCTCCTCTCTTTTTTTATTTAAATTAGAAACAATCCTGTTTTACATATCAATCCCACTTCCCTCTCCCTCCCCTCCTCCTCTACCCCCCCACCAACCCCCCTATCCCATCCCCTTTCTGTTCCCCAGGGAGGGTGAGGCCTTCCATGGAGGGATCTTCAAAGTCTATCATATCATTTGGAGCAGGGCCTAGACCCTCCCCCATGTGTCTAGGGTGAGAGAGTATCCCTCTCTGTGGAAAGGGCTCCCAAAGTCCATTTATACACTAGGGGTAAATACTGATCCACTACTTAAATGATTTTAATTATAGTGCATTGTTATACCATTTTAGTGGTTATTGTTTGTTCCTTACTGTGGCCAACTAGTGAGTTAAGCTTTATCACAAATATAGATAGATATATGTGGATCTCATAATTATGGAGAAAGGTGATATAAATGGAGTTTGGTACCACCTGCGGTTTCAGACATCAGATAACTATGTGGAACATGAAGCAGGGAATAAATGCTACAGAGATGGCGAAGGGAAGTGGAGAGAAGGCTGAGTATCCTGGGAAGATGTTACCTCACCCCGCACCCCCCAACCCCAGCTCAGCTGCCAGTATCCGGTGTCACCTGCAGCATTTTGAAACTATTACCCTTCTCTAAACATCCCAACAGCTGTCCTTTTTCTTGTCTGCATTTTTGGTGGTCCAGACTCTCTGTTTCTGCCCCCAGTGGCCAATAGTTCTGATACCCCTGGGAGAAAAAAAAATGGCCACTGTCCCAGAAGCTTAGGAAAAAAATTGTCATCTCCTAGGACATTCTCTCTCCAGTTAATGTAACACCAAGCCTGTAAGCTGCCATCTTGGGTGAGACCAGGTTTTCTAGAGTATCTGGCTTCATGGTGCTGGAGTCAGAGAACAGTAAAACTTGAGGCTTCTCACCAATGGCACTGTCTCTACTTTCTCCTACCACAATCTCTATATTGTTCTTTATCTGTTTCTTCTTGTGTTATTTGGACATCTATACGTGCTTATTTGTCTGTCGAGGGTCTGTGCCCCAGCCCTAGAATGTCAGGCCTGAGATGACAGGAACCTAGAAGAGAGCCTTGCCCCATGCCATGTCTGGTAGCACACACCTGTGAAAGCAGGAGGACTAGGGGTTCCATGGCTCATGAGACTGAGGAGAGAGTTGGGGGTGCTGGGAAGGTGGCTCTGTTGGTGAAACATTTGCTATGCATGCATGGAAGGATTCCCCAGTACACATATTAAAAAGCCAGGAGCGATGGTGTGCACCCATCACACTTAATCCCAGCACTGGGGAAGAGAGACAGGAGGCTGTCGGGGCTTGCTGGCCAGGCTAGTCTTGCCAAAATCAGTCAACCTCAGGCTCAGTGAGAGACTGCCTCATAAAACAAGATGAAGAACAATTGCAGAAGACACTTGATATTGACCTCATGCCTACACATGTGCTTTCACATATATGAGCACATACAGGAACATGTATACATGCATATATCACTTGAGAGAAGGAGAAAGAAAAAAGGAGAGAGCTTGAAGGTGAGAAGGAGAAAGACACTAATGCTAGGTAGTTGCTAATGGATTATTTTTCTGAGTAAACAAATGAATGAATCCTTTCAGTTTGCTTGCCCCAGGAACTACTGCATACACAGCTCAGTACTAGGCCTAACGATGGCGGTCCTCACCACATCAAAGAAGAAGCACCGCTTTGTCCCATGGGTCAAAGCAGACAAGCCTTGTTCCTTGATGAGCACTTGGGTGTTCAGGGTGAGCTTCATGGAAGAGGCGAACTTTGATGTGGGGTTTTCGGGGCAGGCAACAAGCCTCCTGCATTTTCTCACCTCACGCACCCTTGGCAGGTGATTCCAGACCTCCTTCCCCACAGCCTTGGGCATTCCTTGAGCAGTGAGGAGCTATGGGACTGGGATGACTCTTTCCACAGCCAGGGAGGGGCAGGGTGGAGCTCCACACTGGCTCGGAGCAGGGAAGATGTATTTAGTGAGCAAAGTCGGTGCCACTGTCTTCTTTCAAAGGTGTGGCTGTGCCAGGGGGGAGTGGTACAGGACTGGTCACCCCTGTGGCTCTGCCCTCTTGGCAGGTCATCAACACTCTTGCATTTTTGTCTGGAATCCCATAAAGTCTGATGCTGCGTAAGAGCACTAGGCTGAGGGTCAGACATTCTCAGACTGATCAATAGTCCCACAAGTCTCTGGTACCGCCATGTCTGCCCCTGCACAGCTCCAACAGTCTGTGCAGCATGGCACTTAGCACTCTGACTCAGAACCAAAGTGCCACATCCTCCACTGGTGACCGCTGCCTGACCCTCTCTCTACACGTTCATATGATGAGAATGGCAGTAATAGTACAGATTACTCTGGCACACTCGATGCCTTTAACTCTGCATACTTGATGAAGCAGAAGCCCTTAATGTGTGCAGCTAGAAATAAATGGGAAAATCCTTTGCAACTCGAGACATGTCTTCGATATAATTAAGGGTGGCTTCTGTGGTAATGGATAGCAGAGATCCTCTTAGGAAATCTTAAAGAGCCATCAAAAGTAAGTGGGCCCAGGAGATCCAGGCTCATGGCCTCAGGACCACATGGCAGGGACTTTTGGTCTTGTTCCCATCCCCGGAAGTCCCTTGAAGTGACTGAGAGTGCCCCTTCCCCACTCTTCCCCACTTCCCATCGAAATGTGGGTGGCTTGTGCAGTGAGGACGCAGGCTCCAAAATGCTCTCTCCTAATGGCTGTGTGGGCTCAAAGGTAAAAATACCAACCACGGGACACTGGATGTGATGTGTCTGCTGACCACTGCTCCAAGGAAAACAGCTTGGCCTTTGTGCTCATTCTGCCAAAGTGTGTGCCCTAAATGCCATTATGAAGACTGAGGAACACACACACACACAAAAAAACTGTCCTGATTCTTAAAACACTGTACATATGGGTCAGGGGTATAGTTCTCTTGGTAGTATGTAAAGGATTATTGTAAGAAAGTCCACGGAAGCCTGGATAAAGGGAAACCAAGTATTTCTTTGGGAATCATACACAGATAACAAAATAAGGTAGAGAACCGATGAAGTCTTCTGCCCAGAGGGCTGGAAGCGATGACCCAATCCCCGACCCACCACCCAAGAGAGAGAACTTACCTCCTAATCCACATGTGGCGCCTGAGACTGTGCCCTGAGGGGACTGGTACCTCAAAGATGATTAGCTGAATGAGTTCCCACGACAGCAGTGTGGTTCAGTTAGCATGCTCGAAGTCCTTGAGTGGATCACCAGTGCCACATGAACCAAGCATACTGTCACCAGTCTACAATCCCAGCACTTGGGAGGTGGAGAAAGAGGATCAGAAGTTCAAGGTTATCATTGGCTACCTTGCAAGATCATGAGAGCATGGGCTACATGAGACCCTGTCTCAGAAACAAAACATGAACAAAAACCATGAACAAACTAAAGATGTCATGGTTGGCCAAAAGGGGAGAGGAACCACTTGGGGTTAAACAGAAAGTACATACAATACCTGATTGAGTTTTGATGGGTCCTGAATCAGAACAGAGGGCTAGGGTTGCTGAGATAGGCCAGCTCAGCAGGTAAAGGCACTGGCCTCTAAGCTTGATGACTGGTTATCCCCTAAATCCATAAAGTGGAAGGAGAGAGCAAACTCCTGAAAGTTGTTCTCTGCTTTACATGAGTGCACTGTGACATATGTGTGAACATGCATGTGCACACACACACACACACACAGAATACATAAATACATAAATAAATACTGCAATTTAAAAATAATAAAAATAAAATAAAAAATAATTTAAAAATTTAAAAAATAATTAAAAAAATTTTGCACGCCTTTAATCCCAGCACTCGGGAGGCAGAGGCAGGTGGATCTCTGTGAGTTCGAGGCCAGGATAGGCTCCAAAGCTACACAGAGAAACCCTGTCTCGAAAAACCATAATAATAATAATAATAAAAATCACAACCCCAGAAAGGTACAAAAATGATAGAATGGACAACTAGAGGGGAAAGAACAATGTTAGGTGACGGCATGTGAAGCTTTGTGAGTGTCAATGTATCACAGATCCACATTAGCCAAAGGGCTATCCGCCAACATTCGGATAAACAGAAGGAACGGACAAACCATAGTATAGACACATAATGGAATGTCACTCCTTAAAAGTGAAGGGATTTCCAACGTGCTACAGCAAGGATGGACCTTGAAGACACCGTGCTCAGTGCAGGAAGCTGTTACCAATAGCTCAAGCGCAGTATGGTGCATATGAGGTACCTGGAGCCATCAGATTCATGGAGCCAGAAAGCAGGAAAGTGGTTGACAGAGGCTGGGGAAGGAGGAGGTAGGCAGTGATTGTTTTGATGTGGCGGAGTCTTGGCTTTGCCAGAGCAAAGAGCTCTGGAGATGGGTGGGAGTGACTGTGAGAGACAATGTGCATGAACTCGATACTGACTGACGGAAATAAAACCTGAAGCCGAGAGTGAAAACGGCGATGCACGCCTTTAATCCCATCATCTGGGAGGCAGAGACAGGTGGATCTCTGTGAGTTTGAGGTCAGCTTGGTCTACATAGAGAGTTCCGGGGCAGCCCAGGTCTACAGAGAGAGTTTGTATCTCAAAAATAAATAAATAAAAACCTCAAAAGGAAAGGTGTCAAAGGGGCCACACCAAGGCACTAAAATCAGTCTGGGAGAGGAGACTGAAGATTAAATGATCGGGTAGGCAGGGGACAGAAGTGGGAGCCAGACGGTCTCACTGTGTTCCTTTTCATATTCTTTCAGTGGCTGTATTGCCTAGTCAAACATTACAAATGTAATTACAAAATTTAAAAATAGTCCTTTTGGTTTTGAGAGAAAAAAAAATCTGTCATACCTCCGTGAGGTGCTCCTTGAAGTGCCGTGCCTTTAACACCTTAGGACCTGTATTCTACAGTGGAGGTGTGGGTGGTGGGGGTGAGGGTGGGGACGTCTGTGGTTGCAGGTTGAGAGTGTGTAGGGGGGCACAATAGTTTGCAAATGCCCAGACTCTCCGTCTCTGGGCCCCTCAGAGACCTCAGCTCTTCTCTGGAGAGTTTCCCACTATGCACAGTCTCCACAGTAGGCCAACAAAACTTTTAAGAGGCCCTAGTGGCATCCCTTTCTGTCACTGAAACAATCAGTTTGCTCTTCTTTGGCTTCCCTCTTTATGGAGTGCTGCCAAAAAGCTGGGCCCCTGAGTCACAGTCATTGCTAAACAGCAGTGCCCCCAGTATGGACCTGTGTTGGTAAGGACAATTCATAAGCTTTCTCCTTTGTGGGGTACCTGCTGCCCAGCCTTCTGAAGCTTCTTGGTCCTGGCCTTCCAGCCTCTGTTAATTCTGGGAACCCCAAAACTGCCCAACAGGTCTTCACTGACCAGCACTTTTTCCTAGTTTGTGCACAGGAATCCCAACAGCTAAAAGCCTGAGTTTCGTAAGGCTTGGGAAATGTGACAAAGATGGCTTCAATAATTTCTCTGTCCCACATGCTAGCCAATGACAACTTTGTCACTCCCTCCAAAGAGACGTATAGTTCAGGTCCACCACCAACTCCTTTTTAGTATTAGAGTTTGATCGTAGACCCTGTAAGAAATCTAACAACAGAGACCGTCCCGGAGAGGCCCATGTAGGGTCTGGTTGACAGTTGCTGATGGAGCTACAGACAATAGCCCGCATCAGCTGCCAGTCATATGAATGAGTCATGGTGTTCACCTAACCCAGTTAAGCCTTCAGGTGATGACAGCCACCATCTGACTGTAACAGCATGGAGATCCTTGGCAAGGATTGCCCTGGGTTCCTCTTTGAGTTTCAGACCCACAAAAGCTCCAAGCAGCTCTTTTTGTGACCAGATTTCATGTAGCCCAGGTGACCTTCAAACTCACTGTGTAGCAAAGGATCATGTCGGAGTCCTGACCCTCCCCCTCTTTCTTTAATTTTTAAATTTTATTTGATGTTTATGTGTGTTTTGCCTGCATGTGTATGTACCATGTGAGTGCCCAGTGCTCGTGAGGTCAGAAGATGGTATTGGATTCCCTTGAACTGGAGTTACAGGCCATTGTGAACCACCATGTGGTTGCTGGGGATTGAACTCAGGTCCTTGAGAAGAACAAACAGTGCTCTTAACCACTGAGCCATCTCTACAGCCTCCTCTGCCTCTACATCTTGAGTGCTGGAATTACAGGTAAGTTCTACCATGTCTGTTTATGCAGTGCTAGGAATTGAACTCAGGACTTCATATACACTAGGGAAACCCTCTACCAACCAAGCCACAGCTTCAGCCTTGGAGTCATTTATTCACAAACAAACTAAAGACTCTTGTTAGCTTGTTTATCTTGCCCCACAAAAACAAAACAAAACAAAACAAAACAACAACAAAAAACTGTCTATTCTTAGCAGCCAGGAAGAGAACAGGATAAAAGGCAAGGAAACTTCACATCTGTTGACTCCTATCACAGGCCTGAGCCTTTCTACACACCACCTCATAAAGTCCTTCAGGGTCTGAGAATCAGAGACAATCACTCCTTTGTCAAAAAGAACATCACTGGGTGACGGTGGCACACTCCTTTAATCCCAGCACTCAGGAGACAAAGGCAGGTGGATCTCTGTGAGTTCGAGGCCAGCCTGGTCTACAGAGTAAATTCCAGGACAACCAGGACTGTTACACAGAGAAACGCTGTCTCAAAAAACCAAAAAAATAAAAAAAGACAGAGAGATGGAAAGAGAGCATCAAGCCAGGCATGATGGAGAACAACCTTAATCTCAGCATTCAGGAGGAAAAGACATGCAGATCTGTGAGTTCAAGGCTAGCCTGACTGCATAGTGAGTCCCTTCTCAAAGAGGAAAAAATTAAAAAATAAAGAAAACTCTTAGATCAGAGGGGATAAGGCTCCATTTAGTTAATTGTCAGATTGTAAAGCTGATGTTCTCAGATATTCGGCTTGAGGCAAAACTCCCAGGATCAGGACTGAAGGATTGGGGATTAGGGAAGACATTCAAGGCCAGTTTGGCAGCTTGGCCTTGCTAGGATAACGATCTTCAGAGCAGCTGGTGTGATCATTTTAGAGGGCTCAGAGCGTCCATATTGCTTCATCCTGTACATTAGTCCTGTGAACAGTGAAACACCGAGTTTGAAATGGAACTAAGCAATGAGTTTTTATAGAAACTTCCAGCGAAACATGGAGTTTGAGGTGGAACTAAGCAATGAGTTTTCATAGAAACTCCCAGGGGCAGAGAGCTAGAGAAAGGAAGCCTCTGAGAGCTTCATGCTGGCAAATTACTTCCATCAGTTCTCAAATGACCCTGTGAGGACCTGGGTTGGGCTCTCCAGGTAGTTAATCGTGAGACAGAGAAGTGAATGTCATAATGCCTTGGAGACTTCACATGAGCCAGGCATTTGATGTTAACATCTTTAAGATGACAACCCTGACACCATCACCTTTTATGATATATAGAGAAAATCATCAGGGATTTAGTTATTTGTCCCAAACTACACCCAGCTATGAATTGCAGGCTAAAGAATGGTCTGACTGGAACAGTGAAGGGGAGGAGAAGTGGGTGGAGAGGCATCAGGTCCCTGAGACAGACAGAAACTGGGAGACACAAATGAGCTGTGGCACAGAGAGGTGTGGTGGGAAGAGATCTAGTAGAATGTGGTGGGTTCCTAAATACAGTCAGTCAAAGACTCTTTACCCTATGGGCTGAGTGAAACCCCCAGGATAGCATCTCACTTTCAGCCCGCCTGTAATGGGCTATCTGACATAAGTCCCCATGTTAGACATAAAGCCACTGCCACCAGAGAGAAAAATGGAAATGCTTAAAGTCCCCCAGTTTGGCAGCAACAGAGCAAGACAAGGACTCCTGTCCCCAACTCCTCTCCTGTCCCCAACTCCTGGGCAAGCTCTTCCAGTCATCTTGCAGTCTAGGATGAACAAGGACTTTAACTAAGGACCCCTGGCCTGCAACATCTAAACCAGACAGAGACAGAAAACTGTTAATAATTACACTGAGACAGTAGGTGCAAACAGGACTACCCCAGGCAAATGGGACACCAGTCACTCTAGTATGACAGCTGACTGCCACCCTCTTGCCCTTTAGGAAACCTTCTGTATAGCCTTAAGGCCTAAGAGACCTGAGAACTAGTTTTCATTTTCTTCATGAAGTAAGGAGCCAGAGAATGGAGGAACCCTGAAGGTCCTGCCTTCCTGGACTCTTCAGGGTCCCCAGAATTGGCTGCTCTGTGGCTGGCCTCTGTCCCCACATGTAACTGTGTATACATAAACAGAGGTGTTCCATTTGTCCTGTTCCTGCCTATTTGAGGTCAAGTGCTCTGCCAGTTCCCACACAACTCTAGTTCCAGGTGCTTCTCACTGGTAATACCCACTGAACCAAAGCCATCATCACTATGGAGTGTGACTATCAGGCCTTTTCATGAACCAAAAAGCCAACAGGGTAGGGGTGTGGGAAAACCTGTCACTCCTGACCTGGAAGCCAGGTCACAGTGAAAACATCTGGAATACAGCTTATGCCAGTTGTGCTGTTTCCTTTCATCCCTAAGAGCCACATGGCTGGTGGGAGGTTAGAACATGTTCTTGAACAGTAGGGGGTTCTCCAAAGAAGACGCGTAGTGCTTCGTGAGGTAGAGGAGTTAGTGATGGGTAGTCTCAATGGATTGTTCATTGGGTCACCATGCCTGGTAAAGCTTCTGGCCATAAGGTCTTTGGATCTACCCATGTGATTTGCTTGGGCCAATAGCTCATTAGCAAATCTGAAAGCTCCCCTCCCCCTCCTCTTACCCATGCATTCCTTTCTGGGAACACTACAATCAAGAGAAGCAACTCAGGCCAGTCTGCTGGAAGTGAGGGACCTTAAACTGACAGCCAGTGCAGATGAGTCTAGAAGAACCAGCCCAACCCACACTGTGGTGAAGGGACCAGCTCCCCATTTCAGCAGCCATGACAGCCTAACACGTGCTTGCCTGACCTTGCCTTGGTCACTAGGAGGTCAGACGCCTGCCTCATGGCAAGGAATCAGAAGTTAGCTGGTGGTGCTATGCTTTACGGCTCTGGGTGTGTTTTACAGACAAGCGCACAGCAATGATGCTCAGAGCATAGCAGTCACCCTGGGATGGCCTATGGGCCATAACAACCAGTTGACCAATCAACACAAGGCAAGCCTGGAGGCACACCACTCCTGAGCCTGTGCGTAACCCCAGACACACCCCTTACACTGCCCTATAAGATCTCTATGCTGTAGCTTCGAAGCATCTTTCCTAGCCATCCGCCATGGTGGATGGGTGAAAGGCCTGAGCTAACGTGGGGTTAGCTCGTTAAACAACTGCAATAAAGTCTCTTGCTGTTTGCATTAAGCTTTCGCCTCCACCTGGTGATTGGGGTCTTCTCGGTCCTGGACTGAGATCCTGGGGGCTTGAACCTCTGGGGGTCTTTCAGTGGGACCACACCATAGTGAGCCCATTACACTCTTTTTGGAGGCTTTACATTTTAGGAATTTTGTTATAAATCAGAAATAAGGGGAAAACTGGTTTACTGTCTCCATTAGAGTGGAGACAACATCTTCAGTGCTTTGACTTCATGAATGAATAAGCTAACTGGAATCTGGGTGATTCCCGAAGCCCAAGGGTTTCTGCTCCACCACTCTTTCCCCCTCCCCACCCCCAAGAAGCTCATCCTGAGTCACTGGTCAGGGATAGGACATGCCATGCAGTCTAGGCCAGGCTATGCTGTCCAGTCCATAGTGATGGGCTAGGAATGAGCGTCTGACCTAAGAGAATCCCATCAGATAGAGCTCAGGATTTTCCCTGAGAATCCCTGGAGCCTCCAGATGTAGTATAGCCCACTCAGTGACATTAGCCCAGTGAGGCTTACTGTGAACTGTAAGAATAGATTTGTGCACAAAGTTAGTGGTGGTTAGTCAAAGTAGCCATGAGAAATGCATAGGCATTTCCTAGCAAGTGGGAAAGTCCACGATGGGACCCAGCACACAGCCCTTCAGGGGACTCAGAAGCACCGAAGAGTGGGAAGCTCTGACCGCAAAGGGTGGTTCTCAGCCTTCACTGTACAGCAGACCCATCTGAACCCAGGAGCACTCGGAGAAGTTCTGCTTCAATTGCTCCGCAGTAGGTCTCAGGCACACCCTTTGCAAAGCCCATCCACTGTCCCAGTGTGCAGCACTGTGGAGGACATAGAATCCCTTTCTCACCCTGCCCTCCTTTGACTTCCCCATCCCTCCTGTTAGAAAATGGGTGGTGTTTTCTTCCTGAGATGGCAGGATATGGTTTTGTTAGCATTTCTTAAAGACAAACAAACAAACAAACAAATCCACTCCATTTGTAAGTGTATGCCATGTGTGGCTGCCAGAATAGAATGCCGGATTCCCTGAAGCTGGAGTCACAGGAGGCTGTGAGCTCCTGATGTCAGGGCTGGGAATAACTCTGGTCCTCTGGAAGAGCAGCAAGCACTCTTAACTTCTGAGCCATCTCTCCAGTCCTTTCCTTTTTCCTTTTGCTGGCACTGAGGGTTGAGCCAGGACCTCTCAGATGCTGCTAAGCAAATGCTCTACCTCTGAACAGTATGCACGGTCTTTTTTTCTTCTTCATATTTTGAAACAGGGTCTTGCTAGCCTGTAACTAACTCACCTTGTAGCCTTAGATTTCCAACCCTTTTTCCTGAAGCTCCCAAGGAGGTAAGATGACTGGCCCGTGCCACCAGATCTAATTTCTAATTCTAATCAAAGCACACAGTTATATTTAATACAACATAAGTATATGTGCTGGCCAGTTTTGTATCAACTCGACACAAGCTAGAGACACTGGAAAGAAGGGAACCTCAACTGAGAAAATGCCTCAATAAGCTTGGGCTACAGGGGATTGAGGGGGGGATCCAGTCCATTAAGGGTGGAGTCATCCCTGGGCTGGTGGTCCTGGGTTCTATAAGAAGCAAGCTGAGCCGGGCGTTGGTGGTGCACACCTTTAATCCCAGCACTCGGGAGGCAGAGGCAGGTGGATCTCTGTGAGTTTGAGGCTAGCCTGGTCTACAGAAAATATATATAAAATTTGGGGCCAGAGAGTTGACTCAGCGGTTATGGGCACTGGCTGCTGTTTCGAAGGACCTGGGTGTGATTCCCAGCACCCACATGGATGATGGTTCCTAACTGTCTATAGCTCCAGACCCAGGAGATCTGATGCACTCCTCTGGCCTCCTCAGGTACCAGGTACCTACATGGTTCTCAGCTATGCATGCAAACAAAGCATCCATACACATAAAATAAATTACATTTTTAAAATAAATAAAATTTCTAATTAAAGACAAATAATATAAATATATAGTTATATGTGTGCAGACTACATAATTGTGCATAACTATAAGTTACATAATGAGGAATATATATTTGATTTATGAAATTATGTATATATTATTGCCACAAACCTAATATAGCTGTGACAGTGAACATAGTCACTGGTGTTTTGTTTTTTGTTTTTTTTCGTTTTCAAGACAGATCTCTCTGGGATGTCCTGGAACTTGTTCTGTAGACTAGGCTGCCTCTGCCTCTTGAGTCCTGGAATTAAAGGCGTGCACCACCTTGTCATGCGATCTTAAAAGGGTTTTAGAGAGAACTGTTCTTACCATAGCCTTTCCAGTTGGGGAAACTGAGGCCCAGAGAGGATATAACTCATCCGGGCTGTGGAGCTCAGCCCAGAGCCTTGGAGGAAGCCCCAGCAATCGGGGATCACACTCGCGGTGCCTCTCACCTCCTGGCTATGCTCTGGCCCACTCTCTGCTTGTTATTGAGGCTCCAAGCTAGAACCCTGCTCTTTAAACACCCCGCACCCTCCTATCTTGGTTTCCAGGTAGGGAGCAGGGAGTCTGTGCAGTGGGCAAGGAATCTGCTGGAGGTGACCTTGAGTCTGAGCTCAAGTGGCAGGAAAGGTTTCGATGGATCACGATAAGGTAAGATCTGCGGGTTCCAGAGGCAGCCACCTGGAACTATCTCATCTGGAAAGCAGCCTGCGGGCTCCCTCCTGCCCTGAGCAGGCCCAGGGTAGAGGGAGGAAAAGGTGGAGAGGGGAGAGGGAAAGAGGGTGGAGCAGGAGAGAGAGAGGACGGGAAGGCGTGGTCAGTGAGTAGGGTCGGGAAATGCCCAGTGGTATTTTGACTGGGTTACCTGGAGTCGCAGAGCCTCTGGGCCAGCTTCCCTTCGGTAAAAGAAGGTTCTATGTAGCAGCCAAAGAAAGGACTCAGAACTGGAACGGCGAATACTCTCGGGTTCAGAAATGTCAGGCAGCCTGGTCAGCCGCCGGCTTTCAGTCCCAGCTCCACCTCTACCTAATTCATTCCTTCCCTCTGGCAATATGGGTTGGTAGGAGCGCATTAAGGAACGAAAGTGACCTAGGACAGATAGACCCGTGGCTCAGCGAGAGCTACAAAAGGTCATCTCCACTTAGTTTCCTAATGTCCTTGGCGCTCTTGCTCTGTGCTTCCCCAAGGGACTCTGTTGTATAGCACCTCAACAGTCCCACCCCAGGACTCCAGACCCAGGGTCAGGGCCTAAGGTTTCCATACCCACAGGGACCCTTTACAAAGTATAAAAAGAAAGCTACGAAATAGAAGCGATGGTCTAAATAAATGTCCATCAATCATACTGTGTTCAGAAACATTAAATAACTTTTTGTGTTTTGTTTTCCGAGACAGGGTTTCTCTGTGTAGCCTTGGCTGTCCTAGGACTCGCTCTGTAGACCAGGCTGGTCTCGAACTCACAGAGATCCGCCTGCCTCTGCCTCCCCAGTGCTGAGATTAATGGAGTGTACCAGCACAGCCAGGCCATTTAATAACTTTTGAGACCAAGTTATAGGGGAGTGGTCTTCAAGAATTTAAGTGATTTTTAATTAGCTTATAAATAAACAATGTCAGCTGCAAAATTATAAGAATTATTTTAGCAAGTCACAGTGGGAAAATTGAAAAGAAAAATAAAACAACCCATAGATAACTCTGAAGTTCAAAGAAATGAGTGGGAACGGTATTTTCCAAATTCAGGGTGGGCATTACTTCCACAGCAGAGGGAAAGGACCAGAAAAGTTTGCATCTCCAGCAATTCAACTACGTGGGTAACATTTCATTCCTGTGCTAGTAGTAAGGCTATGGGTTATACGCTTCCCCTCTCCCGACATCTGAAAAAGTGGCAAAATTAAAAAAAAAAAAAGTTGTAAGAGAGGGAAAAAAA
Organism: Cricetulus griseus; assembly: GCF_003668045.3. Lineage (NCBI taxonomy): Eukaryota > Metazoa > Chordata > Mammalia > Rodentia > Cricetidae > Cricetulus > Cricetulus griseus. The sequence goes on along the minus strand of NC_048596.1, from coordinate 117,968,540 downwards.
TCCCCACACATCCATTTCAAATTACTTTCTGGCAAATATATATTTAATATGAAATGGAATTTTTTGTTTTTGTTTTTTGAGACAGGGTTTCTCTTTGCAGTCCTTGCTGTCCTGGAAGTCACTTTGTAGACAAGGGTGGCCTTGACTCACTGAGCTCCACCTGCCTCTCCTTCCTGAGTGATGGGATTAAAGACATGTGCCACCACCACCCGGCGAAATGGAAATATTTTAATATGATCTTCGTAGTGTGCAGTAGGGCTTCCAAAAGTACAAGGCTCTGAATTTCCCAATGGTCCTACACACCTCACCTTGTATCTTAGTCTGTTCCAGCTGCTGTAACAGATATACCCGACACTGGGTGGATTATAAACAGTAGAATTCTAAGCAAGAGCTCTGGAGGCTGTGAGGTTCAAGATCAAATCTAGCACCTGGTAAGAACTCCCCTGGATGGTGTCTTCTTGCTGTCCCTCATATGTGACAGTAGGGATGATGCAGCTCCCTCAGGCCTCTGTTATAAGGGCACTGATCTTATGTACCAGGGTTCTACCCTCACAACCTAGTCACCTCCCAAAGGTCCCTCTTCCATATATCATCACGATGGAGGTTAGGATGTCAACAGATGAATTTTGCCAGAACATTTGAAGCATAGCACCTGGGTTCTGGTTCTACTGGAGGAACCTGAAGCAGTATGTATAATCACTTGCCCACTGGAGGCCCAGTAGATCCCAATGCAGTGTCAATTGATGTAGACAGACATTTCTGTGCCTCCTGGTCCTGCAGCCATTCAGTCCCAAATAAACCAGAGAAGCTTATATTAATTATAAGCCATTTGACTGATGGCCAGGCTTCTTATTGACTAGCTCTCTTATTAAACCATTTCTATTAATCTGTGTATCTCCACATGGTCTTGACTTACCAGTAATGCCCAGGTATCTTGCTTCCTTGGCAGCTACTACCTTTCTCTATCCCTGTTTGGATTTCCTCCCTGGCTAAATCCTGCCTATCCATTGGCTGAAACAGCTTTATTCATCAACCAATAAGAGAAACATATATCCACAGCATATAGAAGGACATTCCCCATCAAATTGTCAATTTTCTACTAAGCTATGCTTAGTAAATGGCTATCAAATACAAATCTATGTATTTACCCCATGGGTGCTAGAGGAGTAGAAGATACAAGGCTTTAAGAGACAGCTCTAGAAAAGTAGGAATCATACAAAAAATTGTAAAGTCCCGGGGCTAAAGACATGGTCAGGAGTTAAAAGCACTTTCAAAGGACCGAGGTTTGGTTCTTCAGCAACCACATGGCAGCTAGCATCCTTCTACAACTCCAATTCCAGGATATTCAATGTTTTCTTCTGTCCTCCATGGGCACTGCATACAATGCAATGCACATCCATACAAGCAAGCAAACTCTCATACACATGAAATAAAATAAATAAGTCTTGGCTAGGTGGTAATGGTGCACACCTTTAATCCCAGGACTCAGGAAGCTGAGGCAGGCAGATTTCTGAGTTCGAGGCCAGCTTGGTCTACAGAGTAAATTCCAGGACAGCCAGGACTGGCATATGGAGTCAGTGGGCTCAGACACAGACCTGCTACAGGCTGAATTTTATATCCATTAAATTGGTTTATGAGGGCCAGGCATGGTGGCACACACCTTTAGTCACAGAACCTGGGAGGCAGAGACAGGTGGATCTCTGAGTTCAAGGCCACCTGTTCTACATAGTGAGTTTCAGTCAGCTGAGGCTCTGTCTCATAAAAAGAAAAAAAATCATCCGGCTATGAAAGCTTAAAAACCAACCAGGCTGCATCTGGAGTAAGGAAGTCATTAAAGTTAAATGAGGCCCAAAGGACGAAGTTCTGCTCTGATAGAATTAGTGTCCTTTTAATAGGAGATACCTTCCAGGCAGTAGGGGCACACGCCTTTAATCCCAGCACCTGGAGGCAGAGTCAGGCAGATTTCTGTGAGTTTGAGGCCAGCCTGGTCTACAGAGTTCCAGGACAGCCAGAGCTGTTACACAGAGAAACCCTTTCTCAAAAAACAAACAAACAAAACAACGAGAAAAGAAAGAAATGAAGCAAGGAAGGCAGGGAGGGAGGGAGGGAGGAAGGAAGACAGAAATACCAGAGAACTGGCTGTCTCCCTCTATTGTGAGAGACCAAATGCTACAGTGGAAGCCAGGTGGAGAGCCCTCACAGAGGAAGTGGACTGGCTGACACCAACTGGAAGAAATACATGGGTGTCATTTAAGCCACTCAGTTGGTGGTATTTTGTTATGATCCCTGGAGGAGACTGAGACAAGACCCAGCCCCTTAATGGTCAGCCAGGGATGCTGAGTGGATGAATAAGTCTCTTTCTGTGGATTGTTGTTCTGCATAAACAATCAGGACTAGGGGATAACCACAATAACCATCTCATTGCCGTCATAGTTATTGCTGCTATTCACACCCAAGCAACAGTCACAAAATGAAAACATTAAATAAAATAATAAAAAATACTTGGAACAATGGAGCTGGCCCAGACCTCACACCCTCAGTCTAAACAAGTCTCATGAGAAAACAGGGGTAACAGGTACTGTACACTAACTCGCATGGACTGGAGTGGTGAGTCTGTATCCTTGGGAGCATATGATCAGTAAATGAATTCCTAGCCCCTAAAGTTTAGTCAAGTCCCCACCAGCTAACAATCTAAGCAACAGAGGAGAGGCTACCTTCAATACACTCCCCTGATGAGATTGATGACTGACTTATATGCCACCCAATAGCCCTCATACAGCAGCTAGTGGAAGTAGAAGCAGACACCCATAACTAATCACTGAACTGAAAAGTAATGGCAAACTACATTAGATAACTGTGAATTTCAGTTGTTCTTTAGCAGTTGAATTTTTGTGTTCTTTCCCCCATGTATGTGGTGGTTCTATTTCTCTCCAATAAACTTTTATTTAAAAATAGATAAATGTTAAATTGCTAAGTGAAACATTAAGTATGTTGTGTATAATTTATTTTTTAATTTTTATGAGTGTTTGTGTGAACATATGTTATATGTGAGCAGGTTCCCTTCCTTGGAGGCCAAAAATTGGATCCTCTGAAGCTGGAGTTACAGAGCTTAGTGTGGGTGCCAGGAACCAAACTCTGGTCCTCTGGTAGAGCAGGGAGTACTCTTAACCTCTAAACCATCTCTCCTGCCCACTAAAATTGTGTGTGTATTATACTTTAATATCTATTTTTATTTATGTGTATATATGCCACATGTGTTTAAGTACCCTGGTGCTGGAGTTGCAGGCAGTTGTGGTCACCTGATGTGGGTGCTGGGAACTCAGCTCTGGGCTTTTGCAACAGCAGGAGGCACCCTGACCACCTCCCCACAAAGCCATCTGTCTAACCTTGATTATTATTATTATTATTATTATTATTATTATTATTATTATTATTATTTTGGACAGGGTGTCACTATGCAGCCCTGGTGGGCCTGGAACCCTCTATGCATACCACAATGACCTTGAACTCACAGAGGTCCTCCTGCCTCTGCCTCCTGAGTGCTGTAAAGTGTGTACCACCACATCCAGCTGAAAAACTACATTTTAAAATGTCTCACTCAACTGACACAGAAGTAAGTTGGCCAACAAAGGAACCCCAAATCCAGCCAGGATCTTACAGACTACTGGAGACCTTGAACTTGCATTTGATGGACGCCTCTAGCGAATGGGTCCACCCAGTGACATGAGGAAAACTTGTGTGCCCGTGGACACACATCAGTCTTACAGATATAAAGATATTTGGCATTTGCAAATGATAATAAAACACACAGTAGCCTATATGAAAAATTGCTTATTATAAATACACTTTTATTTATTTATTGCCTAACTCTTGTACCAGCAGCCAACCCCTGGTTACTCATCTTCATCCTGACACAAAGGTTGGTTGACACTTTTATGTTAGGGAGGAAGAGGAAATGAAAGGACAGGACATGTTGGAGCTTCATTAGCTAATAATGGAAGACACACCTTTGCTGAGTCAGAGAGTAATGTTCAACCAGAACATCTCACCACACATGTATTGCTATTCACAATGTCATGGCCACAGACAGCACCATTTTAAATTGAATCTGAATGGTTAACACTGCATGGTCACTCAACCTAGCCAATCAGCCCATCAATAAAATAAGAACCCAAGGCTTGATTCATAGCGTATGCTGTGACGCCCCCATGGCTGATGACAAGCATTCGAGAAGACATCACTGAACATGAAGCTGGAGAAAGACCCACACTTGACAACTGTGCACTTATGGTTCAGTATGTCCATCTCCACATGGACCTTTCATCCAATGGGGAATAAGGTAGCCTGGGTTGCACAAAACTGAGACCTCTCTCTAAAGAATGAACTGAAGACTGAACACAGGACCTGGTGCATGCTCGGCCACATTCTTTCACTGAGCTACATACCCACCTGTAGCCATGTCTGTCCTGGAACTTGCCATGTAGACCGGGCTGACCTGGAACTCACAGAGACCTTCCTACCTCTGCCTCCTGAGTGCCGGGATTAAAGATGTGGGCCAATTAAGGTAACAGTATAACCAGCTAACGCCTTCTTAGGCTGTTTTGTGGCTAGGCAACTATGTTTGACCATATGAGAGCTAAACAAAAATTGTTGCAGCAGGTTCTGCTTTCCTATTACAGCTGCCACCACTCCCCCGCCCCCCTCCCTCCTGCCTTTGGGAAAAAGCAGGCACAAGGCTGGAGGGGGGACAGACACTTTGTGACCTTCCAGAGAGTAAAGGAATGATCGGGGCTCCACAGGAGAAAGGCAAGAGCCTAAGCACTGAGATCATGACAGAGTTGCTTCACCCTGGACCACCTTCCTCCCGATTAGGCTACTTGAGAAAAAGCCACTGCGGATACTGGTTATATCAGGTTGGGCGTTTCCTTAAGAACCAGGAAGCCTAGCCAAATTCTTGGCCAAGTCAGAGTGGTTAGAAGGGCACAAAGGCTGGGAGGATGGGAAAGGAAAGAGGGTGAAGCTCAGGGTGAACATGGAGCTGAGGCAGTCCCACCTGGGCCTGCCACCTGTTCTGTACCAGAAGGAATTCATCAAGCAGCATGTCTGTCGGTTCTCTCTCTCTCTCCATCGTTTCTCTAAGTATCCCTGACTGCTGACTGTGCTGACTGTCCTGAAACTAGCTATGTAAACTAGGCTAGCCTCAAATTTACAGAGATCTGCCTGCCTCTGCCTCCAGAATAAGGCGTGCACCACCACACCCAGCTTCCTTTGTTTTTCTTTTCTTTCTTTTTGTTTGTGTTTGGTTTTTAAGACAGAGTTTCTCTGTGTAATACTCCTGGCTGTTCTGGAACCCTTTTTGTAGACCAGGCTGGCCTCTAACTCACAGAGATCCACCTGCCTCTGCCTCCCAGAGTGCTAGGATTAAAGGCATGCGCCACTACCTGGTGGGTGGGGGAATGGGGACTTTTTTTTTTCTCTTAAAGTATAATGATGTGGAATTGTCTATTGGTATGTTAAATTACCCATAAATTTTTTGCTTTGTTTTGATACGAGACAAGGCACATTGCAGTCTAGGCTAGTACAACCTGTAACTTACAGTAATTCTGCCTCAGCCTTCTGAGTACTGGACTATATACATGAACCAGTAAGCTTGGCTTCATCATAACAATTTTTTTTGAGACGAGTGTCACTCTGGAGCCTAGGCTAGCCTGGGATTTACTGCATAGCCCAGGTAGGCCCCAAACTAGTGGCAATCTTTCTGTCTCTGTTTCTTAATTGCTAGGATTACAGCTATGAGCTACAGTCCTTGGCCATGCTTTTAAATTAAAAATTCTAAGTTATAACCTAGAAGGCATACTATGGTCATATTTTTAATTTTTATATTATTTGTATGAGTGGTTTCTGCATGCATGTATGTGTGAGCCTGGTGCCCATGGAGGCCAGAAAAGATTGCTGGATTCCCTGGAACTGGCGTTGCAGATGGTTGTGAGACACTATGTGAGTGTTGGGAATAGAACCTAGGTTATCTGGAAGAGAAGACTAGCCAGTACTCTTAACCACTGAGCCATTTCTTTAGCTCTCTGTCTTTTTTAAAAAAGTAAAAAGCTATATATGCAGATACATCAAAATATCAGTGAAAGAATTATAGCCATTATTTTATTTATAACAATAATACCTGAACTTTTATATAATAACACTTATTTATTACTTCATGGTCTTGAAATGATTGGTGGGAATGGACACCTACACACACACACACACACACACACACACACACACACACACACACACTAAAATAAAATGACTGGCATTTTGAAAGTCATCAAACAGACATTATGACTTTCCTGCCACAAAACATCATTTACACTAGTTTTGACATGCAGTCTTTAGCTGGACAATAGTAAAAACAACATGTATATTTCAACTCAAATAAAAATGTTAAAATATTTTAATGTAGATGCTACCTCTGATTAAAAAGAACCTCTAGGGGCTGGAGAGATGGCTCAGAGGTTAAGAGCACTGACCGCTCTTCCAGAGGTCCTGAGTTCAATTCCCAGCAACCACATGGTGGCTCACAACCATCCGTTATGAGATCTGCCCTCTTCTGGTGTGCAGATAGACATGGAAGCAGAATGTTGTATATATAATAAATAAATAAAATCTTAAAAAAAGAACCTCTAACTCTTCTTTTGAGATCCTCATTTCCATCTAAATTTTGCCTCCTTATTCTTATGGCTGTGGGTAGCACTTCTTAAAGGACTCTGTCCAAATATGACTTAACTATTCAAGCTAGAGAAGGAGTGGGGAGCTGGAAGCACAGTCAGAGACCTGGAGAAGACAATTCCCTCATGCCCCTGCTTGCAAGCAGACCTGGCCAGAGCCCACATTCCGCTCTGAGCCTCCTTTTGGCTGCAAGTACCTTCCTTCACATTTCCTCTTTTAGGTCTTCAGGGATCCCCACGGTTCCCTCAAGACTGTCAGTTTCTACTTTAAACCCTTTTTTCCCTGTGATATTGTATGTATACCTTGAATACCATCCCTCCTTCCTTCTCTTCCTCCCTCCCCACCCCACCTTCTCTCACCTACCCCCTCCTCCCTTCCACTCCTCTCAAACATTCCAAGTTCTGGGAGTTTTACTTGGAGACCCAGGCATTCCAGGCAGGTGTTCTGCCACTGAGAAAAACGATCAGCCCCATATTCTTGAAATTGCAATAAAAAATATATATAAGGTAAAGTTTACACTTTTAATGATATTAAGGGTGTCTTTCTGTTCAGACACAATAAGTACATTCACACTGGTGCACAACCACCAACCCCCATGCATGTCCAGAACTGCTTTGGCCTTCCATACCATAGTTTCATCTTAGTGTGAGATTGTGGTTGCACAACAATGTGAATATATATTAGTGTTTCGGGTTTCAAGCTGGCCTTGAACTCACTGCATACCTAAGAATGGCCTTGAACTCCTGACTCTCCTGTCTCCACCTGGAAAGTGCTGGGATTACAGACTATACCCATCTAAAGAAGGGCTGGGGCAAATTGAGCCCAACACTTTCTTGCAAGCCAGACAAACACTCTCTAAACTGAGCTACACCCCCAGTTTGCCTTGTTTAAGCTTTTGAAGAATTAATTTAAAAGGGATTTCCCAGCCCCTGCTCCCAAGCTGGAGGCAGTGGATTCAGGCTTTGATGGCAATCAGGTCTGTGATGGATCAACCCTCAAGGGCTCTGCTCAAGGGTGAGAAATTATAGGAATTTACTCCTGAAAGGGGAGGCGTGGGTTCCTAGGGAGTGGGACCTCAGCACCACACTAGAATACCTGATTTACTCTGCCCTTCCCAGGCTCTGGCCAGAGCCCATTAGGGAAGCTTTCAATTTTGCCCATCCTCCAACTGTCTGAGGTATCCATTCTCTTCCATTCCTTCGTCCAGGAGCCCACTCATTTCCTCTGGAGTAAAGTTGACCTCTATTAGGAAGGACCAGGGACTGATGAGAACTAGGATAGGAGCTTACAGTGTGACTTGCTTTGGAGGGGTCTGGCCTCATAAGGACTTTCAGTGCTGCTCAGGTGTCCCATGTCCCCCATCTGCTCTGGCTCCTCTCCTAGTGGACTCTAGAAGGAGATACTTCCCCCAAACCCTTACCTTTAGCCCTAGAATCTACATTGATGTAAATAGTGTCCCAAGCCATGTCTACTACAGTCACCTGACATGAGGGGTTTCTGGGCTCTGTGCCCTCCTGATAAGGCAGGACTGGGCCATGCCTGGCTGCTTTCAGTCACAAGTTGCTCCCCTGGCCAGAAAAGGGAGGGCTGGCTCTGGAAGTCTGGGACCACACCAGCCTGTAGACAGGTTTTGTCCAGTGAGCACTTCCTAGTCTGAGGTTGAGGTTGGGGTTGAGAAGGGAGCAGAGTCTCAGGCCTTTAGCTTGCAGGAATGTCCTTCACCCCACACAGAGACCCTGAAGTGGGAGTCACTTACTTAACCCTTTTGAGCTATATGACTAGGGATTAAAAAAAATACCCTGAAGGGGTTTTTGGAGAATTAAATATGAATGCTCTTGTCCTTGATGCCCTGCATTCAAAAAGTGTTCATTAAATGCAGTTTCTCTGCCAGCTGTGGTGTTCACCAGCACTAGGGAAGCAGAGACAGGTAGATCTCTGTGAGTTCAAGGCCAGTCTGATCTACAGAGTGAGTTCCAGGACAGCTAGGGCTGTTACACAGGGAAACACGGTCTTGAAAACAAACAAAAGAACAGAAAAATAACTTACATAACTGAGAGACCCTCTCTCAAAAAACAAAACAAACAAGCAGACCCCCCCCAAAAAAACCCAAAAAACTAGAATGCACTTTTTCTTTGCTTCCTTCTCTCCAAGACCTTATGACCACAGCTTGGCTTAGGCAAGTGAGAACTGGTATGAGAAAGCCGTTATTGTTTCTTCGTGCCCAGAAATACTGTCACAAATGATGGCTTCCCTGAGACCACATAGCACTACACTACTCAGCTTCTGGGCTGAGTGGATTTGGATGAATGGCAACCATAGGGGTGAAAGTGTTTCCAGAAGACCTGCCCTTTTCCAGGACCTACTATGACACCAAGTGTCTGTATCTGCCATCTGAATATCTCACACAGGGGGCCTCCTCACACGGGGGGAAGCTCTAAGCTCCCTGCTCAACCAGAGTCCCCCATGTGGTAATTACCTCAACTGGGTGGCTTTTCCAGAAGAGGGGACATTTTCACTCCTGCCTCCTTCATATAGAAACCAGTCTCAGAATGAGGGTCGATGTTCTGCTCAGAGGTAATGTCCCCAAACCCACTCACTGGGTTGGAGTCTGTGGGAATAGGGTAGCTCTGGATACTCATCTAAAGTCCTCAAGGATTAAGGACTATTGCTCTAATCCAACATCGTCCTTTTAATTTTAAGTTTTAGTTTTCATATATATATATAGATTTGTGCAAATGAGTGCAGTGCATTCTAAGACAAGAAGGATCCTTGGGGCTGGAGTCACAGGCATTTGTGAGTGACTTGATGTGGGTGCTGGGAACAGAACTCAGACCCTCTGTACACTCTCTGCTGAACCTTCTCTCTAGCCCCTCCAACATCGACGCCAAATGCTTAGAAGGGACCTGAGTGTAGTTAAACATCTGATTGTCCCACCTTTAAATTTTTAAATTTTTTTTATTTGTTGTTATTATTATGGAGGCTTTGAGACAGAGTCTCACTCTGTAGCCTAGGCTAGCATCAGTCTTTCTGCTTCTGCCTTCTATCTATAGCTATATATTATATACATTATATATTATATGCTGCAATATATAATATTACTCAATGTGTATAATTATGCAGTGTGTATAATATATGGCTATCACATTGTAGCATAGGTTGACCTGAGACTCACTCTGTACCACAGGCTAGCCTCAAACCCATATTGATGCTCCTACTCAGCTTCCCAGGTTCAGCCTGAATTTACAAGTGTAGAACACCATGTCTGGCTGAAATTCTTTTTTGTTTTTTCAAGACAGGGCTTTTCTGTGTAGCTTTGACTGTCCTGGGACTCCCTCTGTAGACCAGGCTGGTCTCAAACACATAGAGATCCACCTGCCTCTGTCCCTCCGAATGCTGGGATTAAGTGTGCCACCACCTTGAAATTCTTAATTTAAAAAGTTTTTAGAAGCCAGGTGGTGATGCACACCTTTGATCTTGGGAGGCAGAGACAGGTAGAGCTCTGTGAATTTGAGGTCAGCCTGGTCTACAGAGTGAGTTCCAGGATAGCAAGGGCTGTTACACAGAAAAGCCCTGTCTCGAAAAAATAAACAAACAGAATTTTTAGATTCATTTAATTTTTATGTGTATGAGTATTTTGCTTTCGAGCGCGCGCGAGCGCGCGCGCGTGTGTGTGTGTGTGTGTGTGTGTGTGTGTGTGTGTGTGTGTGTGTATGTTGGAAGAGGGCATCAGATCTCTTGGAACTGAGTTACAGATAGTTTCAACCACCCTGTTCGTGCTGGGAACCAAACCTGAGTCATCTGCAAGAGCAAAAAGTACTCTTAAACACTGAGCTACCTCTTTTACTCAACTGAAAATAAATTTTTATTCATTTCTATGTATATGGGTGTTTTGCCTGCGTGTAAGTCTGTGTAACACACATGTGCCTGGTGCCCAAGGAGACCAGAAGAGGCCGTCAGATCCCCCAGGGACTGGAGTTACAGCTGTGAGCTGCCAGGTGGGTATTCGAACCTATGTCCTCTGGAAGAGCAGCAAGTACTCTTAAGTGCGGAGCCATCTCTTCATGGCCCCTCTCCCATTTTTAAAAAGGGTTTGGCACTTTATTTTGCACAGGCGCCTGCAAGTTACACAGGTCCCTGACTACCGAGCTCTCAAAGGCAGAGTGAATAATGCTCCCATTAAGGAAAGGTGGAGACAGGCTTGCAGGGCATACAGTCAGGAGGGATGAGGCACAACTTCCCTGGCTAGTAGCGGCTGCCAGCCTCGGGAGCACTGCACACCCACCCAGTGCTGGTGACGTGGCAGTGGGGAGGTAGAGAGTTGAGGGGAGGCTGTCCGCAGAGAGTTGGGGGGAAGCAGTGAGGACTTTGGCAGAGACTAGACTAGGCCTGGGTCTCTCTTGCTAGCTGTGAGAATTAATCTGAGCCTCGGTTCCCCCAGGTGGAGGAGGAAGAAAGTAACACCTGTCTTGCAGAATCACCATAAGGCTTGCCCAGCATCCAGCATCCAAACCATCCCACTAGGTGCTAAAAATACTTGATTTCTATTTATGGGGGAGAAAAGGAAACAGTTTTCTCCAAAAGAAGGGGACTCACGTGTCCCACGTGCAGCCTCTCAACCACCCAGGGTCTTTTGGGAGTGTCGGGGTGGGGGAACTTCAATAAACCCCTGGTTTCTGCTTTCCATAGGCAAATTAAGGACAAGCAATTCTGTGTGAAACGGAAGTCAGAGCCCTTCATGAAGGGCTGCCGTCGCCCCCTGGTGGTACTTTATGGTATCTGCCTGCGTTTCTAACTGGAGAAATAAATTCTTGGTAATATTTTAACGTAATTTACTGAATATGCATTCTGTTAGGCACTAAAGCTACAAGGAGAAAGACGCTGCTTGTTACGGTTTGGAAATGAAGTGTCCACCACAGGCTCACGTGTTTGAATACTTAGTCCCCAGTTCCATGGTGTTTTGTTTTGTTGAGATTGTGGAACAAAGTGGATCACTAGGGGGTGGGCATTTGAAGGTCTCACTTCCTCACTTCGCCTGGGCAGGAGTGTGGAGGTCAGAGAGCAACTCTGGGGAGTTGGCTCTCTCCTCCGACCTTGTTGAGCCAGGGTCTCTCGTGTCTCCACCATGCTGTGTATTTCAAGCTAGCAGCTCATCAAGCTTCCAAGGGATTCTCCTGTCTCTGCCTCCCACATTGCTGTGGGAGTGCTGGGATTGCAGGCAGAGAGCCACAGCTTCTGGTTTTCTGTGGGTTCTGGGGATTGAAGTCTGGTCATCAGGTTAGTGCTTTTGTCCACAGAGCCATCTCACTGGATCAGAAAAAATAAATTTATTTTAGTTTATTGTCCTTTTAAAATTTTTATTTACTGTTATGTATATGAGTATTTTGCCTGCAAGTATGTCTGTACCACATGCATGCCTGGTGCTTGAGGAGATGGTGAACCCCCATGTAGATGCTGGGAATCGAACCTGGGTCCAGAGCACATGCTCTTAACCACAGAGCCTACTCTATAGCCGAGATGTTACTGTTCTTAATTTTGTTCTGAAACTGAAATTTGCCCCAAACCATTGTTGCAATAGTAGTTTGTCATGCACAGTTGTATGCAATTCCTCAGAGCAGCAGTAGTGGGCCAGCAGGCCCCACTCACCACAAAGGTCAAGAAAAACTGAATTGTCCACACCCACTGCCGATGGGAAGTGTCAGTCTAGGTCCTGACATGGCTATCTACATGTGTCTATATGTCATCGGGATGTCCTGAGGTTGCCTAAGGCAGCTCTTCACAGCTTAGCTTTGCAGAAAGCCAAAAACTTTGTAACTTCATTGTAGGCCCAGGCTACCATCGATTTTCAATTTACCTTGAAAGGTGGCAGGCTGAGGATTCGTTTTCCTGGTCATCAAACCCAGCAAGTCTGAGTCAGCCACGGTGACTGTGCAGTCAGACTTCTTTCTGAACTGGAAGCATCTATCGTTGTGGATCTTCACATCTACCATTCAGATGGCAGACACACACACACACACACACACTCCCCACCCAGCCCCATCACCACCTGGCGCTGAGACACCTTGGTGAGCTCATCCAGGCCCAGGCCTTTAAATGACAGCTAGTTACTCATCATTTTCAAGTTACCTCTTTGCCCCAATTTCTCTCCACTGCTCTATACTCATGCATCTAACAACGCACCTGAAACTTACCCACTTGGGGATTATCCTAGTTTCATTTCTGTTGATGTGATAAAATATCCTGACAAAAGGCAACTTAGAGGGTGAAAAGATCTTATTGTTAGCTCACAATTCCAGGTTACAGTCCATCAACTGAGTCAAGGCAGCAGGAACTTAAAGCAGCCAACACACAGTCAAGAGCAAAGAGAAATGAATGTATGCATGTATGCTAACTTGCTTGTGTCCAGCACAGTTTCTGGACTCATATAGTTCAAGTCCCTCTGCCTAGGGAATGGTGCTGCCCACTATGGGCTGGGGCTTCCCACATTCATTACCATCATTAAGACAACTCCACAAGGATCAGCCCACAGGCCAGTCCAATGTAGACAGTGCTTCATCAAGACCCTTCCCAGGTGATTCTAGGTTGCAACAGGTTCACAATCAGCACAGGGGTCCAGCTGGCATCTTAATCATAATGCTGCCTAACTGGAACCTGATATTCTGCTCCCTCCTCACCATTGCTTCTTCACTCTTTCTCTACTTTTTATTAGCTTCAGGCCCTAAACCTAGAAGTTATTATTACAGCCTGCAATCTGTTGGTAATACTACACATCTGGAATATATCTTTAACACAGCCATAGTTAACCATCTCCACCACAGGAACCTTGGTCCAAAGCCACCGCCATGGAGTGTAGACTAGTAGTGTCCACATTTATTTGATGTTTTCCCTTAGGAACAAAGAACTGCATTAGAGGGGCCAGAGAAATGGCTCAGCAGGTAAGAGCACTGGCTGCTATTTCAGAGGTCCTGAGTTCAATTCACAGCAACCACATGGTGGTTCACAACCATCTATAATGGGCGTGTAGGCAACATGCAGACAGAACATTCATACTAACCCCCCCAAAAAAACCAAAACCAAACCAAACAACAAAAACATAGAAAGGTGTTGAATCTGTATCCCCAATACATATTGCTGTGGTCCCACTGCAGCCTGGGTTCAGGTCCTGAAACAGGGACAGGGTGTTGGAGCTAAGAAATGAACTGTCTGGTCATCAGGTGGGGTTTCACACAAGTGGCTGGCCCCGGATAACTACAGCCATTTTTATTTATTTATTTATTTATTTATTTATTTTATTTTTGATTTTTTGAGACAGGGTTTCTCTGTGGCTTTGGAGGCTGGCTGTCCTGGAACTAACTCTTGTAGACAAGGCTGGAGATCTGCCTGCCTCTGCCTCCCTAGTGCTGGGACTCCAGCCATTTTTATTTATATGTCAAAAACAAGCATACTAACAAACAAGTTTTTCCCAGTCTCCAATGTTAATCCCCGGCAAAAATAAATATGTCAAATATGTTTTTTTCCAACTTTTATATCAAAATATCTTTAAACCAAAACTAACACTTATCATTTTGTTAGCTTGGCCAAATATCAAGCAAGGTACATCCCGTCTTTACAAAACTAAAAGGTGATTGAGATAGTCACACATTTTCAAGAACAACAATCTCGCTCAAAACTTATTTACAGAAATAGGGGTGATCTGCCTCTGATCCCATCAGCAGTGACTCAGAACAGCTCCTGGGATCCGGAGTGACAGCTGGGATCCCCAGATAAGAAACCTGAGAAACATCAGCTCCCAAAGAATTTTAGGGGGAAATATTGAAGAAAAAATGGGTTTCCAGGAATGATCATATCTGTCCCATTAATGGCTGACAAATTAACACTAAAACCACCAAAAGATTCATCAGCATCACAAGATTAAAGAGAGCACACAGGCTGCGTGGTTCCAGCAATATTCTGCCATGTCCCGAAGTCCACTGGTCCTTGCCAACTGAGACTGTTCCCGTGGGCTTTGCTCATCTGGAGATAACACTGAACAAGTATTCATATACTGGTCTGAAACTTGGCCACACTGTTCCCAACAATATGTATATTTAATCAGCAAATTATGTGTAGATACTTTTCAAAATATTTATTTTATGTGTATGAGTGTTTTTCATGCATGTATGTATGCACACCACGTGCATGCCTAGTACCCATGGCAATCAGAGAGGGGCATCAGACTTCCTGGAATTATAGTTACGAATGGTTGTGAGCCACCAAAGGGTATTGAGAATGAACCCAGGTCTTCTGCAAGAGCAACAATTGGTCTTCACCACAGTTGCTCCAGCCCCACCACCTACCTTTTGGAGACTATGTGTAGCTCTCACTATGTAGCCCTGGCAGGCCTGGAGCTCACTATGTAAACCTAGTTAGCTTTGAACTCACAGAGATCTGCCTGTCTCTGCCTCTTGAGTGCTGGAATTAACGGCATAGTACAGCCATGCCCAGCTCCTTTCTATTAATACTTACACATAAAATGAAGAATAAAATAGAAACTTAGAAACAGTGTCTGTGCTACTGGCGTTATGTTCAGGAAGTGGTCTCCTGTACCAATTAGTTTAAGGGTACTTTCTACTTTCTCTCCTAAGAGGTTCAGTGTGGCTGGATTTATGTTTCGGTCTTTGATCCATTTGGACTTAAGTTTTATGTATGGTGATAGATATGGATCTATCTGCAACCTTCTACATGTCAGCATCCAGTTATGCCAGCACCATTTGTTGAAGACACTTTCTTTTTTCCATTGTATAATTTTAGCCTCTTTGTCCATATATGGGCAAAACACTCATACACGTAAGATGTAAAAATAAATAAATAAAATAAACAATATCCAGTGGCCAGGGATGTGGCTGAGAGGAAGCATGCTAGCTAAGTACATGCCAGGCCCCGTGTTTCATCCCTAGAAACCATCCCCCCAACATATAAATTAAAAAGAAGAAAAACAAACACCTATGGGTGCTCAAGATGTTGGTACAGTGCTTGGCTGTCCAGCATGCATAAAGCCCTGGATTTGACCCCCAACACCACAAGAGAGCATGCCTGCAATCCAGCACTGGAGAGGTGGAGGCAGGATACAAGAGAAAGTCACAAAAACAAGCAACAAAAAACAAGTTAAAAACAAAATGCAACAAAACACTAACATCTATTGAGTGGATAAGGGGTAAGATTTTTTTTTTTTTTTTAAGGCGGGCTCTGGAAATACAGATGTTCTAGTATAATTTTTATGCACCCAAAGAACTGGCTCAGGCACTCTGTGGTGTCTTCGTTCATTCCTTAGTTTGTAAAACAGCCCCCCAGATGCTCTGCAGACTCCTCCTGTATCTCACTGCCTCTTCTTGACTCCTTTTTGTGCCTATATACTGACCGGATTTTTCCACCGAGGACCCGAGTGCTCTTTTCAAAACATGAGTTCTGTCACTTCCCTTTCTTCCTGGAATCCCTTCCCTGCCTTCCAGTCCTTCACAATATCCAAGGCCCTCTCCACTGTACTCCTTGCTCCGGTGGCCTAGCTAAGTAGCCCGGGCCACCTCGGTCTCCCGAGCGTGGAGATTATGAAACCTTTACGGAAAAAAAACTAAAGCCTCAGTCATCGGATTCTGTTTCCTTAAAAGACTGACGAGTAGACTAATGCGAGTTCCAGTCAAACCTTTCCAAACCCCTTCCCCTGCACCACCCAGGCCCCAGGGTCCCAGCGACACGCCCCGCCTCCGACACGCACGCACACGCCCCCGAAGTACCGCCTCTTTAAATTTTAAAACGAAGGCTCGGGCCAATGAGGACCGAGGGTCTCCGGGAATTCATCGCCCCGCCCACAATCTCACCCTCCACCAATCAAGCGGAGCTTTTCCACACTGCTTCCAGTTAGAGTCAAACATGGAAGTGCTTACGTAGCCTACGTCCAGCCCGCAGCCAATGAGAACCAAGCTAGGGAACCAGTTCCTCCAATAGCAGCAGCTGTCGCGAAGCGCGGGAGGCTTCGGAGGAGAGGGCCTCAGAGAAGCGGGCAATGGCGCTGCTTCACTGAAGGGAGTCCCTTTCCTCGGAAAGGCAACGCGCGGCCGGGCCGAGCACCGGTCGCGGCCGACATGGCCTGCTGTCACAAAGTGGTGCTGCTGGTGGACACCGCGGTCGATGCCGCTCGCCACAGCCCGGCCCGGCGTGCCGCCCTGCGCCTCCTCACTTACCTCAGCGGCCGCTTCGGCCTGCCTAGGGTCCACTGGGCCTTCAAGTTCTTCGACTCTCAGGGGGCACGGAGCCGACCCTCCCGCGTGTCTGACTTCCGGGAACTGGGGAGCCGCTCCTGGGAGGACTTCGAGCAGGAGCTGGAGACGAGGCTCGGGGATCGCGCTCCCGGCGCCCACCTGCCCGGCCCGACTCCCAGGGCCACTCACACTCACGGTGCCCTGATGGAGACGCTGCTAGACTACCAGTGGGACCGGCCGGAGATCACGTCGCCCACAAAGCCGATCCTGCGGAGTAGCGGGAGGAGACTGCTGGACGCAGACAGCGAAGCCAAGGAGGCCCTGGCCGCTCTCGGGGGCTTCGGGAACGCTGTCTTCCTCCTGGCGCCCTGCCCTCACTCGCAGAGGGAGCTGCTGCAGTTCGTGTCCGGGTGCGAGGCCCAGACTCAAGTGCCGCTAACCCCCAAGCAGGTGATGGAGAAGGTGTTGCCCAAGAGGGTCCAGGAGGTCATGATCGCCCGAAATATAACCTTGTACTGGGTCGACACCACCGAGCGGTCTAAGGTAAGGTGGAGCAGTGTCGGATCCAGTACACCTACTCTCCTCCAGATAGAACTTGTCAGGTTCTGTAGAGTGCCACACACGCAGAGTGTGACCCTTCCGAAGGAAACCTCTGCGGGTCCCAAAGAGGGACAGTGTTCCCCAACAAAATGAGTAGATTCCTGGCTGTGCTGGAACTCGATCCGTAGACCAGGCTGTCCTGGAACTCAGAGATTCGCCTGCCTCTGCCTCCAGAGTGCTGGGATTAAAGGCATTCGCCCACTACTGCCCGACACTCAGGTCACAGATCTTTCTTCCTGGACCTCTAGTCCTCTCTTTTCTAAAGCAATAGAAACCTATCTTAACCTTTGTTGTTGTCCTGACATGGTGGCTGCCCAGCCCACACCTTTAATCCCAACACTCAGGAGCCAGAGAGAGGCAGGTGGATCTCTGAGTCCAAGGCCAGCCTAATCTACATAGTGAACTCCAGGACAGTCTGGGCTATGTAGAGAGAGACCCTGTCTTCAAAACAAACAAAACCAATACCCTTTGTTGTGGCATGTAGAACTCTTTTCTCTATTGTGTTCCACACATAATAGGACACACCTGTCATTTTCCATCTAGTTTAAAAATACCACCTCAGTGGTGATGGTCTATAGGAAGCTGAGGCAGGAGGATTGTCACAGTTCAAGACTAGCCAGACTGTACAGAAAGATGCCTTCTCAAACAAACAAAAATCTCAATGGCGGGTACCAGCTCTTAACACAGTTGTATATTGAACACTGTGTGTGTTAAGTAAATATCTGCTGGTTAGATGAATCTCTTTTTACAAACTTAGTCTTAAACGGCTAGTTTTGGATTTTTGTTGAGGCAGTGGAGCTCCATGCTCCTGTAAGTACTATGGTGTGTGTGTGTGTGTGTGTGTGTGTGTGTGTGTGTTTGTTGCTAGTTTTGAAACAGACTGGTGTAGTTCAGGTTGTAGCCAGGATGGGGTGGCCTGAGACTCTGTGTACTGGAGGATGACCTTGAACTCCTGGTCTCCTTTAATATGTATATATGTGAAAGTATAACATGAATGGATCTATAGTATATACAGTTTAATTTTATTTCTGGTTCATTATTTAGTAAAGATACATGCATTAATAAGCTACTATATTGAGCCTCAGCTGCTAGAGATATGGTGACTAACATAGTTAATAGTGTGGAAGATATATTAAAGAGATGAGCAAATAAGTGATGGTTTCAAAACTTGCTCCAAGGAAAAGAAAGACTAGATGAGGGGAGGCAGATGGTTATTGTATTTAGAGGTGTACTTAGGGAAGAAGACCTTCCCTAGCAGTGAATGAGGAAGACTATGAAGACAGGGAGAGAGCATTCCCAGACTTAGAGGAGGCCATAAGTAAGGGTGCAAGCTAGGAATGAACTTTGTATTACAAAAAGAAAGACTAGGAACTGTGGACCCAGAAAAGCAATGGGGAGAACAACAGAGTTAGAAAGGAGAAGTGCTGTTCCACCAGGCCAGACTTGAATCATGGATTTTGTTCTGATCAATGAGAAGATTTAGAAAGTGGTTTAAACAGGTGAAGAGCTTCCACTTAATAGAATTACATAGCTCTAAACCAGGAGCTGCTTAAATAGCAAGAGTACAGATGAAAAACCAACAATAATCAGCTAGAATGTTAAGACTTAGGAGAAAGGGGCTGGAGAGATGGCTCAGAGGTTAAGAGCACTGACTGCTCTTCCAGAGGTCCTGAGTTCAATTCCCAGCAACCACATGGTAGCTCACAACCATCTGTAATGAGATTTGGTGCCCTCTTCCTGCCTGCAGGCATACATGCAGGCTGAACATTGTATACATAATAAATTAAAAAAAAAATCTTAAAAAAAAAAGACTTAGGGGAAGAAGTGGGAGGTAAATGTGATCAAATACATTGTAAGAAATTCTCCAAGAAGTAATAAGAAATTTTGACTTTATTTTAAACATGGGAGTGTTTTGTCTGCATGTATGTCTGAATTACCTGCAAGGCTAGTGGCTACAGGGGCCAGAAGATGGTGTCAGATTCTTTGGAACTGGAGTTATACATGGTTGTGAGCTGTTATGGGGTGCCAAGAATTGAACCGGGTTCTTCTAGAAAAGCAGCCAGTGATTTAATTGCTGAGCCATTCCTCCAGGACTAATAAAAATATTATGTTAAAGCTAGGTGTAGTGGATCTCTGAGTTCAAAGGCCAGCAGTGGATCTCTTTTGAGTTCAAGGCCAGCCTGGTCTACATACTGAGTTCCAGGACATTGAGAGCTACATAATGAGGTCCTGTCTTGAAAAAAAAACAAAAACAAAATTTATGTTAAGTATAAGTGCTGGAGAGATGGCTAAAGTTAGGAACACTGATTACTCTTCCAGAGGCTCTGTATTCAATTCCCAGTACTAACCTGGAGACTTACAACCTTTGGTTTTTGTTTTTTTTCTAGACAGGTTTCTGTGTGTTGCCCTGGCTGTCTTAGAACTCGATATGTAGACCAGGTTGGTCTTGAACTCACAGATATCTGCCTGCCTCTGCCTTCTGAGTGCTGGGATTAAAGGCATATGCCACTACCACCTGGCTTTTGGTGCATTGGTGTTTTGCCTACATTCATGTCTGTGTGAAGGGGTTCATATAACATGTAAATGAAAAGTCAACATCCTTCACCCTTCTAAACTGGTCTTCTGGCTGAGTCAGTTTCAATGGATTTGTTTCTTTTGGCAGAAAAAAGGTCATAATCAGTGATATCTGAATAGTTTGCTTTCTTCCACATAGCAGTGAACTGCACAGATAACTTCACAGATTAATCAATGAATTAATTAATTTTGCTGTTACAGTGCCTACAAGATTGATGTACATGACTGAAAGAAAACTTTCAGAATATATTGTGGATTTTTTTTTTGTTTGTTTTTGAAACCTGTGGTTGTAGCTCAGACTGTCCTGGAATTCAGTCTTCCTACTTTAACTTCCCAAGTGTGGTAACATTTAGTTGATCCATGGAAGTACCATTTTTACAGACATCAAGGTAGTTTCATTCTTGGACTGGTTGGTCTATCATTGTCTTGCTGTATTTGTGGACAGTTCCTTACAACTCTTTGAACTTGAATATAATAGCTGGTTGGGGGATGACCTAGATAAACTTGAAGACCCTCCAGTGTAGGTCTATAGTCTAGACTGTTTGGAAGTCTGAGGCAGTGGGGTGGAAAGTTCAGATCCTTTCTGCTTTATAAGTGAGTTCAAGTCTAGTTTAGGTAATGATGAGACCCTGTCTCAATGAAAAGCTGTTGGCCTGGAGAGATGGCCCAGGACTGAAGGGTTGTTTGCAGCTCTTCCAAGAGGACCTGAGTTTGGTTCCCAGCATCCAAGTATGTGGTATTAGCTGGCCTCTGAGGACACCCACATATACTGCATACACTTATACAGATATATGCACATTAATAAAACATGAAAAGCAGTAAAAACAGGGCTATTTAAAAAAAAAGAATCTTTTCTTTCTGTGTAGTTCATAATCATTTGTTTATCATGTATGTAGGAGGGCAGAAGACAAGTTTGGGTGTTGTTGCTGAAGTAGAGTTCACCAACTAGGTTAGCCAGCCAGTGTACCCTAAAGATAACTGCTCTCTGTTTCTTGGTGCTAGGATTATAAACATGTACCACCGTGCTTGGCTTTTTTTAACATGGGTCTAGGGTTTGAATTTAGGTCCTTACACTTACAAGGCAAGCACTTTATTAATAGTCTCTGATTCCAGTACTCTGATTCCTTGTAGGTATGTTATGTGGTAATTATGATCTTGGGCTGTGTAGTAATAGATGCTAGCTGTTATTTGTACTTGGTTCAACAGATACATTAATAGTATAATTTGACCCTTTAATGTTGGTATCAATGTTTTCCCTATTTCCTGTTTATTCATAAATATACTAACCCAGGCTTTTTTGTCATGTTCATTTTAGTTATGGGCCTCCCCAGACCACATTGGGTACTGGACAGTTTGTGAACTGCTCCACCATGGAGGAGGCACCATCTTGCCATCTGAAACTTGGAGCCTGGGTTTTACTAAAGTTGGGGAAACAGTGCTGCAGAGTGGTGATGAGCTGTCACGTGACCCTCACCTCTCCTCCTGGATCTCAGCTCTGCCAATAGATGCCACTGTAAACTGCCTACTCTATAATTCTCCTGAGTATGAAGCCTCATTTCCCCAAACTGAAGGAACATTATTTCTCCCTGTTAAAGGTAAGCAAATAACTTTTAAAAATCTTACCTTTTAGCTGGGCGTTGGTGGCACACGCCTTTAATCCCCAGTACTCGAGAGGCAGAGGCAGGTGGATCTCTGTGAGTTCCAGGCCAGCCTGGTCTCCAGAGCGAGTGCCAGGATAGGCTCCAAAGCTACACAAAGAAACCCTGTCTTGAAAAACCAAAAAAAAAAAAAAAAAAAATCTAACCTTTTTCTTCAAAGCATACTTCCAGTTTCTTTAGCATTTTCTATAGCCTGGTACTCAATTTAATTGAAAGAATTAAAAATCCAAAAGCAAAATCAGACACCACAGGAAGACTGAACTGTAGTATACCTGCCAGTGCATGTAAGGAAAAAACAAGGGAATAATTACAAAGAATTACAAAAAGATTGGTAATATTGCTTAAAAACCCAAGCATATGAGTATAAGGATTTTATTGCCTTGTAGAAGAAATTGATAAATTAGAGATTATAGAGAAAGAAGATGATTACAGAAGAAATGAATTACAAAACCCTCAAATGATTCTTGTTACCAGGAAAAGCCAACATCTTACAAATCTGTTTCCCATATGACTTGCTACATGGTGAAGCTCATGTCTGAGTATATCGTATGTTCATAGGGAGAGACTTCGTAGAGATTGATACTTTAAACTATGTTGTAATTATGTGCAGCTGAAGAATTTTTAGTGGTGTTTGTTTTGTTTTTGTTTTTGAGATAATGTCTCAAGCTGGTTTCAAACTTGCTAGCCTGGTCACACTGTCTCACCTCCCAAGTGGTGGATTCTAGGTGTATGATTCAAGAGTTAGCCAGTTTAAAGAATATTTTTAATGTTTATGTATTTTTTCCCAAGTGGTGGATTCTAGGTGTATGATCCAAGAGTTAGCCAGTTTAAAGAATGTTTTTAATGTTTATTTTTATTTTATGTGCTTAGATGTTTTGACTGCATGAATGTCTGTGTACCATGTGTGTTCAGTGCCCATAGAGGCCAGAAGAAGGTTCCAGATCCACTTAGAGCTCAAGTTATGGACAGTTGTTAGATGTCATGTGGGTGCTGGGAATTAAACTATGGTCCTCTGATCACTGAGCCATCTCTCTAGCCCCCCAGTTTAAAAAAAAAAATTTAAGAGTATATTTGGGGGCTGGAGTGATAGTTTAGTGGTAAAGAACACCTGTTTCTGTTTCAGAGAAACTAGTTTTGTGTCTTAGCACTCACGTGGTGGATAGCAACTAACTAACTCCAGTTCCAGGAGATCCAATGTCCTCTTTTGATCTCTGAGGGCAGTAGCCATACACATGGTACATATAGAGAGTACTTATCATTCAGTCTTTAGTATATAACCTCTTAATATATAATTCACTGTTTTCTTTTTTTATGGGAATTTTTTTCTATCTGATACATTGGTATTGAACCTAGAGCTTACATGCTAGGCAGTTATCTACCACCGAACCATACCCTGATCTTACCAAAGTAAAGGTATTTTTTCAGTTTTGTTTTTGAGTCTTCTTTGAGACAGGACCTTAGTATGTATCCCAGATTGGCCTAGGCCACTCTATCTTCCAACCTCAGGCACCTGAGAGCTGGGATTATGGAAATTTACTACCACACCAATCAGAGAGTCTTAATTTTTGAAAGTAGTACTACTTGAGTACATATTTTCAAGTCATAATTGAGAAGTTCTGATACCATATCCATTTGTATACAGTTTTTTTCTTAGTGCCAAATGAATCTGCTCATATAGCTTGTAGACAACAGGCTAAGGGTTGAAATGTGAATTGAGTGACATTACCCACTGTCTCAACTGGAAATCTGATTCTTTTCATTCTTGCTATGAAATCTCTTTTAGAAACTATTTCATATATTAACATTTTAATATTCTTTATTTCTGTCAGGCAAAGAAATTCAAGAAACATGGGCAATCTCCCTAGAGCCCTTAGCCATGCATCAGAGACATTTCCAGAAGCCAGTAAGAATATTTCTAAGAGGCTCAGTGGCCCAGTGGTCTCTCCCAATGAGTAGTGCTTTAGGCACTGACAACTGGATGCTACAAAGTCCAGAGGGATACAAGTCAACTCAAAGGCTGTTGTTTCAGGAGCTAGTAAGCAGGCTGACTGCTGAAGAATTCCATCTGGTAGGTTCCTCCACACGTTAAAGATTCTTGTCCAGTAGCACACGAGTGAGATGAGATAAGCTTGTTTACAAAATACCAAGGGTTGCCTACCTGATACAACATTCTTACTAAAATTGGTGGTGTTTTTCAAATAATGTTGCTTGCATTTAAGCATAATGAAAATGATGATTATTAGTGAAGAAACCATTTGCAAAATGTATACATCATGAATCCAATTAAGCTAAAGACACCAAATGTACAAAGAAAAAGGTAGCTGGCCCAATGAGATGGTTGTATGAGAACGAAATGATGGGTGGTTTCTCACAATTGAATATTCTATAATTTAATTTTAATGTGTTTAGGAAAAAGCCGCTATAATATAAAATTAAATATAATAGCGTAAGAATAGTTACTCAAACTTAGAACTGTCTCATGACAGGAACACAAATATACCCAGGTTTGATTTTAAAATGATGGCTTCTTTTGTTTCTTTTGTTTTTTGATTTTTGAGACAGAGTCACACTGTGTAGCCCTAGCTGTCCTGAAACTCACTTGTAGACCAGGCTGGCCTTGAATTCAGAGGTCTGCCTGCCTCTGACCCTCCAATGCTGGGATAAATGGTGTGTAACACCACACCCAGCTATGATGACTATTTTGAAATTACTCTCAAATTCCTTTTTTTTCTTTGCCGTTGTAATCTCAGGAAGTATTCTGGATCCTGTGGTAAAAGAATCTCGAGGAAGATTCTGGATCTTGTGTGGAAACTTTCCTAAGAGTTACATGGTCCAGTGAAAAGAGCACTATATTCTGTTATTATTAATGTGATACAAAACTTGGTTATGCTAGGTAGACAAGCTTGGGGAGGCAGACCATTTGGATTAGGCCTCAGCTTTGCTGCCCAGGTGTGTGTTGATTGTATTGCCTCACAGTGAAGTACATTTGCTCTGAAATCAGATGTACCTAGTAGCTTTTTCTTACACCAGTGGGTGACCTTGAACTAGTGGCTTTTTCCTAAGCCTCAATCCATCCTATAAAGTGGAAGTGATTATCATTTTTTGTGTGTGATAATCATTTAAAATGAGTGATTGTAAGATGCAGCAAATGTGTAATGAGTGTACATACACATACACATAAATGAAGCAAATACAATTAGAAGGATCCAGAGACAATAAACACATGGTATTTATAAGCTTTTTCTTACAGGTTGAAACTTAGGGACTATATTATTAGTAAATTCTCTTCTGCCACTGATAGCCAACTATTGTTCTGTCTCTAACAGGCTACATTCTTTTAGGTATATTGACAATAATATTCCCAACTAATTAGCATTTCTTTGTAGGTTGCCAGTGTGGATCCTGGTGAAGGTTGGCCCCCCATCACAGGAATTATTTCCCCATTCTCTGCCAATGCCATGATTCTCACAGTTTTCCGAGCCAAAGAAGCTGAATTTCAAAGACATTTTCTCCAGACAGCTGTGACTGAAGGTCCCCAGGATATAACTTCCCTTTTCTCAGATGTTGTAGATAGTGTACTGACTCAGGTTCCTAATTTATTTGAAGATCCTGCTTCTTCTGGTAAGTTTTCCTACCAGGAATTAACATGACACAGGGTGGTTTGCAATCTCTTCCAGCCCTTTCCATCATGCATTTGGTGGAACCCTAGGATGTTGTAAGACAGATAAAAGCAAGCTCTAGGCAGTTTAAATTACTAGTTTTAGAAATCCTGAAGAACTTCATGTGAAGGCTCTATAGAACACTTTAAAATCAGTCATAAGATGATGCCTGGCTCTTACTATAGTTTATGACTATACATGTAGATGGATAGGACATGAAAGTAGAAGGAGACTTAGAAAAGCAGGAGGGAGATGGGTAATCACAGTGCACTAGAAAAGGAAGACAGTATTCTTTATTTCTTTCATGTGGGTATTATCTTTCTGTATATATACATACACATGTGACGTGAAAACAGAACTGCTTGAAGGGAGAAGAGGAACAGCAAAATTGGGACAGTTAGGTAGGGTGTGATAACTGAACAAGCTTCTCAGGGCGTTGGTGGCGCACGCCTTTAATCCCAGCACTCGGGAGATCTACAGATCTCTGTGAGTTCAAGGCCAGCCTGGTCTAAAGAGTGAGTGCCAGGATAGTCTCCAGAGCTACACAGAGAAACCCTGTCTCAAAAAACCAAAAGCAAACAAAACAAAACAAAACAAGGCTCAATGATACATGTATAAAAGTGTCAATGAAAAAAAAATAATTAACGAAAATACAGTGAAACCTATATTTTATACACTGAAAAATTAATTTTAAAGCTTGTAGTGGAGAAGACTACATGAGGGCTGGCGAGATGGCTTAAGAGCACTGGCTTCGGGCTGGAGAGATGGCTCAGAGGTTAAGAGCACCAACTTCTCTTCCAGAGGTCCTGAGTTCAATTCCCAGCAACCACATGGTGGCTCACAACTATCTGTTATAAGATCTGGTACCCTCTTCTGGTGTGCAGATATACATGGAAGCAGAATGTTGTATGCATAATAAATAAATAAAATCTTAAAAAAAAAAAAAAAAAGAGCACTGGCTGCTCTTTTGGAGTACCCAGGTTTGATTCTCAGCAACCACATATATGGATCACAACAATATAATGAGATCAGATGTCCCTTCTCACAACTGTAACTTCAGCTTCAGGGGATGCAGCACCCTCTTCTGGCTTTCACAGGCACTTCACAAAGTGGTGCACAGACACGTGTACCCATACACATAAAATTACAAAAAGAACCTTCAGAGCTGTGACGATGGCTCGGAGTGTGTAAGAGTGCTTGTTACCAATCCTGAGAATCTAAATTTGATATCTGAAATCCATGTATAGATAGAAAGAAACGACACTACAAAGTTGTCTCCTAACAACATGCACACACACAGTAATAATATATATTTTTTAAAGATTTTATTTATTATGCATACAACATTCTGCTTCCATGTGTATCTGCACACCAGAAGAGGGCACCAGATCTCATAACGGATGGTTGTGAGCCACCATTTGGTTGTTGGGAATTGAACTCAGGACCTCTGAAGAGCAGTTGGTGCTCTTAATCTCTGAGCCATCTCTCCAGCCCGCACAGTAATAATATTAATAGACAACTTTGTAAGAGGAACATTAAATTAATAAGTGAACTGCTTAATACATGTAAAGGAAATGTTGAGATTGGTATTGGGCAAGTGGCAAGGAAAAGATTGTGGCCAAAAATGCAGGAGTGTGGGTTGGAAGAGGATAGTGGATAGTGCTATGTTCTCCTATTGTGTTTACATTAAATCACTTTAAATTTAACTGTTGCTTTTTAGGTAGGATGACTTACTAGCATATTTGAAATAATCACATATTAAAGCAATGGATTATTTGTATCTGTGTCATTGACTTATTTGTCAAATGTGTATAGGCTATTGGTAAAATATTTAGAAACTCAGAAAACTATTTTAGAATACTGTAAAACAGCACTCTTGAATATTTTGCCAGTGTGCTGTAGCATGGCTCAGTTTCCTGGAGTATGTAAGTCAGTGTGATATCTTACTGTCCAGGCTCCCCACTGTATTCTGTCTAGATAAGGTCCTATTCATGAGGTTCTATTGAAAGCTTATTCTGGCATTCCAAACACATCCTCTAGCAGTCCTGTCCTAAGGGAACCTGCTCTTCTATAAATAACTGTCTCAGAGTTACCAACTTGATGCAGTATACTGGTTCTACTCTGCAGCTTTAGACTGCTTTTATGTTAGTACATTGTTTATTCTTGTACTAAAAGGCACTTTTTTGGTGGGGGGGAGTGGTGTCTCGAGACAGGGTTTCTCTGTGGCTTTGGAGACTGTCCTGGAACTAGCTCTTGTAGACCAGGCTGTCCTCAAACTCACAGAGATCTGCCTGCCTCTGCCTCCTGAGTGCTGGACTAAAACGCACTTTTAAAAGGAAGTAAAATTTGTGAGAATAGAAAAATAGCACAATTTTAAATGCATTTAGAGGAATATTTCAGAAGTAAGATGAAGGGATGTGTAATAGGAGCAAAAGCTTCAAATTGTGTTTGCATTCCCCACCCCCACCCCAGACAAGATAGACCTGTAGGAGTTGGTAATGCAGAATGGCAGATGTTGTTAACATGCCCTTTGGAGAGATGGAGTGAGTCCAGGGACACAGCCCTGGATTCTCTCCTTGGTTCTGATGTCTTCTCTTGTTTCTGTTTTTTTAGCCCCCTGTGTTCCAGAATGGGTCCAGCAGGAGCTTAGTCGTACCAGCCCCTGGAGTCCAGCTCTTATGGAAAAGTGGTTTCCTTTCTCTAACGTCAGTGGTGCCACTTCAGACTTGATGGAATCATTTTGGTAAAGCTTTATACATCTTTTTGTATATTGATTATTAAAGTCAATAGTCAGATGTGAACAATCTTGTTCTAAGGGAGCATGCCCTTCTATAATTCAGTGTCACGCTTTACTATTGAAGATTTACCAACTTCATGCAGTGTGGTGGTTCTCTTCATTGTACTATTACTATATTATTTTATTGTACTAAAAGGCACTTTTTAGCCAGGTGGTGGTGGTGGTGCACGCCTTTAGTCCCAGCATTTGTGAGGCAGAAGCAGGTGGATCTCTGTGAGTTTAAGACCAGCCTGGTCTACAAGAGCTAGTTCCAGGACAGCCTCCAAAACCACAGAGAAACCTTGTCTCGAAAAAACCAAAATAAGTAAATAGAACTTTTTAAATGAAGTGAATTTCTGAGACTGGAAAAATAGCATGATTTTAAATGCCTTTAGAGGAATATTTCAGTCAAATGTAAATAAATACTCACATAATATACAAACTCATGTATCTTATTCACTGTTCCATCGCTGTGAAGAGACACTGTGACCAAGGCAACTTTTAAAAGAAGGATTTAATGAGGTGTTTGATTTCAGAGGGCTAGTTCATGGCTATAATGGTGGGAAGTATAGCAATAAGTCAGGAGGCAGGCATGGTTGAGGAGCAGTAGCTGAGAGCTTACATCTGCTCTGCAAGTTGGAGGGAAATCAAGAGAGAGATGAGGCTGGTGTGGGCTTTTAAAGCCTCAAATCCCAATCCAACCCCAGTGGCACACCTTCTCCATCAAGGCCATATCTCGTAATCCTTAATAGTCCACCAACTGAGGATGAAGGATTCAAATATAAACCACTACACTATTTATCTATATAAATATATGGCAGTCAGGAAACATAGAACTAAGTATCAAAGTAAAAATTAAGCAAACTTGGGTGGGTGAGATGGTTCAGTGACTACAGTTATTAGCTGCCAAGTCTAATGACTTGAGTTTGATCCCTCAAACCAAATGGTGGAAGAAGGAGATAACTTTTGCAAGTTATCCTCAGACTTTTACATGTGCTCCATGACACGTGTGCATGCATGCATTCGGGAGCATACACACACACACACACACACACACACACACACACACACAAATAAATGCAAAGAAAATGCCAAACTAATATAGGTGTTGTTTGAATAAGAATAGCACCCATAGGCTTACAGATTTGAATGCTTAATTATTATGGAGTGGCACTACTTGAAAGGAATGAAGAAATATGGCCTTGTTGGAGGAATTGTGTCACTGGATGTGGGCTTTGGTATTTCAAATCCCAAGCCAGTCTCAGTGTCTCTTTCTTACTGCTGCCTGTGAATCTTGATGTGGAGCAATCAGCTACCATGTCTATCTATGTGCAGCCTTTTCCTCACCATAATAAAAATGGGCTAAACCTCTGAAACTGTAAGCCAGCCCCAATTAAATGCTTTCTTTTATAAGAGTTGCTGTGGTCATGGTGACTCTATCTCCCTACCTCAAATACAGGAGGGAGTTATAAGGTAAGAACAGATACGAATTACAAGGAAAATAAAACTAAAGGTGGATTTTTTTTTTTTTTTCTTTTTGGTTTTTCGAGACAGGATTTCTCTGTGGCTTTGGAGGCTGTCCTGGAACTAGCTCTTGTAGACCAGGCTGGTCTCGAACTCACAGAGATCATCCATCCCATCCCCCCCCCCCCCCTGCTTAAAGGTGGATTTTTAAGAAGTTAAGTAAGCAAAGTGGCTCAGAAGGTGAAGGTGCTTGCTGCACAGATCTTGTGCTTGAGTTTGCTCTTTGGAGCCTATGGAAAGGTGGAAAGAGAGAACTGACACCACAAATTGTGATCTGACCTTCACACTCATCATGCACCATATCTGTGTACACAAACAAAGTGAATAAAAAAAGAAAAGTCAAGTAAGCCTTAAGACGAGGCAATTGAGGGGGCTGGAGAGATAGCTCAGAAGAGCACTAGCTGCTCTTCTAGAGGTCCCGAGTTCAATTCCCAGCAACCACATGGTGGCTCACAACCTTTTATAATGAGATCATTGGTGCTTTCTGGTGTGCAGATATACATGCAGGTAGAACACTGTTTACATAATAAATAAATCTTAAAAAAAAAGATAAGGTAACCGAAAAAGATGAAGGACACAAATACACAGTATAGAACTATAGAAGATATAATAGGGATTCAAAATTTATTTATTTATGTTTTGTTTTTCAAGACAGGGTTTCTCTGTGTAGCTCTGTACTGGAACTCACTCTGTAGACCAGGCTGGCCTGGAGCTCACAGAGATCCACCTGCCTCTGCCTCCTGAGTGCTGGGATTAAACCCATGTGCCACCACCACCTGGCTCAAATTATTATTAAAAGGAAACTTTAGGGTTTTATTTTTTTTCTCTTCTATATAGTTACCCATTTGTTCAAGTATCATTTGCTAGAAGAATCCTAATTACTTTGTATCAGTTGACTACCAGTGTTCAAACACCTTTCTAGACAGAAGAGTCCAGGAGCTATGATTATACCACATTGTCTGAAATACTGTACTACAATACCACATACTGTAGCTTCATAGTTTAAGTCTCTATCAGATAGGGTAAGTATTCTCAACTTTGTTTTGTTTAATTTCTACTTGCTTTGATTCTAGATTTCTTAATGTCTATGTGAAATTTAGAATCTGCCTATTGGGGCTAGGGAAATGGCTCAGTGGATAAGAACACTTACTGTGAAAGCAAGAAGACCTGAGTTCAAATCCCCAGCACCACATAAAAGCCAGGAATGGCCACACATGAGACCTTGTCTTAAAAAAATAAGGTGGCACTCAGGAGGCAGAGACAGGTGGATCTCTGTGAGTTCGAGACCAGCCTGGTCTACAAGAGCTAGTTCCAGGACAGCCTCCAAAGTCACAGAGAAACCCTATCTCGACCCCCCTCCAGAAAAAAAGGTGAAAAGCAATAGATTCTTTCCTTGGGAACAGATTCTCTCTTCCAGCATTCTCCCCTGCTCTCCACGTGCATGCACACAGGTATATACACTCTCAAATACACACACACACACACACACACACACACCACACACACAACACACACACACACACAGAGAGAGAGAGAAAGAGAGAGAGAAAGGTAGGGAGGGTGGGAGGAAGGGAGGGAGGGAGAGAGAGTCTGCCTGTTAATTTCCTCAAAAAAAAAAAAAAAAAAAAAAGTCTGTTGGAATTTTGACTGGGTATGTGTAGACTCATAGAGAAATTTAGGGAAGAACCAGCATGTTTAGTCTTTGATCCATAAAGCTTTTTAAATCTTTAATTTTCTGTAGTGTTTTATAATTTTCAGTGTGGAAATTTACTCTGCATTATTTTTGAAAAATATCTTTAAGAATTGAATGTGTGGGTATTGTCATAGAAAATCCAAAAGATTCTACAGGTAAATGATTACACTAAGAGAATGCAGAATGCTGCTACATACAAAATCAATGTATAAAGTTAATAGCATGCCTACAACAAACAGAAACTATCATTTATGGGAACTATAGAATTGATCTCTTGAGACTATGGTCTTAAAAACTATAATTTTTAGAAAAGACAATTTATGTTAACAAATCATAAAGAGAGCATAGAGTATAGCTCACAGGTAGATTACTTGCCCTGCCTTGGGTTTGACTTCTAACCCTGGAAAATAATTAATGTACTTAGGAATAAATGTAAAGAGAGGATGGCTAAAAATAAAAATCTAAAGCTGGACGTTGGTGGTCCCCGCCTTTAATCCCAGCACTTGGGAGGCAGAGGCAGGTGGATCTCTGCTAGTTTGAGGCCACCCTGGTCTATAGAGCAAGTTCCAGGACAGCCAAGGCTACACAGAAATCCTGTCACAACAAACCAAAAACCAAAAACAAACGCAAGATCAAAATAAAAGTTCCTCCTCTCATGACAAGCAGATTTTCTGTACATGAGGCAGTGTGGCATTAGTGCACAAATAAGCCAAGACAGAGAACCTGGAAAGTGACTCCTGAATTTATGGGAATGTGGCATGTAACAAACAAGGGTGGCATTGTGAGCCAGCAGGGAAGATGGTAGATTCAGCTAACCAAAAGATAAAAATTCGAATTTAATCATCCAGAATACATAATGAAAAGTGCTTTAAATTTATTAGAAAGAGAAAACCCAAGTTAAATTATATCTAATTATATCTAAGTGTGTGTGTGTCTGCATATGGGTATGTCACATGAGTGAAGGTGCCGTAGGGGGCCAGAGTTGGCCCCTGAAACTGGAGTCAGAGATGGTTTGAGCCACCATGTGAGAATCAAACCTGAAAGAACAGCAAGTTCTTAACCACTGAGCCATCTCTGTAACCCTCATATACTTTTGATAAAACTCGTAAAGGTAAATAAACTAGAGATATTTATATACAAATGAAAAATATTTTGAGTATGAACAATTGTAAAAGGTAAAATTGTGACATTTTATATAAAATTTAGAACATAGAAAATATACATAAGATGCAAACAAGCCTAAAAATACCTGTAAGGAGAGGGTGGGTGAGGAAAAAATGGAGTAGGATTTTAAATATGTCTGCAATGCTTAATTTCTTTCTTTCTTTTTTTTTTTTTTTTTTTTGGTTTTTCAAGACAGAGTTTCTCTGTGTAGCCTTGGCTGTCCTGGAACTCACTTTGTAGGCCTCAAACTTGCAGAGAGCTACCTGCTTCTGTCTCCCAAGTGCTGGGATTAAAGGTGTTCGTTAACACTGCCTGGCTGCTTAGTTTCTTTTAATAAGTCTGAAATAGCTATAACTATTAACAAGAATATAATCTCTAATCTTGATGCTAGGTACACTTTTACCTTGTAATATTGTATTTTCTGCTTTTCTGGTTGAAAAGTTCTTCCTTCCTTCCTTCCTTCCTTCCTTCCTTCCTTCCTTCCTTCCTTCCTTCCTTCCTTCCTTTAGTTTTTCAAGACAGGGTTTCTCTGTGGCTTTGGAGGCTGTCCTGGAACTAGCTCTTGTAGACCAGGCTGGTCTGGAACTCACAGAGATCCACCTGCCTCTGCCTCCCAAGTGCTGGGATTAAAGGCGTGTGCCAACACTGTCCGTCGAAAAGTTCATGTTTTCAAATTAACAACAAAAATTTGAAAGGGAAAAGGGAGGGACAAACCTCTATCATCCAGCTCTCATGTGATAGTCAGTCTGTTGAACACTAACGTACATGTATGACGCTGATGGCCCTATACCTGTTCTGATTCTGGTGGTTTGGAAAGTTAGAATTTGGACTTATACTACACATCTTGTTTTATAGGTTATTACATGCTGCCTCACCTGATAATGAAGAATCCTCTAAAACTGAAAGTGAGCTAACACGCTGCCTCTCTGAACTCTACCAGAGAAAATCTCATGAAGAATCCACTGTAATTAATCAAGACCGCAGCAGAAAGAAACGTATGCATATAGCCTATTTCTTGAGGCAATCTTTTTTCCTTTTGAGACAACATTTTAAAACAGTTATTCTTTCTAAAAAGGAAACAAAAGCTTGATTAAGATTGAAATGGTAATTAAAGGCAAATTTTTATATTTCAGATTTGGAAATATATTAGTTCAGTATGGGTTAAATCATTGATGTTCTTCCTAATGAATTGAACATCCTCATTTTGATTATAATAGAAATATCAATATAGGCCGGGCGTTGGTGGCTCATGCCTTTAATCCCAGCACTCTGGAGGCAGAGGCAGGTGATCTCTGTGAGTTCGAGGCCAGCCTGGTCTACAGAGCCAGTTCCAGGACAGCCTCCAAAGCCACAGAGAAACCCTGTCTCAAAAAACCAAAAAAAAGTTTTTTTTCCATATTTGCTCAATAGTTACTTTGCCTCCCAGAGCCCCATACCAGGAACTAAACCCAAGAACATCAGGCCTGCTAGTCAGTGCTTTCCCCTAGAGCTCCAACCCCACCCATGTTGCCTTTTTAATCAGTCTGCTTCACTCATGTTGTTGAACATGTAGATTGTTTTCAATTTCTATCATTACAAATAATACTCTAGTATATATCACACATACACTGAGAGATTTCCTTAGCAGCACTTTGCAGGAACCAGTTAACTATGTTAAAGAGTGTGAAAATTGGCTTTTGATGCAGATTACTAAATTGTGTTTCAGAAAAAGCATGCACTTGCCTATTATGCATGAACTATGGGCTCTAACCCTAGCACTGCCAGAAGGAAAAGTCTCATCACAGCTGTCTCTTGGGCAACACCAAACTGAAGCATGCTTGGTGCTTGCTTTGGGAATTTCATTGAGATAGGTCTGGAGAGATGGCTAAGTAGTTAAGAGCACTTTTTGCTTTTGCAGAGGACCAAGGATTAGTTTCCAGCACCCCATGGCAGCTCACAACCATCTGTAGCTCCAGTCCCAAGGCATCCAGTACTCTCTTCTGATCCCTCTGGGTACCAGACTAGTGCAAGAACTCGTGTACACACACACACACACACAGAGGCAAAAGAATCATACACATAGGTGTACTTGCATGAGTGTACACACTCATGCAAGCACACCTTTAATCTCAGTACTCAGGAGGTAGAGGTAGGTCTATCTCGGTGAGTTTGAGGCCAGCCTGGTCTACAAAGGGAGTTCCAGGACAAGTTCCAAGGCTACAGAGAAACTCTTGTCTCAGGAAAAAAAAAAAAAGCAAACAAAACAGTCATTCAGGAAAATAAAATAATCTTTAAAAAAATGATTGAGATATTTAGTTCCTAAACTTCAGTAAAAGGAACCTGTTTATACTGTGGGTAGAAGCAGATAAAAGAACTACTTGGTTCAGATAATTCTGAAGGGAGATATTTCTTTTCAGTATTCTTTTTGGCATAATAGTATAGTTCTTGATTCCATAGAAGTGAAAGTCAGCTTTTCTTCTCGCTGATGTTTTGGCAGGTGGTATCCCTCGAACTCCAGTGAGACAGAAGATGAATACCATGTCCCGATCCTTGAAGATGCTGAATGTGGCGAGGCTAAATGTAAAGGCTCAGAAGTTACACCCAGATGGTAGTCCAGACATGGCTGTGGAGAAAGGGCTCCAAAAGACAGTGATCGGCAGAACAGGAGATAAATCAGAAGACAGAGGAAGAACATTAAGAAGTTCTAAACTTAAAGGTATTCATTCATTCTAGAGCCTTTGGTGTCCATGTTGTTGTGTAAGAGAGCTAGAGGCTGGGGAGTCTAGCCCAGTTGATAGAGTGCTTGCCTAACATTCATGAAATCCTTGGGTTTGATTCTCCACATAAAACTGAACACGATGGTGCACATGTATAATCTCAGAACTTGGTGGTAGAGGCAGGAGGATCAGAAGTTCAATATATATATATATATATATAATGAGTTTGAGGGCAGCTGAGCTATATGAGACCTCATGTAAATAAATATACAAATAAATAAAATGGGATAGAGGGAGAAGAGTTGGGAAAGGAGAAAGATTGAGATTATTTGGGGAAATGAAGAGCAGACTAGTATCTATCCCCATGTAGACCAGAGGACAAACTCAGTTTACATTCTTCAGGGGCCATCCACCTTTTTTAAAATTTGTGTTTAATTAACTTATTTTATTGAATTAGGGTCTCATGTAGCCCAAGCTATCTTCAAAATGTCTCTGTAGCTGAGCCTGGACTTGAACTCCTGATCCTCCTGCCTCCACCTCCACAATGCTTGAACCATGGCCATGTGCCACTATGCCCAGCCATCTCTCTCACTCTTTCTTTCTTTCCTTTTTTTTTTTTTTTTTTTTTGAGATAGGTTGGATCTTTCATTGACCTGAAGCTTGCTGAGAGGCTAGGCTAGGCTGGCTAGTGAGCTGCAAGGATCTACCTATCTCCATTTCCCCAGCACTGGGATTGTAAGCATGGTCCACCACATTTGGCTTTTAAAAGGATAATGCTGGGAGATCAGGTCCTCATAGTTTGCAACTGAGTTGTGACCCTTAGGTAGCCGTATTGTTGAATTTTAAATAATTTTTTTGCAGCATTTTAATTTATATTGTATGTTATAGTGTACATAGATGGTGCCTTCAGTTATGGTGCACACATGGGTCAGAAGGGAGCTACTGGGAGTTTGTACTCTCCATCCACCATGTGAGTTTGATCTCTAGAATCGGCAGCAGGCACCCTCAACTATTGACCCCTCTGACTAGCCTGTTATTATTGAGTTTTTAGAGGTCTTTGCATATTTTGGATAATGAGCCTTTATCAGATGTCCTTTGCAAATATTTTCTTCAAATCTATGGTTTACCTTTTACACTCTCATTAGTATGTTGGTAGAACATTTAATTTATTTTTAGTTGGTTGGCTTTTATCTTATATAGCCCAGGCTAGCCTCAAGTCTATTGTATGTCTGAGTCTTGCCTTGAACTTCTGTTTCTCCTTCCTCCTAGATATATATCTAGATTTTATTTGTTACTGTCTAGCAGTCTTAGGGCCTTTTATTTTCATATTGTGACTGGCTCACTTTGAGTTCATCTTTGTGGAAGATAAAAGTTTGTGTCTGAACTTAATATTTCCCATTTGGATGTTCAACTGTTTTACACCATTTATTGATCTTGCATCCATTGTATCATCTTTGTTCTTTGTCAAAGATCAGTTGACTGTACTAATACAGAACTCTATTCTGTTCTATTGATCTCTTTGTGTTTTGTTTTTTGGTACCACACATATAGTTAATCTTAAATTTGGATAGTTTTTAGTTTTCTGCTTTTATCTCTTAGCATTGAGTTGGCTTTTATTCTCTGTATAAACTTTTAAAATCAGTTTGCCAATATCCTCAGATTAACTTGTTGAGGTCATCAGTGGGTTGCATTGAACCTGTCAATCAGATAGGAAGAACTTACATCTAGACAGTACAATGCCTGACTGCTTACGAGCATATGGATGCTTCCATTTATTTGGTTCTTGGATTTCTTCCATAGTTTTGTAGTTTCCCTCATATAGGTCTTACACATATTTTGTTAGATTTAATTTCTGAGTAAGTACTTCATTTTTTGCATGTTAAAATAGCTAATGATGTGCGAAGTATGTGTGTGAGTTTTATTTAATAAGGTTTAT
The DNA here is from genome assembly GCF_003668045.3 of Cricetulus griseus. Lineage (NCBI taxonomy): Eukaryota > Metazoa > Chordata > Mammalia > Rodentia > Cricetidae > Cricetulus > Cricetulus griseus. The sequence continues at coordinate 117,931,305 of NC_048596.1, read as the reverse complement.
TTATGTTTTATGTTTATGTGTTAACCTGCATTTATGTATTTGTACCACATGTGTGCCTGGTATCTACAGAGGTCAAAAGAAGGCTTCAGATCCCTTTAGAACTGGAATTACAGGCAGTTGTGAACCACTATGTGAGTGCTAGGCACCAAATCCAGGTCCTCTGCAAGAGCAGTAACTGCTCTTACCTGCTGAGCCTTATCTAGTACCTGCTAATGTGGTTTTAGTTTCAAATCCCACTCATAAACTGCCGATATTTAGGGAAGTGGCAGGCTTTTTAGATTAACTTTGTTTCATACAACCTTCTTATCCCTCATTAATTCCAGGAACTTTCTAATTAGTTCATTCAAATTTCCTATGTAGAAATTTTTATTTATTTGTTTGTTTGTTTGTTTGTTTGTTTGTTTTTTCGAGACAGGGTTTCTCGATGGCTTTGGAGGCTGTCCTGGAACTAGCTCTTGTAGACCAGGCTGGTCTCGAACTCACAGAGATCCGCTTGCCTCTGCCTCCTGAGTGCTGGGACTAAAGGCGTGCACCACCAATGCCCGGCCCTATGTAGAAACTCAATGAACAAAGACACTTTAAAAAATTATTTCTTGATCTTAAGTTTTCATTTGTACATTTACAAAGCCTTAGAAATAGTCACTCGTCTCTTTTCTTTCTCAGTCTTGACACTGGTGATATTTTGAATGAGATGTCTTTTTCTTGTTGGCCTGTGTTAGGCACTGTGGTATGTTTAGCATCATTAATAGCATCTACATGCTATATGGGAGTAATCCCTAGAGTCAGTCATAGCAATCCAGGTTAGATTTCTTCTGGAAGACATAAGTCTCTCTCCCCAACTGATAAACCCTTAAGTGATACAGAGTTGATCAGAATATGATAAGCAAATGGTCTTTTTTTTTTTCCCCACAGACTTTAAAACAGAAGAGGAGCTATTGTCTTACATACATGAAAACTACCAAAAGACTGTGTCTACAGGAGAAATCACATTGTATTCATGTGCTCAGAATATGGTCTCAACCATTAAAGTGTTCCTGAAGTCGAAGGACGTCAAAGAATTAGAAGTAAGGAAGTCTAGATAATGCTGTCATAGATGTAGTTGATGGTTTAGTGCACATACCTTGAAGAATTTCCATTATGTATACATGATTGAAAAGTTATGAGTAGGCTGGAAAGCTGGCTCAGTGGTTGAAAGCAGTGACTGATCCTTTGGGGGACCCAGGTTCAATTCCCAAGCTGTTTGTGGCTCACATTTGTTAACTCTAGGTCCGAGAGGTCTGATGCCCTCTTCTGGCCTCTTTGGGTACTGCATGCATATGATGCACACATTCATTCAGTCAAAACATCCATACATGTAAAATAAAATATTCTTTTTAAATAATGAGTAAAGGATTCAGTATAATTCCAGATTTTGAGATGTGAGCCTGATAAACTGGAAGACCAGAATCAAAGTGAACATCTGTCCTAATGGAATGGTATATTTTTGTGTATGTTAGCTACATGAATTAAATTAATGGTTTTGACATTTGCTGTTCTTCAGAATCACTTTGTTGTTGTTTTGGTTTATTACTATTATTATTTGTTTATATTTTATGTATATGGGTGTTTTGCCAGCATGCATGTCTGCACACCATTTGCATTGGGACCCCTGGAACTGGAGTTACAGATGTTTGTGAGCTGCTGTGTGGAAGCTGGGAATCAGACTTAGGTTCTCTGGAAGAGCAGCCAATGCTCTTAATTGATGAGCTATCTTTCCAGGCCTGTTTTTTGTTTTTAATGTTAGTGTCTGATAGACTAACTCCAGGTCTCTTTATGTTAGGACTTGGACATCTATTGGTTTTAAAAACTCCCTACATAAATAATCTTAGCAGTGATGCAAACCACTGTTTTAGAGCACCTCATTTCCTTTATTCATGTTTAATGGCAAAAGCAAGGCTCTTTCTCTATAGTGAACAGGAGCTATTTATGGTATCACTGCTTTGTAGAACCTTCTTTTTAAAAATTCAGTGTATAAAGCTGGGTGTGGTGGCACACTCCTTTAATTCCTGCACTTGGGAGGTAGGAGGATCTCAATGATTTCAAGGCCAGCCTGGTCTACCTGATAAGTTCTAGGACAACCAGGACTACATAGAGAAACCCTCTCAACAAAAAGGGCGTGTGTGTGTGTGTGTGTGTGTGTGTGTGTGTGTGTGTGTGTGTGTGTGTGTATGTTATATGTATGTGAGTGGAGGTGTATTCGGAGTCCAGAAGAAGGTGTCAGACTCTCTAGAGCTGGAGTTTCAGGTGGTTTTGAGCAGTCCAGCATAGGTGCTAAGAATCCTCTGCCAGAGCAATTTGTGCTCTTAACCTTAACGGTTGAGCCATCTCTATAGCCCAAGAAACCTTTCTGTAACAGTGGAAATCTAAAGGCTTGCTGTGTCTACTTGGTTACACATAGTAGTTTTGTTTTGGTTTTTTTTCCCCCACATTCTCTAAGACATCAAAGGAAAGCATTCATTTCAGTGGTTTTCATTCAAATGAAAGAAGAGGGAAGTATGTAAGGCATTAGTCAACTGTGAAGCAAACTAGAAATAAGTAACAGTTTTCTCCTATATAATAACTTTGTATTTGCAGGTGACTTGCCTGAATCATATGAACAGTAACCTCTTAAAAACCAGCAAAACTCTCCGACAGAATATAGGGGGAAAGCTGGATAAAGAAGACAAAGTCAGAGAGTAAGAAACCAATTTGTTTAATTTTACTACTACCCCAAAACAGTTCTCAGGTTAGCTTGGGACAGTTTAAATTGTCAGTTGCTTGAACATGCTTTTGTTAGTGATCTTTATGATGTACTGAGAGGTATTTTGAGTCACCTGATTAACAAGCACACCAGTGTTTAGAGAACACACTGGATTCTTATTGGACTCATCCTTCCCTCCTTTATTTAAAAAGAAAAGTATCATGGAGCCCAGCCTGTCCTCAAGCTTGCTATACAGCTGAGGCTGGCCTTGAACTCCTCATTATCCTGCTCCTACCTCACAAGTATTGAGGTTGCAGATATACAGCACCATGCCCAGTTTATGTAGTGCTGAAAATCAGATGCAAGGCTCAGGCATGCTAGGCAAGCAAGTCACCAACTGAGCTACACCCCAGGTGTCCCCACCTATGCACTGCCTTTTTTTACCCCTCTCTTTTTCAGTACTCGAGATTGACTCCATGGCTCTGTATGTGCTAGGCATGTGCTTCAACTCTGAACTATCTTCCCAGTTCTTGGTCATTGTTTCTTATAGATCTTTGCTCAAAGAAAGAGTTTTCAGTAAGTGACAGTCAAAGGAGATGTAACAAAGTATTTTGTTTACTTAAGGTGCCAGCTTCAAGTGTTTCTTCGCCTGGAGATGTGTCAGCAGTGCCCCTCAATACTGGAAAGTACAGATGAGGTGGAACAAGTAGTGGAGGAGGTGAGTCTATGGCTGATGCCTCGAGAGCATGTTCTCCTGCTTTCTACTTCCCAGCAGAGGCTATGGTCATTTTCTGCAACTTCTTTCAGGTGACAGATTTGCTGCGCATGGTGTGTCTCACTAAGGACTCAGCATACCTGTCAGAGTTTCTGGAGGAGATTTTGAGACTGTAAGTTTAATGACTACTGTCTTAGTTTAACGTTGTTTTACCGAGAACTCCACATGGTGCTGTTTTAGAATTACAAGATTACAAGGGCATTTTTCAGGCTGGGTGGGGTGGGAGGGGTAGAGAGGATGAGGTGGTAACTCTGTTCCATATTTAACTAATACACTCCACAGGTATATTGACTCCATCCCAGGGACAATTGGACAACTTTACCACAGCCTGGGGTTAAAGATTCCTCAGAAACTGGCTGGAGTCCTTCCTACAGAATTTTTTAGTGATGATTCTATGACTCAAGAGAGCAAGTCACCACCTCCCTCATCAAGTGCTCATAGATCAGTGTCGGGCATTACTGAATCTGAGCAGCTGGAGGAGCTGCGGACCAGATCAGCCAAGAAGAGAAGGTATCGGAGCAATTACCTATGCTATAATTAAGTTCAGAGAAGGGGCAAGTTTGAAGACAGTCCATCTAATGTGCTAAGTTTGTAGTTGCCCTTGTATCAGAATCACAGTCATAAACTTTCAGGAGTTCCCTCCAAGTAGCATCTGACACTTTATATTTATTACTCAGGGAATATGTGGTATTTATTTTGGTTTACAAAGACCTTCTTTACTGTCAACAGAGGTATCTGAGAACTAGGAACCTCTTATGAAATAAGATTGGGATTTCAGCTTATTTATAACATCTCCCTTGCTGCTTGTCATTGTTATTAACTAGCTGGATCTGTAGTAGCTATTTTTAGTAATTCTGGACTTATTCTAAATTCAGGCCAACCTCGAGATAACTAACTAGCACTTAATTTAAACAGTGTATTTTGTATGCTGGTTTCATGCAAGCCTCGCTACATAGTTCCTTTATTTGGTGTGTTTTCTATTTTTAAAAGGAAAAATGCACTAATAAGACATAAAAGCATTGCAGAGATTTCACAGACTCTTCGACAAATTGAAGTTCCCAAAGTGTCCAAGAGAGCTATGAGAAATGTAAGTAATCACCAATGATAAGAGCTAATGGTTCCTCTGCGGCTGAGATTAACGGGGAAAGGCAATGCTTCTCCCAGTGGGAAGTCAGCTTTGGAAGGTACCTTATCTGAAATGACCCTTCAGAGCGTCTGGATTTTGGAGTATTTACAATCAAAGAAATTTTTAAAATCTTTGGGAGTTAGAGAGATTGCTTACTGGTTAAGAGCACTTGTTGCCCTTCCTAGGGTCCTGAGTTCAATTTCCAGTACCCTCATTGTGGCTCACAATCCATTGTAACTGTACTACTATGGGATCTGTGGCCCTCTTTTGGAAAGAAAAATCTTTGCATTTTAGCACAGTTCAGATTTTGGACTTTTGAATTTAGGGATATTCAACTAATGTTGAATATTTCTGTGAACATGTATTAAACTATAACCAAAAGAATAAAGAAATATAAAATTAAAAACCAACAACAAAACAACGGCTAGGGAGATAGTTGAGTCAGTAAAGTACTTGCAGCCTGAGTTCAGTCCCCAGAACTGGTACACACACACACACACACACAGGGAGTTGAGGGAGAGGGGATATAAGCTCAGCTTTAACTAACATGACCTGAATTTGAGCTCTGGAACCTGTGTTTAAAAAAATACATTCAATAGGACTGGAGAGATGGCTCAGTGGTTGAGAACACTGGCTGCTCTTTCAAAGGACCCAGGTTCAATTCCCAGTACCCACATGGTGGCTCATAATCGTCTGTAACTCCAGATCCAGGATCGACACCCTCATGCAGACAGAACAGAAAGTGGTGGCCCATGCCTTTATTCCCAGCATTTGGGAGGCAGGGGCAGGCAGATCTCTCAATTCCAGGCTAGCCTGGTTTATAGAGTGAGTTCCTGGACAGCCAGGGCAACACAGAGAAAAAAAGAAAAAGAAAACGAGAGGAAAAAAAGCAAAGCCAGGGACAGGGGATATGCTCAGTTGGTAAAATGCTTGCCATGCAAACATGAAGACCTGAGTTAGTTTAGAACCATAAAATGCCTGGCATAGTGGCACATACTTGTAGTCCACCACTGGAGAGGCAGAGACAAATCTCTGGGTCTGCCAGACAGCTAGCCTAGACTGCTTGGCAAGTTTCAGGCCAGTAAGAGACCCTATCTCAAAAACAAGAATGTGGGAGGACACCCTAAGTTGTTATTTGGCTTCCATATGCACACATGTGGACCTGTCCCCCCACAAATACATACATACATATGTGAACAAACAGACACAAAGACAGCCATAGTCATAATAATGTGAAGAAAACAAGTGTTAAAGCTCTTTTATAATTTGTCTAGTAGGGTTTCTGGCTTTTGTTGGAAAACCCCTGAAAATAAAAATAAAAATAAATAAGTGAAGTTAGGAGTTGGAACTGGAGAGATGGCTCAATTAAGAGTGTTTGCTTCTCTTCCAGAGGACTCATTTGGTTTTCACAGCCCACACAGCTCATCAGCACCTATAACTCCAGCACTAGGGGATCCTGTGCCTTAACCTGCACATAATTGAAAATAATAAAAATAGATCTTAGCCAGGCATTGTGGCTCATGCCTTTAATCCCAGCACTTGGGAGGTAGAGAGGCAGGTAGATCTATGTGAGTTCAAGGCCAGCCAGAGCTAGTTCCAGGGCTGTTATACCTCAAAAAACTTAAGAATGAACAAACAAATGAATGAATAAATAAGTCTTCAAAACAAGTTAGGCAAGAATAAATTCAGTCTTTAATGTAATAACAAAACTTAAAAAACAACAGTGAAAATGTCATTGAAAAAAATATATGAATATAATAGGTGTTTGATTATCTCCCAAAAGAGTATTTTTTGATATGTTACATTTCATTTTGATTACAGTTTGGGATGGGGATGGGAGTGAAGATGGACCCTGTCATGAAACTTGGTAGTAATTGGTGGCAGCATAATAAGGGTTTTCAGGGAAGCAAAACAGTATACCTAGGATCTGCTTACTAGGTGGGATTAGCATCATGCTGAGGAAAGAAGGGAGGATAAAGATGCAGTGATGCTTTGGAACACGAACGGTTGGAGAAGAGATCAAGTCTGTGAGAACTTGTTTCAGAGGCATCCTCTATGGTAGTGGTTGTTCATTTCTAAACTGCCCGTACCATGGGAGGTGGGCTTCTTTTAGAAGTAGCAGTATTCACTTTCTTACGTTATCTTACCTGTAGATAAGATGCCAGTCTCACAGATCTTATACATGACTGAAGGGGAAAAAATTCCAAAAGTGGATGATGTACAGAAGCTGCAAGAACTCTATTAGCACTAGTTTTTATACTGATTTACATTTTCTAGCGTTTTTTGAAAATTTTTATTCTAGATTGTCCATGGCTGGACATGGTGGCTCACATCTTTAGATCCAGTACTCAGGGGGCAAAGGCAAATGGATTTCTGAGTTTGAGGCTTGTCTGGTCACATAGTGAGTTCCAGGCCAGCTAAGGCTACATAATGTAGAGAAAATAAACAATGATAAAAAATATCAGAGCAGAGACTTAAAGGACATCAGGTTTTGATATTGATTAAAGAATTATTTCATGCTGGGCCTTGGTGGTGCACGCCTTTAATCCCAGCACTTGGGAGGCAGAGGCAGTTGAGTTGAAGGCCAGCCTGGTCCACAGAGCGAGTTCCAGGACAGGCTCCAAAGCAATACAGAGAAACTCTGTCTCGAAAAACAAAACAGAGAGAGAGAGAGAGAGAGAGAGAGAGAGAGAGAGAGAGAGAGAGAGAGAAAGTATTTCATGCCATTTGGTACCATAGATGAATAGCTATTGAACTGAAGGATCAGTTAAGTGTCTATATAAAAAATTTGAGTTTTTTTAAAGATCAATATCATTATACTAGGAAACAGAGAATTTGTGTTATAAGTGTAGCATATATTAATTATGTACATGAATCACATTAGTGCATATACAATGCCCTCTTCTGATCCCTGTGGGCATGTAAATGGTACACATACAAATATTCAGACAAAACACTCATACACATAAAAATCTTTAAAAAGAAAGAGATAGCAAATAGGAAAATCTTGAAAAAGGATTCCTTTATTTAGATGTATCTGGGAGTCTTGACTCCTTTACTAGAATAACAACCCAATAGAAGTTTGATGTAGAGGTGTTAAGAATCCAGTGTCCTAATCAATCTGTATGGCTTTCCCTTTTTAGGTATAAAAGATACACATGATTATCATTATAAAATTGAACAGTATCTTCTCTATCCATTCTTCAAAAGTTATAATGCCAGTTAGTCTGTTGTGTATGATCCTGGACCCTTTTCCATATATACCTAAAACAGACATTAACAGTTTGTTCATAATGTACCCACGTCTATATGAACTTAAAAATAATTTCATCCTAGCTGAGCATGTGCACATCCCTCTAAAGTTGGTGTGAGGAGCTGAAGCATGAGCATTGTTACATAGCCAGCCTGAACTGCACAGAGACTCTTATTTTCAAAGAAACAATAGATTTAAGCTACCATACTTACTATTCTGAATTTAAAAACCCTCCCCATTACATATCTCTATGGTGGTATGTATACACAAGTCTCCCATGTGGTTTCAAATCCTCATTGGCTGGGTGTGTGACACCACTGTTTCACTTTTTATGTGTGTTCACTACTCTAGCGGGAGTATCTTTGGAACCTGTGCTTTAGTGCATTTTGCTATTTTATTTCTACTATGGATCTCTCTGAATTGCAAAGGTCAGAGAACTTTAGGTAGAACTTTTACTTTCTATCTTGAACTAATGCCTGTGTTAATCTTCCTTGTTTCTTATTTCCAGAACTCTCAACCTGCTTCTGCACAGCCACTACTCCCAAGGAAAGACACAGTTCAAGGTGTGTTTTGTGTTTTCAACACCTATTCACTGGATGGATGAATTTACTTTGATTGGATTTAATGTTATAACTGCACATCAACATTGGTTAAAAAAAAAATCCAAATCTTTGTTTGGGGGAATAAGATAGTTCAGATAGCCTTAAATAAAATACTGCATCATGCAAATTACTGACTTAAAATATTTCTCAGTGTCATTATCATGGAACCCAGAATTAGAAAAAATTAAAGAGAGAGAGAGAGAGAGAGAGAGAGAGAGAGTGAGAGAGAGAGAGGAAGTGGGTCTGTTTTAGACAAAAGGAGTTTAAACATGTTGGTCAAAGTGCATTCCATTGTCCTGCTTGGATCTTTAGATGATTTTTTTCTTTCTTTTTTACAGCTAAATATAATTATATTACTTTTCTTCTTCCTTTTCCACTCTCTAGTCCTGCCATGAGCCCTCCCATCCCTTTGAAAATTGTGGTCTCTTTTACTTTGTTATTGTTATATATTATGCAGCACAGTCGTAAACATAAAAATACACAAACTGCTCTGTTTAATGTTGCTTATATGTATATGATTTCAGGACTGGCCACCTGGTGTTAAATAACCAGTTAGGGGGCTCATACCTGCGGAAGACTTTCTCTCAAGTTAATATATTTTTTGTTTGTGTTTTTGTTTTGTTTTAAGACAGGCTCTCACCATTTAGTTCTGGCTGCCTGGCACTTGATATGTAGACCAGCCTGGCCCCTGAAGCCACAGAGATCTGTCTACCTGTGCTCCCTAGTGCTAACAAATAGAAGCATTTAATCTATAAGTGAAAATATTAAATTCATTGTTAAAAAATGCTTCCCACAAACAAAAGTCAATGATTAGATAATGGCTTCACTGCCGAATTCTACCCAGCATTTAAAAATAAACATACTAGCATGTATTATTTCAGGTGATAATTCTGGACAGTTTGTTGAGGAATGAATTACCTTGAACAAATGATGCTGAGATAACTGTATATCCAAAAGAATGATACTGGGCTTACACTTCATTCAAAAATCTGTGTACAACCCTTTGAAACCTTAAGGTCAGTAGTTTTGAGGTCCCCAGAAATATGCTATCCAGGAGAATCATTTTAATACATATGGTTACCAAGTGGCTTCCTTAAGCAGCTCTGTCTGGATCTGGCATCCTCAGTTAGTTGACACCAACATTATGCTTTTTAATCTCCTGTCTCTCTTCCCTCTCCCCTGATGCTTTTAGAAGTGACAAAAGTCCGAAGAAATCTCTTCAACCAGGAAATGATTTCTCCTTCAAAGAGGGGACTGAAGCGGGGACTGCCTCGAAGCCATTCTGTATCAGCCTTGGACTGTCCACACAACAAACAGAACAACTTCAAGAAGACCAAAAGCAGTACATTTCAAGGTAACCACAAAAAGAATTTATAACAAATTTGCTGATAGCATTGTTCCCACTTTTATTCCCAAATTAGTAATGTGAGTCTTTCTGCTTTTTTTCTGGATTAGTTTAGCTAAAGGTTTGCTAGTTTTATTGATCTTTTGAAGAAACTTGAACTTTTCTTCATTGACTTTCTAGCCTCACTTTCTCCCTCTACTTCCTTTAATTTTAGTTTCTTGTTTCTTTCTTTTCTTTTTTCAAAGTTTTTGTTGTTGTTGTTTTGTTGTTGTTGTTCTTTGTTTTTAAGATAGCATCGATATGTAGGGTGTGAACAATAAGGTTGTCTCATATGGCTCTCTTTGGGTTCATCCTTCTTGGAGTCTATTAAACTTGAACAGTTAGGTTTGTGTCTTTCATCTGATTAAGGACATTTTTAGCAATTTTTCTTCAGGAAGGTTTTCTTCCACTTTGCCTTTTCACCTTCTAGAATCCCCATGATACATGTGTGACATACATGATAGTACAGTGTACATGGGTGCCTCAGTCCTTAATTTTCCTTTTTTTTTTTTCTGGTCAGGCTGTTTAATTTTATTTTTCCAGATTTACTGATTATTCTGCCTACTAAGATATGTGGTTGAATCCCTTTACAGAATTTCTTCTGGCATCTGTATTTTTTGGTGGTTGTTTTGAGTCAGTCTCATTTAACATAGGCTGGCCTCAAGCTTGCTATATCCCTAAGGATGACCTTTGATTTCTTACTTTCTTCTCTCTTTTTAACCCAAATTGTTTTTATCTTTTGGAAGTTTTTAAATTAAAATATAATTACATCATGTTCTCCCTTTCTTCCCTCCAGCCCCTCCAATAGTCCCTCCCTACTTCCTTTCAGATTTATGGTCTTTTTTTCTTTAATTATTATTAAATGTATGCACATAAATATATAAATACAACTTGTTGAGTCCATTTAGTGTTGCTTGTGTATATATGAGTTTAAGGCTGAGCAGTTGGTATTAGATAACCAAATACAGGGCAAATTCTGAGGGAGACTTAATTCTCCCTCTCTCAGCAGTCAGTAGTTATCTGTAGTTCTTTGTCTAGGCCTGTGAGATTATATTAGCATGTCTATTGATGTCATTGTTCAGTTTTTATTTAAGCATTCATATTGTTGAAGCAGATTTTCTGGTCCTGGTTCTTATTAATCTTTCTACCCCCTCTTTGGTGATGTTTCACAAGCCTTAGGTATGGGGTTTGTGTTGTAGGTACACTAATTTGGGCAGAGTACCACACAATTAGTTGCTCTCAGCATTTTGGCTAGCTATCATTTTTTGTATTGGTCTCCATTAGCTGCGAAGAGATGCCCCTTTGATAAGAGGTGAGAGCTCTACTTACTTGTGGGTATAAGCATATATATGTAAAATGCTGGTGGGAATTACACTAGTTTAGTAAAGTAGTAGGCTCTCCTCTAAGACCCATGGTCTCACTAGCCCTAGATCGTTGGCTAAGTTTCTTTTACCAGGCATGAGTTCCCTCTTGTTGACTGGGACTTAGATAGTTGTTGGTTACTGCCAAGATAGGTGCCACTATTGCACCTTTAGGGATATTTTGCAGGGCTGGTCACTATTACAGTTCATAGGCTTCACAGCTGGATAGGACTGTGGATTACCTCCCTTCTTTGGCAGCTTTCATGGCAACTTCCAGTTCAATAAAAAGCTAGTCCTCAGAGAGGAGGCTTTTGGATCAGATCCAGTTCAGATCCTTCACATCCTTAAGTGGCACAAATTCCTATGTGTGCACATACACTAATATTTTATATATAATTTAATTAAATATAAAATAATATGACTTTTGTGGCTTTTACAATCATCTTTAATGTTATTTATCCCTCCTCCCGCCTTCAATATTGATCTCTCTTCTTCCCTCATTCTTAATTAAAGCTCCCTCCCCCCTATTTTTCAATTTCTCCCTTCATATCAATTCTGTTGCTCCTGTTTGTACTTCCTGAGTACTGGATTGGCTGCATGTGCTGTTGATTGAATCCAGGGCCTTCTATATACTATGTAGAAACTCTTCCAATTGAGCTATACCCCCATTTTTGGCTATGCTTTTTAGCTGCAGAAATCCTTTTGTTACTTTCTATTGCTTGCTGATGTTTTTATGTATTACTTCTTGGTTTCCTTAGTTTTTGTAACCTGTAGGTTCATAAGCTCATTGAGCATATTGAGACTCTAGGGTCTAGGCTACTTTAGAGATGGTTTCGGCCCACTTCTTTTTTCCTATGAATGAGCCATGCTTTACTGTGCTTTGTACACCTTTTTTGTTGTCATGAACTAGCTATTTGACAAATTATAATGTAAAACATTTATTGTTGTGTGTAACATTGAAGTTTGTATTTTATCTTTGTGTCTAGGCAATGACTTGCCAAAGATTTTCATAAATGTCCAGTCAGTTTATTGATAGATGCTGTGGAAGAAAGCCACTGTGTTTGAGAGGGCTATAACTGACCCGATGTCTGTAGCCATCCCATAGGGATTTTTATATCTTACATTGGCTTGTGTCTTTTCTTTTTTTTTTTCTTTTCTTTTCTTTTTTCTTTTTTTTTTATAAGGTCTCACTGTTGTAGCCTTGGTCAACCCAGAGCTTGCTGTGTAGACCAGACTGGCCCCAAACTCACAGAGCTACACCTGCCTCTGCCTCCTGAGTGCTGGGACCAAAGGCTTGTATCAGATCTTTTTAATCAGTGCTGCTGACTACTCTATTATATTGAGCCCTGAAGGCATAGAATCTAGCTCAGAGTTTAGCCTCTTCTCTAATCAGGTAAAAAGCCACATGTAAATTCAGACTGCTCCCCTTCCCTTGCTGCTGCCTGAGAGAGTTGAGTGAGATTTATAGTTGACACTGTTTTTGTATCTTAGGTTATCACAAACTGCTGACTAAGAGTGTGGCTGAGACCCCAGTCCATAAGCAAATCTCCAGGCGACTGCTCCACAGACAAATCAAGGGCAGGTAAGTGACAGCCCAATCCTGACCCCTTTGGGCCACCGTCAGCACCATCTCATAGACAACTCTTTGCCTTCTCTTGACTTTCTTAGCTAATTCTTAAGCTTATTATTGATTATATTTTACTGACAGTAGACTAATATATACTATTCCATTCTGGCCTCTTACACTGGGTATAATAATTTTGTGATCGTGTACATTGCTTATATCAGTTCATCCCTTTTTATTATTAAGCAGTACTACATTAAATGGATCTTCTGCATTCACCTGTTGACATGGGGAAAGGTGCCAAGTAAGATTGGGGAGCCGAGTTAGCCTTTGTTGATGGATGTATAGCTAGGGCTTGTTTTTTTTTTCTGTAGTCACTAGTTGGACTAGGGAAATTACTGTCCCATTCTAAAAAAGAGCTGTCTTTTGGGAGGAAATTTTGTCTCAAACCTTTGATATTTGTTGTGAGCTTCTCCAGCACCCAGTCTAAGATATATGAACAGCAAAAATAAAACCCAAGGATCTCACTTCCCCTCCTTCTTCAGGTCCCCAGTTGGACTGTCTTTCTTTCCACAAGGCAGGGCGGTGGTGGCACACTCCTTTAATCTCAGCACTCTGGAGGCAGAGGCAAGCAGATCTCTGTGAGTTCGAGACCAGCCTGGTCTATAAGAACTAGTTCCAGAATAGCCTCCAAAGCGACAGAGAAACTCTGTCTTGAAAAACCAAAAAAAAAAAAAAAAAAAGGATAGGTTAAAAAAAAATGCATCTACTATATATTGTCGCAACTCTGCCAGGACATTATATACAGATTTTACACATTTGTGTAATTTATGAGGGTCAGAAGTCCTTGACAGGCTGATGGACATTAAAGCTCTTCATAAACATGCCTCCTCTTTACTGTGACTGGATGATGTTTAGCTTACTTTTTTTTTTTAGTACATTAATGGAATAAAAAAAATCTATTTTAAAGCTAATTTTGACATTGTCAAAATACATTTCACAGTAAAAGCATCCTAGGGGCTGGAGAGATGGCTTAGTGGTTAAGAGTACATAGTCTCTTACAGAGGACCTGAGTTCAATTCCCCACTCCCAGGACCATGTAGAATAATTTGCAACAACCTGTAACTCCAGCTCCAGGGGATCCAACAACTCTAGTCTCTGGGCACCAAACACATGTAGATAAGCATACACACATACACACATTTTTTTTTTATATCTTAAAAAATTCTATTTCCTGTGGTGATATATTATTTATCATTTAATAAAGCTTGCCGAAAGGATCAGAATGCAAAGCTAGCCACAGCCATAAAAGCTGGGCAATGGTAGCACAAATCCCAGGACTCAAGGGACAGAGGCAGATGGATCTCTGTGAGTTCAAGGTCACCCAGGGCTACATGAAAGTGAGTCAGTCCAAAAGAGAAACAGAGCTCATGCCTTTAATTCCAGCACTACAGAGGTATATAAGATAGGAGCAGGGCATTTATTATTCAGTCTGCAATTAGTCTCCAGCCATGGTAAGAACAGGATCTCTCCAGCCCTGGTAGGGGTAAGAGCTAGTGGCTAGCTACTTTGCTTCTCTGATCTTCATCTTGAAACCCAACATCTGTCTCTGGGTTTTTATTATTCATGTTACAATGTCCATCTATATATGGAGCAGAGCTTGGTGATGGTGTATTATATTATGCAAGATTCATGGTTCAATCCCCAGTTCTCACAGGGACAATAATTATGAATGAGAGTGCTTACCAAAGCTAATTATCAATAATCTTAAGGTCCGGGCTCAAGGCTTTTGCTCAGGATTCAAAAAGAGACACCACAAAAAGCATAGGATCTAAGTCTAAGGGCTATAGAAAAGAATTTTCCCACACTACATTCATTCTATACATGTGTTCTTTATTGTACTCTCTTTACTGTTCTCTATTCTAATTCTTTTGTCCTGATGTCCTTAACTTCCTAGCTCTAGTTCTCTGTCTCAATTCTAATTCTCTGTTTCATTCTTCTTCAGTTTTCTTTCTTTCTTTCTTTCTTTTCTTTTCTTTTTTTTTTTTTTTGGATTTTGAGATAGGGTTTCTCTGTTTAGCTTTGGAGGCTGTCCTGGCACTCACTCTGTAGACCAGGCTGGCCTCGAACTCACAGAGATCTGACTGCCTCTGCCTCCTGATTGCTGGGATTAAAGGCTGTGCCACCAACACCCGGCTATTCATTTTTCTACTTACTTATTTTTCCTACATTCTTTTTTTTTTATAAACATTTTAATTTTATTTATTATGTATACAATCTTCTGCCTGCATTCCAGAAGAGGACACCAGATCTCATTCAAGGTGGTTGTGAGCCACCATGTGGTTGCCGGGAATTGAACTCAGGACCTCTAGAAGAAAGTCAGTGCTCTTAACCACTGAGCCATCTCTCCAGCCCTTTTTTCTACATTCTTATCCTTTTACATTTCTCCCCTCAACTACTACCTCTCTCATCTCCTCTCCCAAATCTCTCTTCCCTTAGGGACTTGAAGCAAGATAAGAATTACACAGTTTCTCATTGGTCAGAAGCACATTCCTAAGCTACGTGATAGAGGCAAAGCCACTGGCTTGGCAACATAAGGTCCCAAGCCCATAGGAGCAAAACTGTGACCAGATGTGGAGGGCTCAGTGCCCAATGACAACCTTGAGACATAGATCCATTGTTAGTAGACTGGCAAGTAAAGAATTGGCATGCTTTTCTTAGTAACCTTGGTTGGACATCTACAGCTCTGAACTTGTACATAACTCTAAGGTTTCAAACTTATTATCTATTTACAAAAAGCCTTCCAGTCTAGTTTGAACTTGTTCTGAGGTGAAAGTGAACTAATTGTGTGCAGTTAGTGTGAGTAAGAACAAGGCTGGCTATTAAGAATCCACAGTCATTGTCGGACAAATAGATCGGTTATGAGGCATATCCCAATGTATATTCTATATATCAAAATTATATAGCCAAAGAAATCTTCTAGATCACCCACGAATAATGTGCCCAGCAGATGGAATATTTTCATGAGATAAACACGAAAGCAGTGGGAAAACACCCTAGGCTATTCTAGGGAAGAAGTGAAATTCTTAGGAAAGAATGAAGTGGCTCATGAGAGAAATTATAGACAGGAGGAGCAACTGGTTTCCATAGCCAGAGACCCCGTGACCTTGCCAAGTGATGCCATTCCATCAAGAGTCATACATCTGGTGGTTTGACCTGTTAAACACTAGTTAACACCTGCTTTATCTCTCATGACCCCTGACAGCTAATATTGTCAAACCCCAAGACTTTTGTAACTTTGTTAGTTGAGATGTTTTCTGTCTTTAATGTGTTTTTGTTGTTGCATTCTGTGTGTGTGTGTGTGTGTGTGTGTGTGAGAGAGAGAGAGAGAGAGAGAGAGAGAGAGAGAGAGAGAGAATGACAATGCATGTGGAGGTTGAAGACAGTTTTTTCAGAGTTGGTTCTATCCTTCCATTGTGTGAATCCTGGGGATAGAATGTGGGTTGTTGGACTTGACACAAGCACCTTACTCACTGAGCAGCTTGCCTGCCCCCATCTTTAATGTGTGAATCATGAGTGCTATTGACTCTTTGTGCTGTTGCTCTTCAAGGTCTTCTGATCCTGGTCCTGATATTCATGTAGTTGAAGAGTCTCCTGTAAAAGAGGATGGTGAGCATATATATTATCTACTCTTTTTGCATACTATCTAGCTTCAACAAAAGCTTTTCTGTGTTTTTCACTTAGCATATCCTTAAATACTCTGGATCCAGCATACATGTATATGGATGTTGTTTTATAGAAAATGTATTAAATTTAAATTTCTGGAGAAAGAAATACTTTTACAGAATAGAAATAGGCTTGGTGTGAGGATTCAACTTCAATGTTATACAAAGTGCTGTGGCATTTTAAAGTGTGTCTTAATAAGAACAGGTGTTCAAAACTACTTTCTCTTTTTGTTTGTTTTGTTTTTCAAGACAGGGTTTCTGTGTAGAAGCCCTGGCTGTCCTGGAAATTGCTTTGTAGACCAGACTGGCCTCTACCTTCCAAGTGCTGGGATTAAAGGTGTATGCCACCATTGCCTGGCTCAAAGACTACTTTCTTAAATTGTTTAAGTAAGTAGTGTTTGTGGCAGAAAAATGGCTTAATAAACCCATCACTCAAAAAATACTTTTAACACATTTTAGTGTATATTTTTCCTAGACAAAAATATATGTAATTACATATAGAAAACCTAGTTAAGCTGGGCATGGTGGCTCACGCCTTTAATCCCAACTTTACCATTCTGTAGGCAGAGGCAAGTGGATCTTTGTGAGTCCAAGGCCAGCCTGGTTTACACAAAGAGTTCCGGGGCAAGCAAAGGTACATAACAAAGAGACTCTGTCTCAATAAACAAACCTAGTTTTTTACAAAAGTCACATTATTGTTCTTTCTGTCATGCTTAGAAGTCAATTTATGAGACTTGTAAAGGAATAAGTTCATGGATCATTGTGTTCTACCACCTTGGTAGGACTGTATATCAGTCTCTTGTACATTTTCAGACACTTCAGTTGCCTCTAAAAGCCACTGTTGAATCTCTGGTGTCACAGAATCATACCTGCTGTGCAGACACTGTGGGGAGGAGATGCTAAATCTGAAGTCCCTCCTGTTTACCAGCTCTGCTTCTGGTTTTGCAGAAATAAGTTTGAGACGAAGTCCTCGAATCAAACAGTTGTTGTTTAACAGAACAAATTCTGGCTCCTTCTATTCTGTGTCTCAGCCAAAGTCTCGAAGTGTGCAAAGACTCCACTCATTCCAGCAGAAGTCAGGTAATGTGGGCCTGTCTGTCAAATGAATGTTTTGGGGAAAGGAAGCATGCAATTTGACATTTTCTCAACGTTTCAGAAGACTAAGATTAGCAGTCAGTAATCAAGGCTAGATTACAATCCTTGGCCTGTAACCATTCTTCCCTTGGATTCCTACAGCTGGTCATTCACACTGCTGTAGTAGGTAACTCATTCACTCCCACACACAATTGCCCAGGTAAAGGGTAGGTAGTATCAGTTTCAGTCTTCATTCTTTTATCCATTTTTATCTTGGCTAATAGATATGTTTTTTACACTTATACTGAAACAACAATGTATTTATACTTAAAATAAGTTATTTCAGTTGCTTATATTTCCTAAAATAAGGTTAAAATCCAGAAAGATAGGGCCTACAGAGGTGGCTTAGTTGTTAAGAACACTGGCTGCTCTTACAAAAGACTGGGGGTTCCCAGTACCCACATGTAACTAACAACTGTCTGTACGTCTAGTTCCAGAGGATCCAGTATCCTCTCTGGCTGCCTCAGTCACTACATGCACATGATGCACAGACTTATATAGACAAAAAACCTATACACGTAATAAAATAAAAATAAGTATTTTTTTTTAGTAAGGCAGCAATCATTGCAGTTGTATACATCATCAATTGGGATTTGCCACCCTAACTGGTCTCAAAAACATTGTCTTTCTTGTTTTAATAATGATGGGATCACTGGACATAGTGAAGCACAGCTTTAATCCCAGCACTGGGAAGGCAGAGGCAGGTGGATCTCTGCAAGGTTGAGGCCAGCCTGGTCTACATAGTGAGTTCCAGGATAACCAGTGCTACATAGAGAGACCCTGTCTCAACCAAAGAAAAATAGTGGGAGGGCAATTCTTGAGAAAGAATTAAATGCTGTTTTTGACTTGCAGACCAAAGAGAAAATTTTCCAGTCCAAAGTAATCAATCTCCTAAAACACTTCTTTTTGGGGCATTATCTGAGATCCCTGGCTCCTCCAAAAAGGGCTCGGCTCGAATTAGAAAGTCCTCAAGAAGCATTTTGGATTCTGAGATATCTACCGCTTACCAGGTATAAACTTTCTATAATGTTTAAAATGGTACAGTCTTGGGGAACATAGAGACATGGCTGAAGAAGCAGGTGTCCAGTAGAAAAAAGAAAACTGGGAATCTGTAGAGAATAAAAGATGTGAGCAGGGTGGGGTGGCTTTAATCCCAGCTCTTGGGAGGCAGACATAGGCATATCTCTGAGTTTGAGGCCAGTCTGGTCTACATAGTGAGTTCCAGGACAATCAGGACTATGTAAAGAAACCTGTCTCAAAAAAACCAAAAAGGTCTGGGTGGCAGGGTTAGGCTGCATGAATAGTTGCTGGGAGCTGGGGTTTAAAGCAGCAGATTTGGCTGAGGTCATGGCAGTGAGGAGACAGCAGTGCTATCGACTTCTTCTTTTGGCTCTGTCTACCATGTGTATGATCACTTCAGAGACTTTTCTAGTTTCTACCTTCTTTCATCCGGTCCCATTTGACTGGCAGTTGCTCTTCATGTCTCTCTCAGGACCAAGCCACTGAGTGAAGTCCTGCCTGTCTTGGTACAGACGTTTGTGCTCACCTACCTCTCCTCCATCCCTCCTAGTCCCTACCCTCTTCAGTTCTACCTGGAATATTTTGTTAGCCATCCTCCATTTGGATCAAACTAGCCTTTCTGAAAGATCAATCTGCCAGCTGGCATGCTTGCTAAAGCAAAGTTCCCTAAGTTTTCCTAAAGCAGAGCCTTTGTGTTCAGAGATCATCTTTTTTTTTTTTTTTTTTAAATCATTGAAACTGCTTCATTGTTAGAGGATGCCACAGAGCTATATGACCATGCCAGTCTCCCCAGGCAATCCCCTATGTTCTCATGGGTCTACCATGTCCATATGCTGGCCTGAGCCCTCCCCACTTGATGCTGTTACTACTCAGACTGTATCTAAAAAGCTACTGGTTTTCATATTTCTGCTTTTGTTTGTGCTGTTTTCTGTAAATCAAGTGTCTTCTGTTCTACTTTTCCAGTCTCTGCCTTCCCTTGTAGAGGTCCATTCTTTTTTTCTATTAGTATAGTGTGTGTGTGTGTGTGTGTGTGTGTGTGTGTGTGTGTGTGTGTGTGTAAAGTGGTATGTGTATGTCATAGTACATTCGAGAAGGTCAGAGGATAGCTCAGGATTTGGTTCTTTGTTCCTACCTTTATGAGGGACCCAGGGATCAAACTTAAGTTGCCAGGTTTGTATGGAAGCACCTTTACCTCAGCTCAGCCATCCTGTTGGCCCAGGTATCCATTCTTGAATACCTGATTCGTAAGTCATTCTTCCCTGTCCCTCAGCTGGGTTACACAGCCTCTTCTTTGCTTTCTGCATGTCCCTGCCAACTCAACATGAAAACCAGTTAGCCTGGGCTTCCCTTAAGACAGTCATGCTATAGAAAGATGGGTATTTGACTGCCTCACCTTGTAGAATTTTTAGCTACATTGTTAATAAAAAGGAAGGAAATTTTTGGTTTGGGAGTAGCCTTTCTGAGACATCATTGTTGCTGTGCCTATGTATTTGTATACCCTATTGCCCCCACCTCCTTTATCCAGGAAAAGTGTACCAGTAAAATCTGAGTAATGTTTGGGAGAGGAAAACAGGTCACTTTTTTTTTATTAATTTATTTTTTACATTTCAATCCCAGTTCCCCCTCCTTCCTCTCCTCCCATTTCCTACCACCTTTCCCCACTCCACCTTCCATCTGCTCCTCAGAGAGGGTAAAACCTCCCCTAAGAAGTCTTCTAAGTCTGTCCCATCATCTTGTTGAGGCAGGAACAAGGCACCTCTCCACCCTCTACACCCCTGTATCTAGGCTGAACAAGGTTTCTGTCCATGTAGAATGGGCTCCACTAAGTCAGTTTGTGCCTTAGAGTTAGGTCTTAGACCCATTGCCAGTGGCCTCATATATTGTCCCAGTTGCACCATTATTATAATAGTCAGTCTCTGAAATAAACATTTTTTTTTTTTCTTTTCAGACTCCCAAAAAGAGTAACCAAAAATCTCCAAACTTTCCGAAGACTACACCAAGAAGGAGGTTCCCTCGTATGGTACAGACCTCACTGTGCACTCCAGAAAGACTACAAAACTCCCCTACAAAAATAACTCCAGCTGAGGGGGGCATTTCTGAGGCATTCTCCTCACATAGTTACAGTTCACCATTGGCATCAAAGGTCACTCCCCAAAAGAGAGTCTCCCCAACAGAACAGACCTCTCCTCTTCTCACAGAGCTGCCCAGCACACCCAGGGGGCCAGACGTCCAACTACCTCGATGCTTGTCGGACTGTGCATGGCTAAACTCAGTGAATTCCAGTCCAGAAAGCCCTTATTGTCCCCCATCCCCACCTTGCCTGACTGCCGAATCTCAGAGTCAGTGTCTAAGCCCTGCAAGATACTTCAGAACACCTCCACGTACAGCCCTTGCTGGCACACCTGAGCATCAGAAGCCTGGACAGCTCTCTCTCTCTAGGGCCTCTCAGGCACAGGAACCTGCACAGGAACTACAGGAGAAAGCTGTCAAAATCCCCAAGCAGCCAACAGACCCCATTACTTCTTCCCAACCTCTTTCTCCTAAGGAACACTTTACTTCTGGTTGTGATGGCTCCCAGCATCAGCCTAGGAAATCATCAGCCTTCCCTCCTCCTGGAGAACTAAGTTGGAAATCACACCCTACGTCACCCAGCACAGCTACACCTGTCTCTTACCTTGTTCCCTCAACTCCTCCCAGAACCCCACGAAGAATGACCTCCCACCCCATCCCCCCTTCTCCGCCATCTAAGCTTAGGAGACTATGGAGAAAGACCTCTAGTCCTCAAGACTTCCCAGAGTGCCAGCCTGGACCCTCTGCTGCTCCAGTGCTTGAGGCAGCTACCAGCCCAGGCGCCATCACAGGCTCCAAAGGACAACAATCTTGTGAAGGACAGAGCGCTGGCTTCAGGAATGACTGGCAGGTATCCTCTCCTGTGCTCATTGCAAGGGACACAGAGCACCTTCCTCTGATTGGTGAAGCCCAACTCCATAGCCTTGAGAGCCATGAGGTAAAAAATGCCATCTTGCCAGAAGGTGAGGCGCCAAAGACCACCGTTGCTGATGAACCTCCCTCTGTGTCTGGCCCTGGGATTCTTCCGCCTGTCCCTTCTTATGTGTCCAGCTCCCCTGAGCTGCTGCCCTATGGCATGGCAGATGGAAGGCAGAGCAAGACTGCTGCTCAGCAGGGGAGCCCACAAGCTTCGGAGGCCACTGGCAGCCCTCAGACCTATGAGGTTGAGATGGAGATGCAATCTTCTGGCCTTCCCAAGCTCCGAATTAAAAAAATAGACCCTGGAGCTCTTCCAGAAGTTGAGGCCCTAGGAAACGACAGCCCTCTGGGAGAGGAGTGCACCCTCCCTGCTCTCAACATGCCCAAGGCCAATAAGTCCTCCAGTAGAGCTGAGCACACCTATTTGTCACCCCCTTGCCTCCTCCCCTCACACAGCACACCTGGCAAGAGTGGGGGGCAAACCTTCATCTGTCAGTCTTGTACTCCCTCCCGCTGTCCACCCAGTACCCCATCTCCATTTCAAGCAGATGTTGGGGTTTCTTGGACACCATCCCCCAAGCAAAGTGGGAAGACCACTCCTGAAATTATCAAAGACTGGCCCCGAAGGAAGCGGGCGGTGGACTGCAGTGCTGGGCCCTTTGCTGGGAGAGGCGAGGCCAATGCAGACTTCCCTGGGGCTTCATCACTGCTTGAGCCTGAGCCTGAGCCTGAGGGAAAGGAGCAAAACCTTGAACATCACCTCTCTAAGGTTCTTGTCTTGGAGGATTTTGAACTAGAGGGGGTTTGTCAATTGCCAGACCAGTCACCTCCCAAAGATAGTGTGTCTAAGGCTGAGGAAGCCTTCTCCTGGGGACAGTTTGAACTAGGCTCCAGAAAGAGATACCTGTCTGCCAAGGAAGAAGCTGAATACGATGTCAAAAGGGTCTGTGATTCCCTGAGTGAAGATCCCCAAGCTAGCAAGCGTGGAGAGTGGTCTCCACATTGGAGGACACCACCACTCCGCTCTGTAGGGGAAGATGAGGTATTTGTTTCTGGTGAGTTTTGTTTTCAAACCTATATGTGGTGTGTTTTCCCTTGGGCAGAGTGGTGAGGTGTTTGGAGCTGTGGGTGGCCTGGAGTCTTGTGGGCCTGCAACTTACCTTGTGGCATCTCCTTAGGCTCCACCCCACCCTCTGGCTGCATGGTACGGAGCTGCCTCTCTGCCAGTGGTCTGCAGGCCCTCACACAGTCTCCGCTGCTATTCCAGGGAAGAACACCATCCTCTCACAGCAAGGACACCAGAGGTAACCTGCCTCTTAAAAGTCCCATGTGCTTACCAGGGCTGGGCCCCCCTGTGAGTTTTTCTTGCATGCAGAGTGTAGGAAGATGGTTTTGACCCTGCAGTGTCATGTTCCCTTCCCAGAGAGGCTTCGTGGTGGACTTGGGACATCTGAAGAGAACCCTCTGTAAAATCCAACCAAACTCACTCAGATGCTAGGAGTGGTGTGCATGTCATGACACTGCTGGTTTGGGTTGGACAGCACAAGTGACAGTGATCAGGCCAGTCACTTTCAGCCATGCAAAGTATCATAAACCCCTCTAATCCAATCTAAAAGAAAGCCTTATGCGTGGACACACTGCATTTCCAGTGGCTTGTCACTGTCACACATACCCCTTATAACAGGTGTAGGTGACACTCTTGAGTCCACTCTTGTAAGACCCTCTGTGGTTAGAGCATGCTGTCTTTTATTCAGGCCTTACTGTTCTCTGCTTTCCCCTAGATGAGGAGGTGGATGTGTTCCCCTCCACTACCGAGGAGTCTCCTTTCAGCCAAGCCTTCTCCCGGAGACGGGCTTTCAGGACCTACACGAGGAAGAAGCTCATTAGCTAGCCCTGGTAGAACATAGCTGGAGGATTCAGTGAGGAACACTGTGAGCCTGGCCAGATCCCTTGCATTCCTGGAGTGGTACTCCACAGTGGCTTTCTATGGATGTGGAAATGATGCCAAGATCATACCACTAACCCCAGTAATGTGCCCAAACAAGAGTGGCCAGAACTTAATGGAACTGAGAAAGTTCACAAGCAGCTATGTCCCCTGTGGACTTAAAGACCTTGGGAACTTCACAGGGTGTGGTCCTATGCCTATAGTCCCGGCACTTGGGAGGTGGGGGCAAAAGGCTCAGAAGATTCTGACTGCATAGCAAGTACAAGGACAGCCTGGGCTATATGAAACCCTGTCTCAAAAGCACAGCAAAAAGACATCAAGGACCTTGAGCCTTTTCCCCAGCCACTGTTGAACTTACCACTGGAATGCCTCATGGTCTTCAGATTCTTATCATGGGCTTCATCTGGGGCCAGACCCTGGCCCTTTGGGAAAGGTTAGGAATCTGATGGGGCCGCAGGGTAGCTGGTACTATAACTCAAGCAGACTGGGAGTCCAGACAGCAAGCAAGAATCCTATTCCAGTGCCTCCATACCATGCATGACCTTGGTGATTCAGAGGACCACTGCCACACTGGAAAATGGAGAAAAGAACCCTTGGCATAGTCCCTTGAGGTGTTTGCCATAAGGCTTGAGTTCTCTGACACAAGCGGTACATCATAAACTAAGACCCATATGTGAAAGACTACTACGCCAAAAAACTCAGTGACAGTAAAGTCATCCTGGCTACTTAGCTTTCAGTGTGAGTGATCATATTGCAGGGTCTGCCCGGAGAGCCAGCCACCTCATGGCAGGTCTTAGCCTGATACATGTTTGACACCCATGTTGACTTGTAATCAACTAAGCCAACTTGCTGTGGAGTCTTGGCAGGAGCCTCACTTGCAGTGAGGGCTGCTTTGGTACCTTCTGTCTCCCCAGAAGGTTCAACCTTTTGTGGCCCCAGGGCTCATTCTTCCCACTGTCAGATTCCAAGTAAAAACTCCCATTTCTCCTTTCAGAGGTGTTCACTTTGTGTGGTGGAGGTAAACAACTAAAAATGAAGAGAAGGCCGACCTGGAGTGCCTGCCTGGGTTCAGTTCCCAGTTCTGAAGAAAGAAGAGGCTTCAGGTTGGCTCAGGCTTTCAGAGGTCAAAGTTCATGGTTATTTGTCCCTAACTTGGGTCCTATGCACTGTACTGGCAGTGAGGCAACCAGGAAGCAGAGAGGAAGGGCAGGACTCCAATATCCCCTTCAAGGATGCTCTCCAGTAACCTAACTTCCACTAGACTCCAACTCCGATAGGGTCCTCAGCGGAGGACCAGCCTTCAGGAGTCCTTAGGGACACATTTAGGATGTAAACCATATGAGATTATTCCTGTTTATTATTAAATGATATTTTACATTTTTCTAGAAATGTTAATAACTTTACTAGTTCCCTAATCTACATAAGACCACTGAAGCCTTAATCCTGTTGCCACTGACCATTTTGTGACAAGTCTTGGATGATCTCCAGATTTGCCTCACAAAAAAAGGTTACTGTCAGATACTACAGCGTAAAGGAAGAGGGCAGTAGGAATTTGCCTTTTTTTTTTTTTTTTTTTTTTTAAGGCTGCTGAGGATTTTATGCACAAGGTCCTAGGGTTGATCCCCAGTATCACAGTGGAAAAGTGTCCAGTTCTTTCGGGCTGTGTCCCAAATTTGCTGACTCCAATTAATGTAAAGATGAAACTCTG
Organism: Cricetulus griseus; assembly: GCF_003668045.3. Taxonomy (NCBI): domain Eukaryota; kingdom Metazoa; phylum Chordata; class Mammalia; order Rodentia; family Cricetidae; genus Cricetulus; species Cricetulus griseus. Next base: position 117,906,001 of record NC_048596.1, on the reverse strand, counting down.
GATTTACAGTGTGAGGTAAGGGCTGTCCTTCACAGATGCAAAACAGGCAGCCTCTCCTCTCAGCAGGACTGGAATCAGAGGCAGGGCCTGGCCAAGGCCTACAAAGGGTTTTTCCTGACATCGATCATCCACGGGCTGGTTCTTCGGGGTTCCCACCGGGGCTTAGGCAAAGGTCCAAAGTTCCAGGAGAGGCCCAATTCACCCACAGGTGGCACCCGCCCTCCTGAGGGCTCGGTTGTTTCCCGGGCCCTCAGCTCCTCAGAGGAGCTCTGCTCACTGCACAAGCTCGAGCGTTTCCATGTCAGGGGTAGTGGGGCATGGACCAAGTCCCGAGTCTCATCCCAGGCACGGGGTGCCCCCTCCAAAAGGGAGGACTGCCAGAGAGCTTCAGGAGCTGCTGGGTGGAGCCCATCTTCGTTTCCAAGCCCTTGTCTGTTTTCCTGGCAGAGGCTTCTCCTCTCACCACCTGTCACAGAACAGCATCTTTGTCAGACATGGAGGTAGACCAAAAGTCCCCACACCCAGCTTCCCAATGCCCCTAAAGGAGCAACTTGAAATGAGCTGAGAGAAGCACACGAGACAAGTGGGTGTGGCGGCACAGGCCTGTAGGCCCTTTGGCTATGTAGGAGTTTGAGGTTTGACTTCCCAGTGGGGCACACTCAAACTGGGCACCAGTGTTTACCCCGGCTCTGGCCTGCTGTATTTCCTGCACTGAGCTTCTGTTTCAGCTCCTGGTTTATCCACATGTGTCGGCCCAGTTCCTTCTCCAGAGCTTGAATCCGGGCCTCATATTGCCTCTTGCTGTCTGCTAAGCCCTCACCAAGGTGGTCTGATGTGGAAAGACAGAATTCATTAGTGAGGGGCTGTGGGCAGGGCACCTTGGCTCTGAGGCAGTCAGGTTATGGGTAGAGCACCAGCATCGCCCAGGCCTCACCTCGACCCTGCTGGAGGAGCAGCTGCACATTCTGCTCATGTTCTTTCTGCTGCAAGGTTAGCTGGCGGTCCATCTCCAGGCGCTGCCGTTCCAGCGCCACCTCCAGCCAGTACACCAGCCGCTGCTGCTCCTCCAACTGCATTTCAAGCTCCGAGAAGGCAATCTGTTGCTGGTGTTGCTCCTCTCGGAGTGTCACCACCTGCCCAAGACCAGCCAGGCTCAGCCACCAAAGTAATCCTCAACCAGTTGGTAAACGTGGTCACAAGGAAATCACCAGGTCTTTCCTACTCATTATACAGTGCTTTAGACAGTGAACTCCCAACAATCAGAGCTAGCTCTCCAGGTAGAACTTACCACAGACCTTTCCCCACCAAACAGTACTGAGCTGCTAGACAGTGGAACTGTGCAATTGCATCCAGACCAGGATTTCTCAAAGAATAAGGCATTAGGGACTGCCTATTATGCAACATTTAGCAACATCTCTGGCCTCCTCCACCCACCCCAAATGCCAACCAAAAATACCTCAAGATATATCCCTAGGGGGGAAAAAACAGTCCCTCTTAAAATCCCTTTAATATAGACCAAGGCCTTCAGAACAGAAGGAGAGGAGACTGAGTCTTGGGCTTCACTAAGATAGTTTCAAAGAGACTGGAGAGTAAAGATGACCCTGACCCTGTCCCCTCATCTGGGAGGAAGGGACAAACTTCTTGGAGTTGCCAGCAGAACCTCCTGCAACAAGCTAGAGGAAGCAGACCCAAGGGGTTTGTGTTGGTAATTCACCTTGTCAAAATACTTGCACAGCAGGGCTCTGGTCTCTGAGGAAGAGAGGTAGCTGAGCTTGGCCATGAGATTCATCTCACACTGGGACAGCAAGGAGGCCGAAGCCCGTAGCACCCGCTGGCGGCATGTGATAGCCTCATTCTTGTACTCAATGGCAGCATCCAGGGCCTCGATGGCTTCATCCAGCTGGAACAGTGTCCTCTCCTCCTGTGGGAACAGGTGCATGCATGGAGGAAGAGTATCAGAGTCCTGGGCAGACAACAGCCAACACACAGACACAACTGAGCCTTCAGTGTCCCCCGACCTAAGAATGTCTTGAACATATCAAAAGTGCCCCGCACTGCAGCAGCAATAGGGACACTATTGAAAGTGTGCAATGTTGTGTTCTCAAGTGCGTAACCCCTTTCAGGATAAGTTTGGTGAGCTCCAGAGAGCTAAGCCTGGACTACGTAAGACCCCAGACAAGCAGGGGCAAGCTTACGCAGTGTGGGCTTTCTCTGTTCAAAGGAAGAACGCTGTATATACAGCACAGTGCAGGTGTCTAGTTCCACTGAAAGGGAGGTGAGAAGTCCATAGGGTCTCACATCCATCAAGGGGGCAGCTCACTCTACCTTTCGAGGCTTAACACACATGAGGGCACTTTTCTCCTAAAGCAGCAAGACCAGCACTGACACAGCCAGAGCAGGGAACAGAGGATGGCAGAAAGACAGGTGGACAAGGAATGGATCATAGAGCTGAAGCATAGGGACAGAGCTGGGTGGCCACCCAGTGGCCATACCTCAGGTGACAGCAGGCTTCCTTGCCGCAGCTTGCTATCAATCTCTAGGCGTTGCTTCAGCAGTGAGTCCTTCTCCTGGCGCAGGGTGTCTATCTCCCCGCGGATCTGCTGCTGGTTCTGGGCACTGCCTTGCCGCAGCTGCCCGCTCTTCTCAGATAGCTCCTTCTCCAAGTGTTCTAGACGGCTGGACACGCGCACGATGTCCTCATTTAGGGCCTGAGGCAGCACCACCAGTGATCAGAGAAGGAATAGGCACTGTCCTCACAGAGGACAGAGAAAGGGCCCAGCTGGCTCAATGGATGCTAAGGAGGATGTGGGTCTTTCCCTGGCCTACCTGTAACCCAGATGTTTGCTCAGGGATCAGCGCCCTTTAAAGGACCAGAACATCTGAGGAAGAGATGACCCAGAGGAGGACTGCGCAAGCAGAGAGAAAAGGCTCTAATGTCAAGAAGCTGGTGTGCAGGAGGCTGCCAGTGAGGAGACTTGGCTGGAGAGGTGGGACTATGAGAAACTGGCCCTTCCTGGATGCTTGTGTAGAAGGAAGCAAGAGTGCCTGTGTCCAAAGGATATTGTAGATCACCTAATGACCTCTAGGCCTTTCAGATTGCTGTGTTCCATGATGACAGCGACAGGAACCCCGGTCTGAATGTCTACTACCCTTCAGGAATCTGGCTTTGATCCAAGCACCCAGATTAGAACAGTCCTAGGTTTGGGTGTGACACAGTCCCACTAAATTTTCTTGGCCACATTCTGATCCCATCTGACAGAAAAATGAGGTGGCTCAGCAGCTGGGCTTCCTTTTAAAGAGGAGGTAATCATGCCAGACACAGGTGGATTCATAGCCTATCTCCCCCAAAGCTGGGATTTAGTAGGCCATACCACTTTCTACACCTGTTCCTCATTTTGTCCATGTGGATCCCAAAGTGGTGTTTGCAAAGTGTGAAATGGACTTTGGGGTGGATACCAATGTCTCATACATTAGTTCCTGTAACAGTCTAAACCGTCTAAAGCCTTTGGGTTCTTGAAAACCCATAGGATACAGCCCAGAGGGCATAGCTTCCCCTGTCTCACCTGCCAAGAACATCAAAGAACCTCACCTACCTACGTACTGCCTTGCAGGGCCTCACCTGGCCAGGAATCTTGTGGTGGGGGCTCACCTGGCTGGACCTCAGGCGCTTGCTCTCTAGCCCTGTCTTCTCCTGTATCAGGGCCTCCTTCTTGGCCAGGATGACCTCCCGTTTGTGGAGCTCTTGTCCTAACTCCTCCAGCGCCCGCCGCTGCTGCAGCACCTTCTCCATCTCCTGGTCCAGCCACTTCTTCTGCTCCTCAATCTTCTGAGGGGTTGTAGGGGAGACAGGGATCTCAGTACCTGCCTCTAACTAGAGCCATTACAAAAGGTCCCATGGAGAGAGCAGCAGATCCCATAGCAAATCTCCTGTGGACCCTAGCAATGAACAGCTGCCAGTCTCATGGGACATAAGCTCAGCCCAGCCAAACCTGCTGTTGCTCCAGGCTGACCACAGAGCCATTGCTGCCACTGCGCCTCTTCCTCTGGAAGGCTGCAATCTCTTCCGTCTTGATTTTCAGGATCTTCTGCTGTTGCTCATGCTTCAGTTCCAGTTCCTGTAGGAGGAAGCCCAGTGAGAGGGGAGGAGTGTGGTGGAGAGAAGGCCATGACATGTGCCCATAGCCTCGAGTTTCCTATAAGCTCAGAGGACAAACCATTCTGGAGAACCCACAGGAACCTGCTTCTAAGATCATGTAGCTGTGAGTAGCAGGAATTAGACAGACCCCTCACCGGGTCAGCCAGAGCCTGACCTTGACCCGATGCTGCCGTTTGTTCATCTCTGTCTCCAGGCGCCGCTTCTGCTCTGTTTCCTCTCGGAGCCGCCTCTGCAGCTGCCCCTGCTGTCGCCGCATGAGCTGCACGTTTCTCTCCAGCTCCTGCAGCCGTGTCTCACTTTGAGCCGACAGTGACACTAGCCGCTCTGTTGCCTGCTTCTTCTCCTTCAGTACCTGGGACCCACACAGCAGTCATGGGGCTTATAAGGAGGGTGGCACAGTGCTTGGCACTTACCAAGGGAGGGCAGGACGAACAGGTGGGTGAACAGAAGGACACAAGGAAAGGGGAAAACGTAGGTGGATGGTAGACTACTGACAACAGAATACTAGTGACAGTAGCTACAACTTTTACTATTCTTTGGGTGAGTTATGCTAGATACTCTGCACATAGTAACTGATCTAACAAAGGTATGGGAAAGTCTGCCTACTGGACTGGCAAAATGATTCAGTGGGTGAAAAGTGCTTGCTGCCAAGCCCCAATGACTGATTTAAGTTTGAGCCTTGGTACCCACATAGTGGAAGGAGAGAACCAGCACCAAAAGGTGTTCTGTGAACTATACACACACATACACACACACACTGTGGCACACTTAAACATATACACACACACTGGCACACTTATATATATACACACACATACAATAAATAAGGAAGCAGGCACTAAGAGGTTAGGAAGTTGATCAAGAACCCACAGCTAGGGGCTGGAGACTTGGATCAGTGGTTAAGAGCACAGGGTTGGGTTCCCAGCACCTACATGTGCTCACAACCGTCAATAACTCTAGTTCCAGAGAATTAATGCACTCTTCTGGCTTCCACAGGTACAAGCACACATGCATTGCACAGATATTCATTCAGGCAAAACACTCATACACATAAAAATAAGTAAGTCTTAAGGAAGAGGAAAAAAAAAAAAGCCAGGCATGGTTCCACACACCTTTAATACCAGCACTTGGGAGGCAGAGGCAGGTGGATCTCTGTAAGTTGGAGGCCAGCCTGGAATTCTACAAATGGAATTCCAAGACAGGTAGGGCAACACAGAGAAACCCCATCTCGAAAAACAAAGACAGAACCAGGTTTTTTGTGTTTTGTTTGTTTGTTTGTTTTTAAGATTTATTTATTTATTATGTATACAGTGTTCTGCAGAAGAGGGCACCAGACTACATTATAGATGGTTGTGATCCACCATGTGGTTACTGAGAATTGAACTCAGGACCTCTGGAAGAACGGGCAGTACTCTTAATCCCTGAGCCATCTCTCCAGCCCCAGAACCGGGTTTTAAAGCCAGTCAGGTTCCAGAGCCCAAATTCTCACCCATTCTACCAGATCATCTCTTGGGCTGGAACTGCGAAAGGAAGAAAGGAGGGGGGTGAATAGAGGGGCAGATGGGTAGGTGGAGAGGCAGCTGGGATCATCTGAAGATAAAGGCTAGGATGGACAGGGCTGCAGGCTGAACTGTCTTCCCCACACTCTAAGTGTGACCGCATTTAGAAATGGGATGGCCTTTAATGAAGCTATTACACATAAATGAAGGCCTGAGGGTGACCCTAACCTAGCATACAGGCATCTTATAAAAGGAGAGACACTGAGAATGCAGGTGCACAGGAAAGGCGGACACACAGACAGACAGAAGGACAGCCATCCACAAGCCTCAGGAGGCCTCAGGACAAGCTAGACCTGTGGAAGCCTTGAGTTTGGATATCCAGCCTCCAGTGTGAGAGGCTGAAGCACTGCTGCACAACGGCCCTCCCAGCAGTGGAATCCTGCTCTAACAGCACAAGCAGATGAATATGAACTGCTCAAGGGGATGGAGGATGGGCCCACGCAGGGACACGAACAATCGTCTGATAGAAGGCTAAACTAGGCCTTGGGGATGGTGCTCAGTGTTGGCACTTTCTATTATACTCAAGGCCTTAGGTTTTCCTTCCCAGAAAAAAGCAAGCAAGCTAAATTAATGAGAGTCAGATGGACACCTACACTGACAAATAGGAAAGACGGTGGGATGGAAGCTAAGTGAAGAGAAAGCTGGGATTGTGGATGCATGCGTGATGGATGGAAGTGCTGTGAGCTGAAGGAAATTTTCCTTAGATGTCTGCTGTTTCAAGGTTGGCAGGCAGCAACCACCTCTCTATTCCTGTGGTACTGAAGCTTCGCTGATTCAAGCTTACATATGACACCAGCCTAGAGGCCAGGAGGAGTGACTGCCATTATCGGGGGCTGAACGGGAGGTTCTGAGTACATACAGATTCCAGGCCCATAATCCTGTTCCCAGAGACCCCAACTGGGGAACCCCAACACTGACCTGCACCTGGCTTTGAGCTGCAGCCACTCTCTTGCGGAATTCCTGAAGCCTGGACCGCTCGCTGGCATCCTGGGGCTCCCTGCCCTCCAGTTCACGAAGCTGCCTCTGCCCTTCGTACAACTCTGCCCTCACACGCTCAGCCTCCTGCTCCAGCTCCCGGATGCGCTGGCTGTGCTGGCGGTTCAGGGCCTGGGCCGCCTTCCCTGGAAGAATGTGGGTCCAAAGTGGCATAGGCAGACCCCTTCCCAGAGTTTTGTTTCCCAGGCTGGAACACTACATGGGTTTCTTCAAGCCCTCACACCATCTTCGTTTCTTTAATCCACTCACTCAATCACCCCATCACCCGACCCTGCTTCTAGTCCTGGTTGGCCAGAACTCATGATGTGGACCAGTCTAGCCTTGAACGCAGAGATCTGCCTGCTTCTGCCTCCTGAGTGCTGGGATTAAATACATGCACCACCACTCCTAGCCCCCTACTCATTTTTTAAATGAGTTTTACCCACAGGAGTGACCACAATTGGCCAGTTTTATCTTTACCTAACACATGACAAAAACCAATATATATTCTGAACCTGCATATATCTCTAGCTTCAACTGCAAGAAATATGAAGGGCAGAGGGAAAACACCACTGCAGGGAGTGAACAGACAAACCCTGGCAGGATGACTCAAGAACTGAGAGAAAAGAGACCTCAGAAGCCTTTGAAGCCACTGAGCATGCACAGGGCCCAGGTATGGGAGGCTGACTCAAGCTAAACAACACTGTTGGGCCATCATGGAACAGTGCCTAGGCTCTGGGTACTAACATGTGGAGAAGAGCCTGTAGTTTCACCAATACGTGCCTGTTAATCCCAGCACTTAGGAAGTGGAGACAGGATCAAGAGTTCAAGGCCAGTGTTGGCCACACAGAACCTTTAAGGTCAGGCTAGGCTACATGACACCATCTCAAAACAAACAAAATCAAGGAAACGGCAAGGGCATGGCATGGTGCTTAGACAGGAAATGGTCCAAGTTTGGTTGGTTTTTTTGTTTTGTTTTGAGAGATTCTAAGCAGAAAACAAAAAGACACAGTAGCTGGGATTTGCTTCAAAATCTATCAGCAAAGAAATGGGCACAGAGGTCAAGGTGGGAGCGCTCAGTGACTGCTAATTCTGGATAATGACCTCTGTACTGTTCTTTCTTCTTAACCATCTATTTGAAAGTTTGAAAAATGAATTTATAGCTGGGCGGTGGCGGCGCATGCCTTTAGTCCCAGCACTTGGGAGGCAGAGGCAGGCGGATCTCTGTGAGTTCAAGGCCAGCCTGGTCTACAAAGTTACACAGAGAAACCCTGTCTTGAAAAAGAAAAATGAATTTATAATAAATTCACAACTATTAAAGACATTCAGACCCAAACAGTAGTGGCATATGCTTTTAATAAACATGTCTACCACAAAGCCTAATAACCTAAGTCTGATCCCCAGGCCACATGGTAGAAGGAGAAAACTGATTCCTGTAAGTTACCCTCTGACCTATACACACATACACACACATACACACACACACACACACGGTGGGGAACAAATAAAAATGTATTTAAAAAAATTTTTAAACTATCAAATGGCCGCCACTTAGAATTGTTCCCGGTAACTCCCCTCATCACCAGTATCAGACGTGGCACAATCTGGGGATAGTGGGTTCTCATTTACACTGTGTGAGCAGGACCAAGAGTTACTGGTCCCAGCACCTGCAACATAGCAAGTCAGTAAATGAGAAGCTCTTTTTACTGAGGGCTATTAAAAGCACACCAGCAGCATGAATTCACTTCACTTTCATAGCCATTCGACAAAATGGGTACAAGCATCATTCCCTCCAGACAAGAGAAAACCTGCTCAAGGCCACACAGCTAGAAGAGGCTGAGCTAGGACTCAGACCTAGGCTCTGAGGCCTGTGCTGCTAAACGGGACACTGCTGAACCCTCTCCAAAGTAGCATAAGAAGAATGCCGAGTGAGTGGGAGCCCACCACTCACCTGTGCGGACCAGCTCACCAATGAGCTCCTCCTTCATTCGGATATTGATGGCCAGTTCCCGGATCTTCTGCTGGGCCTGAGCCAGTCGCCACTCAGAGGCCATGGCAGCAGGGGCCTGGCGGGTCTGAACTGGGACCTTGCTGCCACCAACTGCTATGACATGCAGACTGTTAGGGTTAGCACCCTGACTGAGAGTGCAGGAGGCAGAGGAGTGGAGTGGAGGGGCCCCCTGGGTGAGTAGAGAAGGGAAGAGGAGCCCCTCTGCTCTCCACCTAGCTTACCTTGTGGTGCTGGAGTGGCAGCAGCTGACTCTTCTAGGCACACCTCTGGGCCCTTCCTGTCAGGTGGGCTCCCTGGACGAACCCCTGCCCTCTGGCTCCAGTTGCTGATCCCATTTCTGGAAGGCAGAAGCAGGAGTTCCTACCACTTCCCAGTTCCTGGCCTCTTAAGCCTGGAGGGAAGAGAGTCCTCTGGACCCACCAACCCATAGGATAAGGACGGGACAGAAGCCTGAAGCCAGGGGCAGAGCTTAGAAGATGCCAAGAAGCTGTAGGTACCAAGGATCACCTTGGAAACTGAGCAGCAGGAGGCCTGGGCACTTCCTATCATAGGCACCCCAGTGAAACCTCAATCAGAGGTCCCAGTTCCCCAACAGCTAGTGAGCATGAGACAGGCAAGTGCCTTTTGTCATGTGACAGGCCTTCACAGTACTGCTAGGAGAATGACCAGGCGTCTCCTACAGCCTGGAGCAGCCCTGGGCTGATCCTGTAAGTCCACACGCTGGGTCTCCCTCACCTGCGAAGGTATAAAGTCCTCCTGGGTGGCTCCTCTTCCTCTTCCTCCCCTTCCTCCTCTGAGGTAGTGGAAGAGCTACTTCCCAACTTGTCCACTTGGGCCAGCACCTCCGCCTTGACTTCCATGCCATTTGTCACCTGCTAGGGGAGAATTAGGGGCTCGGGATGAGAATATTTGCAGGGCATCCTCTGAGTCATTTCCCTCCCAAGGCTCTTACTGGGGTGTGCTCTGCTGTGCACACCCTCCTCTCCTCAACTTCCTCCACCCAGTCTTCAACCTCAAGATCTGTCTGGGGACACCTGGTAAGTATTCTCTCCCACAAGGAGGGATGTAATGATCCCCTGGCATCTGGCTCTCCTTGGGTTACAATCTGCCCTTTCTAGTAGACAGCTCATACGAACCTAAGTCTATCCTCACTACAAACACCCTGCCGAAATGGTGGGTGCATGACATACTCCCACACAACCCAAGCCCTCTGCAACTGCAGAGCTGAGATGACCTGGAATTCTGAAGCAGCACAGGATTCAACTTTGTCTAAAAAGACCCCAAGCTGCAAACAAGCCTTGGGGAGACAGCAGAACTTGTGGAGGAGTGAGCCTGCAGATAGCCACCCACAGGAGGTATGTTAAGAGCCCCATCCTCAGGTGAACAAAGGTGCCACCTTGTCATTGCCAGTATCCTCACCCCAAGCAATCTCCAACTGTCTCAAGATGCTCACTGGCCCTGGTCACTTTTGAGAGGCTCCACAGTCTCTCATATTCTGGCCCTTTCTGTAGGGACACTTGGAATAGGAATTTTGTAACTCACAGATGGTCCCATGGAGATAAGGGACACATGTCCTAGTGTTGCCCTGGCCCTGCGCCAAGCTTTGCCACCTCCTCACCTGCTCGGAGCTAACTTCTTCTCCAGGAAGACATGTGGGGGGCACCATGCCCAGCATGTTAGTGTGGACACCTCCCAGGGGAGCTGTGTGAGGTCTCGGCACAAAGGACCCAGGAGGCAAACCCTGCAGGAGCCCCGGTGCTCCCCAGCCAGGCCGTGCCAGCTCTAGCCGAAGCCGAAGTTCCACCATCTCTTCCTGCTGTTCTCGCAGGCGGTCACTCTGCAAGACACAGACCAGGCACTGATGGGGACATAGATGCCAAGGACAGGGATGTTTGCTGACCAGAATAAGTATAAGAAACTGAAAAATGAATCAGAACATCTCATCTTCTGGGATGACACTGAGAAGTCTGAGTACCACTGACCCTATCTGGATCTGAATAACTCAGTACACTGGTTCTGACTTAAGCTCTCATCCTATGCTGTGCAATGCTCATCACATTCCCTCGCTTAAATGCCTTACCCCCAACACCAGAGAGCCCAGCATAATGCTGACCCAGTCATCAGACTCCCAGACCATCCTGCTGCCCTCAGAAGGCAACTCTGATCACTCATGCAAGGTTGGAATACCAGGCATGGCTGGCCGTGCACTCCCTTCACTGTTCTGTACCTCACCTTCTATTAAAGCTGGGCACCCCACATCTCTCCATATCCCTTCACCAGCTACCTTTGTCTGAGTTCTCCATTCAGACAAACTCCCTTCCATTCTGGGAAACTCTTTCTCCCTCCTCCCGAAAGCCTTCCTGATCTGCAGAAGGGGCATCCTACCTGCAGTTTGTACTGCTCCATGGCATCCTCCAAAGCTGCCAGAAAGTCTCGATTCTCCTCCTCTAACCGGGCCACTTGGCTCTGCAGGGTCATCAGCTGCTGGGCCCCCTCATCCCCCTACAGAGCAAGTGAAACTGCTTTAGGGGTGGGGCTGGTAAGGCCTAGGTCACCCTAACTCTTCCTTTGCCTACCGCCAGCTTACCCAGTCCTACTCTCCACTTTGTTCCAAGATCTGCCTTGCAATGGGTGCTCCTGGCCCCATCTAGCCTTAGGTTCTTTCTGCAAGCCATTTGCACCATTCTCCATTATTATTAATAAGGTTTTACATTTCACTTATTATTAATATTCTTTAGTTTTGAGTTAGGGTGTTGCTATGTAGCCCAGGATAGCCTGGAACTTATGATCATCATGTTTCCTTCTTCATGGGGTTGGAATTAAAGATGTGGTCACTATTGTCACAGATTACATTCTTATTCATGTCATATTATTATTAAGAAACCTCGGTCAAGCCGGGCGTTGGTGGCACACGCCTTTAATCCCAGCACTCGGGAGGCAGAGGCAGGCGGATCTCTGTGAGTTCGAGGCCAGCCTGGTCTCCAGAGCGAGTGCCAGGACAGGCTCCAAAGCAACACAGAGAAACCCTGTCTCGGAAAAACAAACAAACAAACAAACAAACAAACAAACAGATCCGGAGGCTAAATGAAGTTAAAGAAGTGACTTAATCACCAGAAGTGACAATGAACCCTGAATATACTGTTAACAGACATGACTGCCTGCCTAAGCCCCTCTTCCCTCGATCACTACCCCGGGCCCACCCCAGAGCCACCTTTCTCCCGCTGTTCCCCTGCGCTGTGTGGTCCTCCGCTGGAGCGCTCTCGATGCCACTGTCAGGCCCGGAGGCAGAGCTCAGGGTGCTGCGCTCGCCCTCCACCGCGCACAGCCAGTCCCGCACCTTGCGCGCAGCACCGCCAGGCAGCCCCGGCTCTGCCTGCAGTTCTCGCAGGAGGCTGTAGGCGGCGCTGGTGCGGGCGCGGCAGCGCGCGCACTCGGCTCCCAGGCCGGCAGCCGCTACGGTGGAGCCCACTGCCGGGCCGGGCGCGCGCCGGCCGCGGTGGATGATGCGCGTCTCCGAGCGGTGTCGCGGCGGCCCGCGCGCGCCCGCCGCCTGCTCTTCGGGGGCGCGCTCGGCCTCCGGCCGCCAGTTGACTGTGGCGCGATTGCGGATGTTCTGGGCACGGCTGGCGTAGTTGAGGGTGTTGAGAGTTTCATCGAAGTCAGAGGAGGAGGGGCTGACGCAGGCGATCATCACCGTCTTGGCATTCCCTCCCAGAGAGTCTTTGAGGATCCTGCCGGCAAGGGGACGGTGAGCGTCAGCGGCTTAGCTCTTGTCAACACTCACCTGGGACAAAGCCACCCTTCCTGAAGGGCTCCGAGACCGCAGCCGAGCGAGCTGGGTCAGCTCACCGGGTGATCTTGGAGTCGCGGTAGGGGATGTGGGTGCCTCGGCGCTGAGGGTCCCCTAGAGCGCTGATGACATTGCCCAGCGCCAGCAGGGTGCTGTTAATCTGGATGCTCTCCTTGAGCCGTTCGCCGGTGCTGCCGGTCTTGAGAACCCTCTCTGAGCCTGCCAGGTCCACGAAGTGGAATTTGGAGACCAGCAGGTGGCCGGCGGCGGGTCGAGGCAAGCGGCTAGGAGCCCGTCCCCGCTGCTCTAGGGTCACAGTGAAGACCGTGTGTGAGCGGCTGGACAGACGGTTGAAGTGTGTGGCGCCTGTGTGCCGCGCAGCGTTGCCCATCTCCAGGAGGCTCAGCACCTCGTCCAGGCCTTCCACGTCCACTTCTTTCACCCCACACAGCACTGTGGACACAGAAGACTGTGAGCGGCTCCCCTACAGACTGCCAAAGACTAGCGAAACAGTCCGGGGCTCCTACCTGTTCTTCCTCACCTAGAAGCACTCGTGCCCAGGGTCCCAGCTTTTCCACATTTACCTTGATGCTTCTCACTCAAGACATAGAAGCATATATTCAGCTCACTGAAGACAGGAAACAAACCGGTCCAGGGCTTACATGGCAGGTAAGCCACCCCACACACAAAGCTACCTGAGACTTTCCTTGCCACAGGCCTCACTCCCAGTCACTAAAAGATTACCAAGATTTCTCACCAACATTTCCCCGATCGTCTTCCCGAAGCTGGATGTCCCGGCTGGCAGTGCCCACTTCTAGCAGGTCTCGGAACTCTTCTTTATACACTTCCAGGTAGGACACATGCACCAGGCAGTCCAGCAGGTCGTTCTCATCAATGAGCTTGAAGGCCTCAGCCATGGCCCTTGGGATGATGCCCTGTTCATCTTCATGCAGGGAGGCTAGGGAGACACCACAGAGTCTCCTGCTGCAATCCCCCAGGTAAACCTGGCCCAAGAATCCCACACCCCATTATCAGCTTAAGAATGGGGCTGTAGCACGGAGACGACAAGGACAGAGGCTAAGAAGGAGAGGCGGCCTCTGCTAGGCAGTACCCCAGGATGGTTGAGCTGAATTAGGGAACTCAAGCAACCTCTCGTGGTTCCATCAACCACTTTCATGATGCACCCCCTTTACTACATTCCCAACGGATAATCAGATACCCTGGGCTTGATTACTCCCTGGGACAGGTAACTCACTACCATGGCCCATGCACAGCTAACTAAAGGGCCTCTTCATTTGCTTCAAGGAAGTAGAGTGTTCATTCTAAGATCCCATAGGAAGTTTGCTTAAATATAGTCACAGCAGAAAGCCAGAAAGTTACTAAATAAAAAGGAGATTGAAAGACTAGGGGTGTAGCTTAGTGGTAGGACACTTGCCTAACATGTGAGACCCCAAGTTCAATACACAGCAACACACACACAGGACTGAAAACTATTTAACAATAATGTTCAACATATATATATATATATTAGTTCCTGTAGTGTATATATATATATATAGTTTTTATCACTACAGGAACTAAAATAATATTTTATGGCCAGAAAATTCAGATGCTGCTGAGTGTAGTACTGCATAAACCATAAACCATGAACATTTGTCATTAAATATTATTCACTTGAGTGTGTGTGTGTGTTTGTGTATGTGTGTGTGTGTGTATGAGGTGTTGAAGATCAAAGTCATGGCCTCAAATATGACAGCAACTCTAATAGTGAGCTACACACAACCTCAGCCCTCTGGTATATTATTAAAAAAATAAAACAGGATAGAAAAGAAAATGTCATGTTTAGCTGGGCATTGTGGTGCACACCATTGATCCCAATACTTAGGGGGAAGGGACAAGTGGATCCTTGAGCTCGAGGCCAGCCTGGTCCAGAACAGCCAGGACCATACAGAGAATGGTCTCGAATGACAAAAACAAACAAAAATTTCATGTTTAAAATATAATTATTTTTACATAGAAACTGGAATGCTCAGAGATGCAAATATCAAGCATGCTATTTTGTGCATGTATTTTTCTGCATTTTCTTAAATTTCCATAATAAACAATTACACTGGTGTAATTGCTATGACCTGTTTGTCTTCCCAAAACTCACGTGTTAAAATAATCACCCCTACTGTGAAAATATAAGGAAACAGGGTGACTAACACATGAGTTGGAGCCCTCATGAATTAAATGAGTGTTAAAAAAAAAAAAAAAGTATGTGGAACTGGAGAGGTTGCAGAGGGATTAAGGCCACTGACTGCTTTCACAGGTTCCAGCACCTACATGGTGGCTCACAACCACCTATTATTCTATCCAGCGGATCTGATACCCTGCTCTCGCCTCTAAAGACACCAACCATACATGTAGTATACATACATACAGGCAAAACACTCATACACATAAAAAGAAATCTTTTTATAATTTATTTTTATTTTATGTGCATTGTTGTTTGCCTGAGTAAAAGGACGTCAGATCTTGGAGTTACAGATAGTGGCTGATTCCTATGCGGGTGCTGGGAATTGAACCCAGGTCCTCTGGAAGAGCAGTCAGTGCTCTTAACCCCTGAGCCATCTCTCCAGCCCCATAAAAAGAAATCTTAAAAAAAAAAAAAAAAAAAAAAAAAAAAAAGGCTTGAGCCAGGTATGGTAGCCATGCCTATAATTTCCTAGCACTTGGGAAATTGAGGCAGAAATGGAAAGTTTGAGGTCTGCCTAGACTATGCAGTGAATTCTAGACCAGCATTGGATACATCAAGACCCTGACACAAAAGACAAAGGAAAATGGTTCCTGTCACTCAAAAGGGGGCAATCCTGTCCATTGGAATTGGCCCAAAGAGTCTTCCCTAGATGCAGAGGCTCCAATCTCAACTGCTCCGACTGGAATACGGATTCCTAGCCCCTGGTAGCATCCTGAGACATACCAACTTGCCTGGCCTTCCTCTGCTATGATGTCTCATCTTGAGAAAGCCATTCACCTCAGCATCCCCCTCCCTTCCTGCCTTTCTCAGCTGGCTAACACTGCTGGTCCCACTAGAGAGCCCGATCTCTGTCTAGGAAATGTAACTCCCTCCTCAGCACTTCATCCTGGGGGCTGGGGGAAGACAGGTACAGGCAGGCATTCAGGAAGACCTTGAGGCCCCTCAAAGTGGTCAAAGGGGTACAACAAGTCACTCACCCACACTGGCCTCCCCCATGGTATACGTCTTCCCGGAGCCTGTCTGACCATAGGCAAAGACAGTGGCGTTGAAGCCCTCAAAGAACGCCTCGAGAAGGGGCTGGACGCAAGCCTGGTACACAGCCTCCTGTCCAGTGTCCTCTCCCAGTACCACATGGAAGCCGAAGTGGCGGTCTCGCCCCAGGGTGATTCGACCATGCTCTGGCTCCACCTGCAGGCAACTCTGATGACCATGCAGCAGCTCCTTAGGCAGCAGTGGGCGAACTCGAAGGGCTACCCTCACGGGGGCATCCTCAGTTCCAGATAGCCTCTGGGCCTCCAGCCCCATGTTGAAGGAGGGCAGCTCTTGGATCTGCAGAGAAGAGGAAAGGTCATCAGGACCAGACCACATAGCTGCAGACCTTGGGTAGATTGTGGGAGGGGTATTCAAAATTGAAAGCATCGGCCCAACCTGGTACCCAACTGCCACACAAACCGTGATACCATTTTACCTAGTAACTTCTCTTGACATACTCCACTGGCAAAAAAGAAAGAAAAAGAAAGAAAGAAAAAAAGAAAGAAAGAAAAAGAAAAAAGCCCACCACTTGATACCCCAGGGTTTAGTGTTCCAGCCAATCCCTTCCCCTGTGAACTCATGTAGAACAACACACAGGGCATAACACCAGAGAACTCTTTCCCTTAATACCAACAGGCCTCATACAGTCTCTGCCATTGCCCATCACTGACACTGCTTGATGCCTGGACATTTCTGCAAAGAAGCCAACATCCTTCAAAATCAAGTTTCCATCCCTAAGTTCTGCCAATTCCATCTCCTAAATATTTCTCAAGATTATCAGCCTCATCCTGTTGCCAAAGCCAGTCTTGCTACTGACATCCCAAAGGGATTACTTTTGCCAGCCTACTGAGTCTCAGTCTCCCTGCCTCTCCAACCCTACAGCCTGGGGCATCTTTCAAAAATGTGGTTATGACAATCTCTTTTTTATACCCCACCTCCAACAATAAAGGAGGCTTAGAACAGACAACCCATGTGCCCGATCTCCTGGACACCAACCCTTTCCTCACCTCTCAGGCCAGCAACCTCTGTGTTACCAAAGCGTCTTGATCCACCCATGCTTGGGCTGGGCCCACCTTCTGCACAGGGCCATCACTGCTCTGCTCCGTGCCCATCACCACCACAGACAGCTCTTTGTGCTGCCCGCATCAGACACTGACCACACAGATGCAACAGCCAGATTCACCTTCCAGATGGAAAGCAAGAACCCTCTTTGTCTGTTTTGAACTCCATCACCAGCACCCAGCACAGGATACAACACTACCCAGTAATCCGTGATGACTCTCCGATCTCCATCCTCCTTCCTCAGTCCCCAGTCCCCCACACTGCACTTTGTTGTTTTTGGTATTTACTGTTTAGCCTCTCCACACGTATAACCGCTCATTCACTCGATCCGGGTTAGGTACCGGTACACAGTGGTACACTGCCTGGCGGCACTCCAAACCTCAGGTAGACTCTGGAGCTTAGTCCTGGCTTCTCCATCCCCACAATCAATGCCACGAGCCTCAAAGGCGTCCTGACATCTCCACCCGCGCGATCGGCCACTGGGAACAGGCCCTCCCGGAAAGTTTGCAAAAGTGATTACAAACACGGACCCTCGAAGGCAGCAGCTCCTGGCCAGGCCCGCCCAGGAAGGAGCTCCGGACAGGCTGGGGAGCACGGATGGGGCGCTGCTCAGGCGCCTCTCTGGCGCGCCCCGCCTGGCCCCCGACCCACTCCTGACCCACACCCACCTGCCTGGGTGCGAGCACTGTCCTGGGACCTACGGTCGAGCTCGGCGCCCCGGCGCGGCGCGCTCCGATGCCGTCATCGGGACCCCCGCCCCCCAAACATCCCTCCCTTCACCCTCAACTCCGCCTGCCCTGGCGCTCGGGGGCGGAGGCGCTAGCTGGGCGCCTCCAAGTCCGCCCGCAGACAGGGCGGGGCGAGCCCTCCGCTGGGGGAGGGGCGGGCCTATGCCAGAGGGGGCGGGCCTGGAGAAGCAGCCAGTGGCGTCTCTTCCACTCTGAAAATCTGTCTCTGAAATCGACACCAGACGTCAGTCCTTCACCCAGAGACCCACTTTCTGCTCCCAGCATTAAGCCACCCTTCTCATTAAAAACAAAACAACAGCAAATGCCCACCTTCCTTCAATTTTACAGCTAACTTTGTCACATTTTAGGATTTCTGAGATCAAAATGCATTTTACAGCCTCTGTCAAGGGACACTATCCTGGAGAGAGGTGATACAGGTGTGGCCATCTCGGTGACCTCTGAGGGATTGTTCCCACTGGAAACACCACGCATTACTGAATTTTTTTTTGTTGTTGTTGGCTGTTTTGTTTTTGTTTTTGTTTTTGTTTTCGAGACAGGGTTTCTCTGTATTGCTTTGGAGCCTGTCCTGGCACTCGCTCTGGAGACCAGGCTGGCCTCGAACTCACAGAGATCCACCTGCCTCTGCCTCCCGAGTGCCGGGATAAAGGCGTGCGCCACTACCGCCTGGCTCATTATTGAATTTTTAATCCAAACCAGGAAGGGTGGCACATACCTGCAATCCCAGCACTCTATGAGATTCCTAGGGCAGAGAAGTTCAATGCCAGCTTGAGCTACAGAGTGAGATTCAAAACAAACACAAAAATATAAAATCCGGACACCGGACTAGGGGAGCAGTAGGACATTGCCTAGCACGAGGGAGGCCTTGGTTTCCCTCCCAAGTACCACAAACATCTCAGAATACACATTTATCACTTAAAACAACACTAAAGGAAACTCTAATATAGCAGCAAATTTTAATGCAGCACACACACACAGAAGATTGCCTGTTATAGAAGGGCAGCATAATTAAAGGCTTCAGAAATTGCCAGCTCTCCCAGATCTACATGAGAAAACCCTCAGACCCAAGAGGAAGAAACACAGTCTGAAATGACAAGAACCACAAGGCCAGGTTGTGCCTAATTGGCACAATAAGTAGAGGAGAGAGGAGGGGGTCCCCAGATGGTTGAGTGAAGGGCAACAGTACCAAGGACCCACTCCTCTAATCCTCCACGGGTGATATGCTGCCATTACAGAAACTAAACAGCCAGAGAAAAAGGGATCACCATGTGGTGTGGAGTGCTCTTGGAATCAAGTGACCTGTTCTTATGTCCTTTCTTTCCTTTACCCCTTGTATGTCACATGGTTAGGTCTGTTCATCCCTGAGCTAATCACTGGCAGAGTGATGATCTACAGGTCCTCAGGAGATGACATGGTTATCGAGAAGTCAACCACAGTCATATTCTAGGCTTTCGAAATAGAAGCAAGTGGCCGGCTGGTTCCTGGATGAGGAGGGGGTCACCAGGAGAACACCAGACAGCTCTTCGTCAGATGCACCAGCTGAGGCATGGGACTTGCCGGAAGTTGTGGCACTTCCTACAAAACACAATTCAGTGAAGGAGGTAAAGCAATTGGGACATGTGGACACAGTGTAGAGTTTCTCTCACATGCCATAGAATTCCACTGTCAGTCCCAAAAATCCTAAGCCAGTTGGAGAGCTGAGCAGGGATAACCCAAAATGCAGAGCGGCCTGCCACCAAGACAACCAAGGAGATTCATTGAGATGCTGAATGTGAAGAAACCAGATGCTGCACCTGCATAAACATCACAGAGGATGATAGAGATTGATGAAACATCACATTTTTTCAGAGGAGTTATGATTATAATTATAATAGCAATTATAGTAATTAAGCTATAGAGAAGGTAACACTAAAGCGGTTAATGTTACGGTAAAATTGTGGAATTCTCAGTGTTAGACATCACTGGAACTGTCAATCTGAATTCATGGCTTTACAAAGAAGTAACCTTTTCCTAACCCTTACCAGTGAGCAAGTAATGATTTCACATCTACTGCCAAAACCCACATGGGGACAATCTAGTATGCCCATCCCAGTGTTCAAACTGTGGTCTTTATCACTGGTTCCAGTTCAAAATAGACAGTTCCACATGTTGGGTCAAGAACTGAAAGAATTTTTTTGTGGTCGGAAAATTTAGGTGTTGTTGTTAGGTATGGTGGTGCACACCTGCAATCCCTGAACTGGGGAGATGGAGACAAAAGGATCAGGAGTTTGAGGCCAGCCTCAGCTAAATATCAAGTTTGAGGCCAGCCTAGGCTATCTATACAAGACCCAAGAAAGAAAGGGAGGGGTGAGGAGGAGAGGGAAAAGGTGAGAAAATGATGAGGCAAAAGGGAAGAGACCTGGAAGATAAAGAGGAAGGGATAGAGGGAGGTAGAAAAGGAAAGAAAAAGGAAAGAAGGAAGGAAGGAAGGAAGGAAGGAAAGAAGGAAAGAAAAAACCAGTTGTTTTGAAAGTTGTGGTAGGCCTACAAGGATGTAAGGATCTGGCCAGCTGGTTTTTATTACTTAAATGGAAACACAAAGTTCGAGGAGTAGCAAAGACACTCCTGCCAATGAGCAGTGTGGGGATGCCTAAGCAGATCTCAAAACTGGAGCCATTGTGATTCAGATACTCCCACAGAAATAAACAAACAGAATATACCAGAAACTAGGCTTGTATAACAGGGTGTTGATCAGCAGAAGCAAGTCAGGCTTCCAGAGACATCAAACAGAACTTGATCTGTTGACTCCAACCAAGCATCAGACAACAAGAGGTCAGAAATTTCCAGTTGACCTCTGAGAAACTCTCAATTCTTCAGCAGTATTCAGCACTAAAGAAATCTCAGGATGAAGCAATTGGGAAACCTATAGGCCTCAAGTCAGTTCTCCACATGGCTGGAAAAATTTAACCCTCACTTAAGTCATATTTTTAAAAGTAACCAATTTTATAGAACAACATTATGAAAATATTTGGAGAAATTCAAGACACATTGCTGTGAGATATCTACCAGAATAGACCACTCAGACACAGGTTTAAGGCAATAGAAAGTATTTATTAGACAGCTGGTGACTACGCCGAGTGTTTTCAGGACCCAAGTGAAGTCTTAAGCCTCCCTCCCTCCCTTCCTCTCTCCCTCCCTTCCTTTCTCTCTCTCTCTCTCTCTCTCTCTCTCTCTCTCTCTCTCTCTCTCTCTCACACACACACACACACACACACCATACAACACACACACAAAACAAAACAAAACCATATCCTGGGTTGACACACCTTAATTAGCAATAACAGAAGTGGAGCTATGGAAGCCAAAAAGCAAGGTTAGTACATTTAGGGACTTTCCCAGAACTACAGGATTTGAGGGATTAGATCTTGTTCCTGTTTTGGCAGGTGTTGCTGACTACCTGCTGGGTTCCAAGGCCTAAGTGGTACTTCCATCATGGTATCAGTTGTGCTAAGGTCTAGGGCCTACTAAGTTCTGGGTCATGTTACAACATCATAATGACTTTGTGGAAAGGAATACCTTAAAGTTGTAACTAGAGCTGGAGAGATGGCTCAGAGGTTAAGAGCACTGGCTGCTCTTCCAGAGGTTCTGAGTTCAATTCTCAGCAACCACATGGAGGTTCACAGCCATCTGTAATGAGATCTGGTGCCCCCTTCTGGTGTGTATGCATACATGTCAGCAGAAGACTGTATACATAATAAATAAATCTTTAAAAAACATAAATTTGTAACTAAGAATTACAAAATATAAAATTATAATTTGACTAAATTTAAATAAATCAAATTAAAAATCAATCCATCAGTGCTTAGGAGCAAATACTGCTCTTGCAGAGGACATCATGTAGCTCACAACCAATTATTAACTCCAGGTCCATGGGATCAGATACCATCTCTGGCTTCCTGGAGTACTGCACTCATGTGCACAAACCCACACACAGACATGAACTTATACACATAATTCTAAATAAAGCCTTTTTATTTATTATTACTACTAGTAGTAGTAGCTTTTTCGAGACAGGGTTTCTCTGTGTAGCTTTGGAGCCTATCCTGGCACTCACTGTGTAGACCAGGCTGGCCTCAAACTCACAGAGATCCACCTGCCTCTGCCTCCCGAGTGCTGGGATTAAAGGCGTGTGCACCAACACCACCTGGCCAAAATAAAGCGCCCCCCCCAAAAAAAAGGACCTCTGCTCACCTAAAAGCAACCATGAAGATGAACACAATACTCACATGTGGAAGGCAAATGCATGTGGCCCGCGCAGCCAGTGCGTGATCACTGTCTGGGAAAATAGCAGAACCCCCAAGCCTCAATGAGGAAAATAAGTTACCAAGAGAAAAATACTTCAAAGTTTTGACTGCCACTTCACAGAAGGGGAAATACAAACATTCAAGAAATACAGTAGGACTTTTTGTGGTTTGTTTTGCTTTGCTGCAGTGCTGTATATGTGTGTGTGTGGGGGGGTAGGACATATCCAGGGCAGATAGGGAGATCCAGGGTGGGTGGGGAGGCTCCAAACAGATAGGGAGGCCAGGACAAGCCTGCATTTCTCTCTGCACACCCAGGCCTGGTATCACTTTCTAGCGGCTGCCCAAGCAGTTCTACTGTTGATAGGCAGGCTGGGTTCTGTCTTCACAGCCCTGCATGCCAGCATCTAAGCATCCCCTCTTGCCAGATCCACACCCACTACATCCCAGGGCACTCCTGAGTGTGGTGTGTACTTAGGAGGAGTGCACTAGTCATGTTCACATGTGCGTGCCCCTGTCCACCCCCCATTTCTGTTTTGGGCATCCTCAAACTCCAAAATCATGGATTATGGTATAGAACTCATTACAACAGAGGTCTGCCAAAGACCGGGGGTCAGCATACCACACAGCAGGGGTCAAGAAGGTACTCTTGGGTCTGAGGGATTCCAATAGCATATGGTGTATTTATGGATTTCTGGAAGGAACAAACGACAGACTCGCCCTAATGGTTTGTGTACATTTATATAGCAGCAGATGGCAATAACTGAACAAAATAGAGTTTCCTTTGGAAAGACAGCTGGAATTATCAGTATTTCAAATCACATATTATTTCATCAAGAAAGCCATGGTTACAAATTACAACTTGTCCATAGATATATATGCATAAGATTGTGTGTGTGTGTGTGTGTGTGTGTGTGTGTGTGTGTGTGTGTGTGTGTTTTGCTGGCAACCAAACTCAAGTCTTTGTACATATGAAGCATTTGTTCTGTAGAGCTACATTCCAGCCTTACTGTTTACAGTCGGGAGGGAAAAGGAAACAACCTAAAAGTTCATCATTAGGAAGGTAGCTACACAAAATTATTCTTACTACTTTCATATCATGGATTACCATTCAAAAGAGTATGTAGGACTTCTCATACTGGTACAAAAATTGGTAAGATGTATAGTTGAGGAGCTGGAGAGACGGCTCCGTGGTTAAGAGCACGCTTTGCTGTTGCAGAGGTCCAAGGTTTTATTCCCAGCACCCACATGGCAGCTAACTACCTATTACAGTACCAGGGGATCCAATGCCCCCTTCTAACCTCCGTGGGCACCAGGAACACATATGGTACACAGACACATATATATTTAGAAAAACATTTGTGCATGTAAAGCAAAAGAAACAAATTGTTTTTTAAGCATTATAAGCATTTAAAAATGATGTATTGATCAGAGTGGGAAAAGCCAGGGAGGACACCACCCACAGTTTGTATAAGTAAAGGTAGATGTTTATACGTATGTGCTTGCCCAAGCATAGCCTATAACTGGAAGGACCCATGAGAAACTGAACTGTGGCTGTTTTTATGAAAGAGAACTGAGAAATCCAGAAAGAAAAACACACACCTTGAAATGTTTGAACATTACAAGTATATTTATGAATTTCTTAGATTGACCAAATATTGACATTTCCAAAAATGGAATTTGAAATGAATGGTGGCTATGGATATGCCCTCTATATAATAATATAATATACACCATTAGGCTGAAGTTGACCATTGTTGGCTCCCAGCATCTGGAGTATCAACATTCAAGAGTGACCATACAGGGAGAAGGCAAGAGTGATTCAATGGAAGTGGGGCTGTGAGTAAAAGCTGGCACTACAGAGGACAGAGCAGAGGCCCCACCTGCGCAGGGGACAGAGACTCAGAAACTAGGACTGTTATCTAAATAAGCACACAAAGGCTTTGGCACCTTGTTGTTCTTTTAAAGCAGCGTGCTGAGAGCTAGGTAATCAGAGGGTCTCAGAGCTCAGTGCTAAAGATGCCCTGAGAATTCCTGACATTCAGAGGGAGTGGCCAGTCTGGGCTACTTGGGAGAAGGAAGAAAGAAGAGGGAGGAGGAGACAAAGGAGGAGGAGGAAGAGGAGGGAAGAGAAAGAAAAATAAAAGAAAATATTAACTGACTCACTGCTTTTTAGCAATAAATACATGTTCACAGAGAAGGGATTTGAATTTTAGAACCAGTCAGGTGTCATTGGCCAGTTTTGCTAAAGAAGTGAGAAATCCAATTAAGCAATTGCTTTTTTAGCTAAAGAAAAGTAAAGAAAGCCATGAAATGAGAATTGCCGGCTGCTCCGGTGCCCCTTAAAAACTGCCTGTGATGGTCAGGCCGCCAAAGGATGCTTTAGAAGTGATGCCTCGACAGCATCGTGGGGATGTGGCTCAGGCTCCCAAGGGGCCGCCCTGAAGGAGACCCACTTAGAAGTGTCGTTTCTGTTTCCTTGTGGCGAAGCGGGGCGAGCAGGGACGCAGCCCTCTCAGCTCTTCTTGCGCAGCTGGTTGTACTGTGCACGGCCAAGGATGGGCTCCATGACGCTGGGCCTAAAGAAGCTGTCGCTGACCCTGCGAGCAGGCTTCTCTCGGGGCATGGCCAGGAAGCCGGGACGCGCCGACGTCTCCGCCTTGTCGTCAAGACCGGGGCAGGAGGGCGCGCTGAGCCCCCGCACGTTGCGCAAGCTGCCGCGAGGCTGGCCTGGGCGCTGTGCGGACTCCGGACTGGCGGGCCTCGCCCCGGACCCCTTGCGCTCGGCCTCTTCTGGCGGGTTATCGATGTCTCTGAATTCGCTCTCGGGCTCCATCAGGGACAGCCTGGGAAGCTGACAGCCAGGCACTCTTGTTAGGAGTCACTGCCCTTTCTATGGCCTTTGGCATATTTCCCCTCCCACCCCCACCCCCGGGGCAGCCATCACAAGGGCACAGACTGGGGTATAGGCCATAAGGATGAAGGGCATCCGGGAGACCCCTAAGGTTCTAAGAACTCTGATCGCCTCTGGTAGTGGGCGCAGTCCCCCTCCTTGAAGCATGACACCCACCCACTTTCAATGATTGAGTAACCTTTCCCCTGGCTAGCTCTAGGGGCACCTCCTGTTCTTTTTCAACATGCTCAACCTCTAACTTCCTTTGGAGAGGGTCTCAGGGATTCCCAAAAAGATGGCATTAGTCTTGCCCCACCTCCCCGCAGGTTGATAGAGCTGACATAGGGCCAGCTACTGTCCTTCGAATGCACAGCCTACTGCTCCAGGTACCCTGAAAGCCTATTGCCAGGCCCTTCCTCTGGGAGCTGAAGTGAGAGGGTTGAGCCTCTAGGGACTCACAGACCAACGACTCCATCATCAAATGGGAGGCACAAAGTAGGGAAGAGGTCTGAGGCCAGGGCTGTGAACATGTGACTCTGGGCTGGGAAAGATCAGTGTGTAAGAAGGTTTTGAGTACTGAAGATTGGAGAAGTTGGAGAAGGGTCTCCAGGGGCTGGAAGGGAGGCGGTGGAGGGGGGTCTACATCTCCTTCAGTCAAATCTACCTTGGGAGTAGGTGTCCCCGTGGTGGGACTCACCGGCACATAGTGTACTACGGTGTCTACCACGTTATCAGTAACACCCTTCAGGGCATCGGATAGGGACATGGCCCTCCCTTTGGTGGAGGACACAGCCTGGGCTGGCGTGAGGTGCAGGATCCTTCCCACCGTGCCCAGCACAGCCGCAGGTGCCCAGGTCACTGCTGAGATGGTGTTCCGGAGAGTCTTCTGCATGGTGTGTACCACGCCACCTAGGAGGCCTCTCTGGTTGGGCAGGGCTGTTACCTGTGGGCCAGAGAACCGTTAGCCCCTGCCCTACATCAGTTCCTCTGACCCTTTTCCTAACCACCAGCCCAGAGCCAGGAGGGAAACAAGGACACAAAATAGAAACAAAAAATAAAACAGCAACAACAATAAAAAAAATTAAAAAAAAAAAAAAACCCTAGGCCTGGGTCTGTCCCTAGCTGCGGATAGGCCTAAGGCATGTCACTTCCTCTCTCTTGAACCCCAGTCTCTCTGTCTGCAAAATGGAGCAGCAATGGCCGCCCTGCCTACTTTTGTGGGTGTTGTGGAGCCCGCTGAGGGACACAGAGATACTGAGTCGGCTGTGGATTGGGGGTGACCTGGGGACAGAGTCCTTTATTCTACCCTGCCCCTCTACTGCTCTCCCCGACCCCTGGGCCGTGAGGCCTTAGGCTCTCACTCTCTTCATCACCTCCCTGACGCTCTCTTCAACCTCCGATCCCTCTTCTTCCTCCTCCTCGTCTGTCTCCTCTCCTTCGGTGGTGTCCGTCTGGTCATCATGGCTTTCATCCTGGGAGGCTGCTAAGTTGTGCAGCCAGGGCACTCGCACCTCACTCCGTCGCCGGGACACCACCTGCATGGCTGCTGATGCGCCCCACTGGGCCAGGCTGCTCTGAGGGAGGATGGCAGAGGGAGCTGGCTCAGTGGGCCCCTCTAGGCTGTAAGGTCCTTGTCTCAGGAGCAGGGGCAGGGGTGGTGAGCAGAGGCTGGCCCCACAGGGTTTCAGATATATATATATATCTTTGTTTTATTTTATGCGTATGCATATGTGCCTGGTGCCCACAGAGGTCAGAAGAGAGCATCAGATTCCCTTGAACCGGAGTTATGGGCGGGTCTGAACCTGGATCCTCTGCAACAGCAACAAGTGTTCTTAACCACTGAATCACCTACTTAGTCTCTCCCCCAGCATTTTTATTAGTAATAGCTTGTCATTGAACATACATAGTTAGCATAGAACTCTGGCGATTTTTGTAAGCACACCCTATGTAGCTATAGCAGATGGAGACAGAGAATATTTCAACACCCCAAGAGTAAGTCTCAGCCGGGTGTTGGTGGCGCATGCCTTTAATCCCAACACTCGGGAGGCAGAGGCAGGAGGAGCTCTGTGAGTTCAAGACCAGCCTAGTCTATAGAGTTACAGGACAGCCTCCAAAGCCACAGAGAAACCCTGTCTCAAAAAAAAAAAAAAAAAAAAAAAAGTCTCTTCAATCTGTATTCCCCAGTCTGTGGCACATGTTCTGACTTTACAGCCACACATTCTTTCTGGCCATTCTCTTTTTAGTGTTAAGATGGAATCCGGGGCTCTTCCCTACAAAGCTTGAGCTTGTATCCCCAACCTGGATGCTTATTCATTTATTTTTATTTACATTTATTTTTTAAGACAAGGTCTCATTATGTAATCCTGGCTGGCGGGAACTCACTGTGTAGATCAGGCTGGCCTTAAACTTGCAGGGATCCTCCTGTCTTGCTTCTTAAGTGACCCAGCCCCTAAGAGTTGTCTTTTGACCTTGGCACAGGGGCCATCATGCCATCATAGCATGCATCCCCCTATATCTCAGAAGGGGAGGACGACAACACACAGAGTAATAATAAGTCAAAATCAAATTTGAAAAAGATTTCCACTCACATCCAGGTGTGATGGGAAACACTTGCAATCCCGACACTTATAAGGTGGAGGCAGAAAGATTGCCACAAATTAAGGGCTAACCTGGGCCACAGGATGAAACCCTAACTCAAAAAAAATTAGTCAATTAAAGTTTAAAAAATAAAGTAAAAGGACATTTCACATGACTGAAAAGCAGTCACTTCCTGCTGACTCCTGGGTTTTCTCTTGTAGTTCTGCAGGTGTGTGGCCTCGAGTAAGCAGAGCAAGCAAACACTCTACTACCCAGCTGCAGCCCAGTCCAGACACCTCCATGTCCTCATTGTTTCATTTGTCTCTGGTTTTCTGTCTGTCTTTGTCTAAGGGTCTTCTGTTGTTGTCTTTTGAAATAGGGTCTCACCATATAGCTTGGATATGCTAGAACTCACTCTGTAGACAAAGCTGGTCTTGAACTTGAAGAAATCCCCCTGCCTCTGACTCCCAGGTGTGGAGATTATTAGTCTGTGTTTATATGCCTGACTTTAATGTTTTTTCTTCTTCTTCCTTTCCTTTTTTCCCCTCTTAGTTTCCCACTAAGTTCTGTATTTCCAAAAACTGCAGCCTAACCTTATCAAGATGAATGGAGAAGCAGCTTGGCCTGGGTGTGGTGGGGGAGACAGGAGCCCCCAGAAGGAAAGACTGCAAATCTGCACAGTCTGGGGCAAAGGCTATTGGGATTCTCATCCCACTGGATGTGCTTTTTTTGTGATTTTTTTGTTTTGTTTATTTGTTTATGGGTGACACTTCTAGTGTTTTAGTAGCAAACGGAGGTGGGAAGGCCCACGTAAGAGGCCCACTTGGAGTCATGAATGTTGGGAGCCAGGGAGACTCCAAGGGAGGGTGGGGGAGACAGAAGAGGGTGATGGGGCAGGACCACCCACACGGTTTGTGTACTGCCCTTTCTCTTCTTCCACAGTCTGGGCAATTAGCCCACCATCCTCTTAAGCCCCTGTCTCTATGTCTAAAGTCACAGCCCAGCTTGAAGAATATTCCCAAGACAGAGGGACTGGGAAACCCACAGAGCAGGGGTTAGGCAGAGTTCTGAGCAGACACTCACCAGGGGTGCCACACCCGGGACCCACATGGCCAGAGAGTGGCCCTGCTTCAGGGCCCAGGCAGTGGTCTGCATGGTATGTCGAGAAAGAGTGTTGGCCAGGGTGCTGACCCTCCTCATGAGGCTGGGTTTGGCCTTGGGAGTTTTCTGGGCACGATGCCGTCCAGAAGCGGGGGCTGAATAGAAGATATGGAAGAAAACATCAAAAAGGGACTGAGGGGCCTGGAGAGACAGCTCAGCAGTTAAGAGCACTTGTCACTCTTGTAGAGGACTTGAATTCAATTCCCAGCACCAATTTGATAGCTCACAACCATCTGTAACTCCAGTTCCAAGGGATCCAAGATCCTCCTCTGGCTCTTGCAGGCAGTAGTCACACACGCTGTGTGCACACATCCATGCAGTCAAAACACTCATACATGTAAAATTTTGAAAGAATAAATACTATAGAAAATGGACTCAGGCTTGTACCTTGGGCCGGAAAACAGTTGCCTTACTTCTACCATGACCCCACTAGTGACAGCCAATGCCAGTTCCTTCTCTCTCTCACACACACACCTGGAATGGAGGGACTAAAGGACTGAGATCCTCTGGAGATTCTAAGGGGCATTCCCTATGCCAGCACAAGGCCAGCAATACTTGTAGTCTCCCACTGATCCCAGGGTAGCAAGCTAGTCTGGTGGGCAGGTACCTGACTCTTCCTTGGCTGGTGGCAGGAGGAACTCTACCACCTTCTCAATGCCTCCCAGAGCCAGATCAGCCCCTCCAGAGGCCAGTCGGCCAACTCGGGTGTTGGCAGCATATTCTGCTGTCTCTTTAGCCATCCCCAAGGCTAGCTCGCAGCTGGCCAGGACCTTGTCCGAAGTGCTTGCGATGGGCACACTGATGCTGTTCCTGGCACTTCGAAGGCGGGTAGAGATGGTGCCTTTCAGTTCAGAGGCAATCTGAGGAGTGTGGGGAGACAGTCAGCTGTTGGATTTCCTCACAGGCCCTGAGCCCAGCTCCCTGGAGGGCCCCATTTAAAGACCCAGGCACACGGGGGCATGACGGCACACACTTGTAATACAAGGACTGGAAGCTGAAGCAGAGGGATCACCATGAGTTTGGTACTATCTTTGGCTACATAGTGAACTCCAGACCAGCCTGGGCTATAGTACGAGATCCTGTCTAAACATTAAAAAATTAAAAATGGACCCAGGGACCAGCAAGAATATGTGGATATGTGGGAAAGGAAAAGGCCATCTTTGCTGTGCCGGCCACCTTGCTTCTACACTGTGTGAAGATCCATCCTTTGAGGATAGTCCTGATACCCTCATTCACACAAGGCATCCCTCTTCCAAAGCCCTACCCTCCCTCCTCTGTCTGTCCCTCAGCACACTGTTCACACTGATAGATAGATATGAATGGCCCTCTTGCAAGTTTTATGATGGAGTAATTTGCCTTCTTCCTCCTGAGACCCGGAAGCTGCTCTGTGACAAATACAAGTTGACTTGGTCTGGAGCACTAGAGAGGAGTGTATTCCACCTCAGGCTGTGTTTATTCATCTGCACAATGAGTGTAGCAAGTCCCATCACCAAGGATGACCTGGGAGGGCTCCATGAAGCCCATTCTTCAGCTGTTGGCAAGGGCAGGGTGGGGGAGATTTGTAGGACAGGTTGGTGGTTGGGCAGTAAAAGAGATGAGGTCATAGGCCTTATTGAAGCCAGCACTGGATAAGGCCAGAGGGAAGTGACTTGTTTAGTCTCGTGGTCCATAAAGTGTTGGATCTCGAGGCCATGTATGTAATCCCGAGATCCCAGTGAGAGGGATGCAAGATCTTAGGTAGCTGTTGTCATCACATAGTCCTATGAAAACCCACAGAGTCCCAGATCTCAAGGCCACAGTATCAGAAGGCTGTGCAATTATGGAGGGTCCACACTGGGGTTAGCCCTTCCTTCCGCCCCTTGAGGGGCATGAAAGTATCTGTCTGAGCTTATCTGAGGCATTTGCCTGCTATCCCAGACACCACCACTTTACCTGACCCCACAGAAAGAGGAAGCGGGGGTCTCCACCTGCCTAAGAAAGCGCTCACCCCGTGAACACAGAAAGTTACACAGCCAGGACATCAGCTGTTCTCCTTCCTGAGAGGAGGTCGCAACAGTGTAGGGAGCACTAGGGAAGAGGAAGGACTCACCTTTTCTGGAGGGTATTGAAGAGCCGGAATCTTTTCCTCCAGGTGGTCCAGGCCTCTGCAGGCCAACTCATTGGCAGCTGTGACTGAAAGGGAAAGGCTGTGTTGGGTGATCCTTGCCCCCTCCTGAGAAAATAACAGTGGCCTCCGTCTCAAAGGAAAGTACATTGGGACCCACAGATCCCAGCCCTTGGGCTACCAGGTCATCTGGAGCCAGAGACTCATTGCTATCTTTAGCCCCCAGGTAGGTACTTATGACGCCTTGAGAGCAGGGCCGTTTTAGAGACGGTAAGACCTGCACCTGCTCAGCATGTGGCTTTAACGAGTTCCACCGGTCTGAACACCAGGAAAGGCGCACAGGTGCCCCATTCTTTACCTCTAGGGCCCTGGACAGCAGCTCTCTGCTGCCCCCTCCTGTCAGGAGCCAGAGCCGACAGCCCATGTGTTTGTAAAGTGTGAATGCACAGGCAAACTTGATGGCAGCTCTATGAATCCCCACCAAAGGCTGTTCTCTCCACCCAACCTCCCTGTTCAGTGTTCAGGAAGGGTGTGAGGAAGTGAGAATCCATGAGGGAGTGTGCCAGGTGGCACCAGAGCTTTGCCATTGGCCTCAGGGGCACCAGGCCTGGTTTGGAGATGATGGAGTTACAGTCACGGCCAGAGCAGCTCCAGATTGTCCCTAGGACCAGTTTTAACCGCCAGCTGTCAAGATGGCTGCAGCTGAAAGGCGCCACAGGGAAGAGGACCCAGCTGCCCTGAGGAGTGGGACATGCCCCAGAGGATGCAGGTGTTTCTAGGGCACTCTGCCCGTGGTCTGCTGAGGATGTAGGCTCTGTGGCCAAGGTCATGGAAGGCACAGGTTTAAAGAGTATTTATAGGTACTCTTTCATGTTTCTTTGAAACAACAAAGAGCCCAGATGACTTTGGCTGTCTTCTGATTGGACAGAATAAGGGCACCCATGAGGGTTAGCATAGGGCCTTCAGTATTTTTATTATTATTATTAGTTGAATAAGTTTTTCTTGGATAACTTTATACACATCCCCACATCTTCTCTTGTCTCTCTTCCAATGTTGCCAACCCTCATATCTGTTTCTCATGTTCCTGTCATTTTTTTTTTTTTTTTTGTGACCCACTCAGTTTAACCAGGGCCATCTATGAGAACATGAATTTGAAATGGAGCCTTTAAGGCTTCCTTGCCTGGTTGCTGGGTAGAATCCTCACATAACCACAATCTATTAGGACGATAGAAGATGCTAGACTTCTCGGCGCTGCTTAGATTTCCCTCAACTCTGACAAGAGCTGAGTCTTTTTTGTTTTTTCCAGACAGGGTTTCTCTGTAGCTTTGGAACCTGTCCTGGAACTCACTCTGTAGACCAGGCTGGCCTCGAACTCACAGAGATCTGTCTGCCCCTGCCTCCTGCGTTCTGGGACTAAAGGCATGACCCACTACCAACCTGGCCGAGCTGAGTCTTAGAGACCACATTTTCTGATGGAGACAGGGTAAACCTTGTTCCTGCCCCCAGGTCCCTGCTTGATAGCTCTCTACTGCCCCACCTGTCCGAGGCCAGTAACAGCAGCCGGGTGAATGGGCCTTTTCTTTCCATGGTGCTCTTCTGCACTGCTAGGCCCTGCTTTCACTGAGACTTCCGGTTCATGACACTGCTCTTTCTGCTGTATTTGGAGCCCGCGTGACTCGAGATGTCCTGCCGCTGGCTCCACTCACCATTGCTCACATAGATTTGCCCATCTATCCCCCTGAAAATTCTTTGGGTGTCATTGTTAGCCTAGGATGTCCTAGGCTGGGCTGCAGCTGAGGCTGTATAGACACAAAGAGATCTGCATGTATGCCTCTATATCTGCAGATGATTAGACCAGGAAATTGAATATAGGCAGGCAAGGGAGGTGGACAAACAAGTTGTGAGATGATCAGATAGACTGGCAAGCAGACAGACAGATAGACATGGAATGACTATCAGTGGGCAGGCAGGCCATTGCCAGGTTCTATGAGAACTCACACTGGGTGGACAGCCTGCGGACCACCGGCTCCATGCTCCAGGCAGCCAGATTGCTGGCGCCCTGTACACCCTTCTCATAGGCATTGCACACAGACGCCACCAGGGGGTGGGCTTCCTTGGTGCTGTTGTAGGTCTTCTGGAAGCACTCACAGGTGCCGCTCACCACAGGCAGCTGCAGGACTCTATGGAGCACATTCTCCTGCTCCTGTGGGCAAAGAAAAAAGTTATACCCCACTCCCTGCTCAACCTCCCTGCAAGCTGACACTAGCCTGGGTCTTGCATGACGTTGGTGAGGCCAGCCCAAGTGTAAGGGAAACAGGGTGTCTATAAATGGCCCAGTCATAAGACCATGAAGGAGCCCACAGGGAAACTGAATCTGTCTGCCAGGCATTCCTGGTCACTACCTAGATTCTGGAGAACTCCTGAGGTGATCTGTACAAGCCAAATCCCATCTCCCTCCCAGATCATGCCTCTTAGACTGATAAAGTTAATGTATCTGTTAGTCCACCTTCAACTGGTAGCTTCATCTAAACATTTTAATGGTCTTTCTGAGATGTTTCGCCCATGTCTATAAATGCTGGACCACTGCCAAATAGGCTTGCCTTCCCTCGAACATCCCTTTCTACTGGGTAGAATATTATTCTCTCACTATCACCTCCTTGGTGAGACAGGGTCTCAACTAGCCATGGATGGCCTTGAACTCGCTACTTAGCTAAGGATGACATTGAACTCACTACTTAGCTAAGGATGACATTGAACTACTGATCCTACTGACTCCTCCTCCCAAATGCTGGGATTATAAACATGTGTCACCATGACCAACTTTTGATTCTCTTCCATCATGGCTGTGTCTGTCCTTGGGCTATCTCTACATCTGTCACCCTGTATGATTATGTGTGTCTGCCTCCTTTCTCCCAGGAGAATGTCCTCTAGTTCCCCAGTGCCTGTCTGAAAGCCTAACTCTGGAGAAATGAGCCATACATGGAGCTGTGCCTTGTAGAATATGTTTAGGATCTTCTTTATTTACGTTTTTTTCCTTTCTTTTTTCTTGTTCTGTGTATGTTTGTTTGTTTGTTTGTTTTGAGACAGGGTTTTACTGTGTAGCTCTGGCTGTCCTGTAACTTGCTTTGTAGATCAGGCTGCTCTAGAACTCACAGAGATCCGCCTGCCTCTGCGTCCCCAGTACTGGGACGAAAGGTGTGTGCCACCACCGCCCACAGGCTCTTCTTAACTACACAGAATAGCAGGATTTGGGCCTCCTGAGGTTCCTCAGCAAGACTCCTTTCCAGAAAGTCTCACTAGACTTGTATTTGGAAATCTCCTTGGGTGGGCTTGATGCCTCCACAGAGTGGCTGGCTCCCTAGTTGGATGACTGCTGAGCTCAAGTCTGCCTCCACACCCTGCCCCACAGGAACAACCCTGGACAAATCTACTTCACCTTTTGTGTGTCAGCCCATCACATACTTCAAGTTAGGTGTGACTCCCTGCAAAAGTCCCTTCACTATAGGCAATAGCTACATTTCCTATCTTAGTTTATAAGTGGATCACACAATGGGCTTGTGACCCTTTCCTCCTGACACTTTATGATTTGGCATGGCCTTTCTTAAGATATACGACTCCATTTTTTGTTTGTTTGATTTTTTTTTTTTTCCGAGACAGGTTTCTCTGTGGCTTTGGAAGCTGTCCTGGAACTAGCTCTTGTAGACCAGGCTGGTCTTGAACTCACTGAGATCCACCTGCCTCTGCCTCCTGAGTGCTGGAATTAAAGGTGTGCGCCACCACTGCCGGGCTATAACACTCCATTTTTAAGTTGGTACTCCAGTGAATCTGAGCCTTTGTGTGTAGTGGAGTCATCTCTTACCAAAGCATTTTGCTTTGTCAGCATTTACATAATTACACTTTAGCTAGTAGAAAGAGCCCAATCTTCCAGTGAAAGAATGGATCTGGTCTCCTAGTAGGAAGCAACATTTACTAGAGACCATTATGCTGTAGGGTTCCAGGGTGCCTTGATCTCAATCCTAACTGTAGTTTGCTGTTAGAAATATTTGAGATTCGGAGATAACTTTCCCAAGATCACACAGATAGTAAGTAGCAGAGGCAGGACTTCAGTCAGGTTTGATTTGATTTTTTTGTGTTTTTGAGAAAGGGTCTTGCTGGGTGTGGTGACACCCAGCACTTTAATCCCTGCAGTCCAGAGGCAGAGGCAGGCAGATCTTTGTGAGTTCAAGGCCAACCTGGTCTAAAAGAGAGTTCCAGGACAGCCAGAATTGTTACACAGAGAATCCCTGTCTCAAAAAACCAAACCAAGCCAAAGCAAACCAAAAACAATGAAAAAGGGATAGGGTCTCATTTAGTCCAGACTGGCCTTAAACTCATTATGTAACCAAGGCTGGACTGGCCTTCAGCATCTGATTCTCCTGCCTCTACCTCCCAAGTTCTGAGATTATAAACATGTGTCACTTATATTGGACTGCTTCCAAGTCAGGTTTGAAATGGAATATATGGAATGTACTTCCAAATAAATTAATGATTGGGAGAGGATGTGGCAGATTGGTCATGGGTTCATGGCCTTTGGAATTTGTCAACAATCCTGGGAACTTGTATGTATTTGCCTAGTCTTGTTAAGAACTGTCCATAGAAAAAGTAGTATGAGCCACTCTTCAAGGTTAACCCATCAGCTCCAGCTCTGTATGACTTTAGATGCACCCTGTGACATGCCATCAAGGAGACCTGTGTGGGCCAGGGGACCAAACAGCCATGTTATTTTAGCTTTTTGTCCTTCTGGTAAGTCAGTTATTAGAGGAGAAAGGGATTTAGACTACATGCGGAAACACCTTCTTTAACGCTTTGCGCAGTGCTTTCAAGGGTTTTGAACAAAGCTAAAGGAGAAAGGGGCTGGGAATGGAAAAAACCATTAACCGATAAGAAGACCTAACATTTTTTGTGACCCATTTACACATCTCTTACGATTTAGTACAAAAAAGGCAGTGATCCCTAGTACAGAGGTTCATCAAAGCCTAGTTTTGGATGAATTTAGTCTCCTACAGGCTCATACCTCTGAATTTTACTAACATCTGAACTGTACCCAAATCAGAGAGGTCTTGGCAAAGCAAATCAAGGACATTTTAATAAAAGTATCAGAATTACTTAAAATCATGGTGAGATCCAGGCCAGAGATAAATGCTGGACACATTGAAGTCCAGTGTATTCTCGCACACGGTGGCACAGGTAGTGCATTGCAGAGTCACAGACTATGCATGGGCACCCAATGGCAGACATGCTCATCTGGGTGGTGGACTGTTGTCTTGGGGTTTAGGACATGGCGATTTCTTTCCCTGTCTCTCCTTAGCCCCCAGCTGGCACTCCTATCCTTTTCTCCAAGGCTCTTAGACCAGACCATCACAGGCATCTTCTCTTTTTCCCAGTTCCCCAAACACCTCTGTTAATGGTGGCAAGGGCAGGAATAGTGGGACAGTGAATTCGGAACGTAGGTAGACACATCTTGCTTAGGTCCCCTGGCTCCCCTCTCTGCTCACTCCCTTCTCCCTTGGTGGCCCATTCCCCATCTCACATGAGCCCAGGTTACTTACAGGGAGGTCTCCATCCAGCAAAGTTGGGCCCTTGTTCATTGCCATCCTTCCTCTTCAGGCTGCAAAGCAGAGTCCCAGGTCCATCAGAAGCCCACAGACTTGCAAACCACAGGGTGGCTCCCTACCTCTCACAGCCACCCACAGTCACTGAGAGCTCAGCTGCCCTAGGTTGGGAGTGAATGTCACATAGAGAGGCCACTCCTTGGAGTCCCAACACACTGAGTCTCCTGGTCTGCTCAAAGTGAACTCCATAGTCTGCTCAAAATTGATGCTTTTTTTTAAAGGCTCAAGACAAAAGAAAATGTAGATAAGTTAGGTTGACGAGATAATGAGAGAAAAGGTTTAGGATGAAGTCTGGGGCTCTTAAATCAGAGTCCCAAAGAGACTAAAGAATGAGCGTCGGGTAGCGTTTACTTTTCTTCATGACAAAATTCTAGTTAATTACTATTTCCCTCTACTGCCAACTAGGTAAGCCTTCTCCTAAAAGAACTGTCTTCTGGATAAGCCAATGGCCACTCTGTGCCCTGGTCTTTCAACCTGTGTCTTTTCCTCAATGGTCTCTCTGCAGAGCTCTGCATCCCTCAGTAAGTTCCCCATCTGCTCTTCCTCTCAGCTCCTTCCCTCTAAACACTCAGGTAAAGCAGACACCCGGGACCCCACACTCACTGCAGCTGACAGCCACCTCGGTCTCAGAAAACCCAACTGCAGAAGACTTCTCCACAGAAATCCTCCAGCCACTCCAGAGAATGTTGGGCAATGCCTCTCAGAC
This sequence comes from Cricetulus griseus, assembly GCF_003668045.3. Lineage (NCBI taxonomy): Eukaryota > Metazoa > Chordata > Mammalia > Rodentia > Cricetidae > Cricetulus > Cricetulus griseus. The sequence goes on along the minus strand of NC_048596.1, from coordinate 117,869,059 downwards.
CTCCCAGCAGGAGGAGGGCAAAGAGGAAGAGAAAGATGGGTGGCCCATTACCATAGCTGCCTGACCCAGGATGTCCCCTGGGCTCATCCTAGCTTCTGTGGGGACTGTTAGGCCAATGATGAGAAGGCTCACAGAGCTGAAGGAGTCCTGTGCTAGAGCCCCGAGACAATAGTTCCTGAATATTTCTGGCTTTTAATGACAAAAATTGCTTTCCGTAAAAAAGGCAATAGTACTTGTGTCATTAAACTCCTAAGTTCAAAGTTCCATGTAATTCTGTAATCTTTGGTCCCTTTCCCCAAAAGTTTCTATGGACAATACTCCCATATAGTTTCTCCTATCCTTTGTTATTTGCTAGCAAGGATGACTAGTGAACAGCATGATTCAAACCCACACAGGGATGGGTTCAGCTTACTGTATTAGTCGATGACTATCAAGATAAATTACTTGCAAAGACAAAATAGAGTTGAGAGTTGAGCTATTAATAATCTGGGCTCTGAGAGAATAGTTTTAACCTTTGTAAATCTTGAAAGTTTAAGAAAATATTTTGAAGCTGGTTGTGGTAGCAAGTGCCAGTAATCCTAGCACTCAGGATGCTGAGGCAGGATTGATAATTGGAGGGCCCCCTCACCGACATAGCAAGCGCTTGCCTCAAAAAGTCAGGGACTGAGGGCATAGCCTAAGATACTACCAGAACAGGAAGGAGGAGAATCACTGGGATTTGTTCACCTGAGTCGGGAGAAGTGATGGTGCTGATGAGCTTTGTTTTGTTGGCAGCCAATAGTACCCAGACAGACAAGAACTATCAGCACGTGCCATTCATTCCTCAACAGGGACTCAAGCCCAGGCTCAAACTTTAGTGCCTGATTAAAGAGGACAGAACACTATGGGCCCAACCAGTAGCTTTAGACCATCTAGAAAGGCCTCAGTCAAAATGGATGAGAGGACAACACTAAATATTAGCTGGCAGCAGATCTTTATGTTTTGATTCTGCTAAGTTGTTAGTGTGGATAAGAGAAAAGAAAGGCACTGGGCAGTAGGTTCAGCAAAATGGCTCAGCAGGTTAAGGGGATTGCCACCAAGCCTGACCACCTGAGTTCAATCCCTGGGACCTATATGATAGAGAACTGATTCTGGCAAAATGTCCTCTGACCTATGTGCACGCATTCACACACACACACACACACCACACACACGCGCGCGAGCGCACACACACACACACACACACACACACACACACACACACAAGCACACTACATAAATAAATGTAATAGAAAATAAGGATGTAAGAAACAGATTCAGGGGTTGGAGAGATGGCTCAGAGGTTAAGAGCACTGACTGCTCTTCCACAGGTCCTGAGTTCAATTCCCAGCAACCATATAGTGACTCACAACCATCCATTATGAGATCTGGTGCCCTCTTCTGGTGTGCAGATATACATGGAAGCAGAATGTTGTATGCATAATAAATAAAATAAAAAAAGAAACAGATTCAGATAGGTCCCTGTTTAACCTTCATATAAATAATAATAAATAAGACAGGGAATAAGATGTCAGGAAAGGGAGGAATGTGGAGCATGGAACTTCCAAAAGAAGTAATAAATAAGTGAAGCATTTGCTACTTATTAATCTTGGTCTGAGCTTTTAAGCTATACGGCAGCTCTGGAGAAGGAGGGAAGTATGTAAAGTGGACTCTGCTCTCACTTCAAGGTCCAGGACAAATGATCTGGAAGGCTCCCATCTGGACACAACCCAGGCTAAAGGGCAGCCTGCCTTCTCAGGCGGTGGCTTTGGGCCAGAGGGGCTATAGGGCTCTGTGCCTAAAACTCTGCTGACAAAGCTGGTCCTCTGGCTGCTTCCACTGGGATTCTAGAATGTGGGTGAGAGGTGAGAAAGAAAAGAGCCAGGCAAATACTAAGGGGGCAAGGGTAAGAGGCAGTTCTCCAAGCTATCTCATGCTGCTTCATTCCCTCCACTACAGGAGAGCAGGGATCTTGGCCATTCTGTGCACAGGTGGGTCCCCAAGCCAAACAGGGCACTCAAACACTTGCTGACTAAGCCCTCAGCAGCAGTGTTCAACTGTGACTGTGCAGCTCCTTGGGGCTTTGTAGTTTCATAAATCCCTCATGAATGTGGACCCAGGAGGAGAGGGTTAGCAGAGAAGGAGAAAGATACAAGGATGAGGTAGCAGGGCCACACTGAGTTTACAGACTCTAGAAAATGGCAGTTTCCAACCCTCCAACCACCCCCTCTAATGTGTAAGACCCAAAGACCAAAATAGCTATCTGCAAAACACTGCCCATGAACTCTAGGCAGCTTCTCTGAGAAGCTAGCCAGCTATTGCTAGGCTACTACCTTGGCAGGGGTGGTTTGGACAGATGTGTAAGGGAACTTTTCAAACAGGAACTTTGACATAGTCCCCATGCCTTCCTCCCAGCCTGCACCTTGCCAGTCCTGAGCTTCCTGCTCACTGCCTTCCTCTAAACTCTCTCCAATCCCAGACATATTCACAGATTCGTGAGCCAATTTTGTTTAGAAATGTATTAGACATACTGACATGTTACAGTACAAAGTTATTTAAACATATTTGTCTTGTTTTAGCCAATTTAGTTTCTACCAGAATACCCCCCAAAGTTTTCCCAAATCACACACTTTAAAAATAGAGTGCCAAGGACCCGAGTCTGCTTTTCAAGAATCTTCCTCACACTTATGGGAAGCAGCTATTGAGTGCATATCTCTCGTTTCCACTTAGATGATGTACATGGCTTTGTAGGTGTGATGCTGGCCCACCTGCAGGCATCCCTTTTCCCCAGGCCACACACCTCAAATAGGAACTGAAATGGGAAGAGCAAGCACAGGCAAACTGCACTGACTCAGTATCCCCACTGCCCTATTGCCACAGCTGTCCCTAGTAAACCTGATTTATCACAGAAAACTGACATTCTTACATTCACACACAGGAAAATTTTAATTCTCTTATTTTGACGAAAACTGTTGTGGAATTGCCAAAAGTGTTATGTAGCTGTAAATAAAATCAATCCGGGAAAGCCTACTTGTTTTGATTTTTATAGACTAGAAGAGAAACCATCAAAGTTCCAGGCCTGGTGTGGGGGAGTGCAAAGGAGCAAAAGGCAAAGGACTCTTGAGCCTGGAAATGCTGCTGGAACTGTGTCATGAGATGGTACAGAGGACTCATCTTGAAAAGAATCAGAACGAACCTCTGAGTTCAGTTTTGTTTGTTGGTGTCAATTTCCTTATTTGTCTCACACTGTGACCTTCTACCCACTTTCACCTCCGTCCCCCCCACTGCACCCTTGCTGACTCACATCATGTCCAGAGGCTTCCACCCAGACAACCCACAGCACGGAGGTCCTGAGGTTTTCCTGAACCTACCTCTGTACATAAGGACCCACTGCAGCAATGGCCAGAGCCAATGGGTTAAGCGGCTGGAAGCCAGCTCCCTTCCATCCCACACTGACGTCTGTGGGGATGGGGCATAGTAACTGATGGGAGGAAAGGGAGGCTTTAACCAGAGCCAGGAGTGCCGTGCTCCAGCTCTGATGTACTATGTGAAATGAGGGACCCAAACAACCCAACCCATGATTCTAGTGTCTGTGGGTCTTTCATGATTTCTTTCCTTTCCATTTTTATTCATTCAGCAAACCTTAAGCTCTTGCTGTGTATATAAAAATACTTAGCAATGTTAGCTGAAGGGAAAATATTCAGAAATTCAGAAGTTACTGCAGGATTTAAAAAAATGTATCAGTCTGCACACTCCAGTGTTGGTCCTGCTCTCACATTATGGGTTGATAAGATGCTCACATGATTAAACAATTAAGCACAGTAAAACCCTGTGACAAAAATAGAATTTTGTTCCAACTAAGCTGTTACCTATTAGGCCCCCAAAACCTAGCGGGTCTTCAGTTTCAACTGAGGATACATTACAGTGATGAGACCCGCCACGGAGGACACAAGACCTCCAAGTCCTACGACACCAAGATTGGACTTGTAGATCCCGAGCTGGTTCAAAGGGATGAGGATGTCACAGAAGTTCTTCACTGTGTCTAGGAGCAAAGGAGGATGCTGCCTCAGAGAGTGGAATAGGAGTCGGAGAAAGGACTGGAGCCAGTCGGTGTCTTCATGGACCACGCTGTACCCAGGAGAGCCCTGGGATGACCTCTCTCTCTTTGCTCTGTCACTTGCCACTCGTTCCATCTGCAGCAGGATTTCATACAGATCCCGGACCAGGCTCATCAGGAGGAAATAGTAGTAGTGGCGGGTCGCCCACATTTGCCATTTCTCTCTGTTGACTCCAGAGGTAAGACCCACACTCTTCACCCAGAGGACAGTGTCACAGATGTAATAAACCACGCGGTTCAGGTTGGCTAGCGTAAGGCATAAGCGGGGCACAAGGTCGGTGACTTGGATGCTCTGTTCAGTTGCTTGGATGGCATGGACCACGTTGCCCAGTCTGAACCCTGTAAAAAGAACCCACAGAATCAGCACTTTGATTAGCACTGAATGGGAGGCAGAAGCCCTATGGCGAGTTAAGGATTCAGAACTCAGCAGCTGACGGCAGTCCAGGCTCAGTCTTAGCTGAGGAAAGGAGCCCTACAGGGATCCTGCAAAGCCCAACAGACAGTGACCTTTACAATTTACCACCCGCATTCCCAGGCGTGCCTTAACACTCACTTCCAGTGTCCTCCGGACAAGGTTAATCATGGATGTGTGCTATTATGTTTCATAAGCAAACCAGTGCTTGACACGAGCTCCTGGTTCAACATTCTTATACATTTGATTCCCATCTGTGGTGGTTCAAATATGAATGCCCCCATTCATATTTGAATGCTTAGTCACCACGGAGTAGAACTCTTGGATAGGATTAGAAGGATGAGGAGGTGTGGTCTTGTTGGAAGAAGTGTGTCACTAGGGGTGGGCACTGAGGTTTCAAAAGTCCATTCCAGGCCCAGGCCCAGTCTCTTAGTCTCTCAATTTCTCTCTCTCTCAGCATATGGAGCAAGATGTAGCTCTTAGCTACATTTCCAGTACCACACCTGCCTGCTGCCATGCTCCCAGCCATGAGGATAATGGACTAAGTCTCTGACACTGTAAGCAAGCCCCGATTAAACTGTTTCCTATATAGATTTGGTTTAGTCATGGTGTCTCTTTACAGCAATAGAACAGTGACTAAGACACCATCAAAAGGATTATCATTTGGTTATCATGCTGGCCCATCTTCCTCTGGCTCACTATGAAAGAAGAGCACAGAGAATGGCTGACTGAGGGGCTACGGTATCAGTAGTCACAAAGAGCTCCTAGATGAACTAATGAAACCACTGCAATGTGTGCCCTTATATCAACATGCAACTATCAACTGGGGGTCATCCGTGCACAGGTATCTACTGGGCACCCAGAGATGGGGTATTTGACTTAGTAACTGCCCAGAAGCAGCTACTCTCCAAACACAATCTCAAGAGAGCACTTGAGCTAACACAGAGCAGCATATGAAATGACTGTTTCAAAACTGGAGTTTCAGGTTCTCATTCAGCTCGTGGGCTGGTTGGCTGAATGACATTGGATAAGTACCTTCTGAACTTTTAAGACTAGTGAAACTCTAAAGGACATTCAGCAATGACATTCTAGAGAATTTATGACAGAATTTCTAATCTTGGCCTTCAAAGACATCCAGAAATCTTACCCAATGCTTCCCAGACTTCTTGTTGACTATTTAAGTCTTCTTTCTCTGCCAAACCAGATTTTGGTTTGACACTGATCCTCCAGGACAGTGGTTTGATTCTAACAATCCTGAGCCTCCGCTAGGGGAAATCCACCTTTCAGAAGACTTTGTTTCTCCAGCCATAGCTCAAATCCTACTTCCTTCAAAATATATTTTTCTTCTACCCCAGCCATCTTATTTGCCACCAAGTATTATTTGTTTTTTTTGTTTTGTTTTGTTTTGTCTTTTTTTGGTTTTTCGAGACAGGGTTTCTCTGTGGCTTTGGAGCCTATCCTGGAACTAGCTCTTGTAACCAGGATGGTCTTGAACTCACAGAGATCCTCCTGCCTCTGCCTCCTGAGTGCTGGGATTAAAGGTGTGCGCCCAAATATTATTTGTAATATGATTTTATCTCTCCCATAAAGCTGAGGGATGCTCCTATATGAAATAGGGAGTCAAAACAACTCATCAATATGGGATGGGCTATATCCCATATCTGCTGATCTACTGAAACATCTGCTTTTCATCAGACAATGGAGTCAGACACACAATTGTTGTGAGAAGCATGGACTTTCCCAGGGTGACTGGTATGAAAGTGTAGCCATCAGTGAAAATCCCTGCCATCATTCTTTGACTTTCATATGAAACTACCTGGCAAACTGTCTAAGAAAATGCATTCATTCAGATCCTCCACTAATCTTCAACAGATGAGGAGGAAAAGGCATGTGGTCTAAGATATGGCTATCCTATTCTACAGAACTTAAGGGCTCATGCTAGACTGAAGTTCATGTTGGGCATTGCCAAGACACTCTTAGAACTGAAGTGAGCTAGCACACTGTGTGCCCCACCGGCTATGATTAAGCAGAAGGATATGGTATAGCACCAAATTTGAACAGAGGAAGACATCTGTGAATGAGCTATAGGAAAACATTCATTCAGCCTTTTTTTTTTTTTTTTTTTTTTTTTTTTTGAGTCACCAGGCAGGGTTACCACCAGTTTCATCGTAGACTTGGGTGAATGAAAATGATGACCTTGAAATCACATTGTAAATTCCAGGGACTGAGGCTGATGACTTTAAATCAGAAGCCACTGTCCCTCGAGTGACAGGTACTTACATTTACGGCCAGTGCTCACACTGGACTCCAGACTCTTGAGCTTCATTACCACCGCCTCTTTGCCAGCTTTAGACTCTAACAAATATCTAAGTAACATGCATGCATGTTGAGTGGCTCTGAAATGGAAAAAAAAAGGGGAGGAAAATGGTTTACAAACCAAATAAAATTGGATTCATGAAGGGAAGGAGAAACATGTGCTCTAAAAGCAAAGAGAAACATCATGCTGAGGCAGAAATTCTGGGAAGGTTTCTCATGTTGAAGCTCTTACAAAAGCAGCATTCTGCAATAGTCCTTGCATAGGAGGGCCAAAGGGTGAACATGCAATGGTAATGCAGCACAAAGGTTAGCAAAGAGGACTCTGCAACTATGCAGGGCATAGCGCCTCCAAAGCCCTTTGCTGTCACAGAAAGATGGATGAGTCAAAGTGAGAAACTGCACAGAGATGTCTCTCAGCTCTACAAAGGTCTACATTGCTGTCTGCCCCTGTGTAGAATGATGTTCAGATTTCCAAAATGAACTTTTCTACCACATAGCTTAAACTTATTATTTATGTGGCAGGAAACAAACTCAAAAGCCAAGTGAAAAATCCAATCTTTTGTTTGTTTTGAAAACTCCAGTCTTAATATTTAGTTTTTAACATACCAATATACAATTTAGCAGCTACAGCCCTTCAAACCAATTAGTATTTTACAAAAAAAAACCTGTTTAGCAATACTGTAATCCAATAAAATGATTATTATACCAGCAATGGCAATAAATACAATAAATTAGAATCACCAACATTCAAATGCATCTGCAGACTACTTAATAAAATCAGGTTCTGGGCCAGGTATGGTAGTGCCTATCTTTATTCCCACCACTCAGGAGGCAGAGGAAAGTTGTCATGGCCAGCTTGGTCTACATAGAGAATTCCAGGCTAGCCAGGGCTATATAGTGCAACCCTGTCTCAAACAGAACAAAAGAACAACAACAAACAAACAAAAATCAGTAGGTGCTGGTCCCTACTGTCTTAGAACTGCACTGGAGCCCCTGTATGATATAAATTCTTCTCAGTAAAACTGTGGCACAGGGATGGTGGCTCATGCCTACAATTCTAGCACTCAGAAGGCTGAGACAAGGGACTGCAGTGGCTGTCTGGGCTTCAGAGTAAGATTTTTCTCAAAATAAATGAATAAATCCTCCCCAAATTGGTACATTTCCACCATGATGGGCCAGTTTGGGGCAAGGAAGTAAAATGAGGGAGGGTAGAAGACAGAATCCACTTTCTGGCCAGAGGGCTCATCTGCTCATGTCAAAACACCCTCCTCTCTTAGATTTGGTCTAACAGGAGGGGGTCCGAAAACAAGGCATTGCCTTAGGAATGCTAGTTTGTTGGTGGTTATACAGATCCTTAAAACGGTTGGGAAATAAAATTTTGCTGAATACCTGTATCCCAAATTATTATTTTATTGAAAGACATTGCAGGGCACACCAGAATTATATGTTTTGACTTTAAATGAAGTGTGTACATTTTCAACCATTTTGAAAACCTATCAAGTTAAACAGGAGGCAGCATGACTAAGTTAAGAGGTGGGCACTGGAGCCAGCGGTGTGGACTTGCATCTCCGGGCTCTGCAGGTTAGTTCTCCTGAAGCTCCTGCTTCACTTTCCCTAGGTGTGAAACTGGGGTATGAAGAGTATCTCCTCCACAGGGCTGCAATGAAGGTCGGTACGGTTGGTCTCCTGAAGTCTCATTATTAGGATTTTCCTTACTTTATATGTTTAGCTTATATTAGTGGCTGAACACAAACACCTGGAAGAGAAGAGCTGTTAAATAAAACTACTTTTTCCTTTTCCTTTCCCTTTAAATGATCATTGAGCAACACTCAGATAAATTTCTCTTTAAAAAAAAAAAAAAAAAAAAGGAGGAGGATTAGTTTCATATACTTAGAAAGGACACCATGCACTTCGGAGGTGTCGTCAAAACACTTTTTCCATCGTACTTTTTTTACAGTTTTACAAAGCTTTTCTTTTTTTATATATAACACTCAGTATCTCCAAGACACAGGCTGAGCCAAAATGGAAGATAAAAGATAAAACTGTCTTTTCGTGAGCACTTCACGCGGCGCTCCAAGCCACGGGGGTTCTGCTTCCTTAGGTACAAAAGAAATCCAAAGTTTCCCTCGAAAAGAAATCTCTGGGAAAGACGTTGAGCGTCGGGGACTCAGTTTCCCTCGTGGGCTGCGGTCGCATCCAGAGGCACCGAGGTGGCTGGCGCGCACAGCCCCGTTGAATTCAGGCTCGGGTCCCCACTCCCTCAGAGGGAGCTGGCAGCGTCCCGGCGCCTCGACCTGCGGCTGTCACCTCCTCCTCCATTGGGTCGGGACGGGACAGGGGTGGAGGCCGGCGGCACCTGACTCACCTGAAAAGTCGGTCGCGGCCCTGGCTCTGGTTGGCGAAGCGGACGAAGGCGTCCATGGCTCCCACCCACGGCCACGCGTCGCGCAGGGTTCACCCGTCGGTCCTCTGGGGCTCCGCGGGTCCCAGGGGACAGTCGCGGTCAGGGTACCCGCGAAGTGGGTGGGGCCGGGCCTCTCCCTCCGCCCACACGGGGGTGGACACACCTTCGGAAGCGCGGAGATTTAGGTTTCCGGTTGGAACCGGAAGTAGTGGTTACTAAGACGACGCCAAGCCGCAAGTCGGTGAGAGCAAAGCTGCGTCTCAGAAGTCGGGCTGTGGCCGCCTCCTCCCGCCTCGGGTCCACGTGGAGGCACTGAGTGGGTCAGTCCCCTCCCTGACTCAGGCGTCCCGGTGTGCTCAGGTACCCATGAACCCCACCCGGAACGCTAAATGCTCTTCTCAGGCCGAGGACCCCAAAGTCTTCTTTGGGAGGTCGCAGGCTTCATCATTTCTCTGTGCCAGGCCCGGATGTGATGGATGATGCACGCAACAGAGCTAAGCCAGTCCCGGAGTGTGTTTCTAGCTGGGGAGTCGGTTAAAGTGAGAGAGTTTTCTATTAGGATTATTGAAAACAGAGTGATTTTTTTTTCCCCTGAGGAAATCCTAAAAGGTTCAACATGAACAACGTTCAGGCAAAAGAGATCATAGTGACAAACACAGCTGGACTATGCAGTGAGAAACGGCTCCCAGACTTTTCCCAGTCCGCCTCTGATCTCTTGCTCCCACCTACATGGCTGAAAGGAGCCCCATGAGGCATGTGTGGATACTCCAAGCTACATTTGAATTCTGTCCCATACCTCCGAGGACAGCTGGGCCATAGGCAACTTTCAGGTCTACTTGGGCTCATGTTGGCATCTGGTTCTTCCTCCTGGAGAAACTGGGAAAGGCGTATGCAGACCCTGGTATCATTTGGGCAGTGATTTCCACAGACTTGACTAGAAGAGGGAAATAAGGTTTTGGGTAAGGATATCCTCTTGGTTCCATGAATTACAAATCCTTCCCTGAGGAAAGTGCCATTAAGAAAATGAGCCATCCTTCTCTTACCCTCCATCCCCCCTCCCTCACCCACCAACTCCCTGCCCTACTTTCATGTCTTTTTTGGGGAAGGGGTGTTGCTCTGTGACATACTGGGTTTAACCTGGGCTGCTCCTTTAGGCATGGTTGTATAACAAACAGTAAGAATTTATTGAGTACTGACTAAGTACCAATTACTCCGATAGGCTCACTACCTAGGAACCACAATAAATTGATGAGTACAATATGTCATACTGTCAGGTTAACAGAGGTGAACACAGGTGCTAGCTAGGTTTAGATCACATGTTTTCCCTGTATTCCCGAATTTTCAACACTATCATAGAAATGTAATCATAGTATGTATGTTTTTTCTGATTTCTTTCACTTGCCATAATGCACTTGAGTCCCATTCATGTTGTACATATCAGTACTTGGTGATTTTTATAGTTATCTTTTCACCCACTGAAGTGCACTTGTGTGGTCTCTGGTTTGGGGCAATTGCAAATAAAATGGCTGTATTTAAGAACAGATTTTTCAGATGACACCTAATTTTTTATCTTTCTTGTTTAAATACGTAGAAACATGATTGCTGAATCATAAAGAGGGTTTAACTTTGTAAGAAACTACCAAGTCGTGTTCCATCCTAGCTGCATTCTTTCATTTTCCCACTGGGACTGTCGGTAAAACATCTAATTGTTTCCGCTTTGGTGCTCCTACAAATAATGAGGTCATTGTGCATAAGGCTTGCAAGTGTTTTTATTTCCACTCCTAGAACTGGAATGACTGGACTGTTATCCTGCATTTATGTTTAACTTTTTAAGAAGCCACGAAACTTTTTAAAAAATTGTTTGTTCTTTGACAGTTTCATACATGTATGTAATTCATCCTGGTCAGAGTTATCCCTCCACCTTCACAGCACAGCAACGGCCCCCCCCCCCGTCCCCGTCCCCGTCCCCGTCCCCATCATCTGGCTCTCGTGTTCTTTCCACTCCATCTTTTGAAATGTTCCCTGAGCACTGAAGAGGGTTATATGGGTGTCCCATTTAAAGCTAAGCATTTAGCAATCACTCATTCTCAGCACCTTGCCAGCCATGCATTTTTGCATTAACTGCAATTCACTGCTAAGAGAAGCTTTGCTGAGCAAGACTAAGGACAGCATTGGTCTATGGGTATACATATAAATACTTAGAAGGCAGTTTAACAACATATCCACTTAACAAAACAAGAGTAATGGTTTTCCTCCAGTGCCTATGATCTTCCTAGTCACCAGGCTTTAGCCAGGTCCACAGTGCTCCCTCCTATAGAGTGGGCCTCCCATCCAATCAGAAACCATAAATGGTTATCCCATAACAATCATTCCATTATTGCACCAGTAAGCAAAGCACCCACTGACTAATACATTGGTATTATGGCATTCAGGGTCCAAGTCACCACTGCTTCTGAGATCAACATTATCAACCACCCCATGCATGAATAAAAATCTTTTAAAATTATATTTTAATTAGTTTATTAAACAGAAGATTTCCATAATACTTGCTTCAGATGTTCTTAGTTTTGGTTAATCCTTTCCCTGTACTCCATCTTCTTATCCATCCCTGTTTGAAGCTTACCACCCTCATATTCCTTCCATTTCCAAATCACATGTGTTCTCCCATCCCCAGCCTCTTAAAGCCTCTTTCCTCCCCGTCCCCCCACCATGGCCCTTTGTCACTTCCAGGTCTCTATAGGCATTCCAAGTTAAACAAACAAATCTAAAAATTTTAAGCCGTGAGCCACATATGAGAGAGAACATGTGACATTTAACTCTCTGGACATGGGTTGCTTCACTCAGTATAGTATTTTTCAGTTCCGTCCATTTTCCATCAAATTTGAGAAATTAATTTTTCATTACAGCTGAATAAAATTCCACTATGTATACGTAGCACATCATCAATATCCACTCATCATTTGGTAGACATCTGGACCTGGCAACAGTGAGCACGGATGAACAGGTGTCCCTGTGATAGGAGTGGTATAGCTGGGTCAGATGGTAGATGTCTTTCTAGTGGTTTTCTTTTTTATTCTGAGACAGGTTTTCTATGCTTAGCCTCTCTGTCCTGGCACTTGCTCTGTAGACCAGGCTGGCCACTAACTCACAGAGTTAGTGCTGGGATTAAAGGTGTGCACCACCACTGCCCAGCTTAGTATTTTCCTTTTTCCTTAAAGATGTATTTTTATCGTGTGTGTGTGTGTGTGTGTGTGTGTGTGTGTGTGTGTGTGTGTGTGTGTGTTCATGCATGTGCATGTATGCCTTGTACATGCTGGTGCCCTCAAAGGCCAGAAGAGAGCATTGGATCTCCTGGAACTGGAGTTACTGGGTAGCTGTGAACAAACTGAAGTGGATGTTAGGAGCTTAACTAGGGTCCTCTTGAAAAATAGCAAATGTTCTTTACTGTAGAGTCATCTCTCCAGCCCTATCAAATTATTTTCTGGCTTCTTTTTAAAATGGCAACTTGGATTATCATATGGGTTATGATGAATTTGTAGGTCAATGTAGGGAGAATTGACATTTTAACAACTGAGTCTTCCAACTCATGAATAAATTGTCTCTCTCCATTTATTTGGGTGTTTAATTTTTCCTCTATAATATTTTATGGGTTTGATATACAGATTTTAGAAAGCTTTGATTTCTCTGGCAAGATTGGAACATTTTTATTTGTTTTTTGGAGACAGTATCTCACTATGTAGATCTTGCTGTCTTGGAACTTACTATGTAGACCAGGTTGGCTTTGAATTCACAGAGATCTGCCTTCCTCTCTCTCCCAAGTGCTAGGGTTAAAGGCATGAGCCACTATGCCTGGCAAAAGATCTTAGATGCTAATCTTTTTTTTTTTTTTTCCTGAGACAGGGTTTCTCTGTGGCTTTGGAGCCTATCCTGGAACTAGCTCTTGTAGACTAGGCTGGTCTCGAACTCACAGAAATCCAACTGCCTCTGCCTCCCGAGTGCTGGGATTAAAGGCGTGTGCCACCACCACCCGGCTTTAGATGCTATTCTGTATAGTATTTTTTTTCGGTTTTATTGTTGCCAGCATACAGTTTCACAGTACGTTTTGTATTTTGAACTTATATCCGTCATCCTTGCTCACTTCACTTATTCTAGAATTTTTTGCAGACTCCATCAGAAATTCTATGATTATATGGAAACAAAGAGCTTTAAATCTTCCTTTTCAGTGTGGATGAAACAGTTCTAGCACCCTTCATCCTCTCATGCTGCCCTTCCTCCCTCACCTATATGCCCAGCAGCTACTGAGCTAGTCTCATTACTTGTTTAGTATTTTTGCAAATAGTCCATATGTTGACTCACTCTGCATTTAAGTCTGGAGACTGGTGTGTTTTACTCAGAATAAGATATTGGTTTTAGTACATGTCATATATGACAAAAGACCCATCTCACTCTGTTACCAAGCAGTGCTTCATTATATAGATAGATCCATTTATCTGTTGAAGAATATTCAATCTATTTCCCATATTTGGAAGTTGTAAATGGAGCAATAAATATTTATGTACAGGTTTTTGTGTGAAAGTAGGTTTTTTATGCTTCTAGGGATTGTTGATGTGGTATGTATATATGTAATGTATCAGGCACTTACACAGATAGATTGTTTCCCTGGGTGGTATATTATTTTCTATTCTTAACAGCAACATACAAAGCATACAAGAGCTGAGAGCTTACATGTTGAGAGCAACAACCCCAAAGCAGAGAGAGACACTGGGAAATGGCATGGACTTTTGAAACCTTAAAGTCCACCCCCAGTGACACACCTCCTCCAACAAGGCCACACCTCCTAATCCTTCCCAAGCAGTCCCACCAATTGGGAACCAAGCATTCAAAACTATGAGCCTATGGAGGCCATTCTCAGTCAAACCACTACATTCAATTCCCTGACCCCCATAGGCTTGTAGCTATAACATTATTAAAAGCACATTTAGTACAACTTCAAAATTTCCTTAGTCTTAAGAGATCCAAAGTCTTTAAGACTCAGGCAGTATCTTAACTGTAACCCCCTATAAAAGCAAAAATCAAACCATATACTTCCAACATACAATGGCACAGAATATACATTACCATACAAAAGGGAAGAAAGAGGCATAGTAAGGAAATACTGGACCAAAGCAAGAACAGAACCCAGCAGGGCAAACTCCAAATCCTATAATGCCATGTGTGATGTCAAAAGACTCTTCAGATGACCAACTCGTTTCAGCTTTGTTGGCTGCAACACACTCTTATTTATGTAGCGCTCCCTGGCAGACATACCACAGTTCTGGAACCCTCAACATCTTTAGGTCTCCAAACCCATTCCAGCCTTAGCAGATTTCCTTAACTGCAGAGGAAGATTCCACAACCCCTTACCATCAGAGCCAGGTGACTGATGCTGCCAAGATCTGCTTCCTACTTAGGATGAACCTGGCTCTTTCCTTGCATTACATTGGTATGCGCTTTCCTTTGTTGGTACCTTATAGGAACAGATAATTCCTTAGAACCTTTCCAATGTTGCAGGATTAACTGGGTGAGATCTCACCCTGAGAACACCACTCCCTTTATTACATTTCTCTTTATTGCTTTAAGCACAAAGGCTCCAACATTAAATTTCCTGATGCTCTTTTTCTCCTGTTGTTCTACCTGCACTTTTGCATTGTTTACCTGCATAAGAGTAATTACTAGCCAGTAATTACTTGGGAGGCAGAGGCAGGCAGATCTCTGTGAGTTCTAGGCCAGCCTGGTCTACAGAGCTAATTCCAGGACAGCCAAGACTGTTACACAGAGAAACCCTGTCTCCAAAACCAAAAATAAACAAACAACACCAAAAGAGTAATTACTAGTGACCACAAGATAGAGTCAATACTAGGCTATCTTGAAATCTCCTCTGCCAATGAAATTAATTCAAAACTCTACTCTTCAATTGAGCTTCAGGCAGGTTCTTCAAATAAGGACAAAAACCCAATACATTCTTTTATTACAAGAATGGTCTCCCGAGGCAGTGGTGGTGCACACCTTTAATCCCAGCACTCGAGCAGGCAGAGACAGGTAGATTTCTATGAGTTCAAAGCCAGCCCAGTCTACAGAGTGAGTTCCAGGACAAGCTCCAAGCTACACAGAGAAACCCTGTTTTGAAAAAAAACAGAAAAGAAAAAAGAAAAGAAAAAGAAATAATGGTCTCTAGCCCATTTGCTAATATTGTTCCCCTCTGATACTTCTTGAACTGGGCTTCTATAGTTCATATTATTGTCAGCACTACTATCTTGCAAACTCCTACTATGATGGCCCATTAAACCCTACTGATAACATTCAACCACTTTTCTAGTCCAAAGCCCCAACATCTTCCATATTTCTCCCCAAAACCAGGATGGTCAAGCCTGTTATAACAATATCCCAGTCCCTGGTACCAACTTAGTTACTGTAAAGAGACTCCATGACTAAGTCAACTTATAAAAGAAAGCACTTAATTGGGGGCTCATAGTTCCAGAGGGTATTAGATCCAGTTCCCATCACATCAGGGAGCATGGCAGGAGGTGGGCAAGCAGGCATATACTGGAGCAGTAGCTGAGAGCTTATGTGTTGAGACAACCACCATGAGGCAGAGAGAGAAATACTGGAAAATGGCATGGGCTTTTCAAACCTCAAAGCCCGCCCCACAGTGACACATCTCCTCTAACAAGGCTGTGGTGGTTTGGATAAAATGGCCCCTATATGCTCATAGGGAATGGTGCACTATTAGGAGGTGTGGCCTTATTGGAATAGGTGTGTCACTGGGGGTGGTCTTTGAGGACTCAAGCTAGGTTTAGTGGCTCCCAGTCTCTTCCTGCTGCCTGTGGTCCCAGATGTCAAACTCTCAGCTCCCTCTCCAGCGCCATGTCTGCCTGCCTGCTGCCATGCTTCCCACCATGATGTTAATGGACTAAACCTCTGAACTGTAAGACAGCCTTAATAAAATGCTTTCCTTTATAAGAGTTGCTGAGGTCATGGTGTCTCTTCACAGCAATAAAATCCTAACTAAGAAAAAGGCCATACCTCCCAGTCCTTCCCAAATAGTTCCCCCAAATGATAATGAAGTATTTAAATATATAAGCTTATAAGGGCCACTTTCATTCAAACCAGGACAGTACTGTATCCTTATTAATTTTTTCTGTCCTTTTAATCTACAAATATAGAAGAATGCACTGAAATTTTTGGCTCTGATTGTTAGGGTTTTTTGTTTGTTTGTTTTGTTTTGTTTTGTCTTGAGACAGGGTCTCACTATGTAAACTAGGCTGGCTACTTACTTAGAGATCTGCCTTTGCTGGGATTAAAGGTATGTAGCAGGGGCTGGAGAGAGAACTCACCAGTTAAGAGCACTTGTTGCTCTTCCAGAAGACCCAGGTTTCATTTCTAGCACTCACATGGTATCTCACAACCATCCAAAACCCCAATTCCAGGGGATCTGATGCCATCTTCTGACTTCCACAGGTACTAGGCATGCATGTACATACATATGTGCAGGCAAAACATACACACATATAAAACCAAATAAATAAATCTTTAAAGGCATATACCTTCATGCCCAACAGTTAACAACTTTTTTTGCATGCTGACTCTGATATCTGCAATAATTCCCAGTTGGGTCCAATTCTTTGTTATTTCTCTTTATTGTGGCTTATATTCTTGACTGTCAACATGCTAGGTCATTTTTTTTATGCAAACTGCATGAGGCTTTATTAAAGTTTAACGAGCTAACCCCATAATAGCTCGGGTCTTTCATCCACCCACCATGGCGGATGGCTAGGAAAGACAGCTTGAAGCATCTGCATAGAGATCTTACAGGGCAGCGTAAGGGGAGTGTCTAGGGGTACACACAGGCTCAGGATTGGTGTGCCTCCAGGCTTGGAGGGCTTTCCCTGTGTTGATTGGTCAACTGGTTGTTATGGCCCATGGGGCCTCCCAGGGTGGTTGCTATGCTCTGCGCGTCATTGCTGTGCACTTGTCTGTAAAGCACACCCAGAGCCATAAAGCATAGCACCATCAGCTAACTTCTGATTGGTTCCTTGCCATGAGGCAGGCGCCTAACCTAGTGACCAAGGCAAGGTCAGACAAGCACGTGTTCAGCTGTTATGGCTGCCGAAAGGGGCAGGCATCTGACCTTAGTGATGCTAGGTCATTTTTATTGTATCCTAAAAATTGCTGATTTCACATCATTGGATGCTGGGTTTTTCAGTCTTTTCATTAGCATATATTAAAGATGCTGGTTATTTAATTTTAATTCATAATCATAAACTCACCTCTGCAATCCAACTAGAGCATGGAGGGGAATTAATATGGAACTGGACAGGGTGGGGCACATCTTTGATCCCAGTATTTGGGAGGCAGAGGCAGGTGAGTCCGAGGCCAGCCTGGTCTCCAGAAACCCTGTCTAGAAAAAAAAGGTAATACATAACTCAAAGACCTGAAGCAAGGGTGCAAAACTCAGGGGATATTATGGGCAAATGGGATGTTGGAGGCTGGTTAAGATGCACAAGTCAAAAATATCAGAGTTCCTTCCATCTCAGCAATCAGCAGACAGAGGCAGGTGGATTTCTGTGAGTTTAAGGCCAACCTGATCTACCCAGAAAGTTCCAGGACACCGAGGGCTACATAGTGTAACCTTGCCTCAAAAACAACAGTGACAACAAACAGTATCAGAGCTTTCCCAAGTCAGCAATGGTGATCCTGCTGATTTTGTCTTTCCTGGACCCAAAGTGCTTCATGGCTTCCATCCTTCACCTTTCCAAAGACTGCAGTTTACCATCCAATAGCTCTGTCTTTACAGTGCAGAAGAAAAACTGAAAACTATGTTTGATCCAGCATCCACCATGGATGAGATGGCAGGCCTGTTTGCTTCAGGATGATCTCACCCTCAGATTTCTCCTCGTAGATGGACTTTCCTCCAGTGTCATTATGGTGTGTGAAGTCAACACTGTGGCATATTAATCCTGGAATAGCCCTAGGAAAGAGGAGCCCATATAAATACATCTCTTTTCTCTGGTGCTCAGAGCACAAAGATTTCCTGATGTTTTGGAACTCTGCAGGCAGCTCAAAGGAGACACAAGTCCAAGGGCTGGTCATCAACATGGATGTTGAAGAATATGGTGGGTTTGACCATGGTTGACAGCAAGCAGCAACAGAGGACAATGGTGTTTGCAAAGTGATGCTGGATTTTTTTTTAAGTTTGGTTTGTTTTTTTTGTATTCTTTTTTTAAATTTTTATTTATTTTTATTTTATGTGCATTGGTGTTTTTTCCATGGATGTCAGGCCCCCTGGGACTGGAGTTACAGACAATTATGAGCTGCCATGTGGTTGCTGGGAATTGAACCCAGGGCCTCTGGAAGAGCAGTCAGTTCTCTCACCTGCTGAACCATCTCTCTGGGTTTTTTTGTATTCTTGTAAAAGTTCTCAATCTTTGTTCTGAGATAAAGTTAAGTTACATAAAGGCAGTTTGGTCTTCTCCATTCTAATACATCATTCCATGTGAGTGATTCCAGTGCAACAATTCATTCTTGGGCTTAAGTTTCCCACTACCAAGGCTAAATTCTTCTGAATGCTCTACTCACTGTTTGTGACTTATGAGACTTATGTCTGGTCTAGCTGGTTAAAGAAACCACATTATTATTGGTTCTGTATGAGCTCAGCTTACTGTCCTCACTAATGCCTTCAAGTGGTCCTTGCCCCAGGACCATCTAGCCTCATCTGTCACATACTGGAAACATCACATATGTTCACCAGCATGTAGGGAAAGACTGATGGCAGCTGGATCTTTATAGGATTACATAGACCACAGCCACTTTATCAATATAAGACTGTACTGCTCTGAATTAAGCATCTTAAAATGCCTCCTAATTTTCTCATTATATGCTTTTTTAAAGCTATGACAGCAGCTGGCAAGATGGCTTGGCAGATAAAGGTACTTGCCACCAAGCCTGAGTTCAGTTTCTAGGATTCTCATGGTGGAAGGAGAGAACCAACTCCTGAAGGTTGTCCCCTGAACCCCACATATCTTAGTTTGGATTTCTATTGCTGTAAAGAGAACCATGACCACAGCAACACATATAGAGGAAAACATTTAATTGGGCTTACAGTTTCAGAGGTTTAGTCCATTATCATCATGGTGGGAAACGCAGATATGGTGCTGGAGAAGGAGCTGAGTGTTCTACAACTTGATCCATGGGCAGCAGAAGGAGAGATTGTGTACTGGGCGTAGCTTGAACATATATGAGACCTCAAAATCTGCCCCCACAGTGACACACTTCCTCTGACAAGGCAATACCCACTCCAACAACACCAAGCCTAATAATGTCATTCCCTATGGGTCAAACATGAGGGTCATACCTATTCAAACCACCGCACCACATATGCAGGTGTATATGTGTGTGTGTAATTAAAATGATAACATTTAAAATCTTTTATACAGAATTGTACACAACTTTGAAGCTTTTGAAATACAGATTTATTTGTTCCCTTTTTGTAGGCTTGTACTTTATATAGATATATAGAAGGGAGCTGCTGTTATAACTACTTTAGAAATATCTAATTATTCTTATTTCTGAGGCTTTTAGTCAGTATTCTCTCCATGTCCCAGACATTTCTGTATACTCTTGAAGAATTGCACAGTTGCAGGGCATGCAGGACACGGGCCCTACAGAGCCCAGGGGAGCACCAATGAGACTGCTAAGGGAACAGATTATACCACAAAGATTGGAAGTCCTGAGCTGCATCTGATTGGGCCTGAGGAAAGAGAAACAGGGAGACTAGGTGGCTTGACCAGAGCCATTTGCAAATGCAGACAACCAGGGAAAGGTATTAGCTGTTAAGTGAATTCCATTTGGAACAAAAATAGTTACTTACTCTATCAGGAAGGGAAGAAAGACAACAGAATGCCAAATTCTTCTATCACAATGCACATCATCTTGGATTAGCCTGGGAGAATTGTCCTTTCTGATACCTGCATGAACAAGAAGACCGTATCCCGGGCATGTGGTAGCAATCTTACAATACATAAGGAAGTCCAGCCTGAGACAGCTGGTCATATGGGATGCTGGTCCTACAGGATGCTGTGCCATAGAAGGCTAGCTTTTTGTTTACCTTTTTCTCAAAGTCTCTCTTCTCTGCTCACTCTACTTCTCAGCTTTGAGTTCGCAGAAGTTCTCAGTGCCACCTGCTGTGATGTCATCCTCCAAAGGAAGTCGGAAGCAAAGGCCGTCTGTGTTTGCCAAGGGACCACTGGAGATTCCATCTCCAACAGAGGCAGACTTGCCTAAGGATGATGAGAAGGATTTTGACTTCTGGGACATGTATCAAGAACTGGACACTCTGCCTTTGCCTTACCGAATGATCAACAAGCTGGTGAACCTCCTGTTTGACTACTCATGGGAAGTTATTGAGGAGAGAGAAGCTTTACGGGAAATTGAGAAAAACCGCATCCTGCCTACCACCTACCCTCCAGGTGCAGAAATCCAGGTAAGAACAAGAGTGCTTGTTTTTCATGAATGTTAATGAAAATGCCTGATTCAGGGAAGGGAAGGAATTTCTACAGATGCATTTATGAGAGTTAGTAGGCATGTTCCTGTTGGTCAAAATAGAAAAATCTGGCAGTTGCCTGTGGGAAATGGGGTGTTGTGGTTAGCTGACAAAGGCCATTTATGTTATGTTATTGACACTGTAGAACTTCATTAGGCCCCCTCCATGCTTGGCAATTGAGAACTGTCAGTGATTCAGCTGGTCTTCCCACAGGACACTAGATTTAATAAAGCACAGGACCTGCAGTCGTGCTCATGTCCAGAATATATATCTAGTCTCAACTTTTGTTTTCTCTGTCTCCTTTCCCCAAAGGGAAATGCATAAGGCAAGCATTTTCAACAGACACACATTTGGCGGTCATATGTCTAGAAAGAGCCCTCTTTGAAAAGTTAGCTCAGATTGCTTGATGGCATTGATGGAATTAGTTTTGTCTTTTTGTGTCTGTGTTTTCCCAGCTCAACAAAATGCCTGGTGGTATGGCTGTTTCACAAGACTATCTGTTTATTGGAGGAGTCAAAGGATTCTCAATCTATAATCTGCACAATTTCAAAAGAATGTATGTTTGGGAGAAGTTAAAGGTTGATGTTATTTCCATCTGGGCCATGGATTTGGGGAATGAAGTACTTATCATTCCTGTGGATGAACTAGGTATTTGTTTTTCTTCATTTAATCTCTTTTCCAAGTGTGGGTGGAGTCAGACAAGGCAAGTTCTCTCCTCTCATGTAGTTGTAACTACCACCTATCTCTGTACAAGTAAGGTGTGCCAGGCCTAGCCTAACGTTTCTCATATGGTAGCCGATTTGGTTCTTCGCCTGTCCAAGGCAAGTACAGTTTATCATCATCCTGTTTGGAAGCGACATCTTGAGGCACGGAGGTTAAGTAATTGAGGTAAATGGAAATAAATGGACCAAGGATATTTTAAACCAGGATAGCCCCAAAGTTCATACCCTTCCAACACAGAGCCCTGCTACCCAGCTTCTCCCATGAAAGGACATTGAAGTACCCATGGGCATGTTGAAAAAAGTAAAAACCAGAGGAGGATGAGAGAGGGAGAGAGAGTGGAGGTCTGAGGGGGCTGTGTAGGAAGGACTGCTGTTTTCATTTATGAGAGAAATTTTGAATGTCAGAGCCAGGACAAGTGCTGGTAAAAGACAAAGAAAATTGTACTGTGATGGTCCAAGATGTGAATTTTGCTGGAGTGAGATGGAAGATACAAGGGACATTTTGGTTGTTTTTGCACCTTTCCTCTAGGCATAAAATTAGTTTAAAACAAAAAGCTTGAAAATGAAACGAGAGGGCTGGCAGGATTGCCTACTGGGGTAGAAAGGCTTGCTGTCATACCTTAGTTCGATCCCCAGGAGTCACTTGGTGGAAGGAGGGAACGGACTCCTGCAAGTTGTCCTGTGACTGCCACTTGCCTGTGGCCCAAGTGCCTGCCCCCTTCTAATAATAAATATGTTGTAAAAAAAGTTTAAATTTCTTTAATTGGAAAGGGGAATACAATAGACATAAAAGCAGCTCACATATGCAGCCCGCACTTGCAAGACAGAAGCAAGAAGATCAGGAATTCAGGGTCATTCTCAGCTGCATAGGGTTTTGAGGCCATCCTGAATTACACGAGAGCCTGTCTCAATTATCCTTTCTACCCAAAAGACTTAATGATTAAAACCTATTTATGGTGAAGGAGGCATGCTGGGCAGCATAGGCATGGATGGTTCCTTTCTGCATTGGATACCTGGGTGGACGACTGCCATTCCTTGATAACAGTGATAGGAGAATAAGGTGCTCAGGCATGTGATTTGAAGAAGTGTCCCGCGCTAACCGTCTCACCAGCAAAAACGACGCGGGGACACTCCTCAGGATCCTTCTGCAGTAAAGCTTTAATGCGTCTTGAGAAGGAGAGCATCAGCTTACAGGGCGGAGACTCTGAACTCCCAAAAACCCCTCCCTTATATAGGCTGGCAACCGCCGCCTCAGACTGTTACTCTCTGACTGGCTGAAGCTCGTCGGACCATATGACGTCAGCTGATCGGACCATATGACGTCACGTGAGGGGCGGAGACTAAGGGCTGGAAAGTTACAAAGTTACCTAGTGCGCAAGCGCACAGCTTGTAACGGCTCCTAACAAAGAAGTCCATTTGAACACCCACAGATTTGAGGTACCTGGAGGATATCTGTGTAGAACACTGGGACTTTGGGTTAAAGAAAAAGCCATATTCATTATGATCCATTATCAAGTAGTTTCAGGTCTGTGTTACCGTCTTTTGATGACTTTGAAAGCAGACTGCCTTGGCGTTCCCTGTGCAGTGTCAGGGAATGTCTATCCCATGACTCTCTATTAGGATGGGTTAGAATTTCACCCACAGTGGGCCAAGCGACTTTATGTGATTGATCTGTCTATATCGTGGGTGCAAAGGCAGGTTATGAGGAACTAGGAGGCACCTAAAGGAAGGTAAGAAGCCACGGTGGTTGACAGTTGCATCCTGAATTCAACAGAATTAATTGTACAAGCAGCCTTAAACAAGGAGTTTAAGGCACACAGAAAGGTGAGGGATAATCCTTTCTCTCACAGGAGCTTATGAACCCAACACATTCGAAGCAAACGGTTGGGCACCAGTGTGGAAAGTGTGTGATGATAGCCAGAATAGGGGCTGGGAGTGCAGGACAGACTGCTGTGCCTGGTGTGCTTCTAGGAAATGTGGGTAATACCAGCTAAGTAGGAGGGGACCGGGAGGGAGAGCAAATTAAGTATTGCAAAGTAAGGTGGAGGAAGACTGGGAGATCAAGAGCAGCATAGGCCATGTGTGGCAGCAAAGCAAGGGCGGGGTGATGAGTTTAGAGTCAGATGTGCCCGACCCTGCCTGGCTTCCCTGTCTCACAGCCTCTTATTTTTCTGTTTCAGGTATTGTTAGATTGTTTTACTTGTATAAAGACAGTCTTTTTCTCCTTAAAGCCATCAATGAAATGGTGAGTTCCTGATCTTTCACTTTAGCTGGGGAACACCAAGTAGGTTACACAAAGCATATTCCTGATAAAAGACTTGTATCCAGGATGTATGAAGCTGCAGCAAATGAAAATTATATTAAAAGCTGAACTCCTGGAATCCAGTTGTACAGTGGAAGGAGTGATGAGGAAAGGGGTCAGAACCATGCTAGAGAAACCCACAGAAACAGCTGACCTGAACAAGTGGGAACACATGGACCCCAGCCAGACAGATGGGGAACCAACATAGGACTGAACCTGGCCCCCTAAACGTGGGTGTCAGTGGGGATACCAGGGCAGTCTATGGGGTCTCTGGCAGTGGAACCAGTATTTACTCCTAGTGGACTTTGGGAGCCCATTCCCTATGGAGGGATACTCTCTCAGCCTAGATACTTGGAGGAGCACCTAGGCCCTGCCCCAAATGATGAGACAGACTTTGATGACCCCCATGAGAGGCCTCATCTTCTCTGGGGAGTGGATATGGGTTGGTGGGGAGAATGGGAGGAAAAAAAATAAAAACAAAAAGAAAACTATTAAAAAAAAACAGGGCCAAGAAGGCTCAAGGGGGTAAAGGTGCTTGCTGCCAAGCTTGAAGCCCGATGACCTGCATTCATTTCCTAGGACCTACATGGTGGAAGGACAGAACAGACTCCCAGAAATTGTCTTCTGACCTTCATTCTCACACCCTCTGTCTCTGTCTCTGTCTCTCTCTATCACACACACACACACACACACACACACTCACACACACACACACTCACACACACACAGAGAGAGAGAGAGAGAGAGAGAGAGAGAGAGAGAGAGAGATATTTCAAAATTGCTTTATTCTGCACTGAAGTTTCTATTTATGTGAATTGTTTAAAATAGGCATCCATGCCAGTTGTGAAGTGAGGAAGGCAGGGCAGGGCAAGGGAAAGAAATTCCCCTTTTGGTAATAAAGTTCCAGGTTCATCCCATCATAGATTTTGTCATCTCCAGAGACGCATGGTCCTTAAAAGTTGTGTTCTACTTTTAAAGAGCAATCTTGCTCTGATGGACACCAGTCTGGGCTATACCAGTGTCTTCAGGTCCCAGGTGGTGTCAGGGTAGCACTTGGTGCACATGGTCATTGTAAACCACCTCCACCATCATTGTGGTTGGGAAATCTTCTCAAACCTCGGGGCTCTACAACCTCTAGTAATTTTTTTTTTTTTTTTGGTTTTTCAAGACAGGGTTTCTCTGTGTAGCTTTGGAGCCTATCCTGGCAGTTCGCTCTGGAGACCAGGCTGGCCTCGAACTCACAGAGATCCACCTGCCTCTGCCTCCCGAGTGCTGGGATTAAAGGCGTGCGCCACCAACACCCGGCCCCTCTAGTAATTTTTAAATTACTTTTTATAGTAACTGCCTGTCCAGATTAAAAACAAATGCCTTCCTTTTCCCTGGCTCTCTGGTCCTGATGGTAAAATGGGGGCTGCTCCAGAGTACAGGGTAGAAATGGCAGTGACTAACCCAGGACTGCTCAAGGACAAAGAAACAAAGAAGGTAGCACAGTCTTGGAGGAACACGGAAATGAATCCCATGCCAAGAAAGACTCCACTGAAACTCTGTTCTACAACCACCATAGATTCCTGCTTGGAAAATGCCAGCTGCTATGGTAACCAAGCAGCCAGTCCATGCTTGCAAAGCTCTGTGAAGCTCTTGGAGATTCACACAGTCAATGAGACTGGATGAAAGGTTTGTGTGGGGACATATATGATAAGGCAAGTCCCCTCTCACTAAGGGATGGGATGGTCTGTCAACAGCTTCCAGAGAGCCTTAGAACTGGGTCATGAAAATGCCCAAGGCACAGCAGGAGTTGAAGGATGCAAATGCAGGGCTGGAGGGATAGCTTAGCCAATAAGAGTGCCTGCTGCTCTTCCCAGTACCTACATAGGCAGCCCCAGGTATATGACACCTTCTTCCAGCCTCCTTGGGCACCCACGCCACACACGGCATATACTCTCAAAGATACACACATTAAAATAAATACATGTGTATGTACATACACACATATACATGATAGTCATGGAATGCAAAGTAGAAGTTGATTTTGTATGTGTGTGTGTGTGTGTGTGTGTGTGTGAGAGAGAGAGAGAGAGAGAGAGAGAGAGAGAGAGAGAGAGAGAGAGAGAGAGAGAGAGAGAGAGAGAGAGGAGAGAAGGAGAGAGAGAGAGGGGAGAGAAAGAGAGAGAGAGAGTAGTCACTGCACACAGGTGGAGGTTAGAGGATAACTTTCAGGAATTGGCATCTCCACTGTGGGATTCAGAAAGGACTATACTTCTCAGTATTTTTTAATTAATGAGTTCTCAAAACTATAGTAATTGAAGGTTTTTAATTGCAGTTTGGCTTGTGTGTGTGTGTGTGTGTGTGTGTGTGTGTGTGTGTGTGTGTGTGTGTACACATATGTGCAGATCAGTGTGCATCTATGTGAAAGCCAGAGGTCTTCCTCAATCACTCTCCACCTTAAGTGGGCACAGGATCTCACTGAATCTGTTTATAGCTCACTGATATGACTAGAGTCAAAACCAGCTCAGGGCCTTCTTTTCTCCACCTCCCCAGTGTGGGGATTACAGTCACATGCCACTACCCCCAACTCATCATCATCATCATCATCATCATCATCATCATCAAATTTATATTTTGACAGTTTATATGCAACTTTTTACATGAATGCTAGGGATCCAAACTCAGGTCCTCATGCTTGCATAGCAAGCACTTTGCCAAACTGAGCCATCTTCCCAGTCCCATGGACTTTGGGGGTTTTGTTTGTTTGTTTTTGTTTTTTGAGTCAGGGTCTCTCTACATTGCCCTGCCTGGTCTGGAATGTGCTGTATAGACCAGGCCATCTTTGGACTTGTAGATATCTGTCTGCCTCTGGATTAAAGGTGTGCACCACTATGCCTGGTGGACTTTTTGATTGTGATATGAACATAGCAATTGTGAAAATTATTGATATCCTCTCTGAGGTAACTGAAAAACAGACTAGTTATTAGCTTTACTTGAGAATTCATAATGTGGGCTTATATAAATATTAGCAATTTATTGGGTTTGGGAGGTAATAAGTACAACTAAAATTGTGATGCCACAAGACATCATGATGATACAGTAGAGCTTCTTATTGGCACAGTGGAGGTTTGAAGACTCACAAGTGCAATATTGTTACAGTGCAGTATAGCGAAGTCACAATGCATCATTGTGATGTTACAGTGCAATAGCGAAGTCACAATGCATCATTGTGATGTCATAGTGCAGTATCAGTGATGACACAATGTGTCATTGTGATGTTACAGTGCAGTATAGCAATGTCACACTGCATCATTGTGATGTCACAGTGCAGTATAGCGATGTCACAATGCATCATTGTGATGTCACAGTGCAGTATAGCGATGTCACAGTGCAGTATGGCGATGTCACAATGCATCATTGTGATGTCACAGTACAGTATAGCGATGTCACAATGCATCATTGTGATGTTACGGTGCAGTATAGTGATGTCACAATACATCATTGTGATGTCACAGTGCAGTATAGTGATGTCACAATGCATCATTGTTATGTCACAGTGCAGTAATGGTATGTCACAATGCATCATTGTGATGTCACAGTGCAGTAATGGCGATGTCACAATGTATCATTGTGATGGTTCAAAGAAGCATTTTAATGTACCTTACAACATTTGATGACACAATTGCAAATTGTCCAATGCAACATTGTGACAGCACAGTTAAGCAATGTGACATCAGTTGGGGGCAATGTGATGTTACAGTGGAGTTTATGACATCACAGTGCAGTATTGTATTGACAAAATTGAATTGTAAAGGCACAATGCAGAATTATGATGTTTAC
Organism: Cricetulus griseus; assembly: GCF_003668045.3. Taxonomy (NCBI): domain Eukaryota; kingdom Metazoa; phylum Chordata; class Mammalia; order Rodentia; family Cricetidae; genus Cricetulus; species Cricetulus griseus. The sequence goes on along the minus strand of NC_048596.1, from coordinate 117,841,365 downwards.
ATGCAAAATTGTGATGATGCAGTAAGCCATTATAACACAAAGCAGTGTTACAATGCAGAATTATGATGCCACAGTGCAGCACTCTGATGATACAATGTAGCACTGTAATGCCTCAATGAAACATTCTGATGATGCAATAGAACATGATCTTGTCACAGTCCAGCGTTGTGGTGGCACAGTACAATATTATGATAGCACAAGGGAGCACTGTGACATCACAAGCAGCATTAAGATTACAGAATGGAGAATTGTGATGTCACCATGAAGCATTGTGTTGGCACAAGTCAGCATTTTGAGGTAATGGTGCTGCACTATGATGCCACAATTGAGCATTTTTATGTCCCAGAGGAACTGTGCTATAACATAATGGAGCCTTGTACAGGCCCAGTGGAGCATTATGAGGGCCACATGGGAGACTGATTTGCCACTTCCTTTTTATATGTTTGAAAATCTTTGTAGTAAGTTGATATTGAGATTGATAAATAATAATTGCTTACTCTTTAAACAAATTAGGGAGCTTATTTTCTTAGTAGCTCTCAAGATCCTTCAAGATAGCATACCTATCCCCAGATTCTCTCAGTTGGCCCCAAATTGGAGGAGCTTTATTCCAAGGCTACTCCCAGCTTCTGCTGTAGTCCAGCTAGAGGCTTTGTCCAACAAGCACCAGTTTTCAGAACTTACTTTGACTCAGCTGAATAATTGACTTTAGGGTTTGCAACCCACATCTAATGTCATTCCATGACCTGTGAGGAGCTATGTCTAAAGCAAGCTCCATTTCTTCACATTGCTGTCTTGCCCAGTTCCTGGACAAAGATGGGAAATGTGAAGCAACGTGAAGCATCTTGCCATCGCAAGCTTCTGGAAGACCCCTGTCCTGATGTAAACCACAGGAGCCCCTGCCATATGCTCCTCCCTTTTAGCAGCCGGCACTCACTCTGTTGGCACCTCTTCTTTTCAGGATGATATCAGCAAGCAAAGCACCTGTGTGAAGATGGAACTCTCTCCAAGCGGGGACTACGCAGCGTTTCTCCTCCAAGGCAAGCTCACCCAAAAACTATGAGGGAGGTTCCCATTTGTGTCTCTTCCAGACTTTCACTGTAGACCTTTCATTTAGGAATCCCTTTACATTTGGATATGTGTGGAGGTACACACCTGTAATCCTAGCACCAGGGTGGCTCAACTAGAAGGATCATGACCACAAGGCTACATAGGGAGAACCTGTCTCAGAAACCAAAACCAAACAAAAGAAATAACTTTCAATTTAAAAAAAAATAGCAAGGACTGGGGAGGTAGATCATCGATCAAGAGCACTGGCTGCTCTTCCAGAGGGCCAGGGTTTGATTCCCAGCATCCGCATGACAACTCACAACCATCTGTAACTCCAGTTCCAGGAGATCTGACACCCTCTCCCGGGCCCTGCACACAGGTGGAATACAGACATACCTGGAGGCAAAACACTCATACACAGAAAATAAATAAAGTATTTTAAAAAAACAGAAGAGTAGCAAAGCCAGCACATAGTTCCTCTGTAGTCATCGCTAATGCCTATATTTACCCTATGGGGTGGGTGTGGAAACGGATCCAATAACAGGGGTACTGCATCACTGACTAGCCCCTGCTGACTGGTTTTCCCATGGCTTCATCTTTTTTTTTTTTTTTTTTTTTTTTTTTTTTTTTTTTTTTTTTTTTTTTTGCTGTCTTTTTTCTCTCCTTGCTTTAGGCAAGGATACAATATCTCATTGAGTCATATGTCACCTACTGTACTCCTGCGACAGCTTCTTGGTCTTTGTTTGGTTTCCATTATCTTGACATTTTTCAGGAGCTTCAACCAGTTGATACCCTTCACTGCAGCATGTCTGCCTTTTTTCTCATGGCTCAGCCAAGGCTGAGGATGTAGGGAGAAGCCAGCACGGGGCCAGGCACTGTCTCAGGAACTGTGTGATCCCGAGTTGATTCACTTTTTCTGCCTGGATCACAGGTTCCTAAAGGCTGAGCTCAAGCAATCCTCCTGCCTCAACCCCTAGAGTAGTTGTGACTCCAGGTCTACACTACCATGCCTAGCTTACCTTTCCCCTTTCAGTCACTAAGTGCAGACAGCACTCAGAGGAGGGTGATTTAGGTGTCTCCCAGAGGCAGGAGAATCAGACCATTTGGATATATGTTAACAACCACTATTGTAATTATTAGACATTGGGGGTAGCTGCTTTGAAAACATTCAAACATCTTTTTGTATTATTTTCTTTCTTTGTTTTTAATTCTTCTCTCATATATTGCATTCTGACCAGGTTTTCTTCTTCACCTTCTCCCCCAGATCCAATCCTCCTCCATTTCCCTTCAGAAAGGGGCAGGTCTCCCAGGGATATCAACCAAACAAGTATATCAAGTTGCAGTAAGACCAGGAACATCCCTCATATTAAGCCTGGGTGAGGCAGCCCAGTAGGAGGAAAGGGGTCCCAAAAGCAGGCAAAAGAGTCAGAGACAGCCCCGTTCCCACCGTTAAGAATCCCATCAAGCTACACAACCATAACATATATGCAGAGGGTGTTAAGATTGGTGGGTAAAACTTTTTTTAAAGACTTTATTTATTTATTATGAATATAGCATTCTGCTTCCATGTATATCTGCACACCAGAAGAGGGCACCAGATCTCATAACAGATGGTTGTGAGCAACCATGTGGTTGCTGGGAATTGAACTCAGGACCTCTGGAAGAGCAGTCAGTGCCCTTAACCTCTGAGCCACCTCTCCAGCCCCTGGTGGGTAAAACTTTTTATTTTGTTTTTCAAGACAAGGTTTTCTCTGTGTAGCCTTGGCTGTCCTGGAATTCGCTCTGCAGACCAGGCTGACTTCAAACTCAGAGATCTGGCAGGTAAAACTTTAAGAATTAACATATCTGTGTCTTCTCAGATATCTTAATCCCCTTTAAAGTTTTACCTGCCAATCTTAGCTCATTATCCCATGTTGCTGGCTGCAGTTATGCCTGTGTCAACAAAACATATTTGATTCAAATGTTTGGTAGTTTGATTTTCAGCTTTTAAATATTTGAACATATTTCATATGAGTCTGGATTTATACTTTTTTCCCAAAGGGCCCTCAAAAGCTAAATGCTTGAGGAAGATAGAGATTTTAGAGTGCTTTTTGTATCGAAGGATGGGGTAGGGACTGGAGAGATGGCTCAAGCAGTTAAATGCAGACTGCTCTTCCAGAGGACCCAGGTTGGAGTCCCAGTATCAATATAGCAGCTAACAACCATATTCTAACACACTCTTTTGACTTCTGCAGGTACCAGTCATATACATAATGTACAAACATACAGGCAAAGCACTCATGTATTCATGTTCTTGGGCTGTCATAACAAAGTATCACAAAGTGGATGACATAGAATGATAGGCATTCATTCCCTCATGGCTCTGAGAACCAGAAGTGTGAAATTAAAGTGTCCAGATGACTATTTTTTTAATGGAACATAGAGGCAGGATTCTAGTCCATGGGAAAGCAACCTTTCCCAACTGGTTCAGTATTCAGAACAGGAGCCCAGCCTGTTCTTGTGATGGGAGAAGGTCCAACAGCATCCCATAGATCATCATCTCAAATGTTGGCCACAAGAATTCTTTAGGTTCTGCCCCCATTCCACCTCTTCCTTTGCTCTAAGACTCTCTTACTATGCTCACATGTGCCACCTTCCTTCCCTAGGTGGCAATGTCAACATTAGGACAGAATGTCAGTAGAACTATTTGCAACACTGAAAATAGGGGAGTTGGCATAGAAGACAGTTTGATTAAAAATGCAGTTATGTCAGTGTTGTGGGAGAAGCCCCTGATTCCATTAGATAGCAGTGGCATAAGGGGCCAACTCTCCGTACAAAGGTTGCTTGGTGAGTGAGGGCTTGGCATAACCATTGCTTCAGCTTATGCAAACCCCCCTTCCATGGGTGCCTGCTGCAAAGGTTCTGGGTCTCCAGCCAGCACTTCTGAGAAAACAGACATTCTTCAGCTGAAACTTGTCGCCTGCAAGCAGTTACTTAATGCTTGCTTGTTTGGTTTCCCAATGCAGGAGCTGGGGACATTTGGCTGGAAGTATATAAATTGCCCAAGGAGACTTGGCTAAAGGAAGTGGAGCACCCACAGTTTACTCTGAATCCAAAGAAAAAAACCAAACAGCTGCAACTGGTAGGAAACATCTGTTTCAATCACTGTTTTTCTGTCCTCCCTAAGCTCTGTAGACCAGGCTGGCCTAGAACTCAGAAATCTGAGTGCTGGGATTAAAGGTGTCCACCACCACTGAATGGCCAGTCACTTGTTTTTTTTCATACACCAAGGGTCAACCGGCATGTAATAGTGGAAGACCTTACACTGTAAATTATACCTGGAGTTACTTAAATGTAAACTGTTATCATCATCACTATATTTTCCAAATTAGAAATAGTCACTTTAGGAACCCAACACAGACTGCTGGGCATGGTGGTACACTCCTTTAATCCCAACATTCTGGAGGCAGAGGCAGGCAGATCTCTGTGAGTTCAAGACCAGCCTGATCTACATAGTGAGTTCCAGGACAGCCAGTGCTACAAAGTAAGACCCTGTCTCAAAAAAAAAAAAAAAAAAAAAAAAAAGGAACACAATAATATACCCATGTGATGTGCAAGAACACCATCACACGATGCTCTATACATACATGTAAATTTTGAAAAGGAAAGGAGGGCCCTGGAGATGGCTCAGTGGGTAAAGGAACATACTGCCAAATTGGACAACCTAAGTTTGACCCCTGAGACCCACATGGCAGGAGAGAACTGATTCCCATAGGTTGTCCCACAAGCAAACCATGGCACACACGAGGCTCCCTCTCACAAACAACTAAAAGTAAATTAATTATTAAATTATTTAAATTGTACCTATTAATTAAATATTAAAATTTATTGAAAATTAATTAAAATAAAATAAAAATAATTTAAAATATAATAAAAGATAAAAGAAACCTTCATTTCAAGCTTCTCCAATGTTGGTTTTTGTAATGATGTCCTAGCTGATCCACTCACCACACACCCATAGTGGTTAGTACTTCATCTTTCTCCACAGTTTAAGGTCCTGAAGAACGGGCGGGCATCATGTCCTGAAACCCTACAGGCTAGATGTTGGACCTCCATGTGTACTCCATGAATTTGCTTCTTTTTGTTGTTGCTGTTTGTTGTTTTGTTTTTTAAGACAGGGCTTCTCTGTGTAACAGCCCTGGCTGTCCTGGAATTCACTTTGTAGACCAGGCTGGCCTTGAACTCACTGATAAGCGGCTGCCTCTACCTCCTGAGTCCTGGGACCTCAGCCTTTCCCATGAATTCATTTCTTAAAGGAGGAAATGGGTCCAGGGGAGAAAGAACATCTCTGAAGACAGCAGGGAGTCAGGAGCACACATCAAACGCATCGTGAACTCATTCCCACTCCTTTTTCCTTCCTCAGAGCACTCCCGACTCTGCTCTTACAGAAAGTGTAGAAACGGTAAGCAACTTTAAAGATTCAGAGAAACTTAAGTCACATCTGAAAGGGTCCTGCTTATAAGTGAAAAGTACATCAAGCGTACTGGTAAAATGTCCTGCTGGGGTCCTGCTCCCAGCATCTCTGTGTCTCATCTCAAGTCTTACAACCACTGAAGACAACCTCAAACTGTGTGAGCTGAGACAGGTCTCTCTGAAGCTAAGGGAGCTTAACTGCAGCCCCACCACTTTGTAAGCTCCTCCCAAGGCCATGGTGGGGCCCCCCGAGATGCAGTTATATCGTCTTTGATTTTTATAAAATTTGCAAAAATATTGTTAATTGCCATCACTTGAGATTCTAATTTCCCTCTGCTGTAATCTCCCTCGTGTTGAGTGGTGTTAGAATGGCTGTGGGCATTTTGGGTTCCTAACTTTATGGGTATTTGTCTTTGAGGCAGTGTCCATGTAACCCACACTAGCCTAGAACTAGCAGTTTTTCACCACCTCCCAGTGCTGGGATTCCACACATACACTGCCATGCCCTGATTTTGTTCTTTCCCCTAAAGGGGACCCTGTGCAACCTGGATTTGCCCCTGCCACTGTAACAATGCAATCCACCAAGACAAGTGAATGATGGAGTTCATTTTCATCTTGGACTGCTTTGGGAGATGGTGCAGACTGCCTGTTCTGGGGTGCATGGAGCACACCCTTTCCTGAATGTTGAACAGAGGACCCACAAACATCTGAAATGGGGTCCCTTGCTAGAGCCCTTTCTTCCACCCTTTAAGTTACACTTTGTCTCAAGCTGCATAAGTAACACATGGCACCATCACTCTGGGCAAAGTTTGCTTACTCAGTCACCAGCATGGAGGCATACTCTCACAGCATTTGGGAGGTCCACCTAGGAAGGTCATGAGTTCAGGATCATCCTTGACTACAGAGCAAGTATGAGGCCAGCCTGTGGTACATGAAATTCTGTCTCAAAGAAGAAACATTCTTCAAGATGTAAGCAGTGGTTGAGTCTCCTCCAAATAGAAGTGTTCAGGGCTGGGGAGTATAAATAAATAAATAAATAAATAAATAAATAAATAAATAAAACAAAAAACAATGACAAGAAGCCTGGCATGGTGGCTCACAACTTCAATCCCAACTCTCAAGAAGCAGAGGCAGGTGGATCTGTGAAAGTTCAAGGTCAACCTATTCTACACGGTGAGTTCTAAGACAGACAGCAGACAATCAGAGCTACAAAGTAGGACCCTGTCTAAAAAATAAACAAACAAAATCTCTACCACATTGGTGCCTATTTAACTTAGTGATTTTTTTCTGTATGTTGCATAGAATAAAGGTAAAGAATTTAAAGAGATACTCTCAGAAAGAAAAGGGGGGAATGGAGAGATAGAGAGATGACTCTGTGATTAAGAGTACTTGTTGCTCTTGCAGAGAGTCTGAGTTTGGTTCTCAGCAACCTACGTCAGGAGATTCACAACTGTCTGTAGCTCCAGCTCCAGGGAATTTGATGTCTGCTTTTGGCCTCTTTAGGCATCCACACTTACGTGCACACATCTCCACACGAACTCACTATTTCAAAGATTAGTCTAATAACAGGGAGAGACTCTTGGGGTCTGGCATGCAGGTGTAGAGCTCACACACACACTTCACTGTCTCGCTGTGAGTTCCTCCACCACACTGTCCCCTGTCCTGAGAGTGCCTTGTTCTCTCTCTCCCATCCTGGCACTGCTGGCCTCTTTACTGAACCTTACTCTCTCTTGTGTTAGCAGGCTGTGTAATCACTTTGTATCATCTAGACAAATAACCACAGCAGTAAACCCTGACAGCCTTTTCTTTTGCTTGTTTTTGCTCCCTTCTATTTTCTAACAAAGGTGTTAAGAGTAGCAGGCTTCTATTTTCTAACAAAAGTGTTGAAGAGTAGCAGTAAATAGCCTTTATCAAATTGAACATGTGTCCTTCTAGCCTCAGCTTTCTAGGAAGAGTTTTATTTAAATCAAGAATGGATATTGACTTTTATCAAAGTCTTTCCCCTCATTAAAAGAAACAAACTCTGTGTCTATTTAAGGTGCATAACTTGATGCTGTGGGGTACATGAGGATTTTTAGAAGAGGTTTCCGTAGTGAAGCAAATGGATATGTCTGTCTCTGTAACACATGTTTGTTGCTGCTTTATGACAAGGGCAGCTAAACCCCTGTTTAGTTCAGCCCTGTTTTATTACTGTCCCTCAAGTGCATTAGTCTTTAGAGTGCTCATCCTGCCCACCTGCTTCGTATCCTCTGATCACACTACCCCTGTGCCATGGCAACAACGGTTTTGTTTTCTGTCTCTGTATGTTTGGTATTTTGTTGAGGTTCTACATTGAGATTGTAGTTTGTATCCCGGGAGTCCTCCATAACTGAAGACTTGGTCGCTAGGCCGGTAGGATTGGAAAATGTTGTAGGATTGGGAAATCCTTTAGGGGAGGATGCTTAGTGGTCATCCTAATGTTATCTCCTGAATCCTCATAAGGGAATGAGCCTAGCCCTTCCTTTGCTCTCTAATGTAAAACACTATGTGGCTTGTGTCTGCACATGCGCTTGTCATTGCTGGGCATGCCATGAGGTGACGGAGCTGAGAAATGGCTTCTTGTGTTAGTTTGTTCTTTGCTAATGTGATAAACACCAAAAGCAACTTGGGGAGGAAAGGGTTTATTCCATCTTATGTTTCCCTGTCACGGTCATTTCAGGGGAAGCCAGGACAGAGCTCAAGTCAGGGACCTGGCAGCAGAGACCATGGAGAAAAACTGCTGAGTGGCTTACTTCCCCCTGGCTTGCTAAGCCACCTTTTTATGCTATCCAGAACCACCTGCCCAGGGGTAGCACCACCCACAGTGGCCTGGGCCCTCTGTTGTCATCAGCCATGAGTGAAGAAAATGCTCCACACTCTTGCAGCCAGACCAACCAGATGGATATATTTTCTCAAGTGAAGGTCTCTCTTCCTGGATGATCCTAGCTTGTGTCAAATTTGCAATACAAACAAATGTAAACACCTAACCAGCATATGCCAGCTACACAGTGCACACACATGCACAGACATGACAATCCTAGGTGCACGGGTATTTTCAAGTTTAAATATGAGATATGAATCTGGCTTATTGTTTTTGTGTGAACTTCTCTGGATAGTTTTCTGTTCAGCTTATCCTGGTGTCGGGATATGCTAGCCTTCCTTGTAAGGTAAGATGTGTATCTTTTTTCCCTCTTAGGTGAGAGTCATGAGATCTTACTTAGCAAAAAAAATTGTTATGTTTTCAACTTCCACGGTGTTCAGTCCATTATTTTTTAATGTTTTAAGTCAATTTCAGTGATAATTCATTTTACTTAGGCATTCTATTTTATAAAGATATATGTGTGAAGCTGGATGTAGTTCATGCCTTTAATCCCAGCACTCAGGAGGTAGAGGCAGGTGGATATCTATGAGATCCAGGCCAGCCTGGTCTACATAGTGAGTTCAAATACAGCCAGAGCTACATAGAGAGACCCTGCCTCCAAAACACACACACACACACACACACACACACACACACACACACACACACACGTGCACGCACACAACAAAACCCCCCAAAGATATGTCTGTGAATGTTTCCTTTGTGATATTTTTTCTTTTATCTATTTCTCTATTTTGATTGTAACATTACTTATTTGTGTTTTTTTTTTTCCCAGAACTTACGACCAAGTCTAAGCCCTTATGCAATCCAGGTAACCACCCTCTCACTGAGCTAGCTCCCCAGCCCTGTGCCACTCTGTTTTTAAGATCACCTTTTTACATACCTAGCTTGCTGGTTTCAGTTTGCTAGTATTTTATTGAATATTTTGTAGTGTGACACCTTTCAAATCTATTGAGATTTGTTTTATGCCCAAAATACGGTTTACATTGTTAAATGCACTTGAAAAGAGGGCAAATTCTACCTGATTTAGCTAAATGATTCCAGTCCTCTGCATCCTTATTGCTTTTCTTCCTGTATCCATACTGTATTTTACTCACATTTCTGTTATCCTTTAGAAGAGGAATCTCTAAGACTGTATTTGTTCTTTCACTTCTGTGGGGGTTTTTGTTTGTGTATTTTGAAACCATGTTATTAGAAGTATAACAATTTGGGAATCCATGTTTTCTGATATTACTTGTGTACTCTTTGGTCCTGTCAGTAGTCTTGGTTCTGATTGGAATCCAAGCCAGATGTCAGTATTAGCCATCCCAGCTTTCTTTTAATTATTTTGAGTTGATATATACCAGTTTTGTTTTGGTTTGGTTTGGTTTGGTTTTTCAACACAAAGTTTCTCTGTAGCTTTGGAGGCTGTCCTGGAACTAGCTCTTGTAGACCAGGCTGGTCTCAAACTCACAGAAATCCACCTGCCTCTGCCTCCCGAGTGCTGGGATTAAAGGCGTGTGCCACCACTGCCTGGCTGAGTTGATATATCCCAGTTTGAAGTAGAGTTCTCTCTCTCTCTCTCTCTCTCTCTCTCTCTCTCTCTCTCTCTCTCTCTGTGTGTGTGTGTGTGTGTGTGTGTGTGTGTGTGTGTGTGGTGTAGCTAAAACTAATTTTAGACTTGCTTTTTAGCCCAGGACAGCCTCAAATTTATAATCTTGCTGCCTCACCCTTCCAAGTGCTGGTTTAAATGGAGTTTCTTTTTGACATCATATAGTTGAAATTTGTCTTTTTATAAGGTGTGCGAATTTCTTAATTTTATGCTTGGTTCATTATGCATATTCAGTAAATATTGGTGATAAAACAGGGATATGAGAATGAATGAATTCCACCCAGCAATCAGAATTGATGTATCTACCTATTAAGTATAGTATTTAGACCATTTACATTTAATGGTGTTATTGGCAAGCTTGAGTTTACCATCTTAAGTCTACCATCTTTCTATTCCATTTCTATTTGTCCTGTTCATTTTCTTCTTTTTCTTGACATCCTTAAGAATGGTTATTTTTAATGATTCCATATAATTTCCTTTGTCAGCTTACTGGATATGCCTTTCCCTTATTTTAGGACTTAAACATTTGTTTTAAAACTGACCTTAAATTGAGTCCTCCAGTTTATGTAATGAAGATTAAACCCCCTAAGCCCATAGCAGGTAAGTAAGAGGTAGCACTTGTTTCTTTTGCTGTTGATTTCCTGCTGTTTCCTTACTAGCCCTATTCCACATTCCTGTTTTCCTACTTATTAGCAGTAATATCTAATTAAATGCATAATTCTAAAGAGGAGTTTTTAAAATCTGAGGCTCTAGGACTAAAAACCAAAAGGAAGCACGAATATTACAAGACTTCAGTTAGTAGAATTAGGATCAGAAAGAGACATCATTTATGATTGCTAGGCAGAATGAACCAATTCCCATACGTCTGTGTAAGTCATTATCACTCTTCTGCTTAATGTCTGCAACCAAGCATGGAGATCAGAAAGACAAATCTCCTTCATTCTAGAAGCTGAAGGTCTACTAATGGAGAATAGAAGGAAAGCGCAGTACAGTATTTTAAGTACAGTAATTGGAGACACCTAGGAGCATGAAAACAGAAAGAAATGTGTAGCTCTGCCCAGAGATAAACAATGACTTTATCAAAGGAAGGGATATTGGAGCCAGCTTTAGAAGGTTAAGTAAGAGGTGACCAAGGGGGGGAGAGCAGTTAGCCATTATAAGCAGAGAATATAGAGCATCTTGGCACTAACATGGTCTCAAAGACACACCAATAAAAATGTGACCTACACCCATAGCATTATTTGCAAGGGCAGCAGACTGATTAGATAAAATCTAGTGTATTTACACAAAGGAATACTTTGCATCCATTAAAAATTAAAAAGAAATGCAAAGGGCCAAGAATAGCTATCAACTTAAAAAAAATAATGTTAGCTGAAGCTGAAGATGTGGCTCAGCAGTTATGAACATGTGTTGCTCTCACGAGGACCCAAGTTCAGTTCCTAGCACCCACATGGTGGTGCACAACCTTCTGTAACTCTAGTTCTATGGGGACCCCAATACCTTCATCAAAACATACACATTAAATAAATAAATCTAAAAGATTTAAATGCTTTATTAAAAAAGACAGAAGAGTATTAGTGGGGGCTGGAGAGATGCAGGAGCAGGAAGTGCTCTTAACCACAAAGCGTGGTCCATCAACACCCAGCTATAATACAAAAATTAAAGGTTTGTTGCAAAACTACAGTAATTAAGAAAAGATGAATCACTGGGTGGTGGCACACACCTTTAATCCCAGCACTTTGGAGGCAGAGGCAGGCTAACCTGGTCTACAGAGTGAGTTCCATGACAGTCTCCAAAAGCTACAGAGAAACCCTGTCTCAGAAAAAAAAATATTAACTGTATGCATGTGTGTCTATATATGGTTATGTGCATTTGTGAGTGTAGATACCTATGGAATCTAGAAGATATTGAACCTCCTGGAACTGGAGTTCCAGGCAGTTGTAAGCTGCCTATTGTGGATGTCCTCTACAAAAACAGTATGTGATCTTAACTTCTGAGCCATCTCTCTAGTCCTAGAAAAGACGTTTTATCACTCACACATTCTCTCTCTCTCTCTCTCTCTCTCTCTCTCTCTCTCTCTCTCTCTCTCTCACACACACACACACACACACACACACACACACACACACACACGGAATGGTATAGTGGACTGGGTATGTACTTAATGGTAGAGTGATTGCCTAATGTGCGTTAGATCCTGGGTTTTATTCCTAGTTCTAGAAAGCAGAGGAGGGCAGATTTGGGGAGATGCAAGGTTTCTAGGAATAATGATAGGAAAGGTGACCAGCAGAGTAGAAGTCCTGTGAGAGAGGAATGAGTGGAAGCAACAGAGACTGAGTAGGAACAGGGATCTTCAGCAATAGCAGAGAGTGATGGTCATTACCAGGTTGGGGCCTTGCTTTGTAGGAGAGACAGCAGCACAGGCCTTAGCACACCATGGGCATTTCCTTGGCCCTTCTTTTGCAGAAAGCCTGGGATGCTGGGTTGGAGGTGTGGAGAGGGAGAACAGCTGCCCTCTGCCTGGGCTCTCTGAGCCTGTGCATTGAGGGAGAGGATGGCCAGGGTCACAGGCCCACTACAGACCAAAAATGGGTTTCTGAGGTGAGGCTTCTGAAGGAAGCAGGGGGAACCCGCAAAGGGAAATGGGATTTCAGTGGATCCCGGGATCTCTTCAATCCAGGTACTACATTTAAAAGCCCCCTGGAGATCTTTTCAAAGGTAGAAGACTACTGTGGGCTAGGCTCCGGGCAGAATCACTACATCAAGGATGTGCAGTGGGAGCAGCACATGGAGATCTTCAATGCCTCCTACAAGAAGTACCTGGAAGGGGAGTGGGAAGAGGAGCCACTCAGGTGAGCCTGAGGGAGGAGGCTGCCAGGCTCTGCACCACTGGACCCAAGCAAGCATCTCATTCTGGCTTGGGAGAATGCAGCAGATTCTTTTTAAATTTTTATTTTAATTTTACTTAATTAACTTTTAAAATTTTGTGTATGGGTGCTTTGCCTGCATGTCTGTCTGTGTGCCATGTGCATACAGTGCCCTTGGAGATCAGAAGAGGGCCTTAGATCATCCCCTGGAACTGGAGTTACAGACATTGTAAGCAATCAAGCAGGTGCTAAGAATCACACTGCTCTAGAAGAGCAGCCAGCGCTCATAACCACCGAGCAATCTCTCAGCCCCAGGAGATTCTTGTAAAATGTTCTGTGGGTTTTCTTAAATACAGATAGAACAAAGAATTGTAAAGAAGGAATAGCTATGTGGCTCAGCTGAACACTGTCTAATAAAACCAAAGCCTGGGTTCAAAGCCCAGATGAGGGAAAAGAAGCAGAACCATATACCTATGGAGATAAGATAGAGTTTACTTTAGATTCATGTATGACATCTTTTCTGTTTCTTCCTGGTTTTCAAAAGGAAATTGCACATAGAGAAAAGATAACAAAAAAGGAAATGTTACCACCATTATGGGCATTTCCCTCTATTTCTTCTTGCTACTTTACAGCACTGGGATCTAAGCCAGGGCTTTTGTGTGCCAGGCAGGATCTCTGTTGCTACAAGTCACCCCAGGCTCTCCATGTTTTTCTAAGTGTGATGTCATACAGATCTATAGTTATTACAGTATGTTAGCAGTAACGTATGCTAACACCTCAGTCAGCAGACAAGCCTCGTAGCCCACGTCTGATGATAACGAGCCAGTGTCTGAAGTAGCCATGGTTTAAGAACCAAGTATCCCAGCTGTGTTGGAACATTCTTGTTTTCACATGAGAAGTGAGACCCTCCCCTGGCTTGATGGTGCCCACTTAGTTCCTGTTGCCCAGCAAGGTATTTAGGGACCACATTAATTATCCACTGTGAGAATACCATGAGAATCTGCAAGCACTCCAAATAAGGCTAGTTTACACTTTGAGTTTTGTGACCCCCTGGTGAGAAAGCATTTATGAAAGGTCACCCATGTCTGGCCTTTAAGGGATCTCCTCTGAGGATAGAAGTGGCCTTCTAAAAGTGGGGGGGCTCCTTTGGCTAGGGCTCCATCCTGTACCCTGCTGGCCTATGAGTGACCCACAACTCCATTAGCACTGTCTTCACCTATGTCCAAGGTCTGTGTGGCCCTTCAGTCCCAGCATGGGGCTGTCATGGGGCTCTGGGAGGTTCATCGTCAGAAACGAAGCCATTTCTGGTCTAAGTTACATATTGTGCCAGATCTCTTCTTTCTAAGGAGTCTACATGGCTCTGACTCCTGTCTTTCTTTCCCAGTACAGCCACGTTCCACTTCTTTACTAACTCCATATCCCCAATACCAGTGGATGCCAAGAGCCCTCCAGGTAAACAAGAGTGGGACGGTGGTCAACTGGACCCTCCTGGGGATGTGCCACGAGTCAGATCTTGCATGGTGGGAAGGAGTGAAGGTGGAAATCAGGCTGCCAGCTGTAGCTTGGCAGTGTCTGTTTGGAAATGTTTCCCTGAGCCCAGTTTCCCTAAAATGGGAGCCACAGGACTCGAGGGAGGGGCTGCCCTAGAAGGTCATGTGTGTATACATCTGTCATGCTGTTTCTGGTTATGAACTCGTAACAATCAGACCAAACTCTGGCATCCAAGTGGATATCTTTGTGAATGTAGCCAAAGGGCTGCTGTAGCCTACCCTAAGAATGGCCTCCATGGAGGTACCAAACTGTTCTTCCTGGGAAGTCCACCTTTCTGCTGAGTGGAACCTATTAGAACAAATCAGACATGACAGACAGTACACTTGCCACACAAACCAAAGTCTACCTGTTGTCTAATAATGCCCTTTCTTCTCTCCCCACCTCCAGGAGCAGCCTGTATCCTCGGCATACGTTGGACTGGAAGTCATAATTTCTCCCTCTATTCACTGAACAAAAACCTGAAGGATAAAACCGGTACTTTAGCTGCCAAGACTGAGGCAGTGCCTTGGCTCAGGGCTCTGAGAACCTGTGCTTCTCCAGCTGAGCTGTCAGAGTGTGGGGGAACCAGAGCTGTGCAGGCAGAGATGGGTTCTCAGTGGGTGTCCAAGGTCTGTCCCTGGCTTGTTCCTTGTCAGAGCCCAGTGCCCAGGGCCCCACAGAGTGTGGTGTGAAAGGAGAATGGGCTTGGCATCAGCAGACAAGTGCTTGCAGCCCAGTGTGTGTAAAAGGTGCAGTTTCAGGCCAGTTGCTTCATGTCCCATTTTCTTTTTTTTGAAACACTAATAAGTCATTATACATCACTGTATGCTGTATGTGTTGTAATTTTTTAAAGTGGCCTGAGAGAGAAAGGCACCATGCAATAGAGTTCAAGCACAGGGTTTTTTTTTTTTTTCCTTTTGAAGATTTATTTATTTTTTATGTGTAGAGTGTTCAGCCTGCATGTATGCCTGCAGGCCGGAAGAGGACACCAAATCTCATTACAGATGGTCATGAGCCACCATGTGGTTGCTGGGAATTGAACTCAGGACCTTTGGAAGAGCAGGCAGTGCTCTTAACCACTGAGCCATCTCTCCAGCCCGCACAGGGGTTTTGTTTGTTTGTTTGTTTTTTGTTTTGTTTTGTTTTTAAGGGAAAAGGATCATTAAAAAGGGGAGAAGGGAGACTGGCCTCCAGGGACAAGAGCAAAGAGAGAGAGAGGGAAGCAGACAGACAGAGACAGAGAGAGGGAGAGAAAGAAAGATGGATGGGAGGTGGGCACAGGGCTCTTTTAAAAGGGAACATATTGAATAGGCACAGGTGGTGCTCTTAGTGGTAGCAGCTGAGGACGTATCCTGTCAGAACTCCGAAGGCAAGCCAGTACAGATGCCTGAATACTGTAAATAGCAAAATCCAGAGGGTTTGATATAGGGAAACCCTTTGAAGTTGCAACGCATGAAGTGATTGTTGTTGGACACATCCATGAACACAGCCTTATGTGCAGTTCACTCAGGATAAGGCTTTGATGGCACCTGTGCTTTACTTTCATGCTGTGCCGTAGAAGTCAAGTTAAGTATGCATGCAGAATGACTTGCTTCCTCTGCCCTCTCCCATGCAGCCTGGCTTCTAATCCTCCACACATGCATGTACACACACACACACACACACACACACACACACACACTTGTCTACTGACTGGCTGTGGCCTTGGTCACACCTATGAAATGGTGTTCTAACAGGACCTGCTGTATAAAACTCTTCTGAAAATAAAATGAAATGCTACCTGTAATCAGTAACAAGACTAGCCAGGTCCTTCGAGTGCCCGCAAATAGCCACCAAACATTAGCTGTGATTTATTTTACTCTGGGGAAGAAGCACAGCACTGGGAGAGAGGTGGAAAGTCTAGACAACGGTCTGGGCCTGATTCCCCAGGTGGGGGCACTGGGCAGGGCAGGGTCTGGCAAACGGTCTCTTCCCTCTAGACTGTGAGAACGTATGGCCCTGTGCTGCGCCCATTACAGTGTCTCAGATCAGCAGCTCTTCCTCCTACCTGGTCCTCGCCTGTGAGGATGGTGTGCTCATTCTGTGGGACCTGGCCCAAGGTGAGTTTCCCATCTCACCCCTCGACGGAGCACCCAATGGGTCTCCTCAGTGGGGCTCCTCTCAGGACAGCGGGGCCTGCTTTCCCCTTCTCCATTCCCAGGATACACCACTGAGCTTTTTTGCCCATGTGCTCATTGAGAGCTTGCTCTGTGCCCAGGAGTTCACCAAGTCCTAAGAGCATAGCCATCACCTTCCTTGTTACTCTGCAGGGAAAATGTGTCTCCCAGCACAGCCTGAGAGGCTCTGCAGCCTCTGCCCCTGCTCTCAAAGAAAGCAAGTCTTCTTCCATGCTGTTCTGCCCTGAGGCCAACCAGCAGGCACTCTGCTAGTATTAGAGCTGAGGGACCTAGAAAGTGATCAAAGGAAAACCAGCAGCAGTTCTGGGTGGGCAGCACCATGGTAGGGACCCAGGTTCCTGGTCCAGCGCTGCAGATGCTGAAATGGTGACATCTGAAAGGATCCATCAGCCAGGCTTCATTAGGGATCGTGAGTCAACCATGATGCACAGCCCCTTAGCCAACAGCTTGTTTTCATTTCAAGGGGAGGATATCAGTAGATTCTTGTCTGGCTGCACACACACATAGTCTCTAAAGCCACACATCCCATCTACTGTGCAGCATCCCCTGGGCAGCCGTAGGTCAGCTGGGCTGTAGATACCACGACTCAATTGCTCTCTTCCCCTTCCCCCTGAGCCTTGGTCCCCATCCCGCAGCTCCTCTCTAGGCACAAGACCCTCGATGTTTCTTCTGCAATGGTCATGGGTGTTCTCCTTGCAGAGGCTGCACATTGCCTGACTTAGTCGTCACCCCACACATGTCCCTCGAACACTTCCTGGTCACAGAGCTAGAACCCATGGCTGCGACCTCGTCTTTTCTGATCAGCTACATTCATTTTTTCTCCCTAGGATTCCTCTTTGGGGTCATTGCTCTACCCGAGGGCTGTTTCTGCCAAAGCATTCACTTCCTAAGGTTCTTCCTGGTGCACGAAGGACGGAACGTGTACCCTGAAGTCCAGGTGAAGTATGAAATGATGTGTGTGGTGCTGTGTACCGATGCTTCCCTCCACCTGGTGACAGCCAGCAGGACCACGGGACCCACCAGCAAGGTGCTTGTTGAGAGGTCAGTGGCTTAGGGACAGGACAAGGTGACAATCTTCCAGACAGATGATGCTGTTCCATAGGAAAGACTGACGGCCTCTGCCTAGAGTCCACTGCCATAGCCACCACCCTCCTGGCCTGAGCACAGTGCCATGTGGGTAGGGCACAGTTGTCCAGAAAAACTGTCCCTTTTCTGTACCATATGATCACAGAGAGCCTCAGTTCCCCCAAAATAGCTTTCACAAGCTTCCCCAGAGATCTTTAAGAAAAAAATAAATAAATAAGGCCAGGCATGGTGGCGCATACCTTTCATCTTAGTGCCCTGGAAGCAAAGGAGCTTGGGCTACAAAGTGAATTCCAGTGTCCCAGGGCTACATTTAAGTCCCTGTCTCAAAAATGCTTTTTTAAATGTTATATTCATGCAAATGAATCACTTCTCTCTCTCTCTCTCTCTCTCTCTCTCTCTCTCTTTCTCTCTCTCTCTCTGTGTGTGTGTGTGTGTGTGTGTGTGTGTGTGTGTGTGTGTGTGTGTGTGTGTGTGTGTGTCAGGATGATGAGATAAACTCCCCATGCCCCACAGAAACCAATCACCTCCCGCTCCCTAAGGAACTGATCACACCCTCCTCCTTTCTCCTTGAAGGTTGTTAAGTACCAACTGCCAATCACCAAACATCCACCAGCATGACTGACTGCAGAAAGCAGCCCTTCAGCATCACCCCCACACCTGTAGTCAGCAGATCAGGTCTCCACTGGCCTTACCTAGCTTACACCAGTGCTTGCCAGCCACTGGTAGCTCATCCAGGGTCTAGGGCCTAGGCTAGTTTGTCTCTCACTCCTGGGAGCCAGCACACTGTTGACCAGGAAACAATGGTTCTCTTCCTCCTGCTCTCTCCTGCTGGCTACCCGAGGCTTCCTCACATGCTGCCCTAAGCATAGCCATCAGCAAGACAGGCAACAGCAAAGCACAAATGCTTCTCACACTTCTGGATTTTGTGACATCTGCTGAAACCTTACTGGAGAAGCAAGTGCCCACATCCAGACAGCGGGAGAAGTTTTGTTTTGTTAGTTTTTTAAAATTTTACTTTCGTCGGGCTGGAGAGATGAATCAGCAGTTAAGAGCTCTTCCAGAGGTACTGAGTTCAATTCCCACCAACCACATGTTGGCTCACAACCACCTGTAATGATGGCCATCTAGAACACTGTATATATAAGCAATAAATAAATCTTTAAAACATGTACTTTTATCTAAGTGTATGGGTGCATGCATGTTTGTGCACCATGTGCAGGCAGAGGACAGAAAAGGGCAGCGGATGCCCCGGGACTGGAATGACTTTCTACACGGGGGTGTAGAGAATACAACCCAAGCCCTCTGGAAGACAAGTGCTTTTATGCTTTTAACCACAGACCCATCGCTACAGTCCCAGTTTTTATGAGAGTTGCTGCTAATATTTGTGGTTTTGTGTTTTTAAGTTTCCACATTGTGTTTGTTTGTTTGTTTGTTTGTTTGTTTGTTTTTTGAGACAGGGTTTCTCTGTATAACAGCCTTGGCTGTCCTGCCCATCTCTGCCTCCCAAGTGCCGGGATTAAAGGAGGTGTGCACCACACCTGGCCCATTTTCCTATTCTTGTCATTTCTTTCTTTCTTTTTAAAATATTTTATTTATTTATTATGTACACAGTCTTCTGCCTGCATGCAGGCAGAGGGCACCAGATCTCATTCAAGGCAGTTGTGAGCCATCATGTGGTTGCTGGGAATTGAACTCAGGACATCTGGAAGAACAGTCAGTGCTCTTAACCGCTGAGCCATCTCTCCAGGCCATCATTTCTTTTATTTAAGAATTTACCACCTATGTATGATTTTTGCCTCTAAACAGTACATTTGTTAAGTTGTATATATTTAGGAAACTTATGATTGGAACCTATTCTATGAACCTCCAATTTGCTTTCTACTTATTCTGTTTACTCTGACTTGCTTTGTAACATTGACCACAAGAGCTGTTGATGTTTGCTCCCACGTGTACCTCCAGCTCAGTTTCCATCGTGCATTCTATTCTGCTGCTTAAGCAGCCTCCTGCTGGTGAGTGTCTACACTGTTCCTACCTTTGTTTGTTTGTTTGTTTGCTTCTTTGTTTTGCTACTATGAATGATCTCTTTACATATCTATTGGTACACATCAATAGTTTCCCTGGGGGCTGGAGAGATGGCTCAGAGGTTAAGAGCACTGACTGCTTTTCCAGAGGTCCTGAGGTCGTTTCCCAGCAACCACATGGTGGTTCACAGCCATGTACAATAGGATCTGATGCCCTCTTCTGGTGTGCAGGCATACATGCAGAGCACTCACACACTACCTAGAAATAAATAAAATCCCGAAAGGAAATTTAAAAAGACAGTTTCTCTGGGGTAAATACCTAGGAGAAGATAGTAAAAGTCTGAAACCTTTGCAGAAGGAGAATGCCCCTTTTTTGTGCTCCGTAGGTCTAAGAAGTACCCGGAAGAAACCATCTGTACAGTTGCCTCAGTCCCAGCCTTGCCTGGCATGGTAGGTTCTCAGGTCCTTGGTCCTCTTCTGAGAGTGTTTATCATCCCTTCCAGAAATAGTTGTTGACAGCCTACTGAATGCTAGACATTGGATTTGCTTTGGGGTATATGGATATGAAAGAGAATCCCCAAGGCTGGGTAGGGTTAGTGCTGAGCAGTAGAGTAAATGTTAGCTCGCCCTGGATTCCATCCCAAGCACCAAATAAACACTAACACACCAAAGAGAAAGTCCTCACCCTGATGGCGCTCACATTTCACTAGGACACAAGTCATCAAACAGCTGCCTAGGGAACACAAGGAAGACCAACATAATGTGTGGTGTAACACAGCAGGGTTCACCTAATGCAGAAGTTGTAGAGGGGAGGGTAGTGTGACAGGAGGGGACAGCAGACCAGAGAGGTCAAAGGTACTAGCCAGAGTTCAGGTGTATAGGTATGAAGAGGAAAGAAGGTAGGTGCGGGGCAGAGATTCCAGCCTTTGTATGCTGGCGGAGGGTGCAGACATACCCCCTGTCCATGAGACCCACAACATGGAGCCTGGGAACAGGGAACATCATCCTCTAAGCAGGGCTAGAACCCACGTGCTGGCCCACCTCCAGATGCAGCTGAAGGACAAAAGGGCACTATGCTTGGTCCCGCCACATTCTGCCAACTCCCTAATCCTTTCAGGGCCTATGATTGGGACACACTAGCAAGAAAGCCGGCGATTTCTGGTATGGCTTGGCAGAGGATGAGGACCTACAGGGCTCAAGGAGGCTCTCCAAATACATGAGTCTACAAATGTCTGTTCTGTGCCCTGCAGCAGTTAGTGATCACTATCAAAGCTAATGTCCTGCTGGCTCCCGATAGTCCCCAGGAGATGAGTTCCTAAGTGACAGAGAGGAACCCCAAGGGCATGCAGGAAGGGCCCTGGAAATGCAGGGCCAACAATGAGGGGCTGAGAGCAGAGCCCTGGACCGAGAACCAGACTTTCCCTAGTGACAATGAGTGTCTGAAATGGGACAGATGCCAGGAGCTAAGAAGAGGGGTCCTGGAGCAGGGTCCCAAGATGGCCTCCACCCTCCGCCTTTCTGTGAGAGCCAAGTCTGAGAGTTCTTTCTCTTTCTTTCCAGGTGCTAATCTTTTCCAGGAACCAGTCTGTGAGCCTCATGGATGTGGCCAAGTCTGAAATCATCTGTGCCTTTGCAGCCCCTGTACAGCCTGTGGAGGCGATGCCCTGGAAGCCACTGTTTGTTGTGTCTCCACACCATCCATATTTTCTGCTTCACGGTAAGGAGGGGAATGTGAGGGCTGCTACCCAGTGCTGGGGCCTGCTACACTCTTCCCTAGGTTTTCCTCACAAAAGCTTGGCAACATTACTCGGTTGTCTCCTCAGTCCCCTCTGCCCAAGCCAAAAGAGGCTAAGGCCTGGTAACCACAATGTTCTTTGATAAAATGTTGGCAAGGTCTTTGTTCTGAGTGATTAAGTAAATCCCTCCCAACAAAAGCCAGGTAAGCCGCCTCCACACACAGAGAACAACAACATGAAGAGCCACACCCTGAAGACCCTAGTCCCACGGAGAAAGCAATTACACTGAACAGTGGTCTCCTTCCTCACAGGAGTGCACCCAAATGATAACGCCACACCTACCGTTGATGCCAAGGTCACCACAGATTCTGTTTTCTGTTTTAATTTTGATGACTATCCCCTCCTGAAAGATATCTCCAAAAATTGCACCATTTCTCAAAAGGACTTGGAATGTAACCAGGCCTTCCCCCAGGTGTTGCCACTGGAGAAAAGATGTGAGCAATTCCTCCAGAAGAGGTAAGACTCTGTCCAGCTATGGGGTTCTGTCTGGTGAGGTCCCGCCCAGCTATGGGGTTGTGTCTGGTGAGCCATCACTGAGTGCAGTTTGTGGTTAAGAGCCTTTCCATACTTAATTACTGCTAACTGAAGGTTTTTTACCATACAAGTCAACCTATCCTACTCTGTGAGCGCTAAGCCAGTAAGAGACCCTGCTCTTAAAAAGAAGTTGCTGCTCTTCCAGAGGACCCAGGTTCTATTCTTATCACTTACACGGTAGCTCACAACTATCATGGAACTGGAGTTCCAGAGATTTGACACCTTCTGCTGACCTTCACTTGTCCCAGGCATGCACCTTGTGCACAGACATGCGAGCAATGTCACACAGGCAGTGTCATGCCCATCAAGTCCATCAGACCACCTTCCCTTTCTTCATTTAGACTTCACCCCTGCCCACTCTCCCCCCAATTACAACCACTGAGTTATAGAGGTTTGTGACTGACAGGCCTGGGCTTGAATTCTGACTCTCCCCATTACTAGCTGTGAGTCTTGGCTGGTTACCCTTTCAGAGCCTGTCTCCATGCTCACCTGCCACCTGTCAGGCCATGATGTAGACATTCTGATTAGGCCTGACTTCTGGGGCTTGCAGGTGAGACAATACATCCAGAAATCCAGACAGGCTGTATCTTAGTCACTGTTCTGCTTTGAAGAGACACAAGACCAGGGCAACTCTTATTTATTTATTTATTTATTTGTTTATTCTTTGGTTTTTCAAGACAGGGTTTCTCTGTATTGCTTTGAAGGTTGTCCTGGAACTCTCTCTCTGTAGACCAGGTTGGCTTCAAACTCACAGAGATCCTCCTGCCTCTGCCTCCCAAATGCTGGGATTAAAGTGTGTGCCACCACTGCCCGGCTTCAGGGCAACTCTTATAAAGGAAAACATTTAACTAGGGACTTGCTTACAGTTTCAGAGACTTAGTCCATTATCTTTATGGGGAAGAGCATGGTGGAAAGGCGTGGTTGGGGAAGTAGCTGAGAGCTACATCTTGATCCCTGAAGGGGGGTGGGGAGAGAGATAAGAGTGTGTGTGTGTGTGTGTGTGTGTGTGTGTGAGAGAGAGAGAGAGAGAGAGAGAGAGAGAGAGAGAGAGAGAGAGAGAGAGGAGAGAGGAGAGAGAGGAGAGAGAGAGAGGAGATTGGGCCTGGTGTGGGCTTTTGAAACCTCAAATCCTATCCCTAGTGACTTCTTCCAACAAGATCATACCTCCTAATAATCTTTCTAACCCTTTCGGTGTCACTACCAGATGACTAAGCATTCACTAGGCCTATGGAGGCCATTCTCACTTAAACTATCACAGGTTGTTTCCTCCATAAATAGCAGGTATGATGTGCCAATCTTTTAAAATCAGAATGCCCCAGGTCTGGAGAGATGAGTCAGAGATTAAGAACACTGGCTGCTCTTGCAAAGGACTGGAGTTTCATTCCCAGCATCCACATGGTTTCTCACAACTGCCTGTAATCCCAGTTCCAGAGACTGTGACATCATATTCTGGCTTCTGAGGGTGCTGCATGTAGTGCACACACATATATGCAGGCAAAACACTCATACTCATAAAATAAAACAAATTTAAAAGAATTTTTTAAAAAATCAGAGTGCCTGGGGAAATACTGACTATGACCACTAGGTGGCAGGACAGCTCCCCCTGCTTTCTCTGTCACAGGGCACTTTCCACGCTTTTCCTTTTCTAGAAAGGAAGAGAGGGTCTTGGCCAGCGAAGCTAGTTTCCTCCACCCCTGAGCTGCACTCCAGCCTCTTACCTGCTTCCCCCTTCCTACGGTGTGCTGAGCGGCTTAAGTGGCTCTCAGTATCTCATGGGAGGAAGTGTGCCCCTTGATCAAGAAAGCAACGTGGTCTCATAGTTCTTGGAAGAGGAAGGGGACGGTGGAAGAGGGGGCTGTTTGTCAACACCGCCTGGGTTAGAGGTTTGGCAGCCGTGCTCAGGAGCTCTCTCATTCTGGACCCTGGAGACCTGCTCTTTAGATAAATTTAGGGGAAAAGCTCATGATGTCTGCCCCGTGATTCCAAAGGATCCAGGAAAGTATTTATAGACAAAGTGAAAATGGTAATAGATGGTGAAATCTGGGGAAATGTTTATAGAGTGCAAGGGAGATAAAGCTAAGGGTGGAGAATGTGGGTGAAGGTTCATTGTGCTATTTGCACTCTTCTAACAGGTTTAAGAGCTTTCCAAAGGGAAAGACAGGGAGAGGTGAGAAACTGTGAGTACCATCCTGGTTTGGAGTCAGGAAGATGGGGAATGTGCATTTGAAGGAACATTGGATACCGTGGGATGATGAGCATGTGTGGTGGTTTTCTTTGTTTTCCCTGTCTGTAACTTTTCTACAAAAATCCTCCGTTGCTTTGGCAAACAGACTGAAAACAACAGGGAAGGGAAGTCTCAAGTCTGAGAATAGGCCATGGTTGTGGGGAGGAGCTTGCCCAAGGCCAGGGCATGGTGCTTTCTGGTGTTCCCAGGGTAGTTGGGTGCTCTGTGAATTAGCTCTCAGTTTAATGAGCTTGCTCCCTTCCATCTCTGTCGATTCTTAACCAATCTCCTCCCTTTATTAATTAGAAAGGGTGACACTTCCCACTTTACACAAAGGTCAGTAGACGCCCACCTTCGGGAATAGACCCAGAATCACAGCTGCAATCTGAATAACTCACTTCCCTCTGGCCACAGACTGCCATTTTCCACCAAGTGATCTTGTCACAGATATCTGCTGAGCCCAACTCCAGCCCAGGAATGTTGCTTCTGGAATAGAACTGCCGATTAATACAGTCAATTCCCACTGTTGTAAGAAAGAACCCAGAAGCCAGGCGTGGTGACACAGGCTTGGAACCTCAGCACTTGGGGGGCTGAAGCAGAAAAGTGGGAACCTGAGGCCGCCCTGGACTACTTAGGGAAACCCTGTTCTAAAGACAGAAAGAAAATAAGAAGTGTGGTGTGTCTGTGTGTGTGTACATACTTGTAGAAATTTGGAAAACATGAATATACAAAAAAAATTTTAAATAACCCATAATCCTACCATTTATGGTCAGCATTTCACCAAGTTAAGATCATGTTTCATGCTCACTCTCTTATCTGAGTTATATTGCTCCAGAATATAACTTTCTGTGGGTGTGTGGATGTATGTATGTGTTCATATAAGGATATATGCATGCACACATGTGTGGTCCCTGCAGAGGCCAGCAGCACAGGTGTTATTCTGCCTTACTCTATAGGCACCATTCACCCTGGGTATTTCTGTTTGGCTGTTTTGTTTTTTCAGGGGTTTTTGTTTGTTTGTATTGTACTAGTCTGTGTCTGTGTGTGTGGATGAGTACACATGAGTTCAAGTGCCCTAGGAGACCAGAGGTGATAAATTCCTTGGAGCTGGAGTTAAGAGCAGTTGTGAGCTACCTGAAGTGGGTTCTGGGAATGAAACTCTGCCAAGAGAAGTACTTGCTCTTAACCACTGAACCATCCCTCTAACATCGTTCTTTCGTTTGTTTGTTGAGTCAGATTATTTCACTGGTATGGGGCTTGCCAACTAGGCTAGGCTAGCTAGCCTCTGAGCCCCAGGGATCGCTTGTCTCCACCTTGGCATTGCAAGTTTGCACCACTTTTTACCTAAGTTCTGGGACCACACTTGGGTCTCCTTGGTGGCACAGCAAGCACTTTACAGATGGACCTCTTGCGCTAGCTCCTAGTTTCCAGAGATAACTTTATTGTGTTGTCAACTTCCTGGCACTGTAATAAGATACCTGAGATCTTATTGCAGGTAGGAAAGTTTACTTTAGCTTGCAGTTTTATAGATTTCAGTCCATGTCTTTGGACACTATTGCTTGGGGTTGTGGTGAGGCAGCATACATATTAGAGTGGGGAGCATGGGGCAGGGCAAGTCTGCACTCCATGACACTCCAGGCGAAGGAGGAGGAGAGGGCTGGGGTCCACAGTCCCCTCGGAGGCTCATCTCCAGTAACCTAACCTCCAACTAAGCCCACATCTTAATGTTTCACCCCTTCCCAATAGCACCACACTGGGGACCAAGCCTGTAACACACGGGCCTCTAGGGCCACTCAGCATCCGAGCCACAGCATTTGTAAGTGTGGTTTCTGTGACTAACTTTCTTCCTGCCTCTGTGGTTGGACTGCTTGGCTAAGGGGGGTGGGGGTGACCGTTCTTTCAGCTCTAGCTTCCCTACCTCTGGAACCCTGAGACCATCCTGGACCCCAGCAGTAATGGAAGAGGCTCTTCATTCCTGCCCCCCTCCCTTTCAGCACAGTTAGCTCCTGGGTTCCAGCCCAGCCTCTCCCTGGAAAGCCCCCAGCAGCAGGCTGGAATACAGAGGACAGAAGGCCCAGGGCCCTTTTACAGAGAAGAGGGCTGCTGTCAGCAAGGTGGACCAATGTGGCATTGTGGCCCAGAGATGGGGCTTGGGCCTGACAGCAGGGAGAACTCTGAAGAGCCTCTGGGAGCTGGGTGGGACAGTGTGCTTAGGGACAGGACAGCACCCAGCTTACATGAGGGACAGAATTGTAAGAGCATTTGCAGGGCTCTGAGCACAGTATCTGAGTCACATACCTTGAGCAACCTGTTTTGCTTCCTCTGAGGCATAACATCCGGGGTTCCAGAGAGTAACCCCACAATGCTCACAGAGAAACTCCTCCAACATGCTGGGTCCTGGAGCGCACACATGTTCACACCTTTATGCTGTCCCTAGCTGTCAGCTCGTGTCTACACACATGTGAGTGTACACACACACACACACACACACACACACACACACACGAACATATACGTGTACACATGAACACATATCCAGAGCTTTTGTTTCTCTTCTATCTCTATTATCTTTTCTACTTATTCCTTATATCTGAAATTAATTGTCATTTATTCCAGAACTAGGTGAAGCAGGGGCTGGAGAGATGGCTCAGTGGTTAAGAGCACTATTGCTCTTCCAGAAGAAGTTTGGTTCCCAGCCCCCATAGGACAGCTCACAAATGCCTGTAACTCCAGTTCCAGGGGATCTGCTGTCCCCTTCTGGCCTCCGTGACACCAGGCACACACGAGGTATACATACATACATGTAGGCAGAACACTCACATAAATAAATCATTAACAACCACAACTAGATGAACCAGTGAGGGCCTACATGGTGATGGATTCAAAATCTCGTACTTGCAATAGTTAGTCCAGATTGCTGTCACAGAACTGGAGAGGGACTTATGCAAACAGCCAGCACAAATAGAGCCTGACGATAGGGCCTGGCAAGGAGGCCAGATCACACAGATCATGCTGCCCTCCTGGCAGGCCACTGTTCTCAGCAGGAAGGCTGAATTAGCTCCCTGTGATCTGGTCACCCCTTAGAAGCAACACTAGCTGGGGGGCCAAGCTTTTAACACCTGAGCCTTTGGGGATTGCTTCGATCTAAACCACTTGCCGCCATACACCTGGTGGTGTTTTGCCCCAAAACAACGAGAAACTCTTGAAGTTCTCCGCCACCATGAGGAGAGGGCCCCTAAGTGGGGGTGATGGAGAGGAAAGGGTTTATTTCCTGGAGAGCCTTTTGGGGGTTCTCTTGCCAGTAAGCACCAGCCTTGGATGAATACGGCTGCCTCCCCTTTCTTCCTCATTGTCAAATAGTCAAAGGAATCACACTGTAGGTGGCTGTGGCCACTCTGGGTTGACCCAGCTGCCTCTACTCTGGGTGGCACCGTCTCCCAAAGTCTCTGCCTTACCTTGTCCCTTGCTGTCTTCTCTGGGTCCCCAAAGTTACCCCCACTCCTTTACATGATCCTGTCTCAGAGACATGGAAGCCTGCTCATGTCCCAGGCCGAGAGTTGCCCCTCAGCCTCGGGCCCCAGAGCAGCTTCTTCCCCAAGCTTGCTTCCTTCCACACCTTCCTTTCCATCTGGTGGCAGCCTCCTGGCTTCCCCTCTCTTCTTGGCACAGGCTTGTCCTTGTCAGGAGATAATGGCAGCATGCTGCCATATGAGCAAACAAACAAGCCACTGTCTTCTTAGCTCCAGACCAGAGCCCAGTGGGCTCCTGGGAGCGCAGGCTGCACAACACACCGTGCCTGGAAGCTGCTTGGCTAAGTGGGCTAGACTTCCTGCAGGCCAAGTTCTCGGAGGTGAAACTTTATAGGGTTTGGTGACAAGCACATCTGAGTCCCCATTCATCCTCCTGTCCTTTCCCAGACTACAGGAACAGAGTCAGAAATCCAGAGTGTAGTCTGCATGACTTTAATCTGGAATTAAGGAGTAAAACTCTATTATACACCCAGAGTTGCACTTCTCTCTCATGTTGTGAAACTTGGCCTGCAGCTTTTCAATGTTGTCTATCAGTTTTAAGAGTTCCTTGTCACACACACAAAAAGTCAGCCAGGAATGAATGATGGCACATGCTTTTAGTCTGAGCACTCAGGGATCAGAGGCAAGTGAGGTCAACTGGTTTATGCAGCAAGTGTCAGCCCCAGCCAATGCTATATATATATCCTGTAATTTTTCCTATTTTGTCTTTGGAGAAACCAAGAACCTGGAAACACCTAACTTAGACCCTAAGCTCCCATAAGTGTCATAGAGCCAGGTTTTCCTCGTGTCTCCTTTGGGTTTGGCCTCTGACCTTAGAAAAGAGTTCAGCTGGTTCTGAAGTGTGGCTGTGGGCCTGTGAGTCAGGAGGTAGAGTGTGGGAGGCCAATTCTGGCACCTATGAGTGGTTACTGTAGCTAAGCTCAGAGACCTTTGAAAACAGGATTTTTTTCCCAGGCAGAGGCAGACAGATCTCTTAGTTCAAGGCCAGTCTGGTTTATGGGGTGAGTTCCAGGACAGCCAGGGCTACACAGAGACCCTGTCTTTTTTTTTCTGTTTGTTTTTTTTGTTTTGTTTTGTTTTGTTTTGTTTTTCGAGACAGGGTTTCTCTGTCCCTTTGGAGGCTGTCCTGGAACTAGTTCTTGTAGACCAGGCTGGTCTCGAACTCACAGAGATCCGCCTGCCTCTGCCTCCCGAGTGCTGGGATTAAAGGCGTGCGCCACCAATGCCCGGCTGAGACCCTGTCTTAAAAAAGGACTGAGAGAAAGCCAATGAGGGCTTTCACTTTATGCATCTTTTCAAAAATTATTCCTAGAGCAGGCATGGTGGCATAAACCTGAACTCCAGCACACAGGAGGCAGAGGCAAGTGAATCTCTGTGAGCTCAAAGTCAGTCTGGTCTATATAGTGAGCTCCAGGACAACCAAATGTATATATTTGGTTTTCAAATTTTTTTTTTAAGATTTTATTATTATGTATACAGTGTTCTGCTTGCATGTATGCCTGCAGGCCAGAAGAGGGCACCAGATCTCATTGTAGATGGTTGTGAGCCACCATGTTTCTGGGAATTGAACTGAGGTCCTCTAGAAGAGCAGCCGGTGCTCTTAACCTCTGAGCCATCTCTCCAGGCCCAGTTTGTTTGTTTGTTTGTTTTGATGGGTATGGAAACAAGGGCCTTGGGAACATTAGGCAGGTGCTCTGCTGCTGAGCCAAATCCCCAGGCCTTGATGTTTTCTGTCAGCTCTTTTTAAAAAGGAAGTCTTGAAAGTTGTGTGTATATGTGTGTGTTTGTCTATTTGTGTACCGCATGGACACAAGTGTCTGTGTCTGTGGGGCCAGGTGATTGCGAGCTGTATCCTGTGGGTGCTGGGAGCCAGACCCGGGTCCTCTGTAAGAACAGTAAGCACTTAGAACCACTGAGCCACCTCTCCAGCCCCACATTCTCCTTTTTAAAAGCTGACATCAGACCTCAGACCTCTGCAGATGTGGGTCACCGTCTTTGCTTTAGAACTGGTTTCTGTCACTCACTGGTTCCCCTGCTGTAGCTCCTGGAATTGCCTTCCTTTAGAAGGTGTTTGGTTTGCTCATGGGCCTCTAGGTACCCACCTTCATGTGCTTGTGCCACAGAGCAGCTGGCCTGCCATTCATTCTCAGGAAGGGTCTCTGGATGCCTGCTGCGTGTCAGGCTGAGGGGACAGAGATGAAGCCAGCGTGCCATCTTCTAAGAGTTTCCCACCTGAATGCTCAGAGACAGCCAAGGGACCAGGGGACCAGGGGACGGGGGGGGGGACACGGGGACACGGGGGGGACACGGGTGGGGGGTGGGAGGGGCCGCTGGGGTGACAGCTCTCATTGTTGGTTGTGTGACCCTCAGCTTCCAAAAGGTAGCAAGGACCCAGATGAAAGGGCGTGATCAGTGGGCACAGCTGCGGAAGTACTCCTTAGTTCTCCAGAAAGAAAACCTAAAGAAGTGACCACCCTGGGACCCCAAAGGTTTTTCCACCTCGACAGCCACTCCCCAGGACACTGGAAGGCAAAAAGACATCGACAAAGAGCCACACTCAAAGCTTGGTACTTCCACGGAGCCAGTGGGGCCAACGGATTTTGAAGACCCTCAAATACTAAATGCCTTGTGGAAGGTACATGTATCACTCAAATAAACAGACTGGCAGCTGCTGTGCACGTAGCTCATCATTGCGACCCAGCCCGACTCCAGCGGGGGGGAGGGGGGGGCTAGCTCTAGACCCTCCCATCTATCTAGCCTAGGAGAGCCACTGCCAGCCTGCCAGCCACCGTGTGGCCCCTTTTCTTTCCACACCCTTACTGCACTCGAAGCCTTTCTTCACAGAATCTCTTTGAAGGGCTGTGGGAAAGTGTGTATTCAGCATGACCAAGGTCCTGGGTTAGGTGCCCCAGAAGAAAGAAAATGAAGGAGGGCCAGAAGAGTGGAGGTGAGTGGTGGGATAACCTTAGGCCACACAGATTTGGGAGGCAGGGTCAGAGAGTCGGGGCCTGGTGGGAGGTGGACCGCTAGAGGAGGCTGGGTATCCCGGGGAACTGAGGAGGATGGAGAGGCACCTACCTGGATCTTCACCAGAGAGTGCGCTTCTCGGGAGAACTGCCACAACACTCCCTGCTGCTCAGGGGAATGTCTGTTTCTCTGAGGACACCATGTGGTCATGTTGAGAACTGCAGGAGGCTCCCTCCCAGCCTGGCCCTAGGCTAACTAACCCAGGAGCTCCCTTCTGGGTCCCTGCCGACCTGGTAGGTCTGTGCTGCTGCTTCGTGGTGCCCCATCCACCTCCTCTCCTGGGCCACATGCTTTGCCCTGGCTGGCACTAATATCGACCATCCGAATGTCCCGGGATAATACTGTGTCCTCTCCTCTCTCAATGGGAATGAGAACTCACCCCGCAGTCCCTGTGTCCCTCCCTCTGTCCATCCGTCTGTCCCCCCTCTTTCCTTCCCTCCCCCTCCTCCTCCTCTTTCTTCCTCTCCCTCTCCCCTTCCCTCTCCTACCATCCCTCCTCTCTCCCTCCCCCTCACTTCTCTCCTTCCCTGACAGTGTTTCCTTGGGATGAGGTGGGAGCCTTGGGTCTTCAACCTTGACCTAGCACAGCTCCCAATGCTCAGAGCCAGGCTTCACACTTCAGCCCTTATGATGTCCTTGACTTACAGAGGGGAGCAGCCCCAGGTTACACTGGTTGGCCCAACCTCCAACAGCCTGATCAACCTTCCTACAAGCCAGACACCTAGCTCCACTGTCACCAAGGGGCTTGGCCGGCTGGAGTGGCAGCCAGCCAGGAGTAACACTTCTGAAGCCCCAGGAACATCGTGGAGGTAATGTGAATTTCCCACGTCTCCCTCAGCTAGGCTCTCAGCTGGGGTGAGCACCCCAACACACACATACCCAGGCACAAACAGCATCCTTGGCACCCAGGGCACAAAAATGACCTGGGGAAGGATGCACACAGCACACACAGCTCGTGTCTCTTTCCTGTGGCTCTAGCAGACTCCCAGGCCTGCCTCCCCTTGGCCTGAATGTGGTCATATGATGATGTAGGTCTGGTGCGACTATCCCTGGAGGGACAATGGAGGTCTCCCCCCCCCAACTTCAAATTGCCAAGGGGAGGGAGAGCTTTGTGAGGAAAGGTAAATGGAAGGATATCCTGAGCAGAGTGTCTGCCAGCTATGACTACACTGTCATGTCTGCCGGTGACACAGGCCCTCTTTATTCCTGTGTGTAGATGGGAATAGGAAACCTGAAATCCAAACACTTAGGTGTGGCACCCACAATGAGACCAGCAAGAAGGAGCCAGACCTGGCCAAGCCCTCTCCAGGCCATGAGGGCTCAAGGCCCTATCTAGGTGTCTGTGTGCCTTCCACTGAGGAGGAGGCCGGTAGTTCCAAGAGAGGCTCTTCCCTGAGATGACAGAAGTCCTGAGGAACATCAAGGGGAGAGCAGGTCCAAGGGGATGCACACAGCACACAGGTACAAAACTTAATATAGCATCCCCTCTCTGTGTGGCCAGCACTAGAGGGAATGTGTAGATAAAGCCATCAGGCCTGGCCCCTGGACAAATAGGACTTTATGGTTAGATGAGGCTAACCCTTAACTCTCCAGTTCTCTGGGTTTCACAAGCCTGCTGTGCCCTCACCCAGGTAGATAGGCTTTATTTGTCATGTGTGGCCAGAAAACCAGTGATCTCGCCACATGCAGCCAGTCTGAGCTTGGCCACTTTCTCATTCTCTCTGAGGACCCCACTGGCCCCATTTCTCTTCTATCTGATGCTAAGCCATCCCTCCAGCCTGCTCAGGGACCATCCATCATCTGCTGATGAGGACACTGTTGGACGCCACCCCTCTTCCTCTGCCCTGCCTTCAGATGGCATCCCTCTTACATCCTCAGATAACAATGGCTTGAATACTAATTTTTATTCTTCCTGCGTATGGGTTTTTAGCCTGCATGTTTGTCAGTGCACCACAAGCATGCCTGGTACCAGCAGAGGCCAGAAGAGGGTGTCAGATTCTAGTCATAGACTGTGACTGAGGTGACTGTTGTGAGCTCCCATGTGGATACTGTTCTCTGAAAGAACAACTAGTGCTCTTAACCACTGAGACATCTCTCCTGGCTTGCTTATTAAACCATCAGCTTGGCTGCTCCTTAAAACACTGGCTTATCAGCATTGGCTTATCAGCTGTCTACAGTGCTGGCCAGGATGCCCTAGGAGCTTATATTATGTGGCCCGTTTGTGCACATGCTAGTGTGCCACTGGGTCTGTTGAGCAGCTATGTGGTTGTCCAGGCCCCCAGTAGGCCCATGGTAGCAACATCTCTTTTTTTCTTTGTACTTCTGCCTCCTGACCCATACCTGACAGGCAGCAGTAAGTACCACCCTTCTCACAGGGGCTCTGCAGCTACAGGGACTTGACAAGGCATAGTCTGGGTCCATGGGCACTCAGCCCAGCCAGCCGCAACTGTTCTGCAGTCACTGGTCCTCTGCCACCCAGGCTCTGCCAATCAGGTCAGATGGAGAAAGTGCCTCCCCCACTGGAAGAAAGACAGCCAGGCCAGCAGGGTTCAGAGTGAACAGCCCTGGGCCTGGAGCCTGTGTTCTCATGCCCAGCTTCCTGTCCTTGACCTCTCCAGACTCTGCAAAGGACTCGGAGTTGAGGTGCTGTCTAGCACCCAAGCAAGCTCCACCAGTGCAGACACCTAGCATCTGTATGGCCTGTGATCTTTCCTTTAAGCTGGACTTGTAATTGGGATACTTCTGAGGTTGGCTGAGAACCGGGGTGACAGGCTTGGGAGTGCCCTCCTGGGTCAGGGTTACTGTTGTCCTCACTTGGAGTCTACTCCAGATGCTGATTGGACCAGGAAGGGGGGGGATGGGGCCTGGGAGCAGTGGGAGGTGACCCTTTTCTATCTACAATTCTGTGTCCCAGCCACTATTATCAGGGACCTGTTAATGAAAATTCACACCCAGGTGCTAATAAACAGTGGGCTGCTCCCAGGCCCCTCAGAGAAGAGGCCCTCTGCAGGGAAAGGGGCTGGCCAATGAGCTCCACTTAGCTGTGAAAAGACTTGCTAATAACTTTAATTCCCCATCCTAAAACACTGGGCCTTTACTTTGCAAATAGATTTTCCACACTGGGTTGGCTCCAGGGCCAGGAAGACTTCTTCCTGTCCTGAACCAGTTAAGGTCCTGGGAGGAGAGTGTCAAACGGGGTTAGAAGTATTGGAAAAGGGAGTGACCAGTGAAGGTGTGAGATCTCCCACCCCCTGGCAATCTCCTCTGGGTCACTCTCTCTGCAGCCAAACACCAGCCCTTGTATGAAGTGCTCAGGCCTGGACCCCAGAGCTGCAGAACAAAATCCCTCCTACCCCCTCCCCCCAGCATGGCCTCCCCTCCTGGCCTGAGCCAGAGTTCTGGAGTAGATTCCCCAGGTGATTTGAAACAAACCTGACCACAGAAGAATGGATAATTGTGAAGGATGAAGTATTGAGTAATAGGGGATGAAGCTCACCAACATGCACCAATCTGGGCAAGCCTTGAAAACATACTCAGAAAAAAGCCACGCTCACAAAACCACACTGTACGTTCCTTTTTGTTTTTGTTTTTTTGAGACAGAGTCTCTCCAGCCTTGAATGGTCTGGAACTCACTCTGTAGACCAGACTTGCCTTAAACTTAGAGACTTGCCTGCCTCGGCCTTCCAAGTGCTGGGATTAAAGGCATGCACCCAGCCTGTATATTGCTTTATATATAAAAAAATGAAATGTTTACAACAGATAAATTTCATTAGAGACAAAAAGTGTTACTGCAGTGAGCTGGCTAATGGGTAGTGAGTAGAGCTAATGGGTAGCTGTTGCTTCTTTCTTAGTCTTTTTTGAGACAGTTCTCACTATGTTACCCTGGCTGGCCTTGAACTCCAGACATCTGCCTGCCTTTGCCTCCTGAGTGCTGGGATCAAAGGTGTGCACCACCACATCTGGCCAGTAGCTTCTTTTTGGAGGTGATAAAAAGATACTCTAAAATTAGTGAGAA
The DNA here is from genome assembly GCF_003668045.3 of Cricetulus griseus. NCBI lineage: Eukaryota > Metazoa > Chordata > Mammalia > Rodentia > Cricetidae > Cricetulus > Cricetulus griseus. Next base: position 117,806,569 of record NC_048596.1, on the reverse strand, counting down.
TAGTTGCACAACTCTACGAATATGCCCAAACCCTCGAGTTGTGCTTTTTAAAGCTTCTTGTGGTGGCAGGCATCTGTCACCACAGCACTCCTGTGAGGTGAGAGCAGGAGAGTCATGAGTTGAAGGCCACCCTTGGCTGAATGACCATCTCAAAACAAAACAAAGAAAATCTGAGTTTTGTGGTATATCTCAATAAAACGCATATTAAAAAAAAAACAAATCCCGAGGCCCAAATTTCGGACAGTTGATGGGGAGAGCTGTTGCCCTGAGAGTGAGCCCTTAGTAGAGGCTATAAGTGCCCCCACAGGACTGTTCTCTTCAACCCTCCTCCCGGGTGGGTTGATGCCAGTCTCTCTCTTAATGGGCTCCAGGTGTCTCTCTTCTAGGCTGCTTATTCCCAATGTGAATTTCACCAGCACAGGTCAGCAATCAACAAGTCCTTCACTTGACCCTAGCCAGGCCTCCAAGGAAAACTCCCCTGCCAATGCTACTTCTATCTCCAGTCCATGTCGGAGGGAAGCTCCCCGTGCAGCCCAGCTGCCCAGAATGAATAGCCTCCCATGGCTGAGTGCTCCAATGCCCAAGTCCTACATGGATCTGAGTCTTGACCTTCATGCTTCTGTAGAATACGCGTAAACATAAGGAAGGCACAAGACACTGATGGAGTTGGATTTCTTACAGAAGCATTCTGGTTTTATCCAGTTTCTCCCTAAGTTCAAAGGAGATGAACTACTTTCTCCCACCTGACAGCAGCAAGCCCCACTCCACTCCACTCTACCCTACCCCTTCCAGACCGACCCACAGATACATGTTGAGAATGGAGGGAGGGGTAACGACGCGGGACCGGGGACGGACGGGACACACAAACACCAAAAAGACACCAGCACAAACGGTTTATTCAGAAATAAATAAATATACACCAAGCAGAGTATTGTGCCTGCTTCAGTTTTAGCGCGTTTACCCTATGGGTCCCTCCTCCCAAGCAGGGCATGCCCACGTTAGAATCGCTGGCGCCTCTTCCAGGAAATACGCGCTTCGAAGGTGCGGAGGCAAAAGGAAAAGTCTCTGTGCTCAGACAGGGTGTCTGCCAGTCATCCACTGTCCCTTCGACCCTTCAAGCAGGCGGCCACTCCTGCGGCGTCCAGGTTTCCAGCAGAGCCAGCACGTCGCTGCTGAAGAGCTGCAGAAAGAGTGAACAGCACAGAAGTCAGCACCTGCCCCAGTGCCAGGGCCGCGCGTTCATCTGCTCCACGCTCCGGGTTCCTCGAGCGAGCCAGCGAGCCAGCGAGCAAAGCGACTTTAATCCCAGCCGGTCCCTCACCTCCCACCCCGTTTGGGCACCCAGAGAACGCGGGGATGCTAGCGAGGGAGATCCGGTGAGGTCAGCTGCACCCCCCCCCCCCCCCGCCCCGCGCCCAGGTGCAGCAATGAAGACGGTCCGCACCGTGGTGCTGTGCGTCGCCGCCCCGACAGCAGGGGGCGCCACCCAGTCGGCGCGGGGAAGAGGCTACTAACCGGAGAAGAGGGGCTGGGTTGCAGCTCCTGCCTTTCCAAGGACGTTGTCTCTGTCTCGGCATACGGGAACGATGGGTCCCAGGGCTCTGCGACGACTCGGGGTCCAGGGCAGGCGGGTGGGGACCCCCACGACAGCCCGCCGCAGGCGGCCGGCCTCAGATGCAGACCGAGCGACTGCGCCTGCGCCGGGCCGCCGTCGGGGCATAGCGGGCAAGCACGAGGTGACGCGGCGTCTGCGTGCCGCTGTCGCCGCAGACTGTCCTCGCTGAGGCCCAGCACGGCCGACAGGTGTCCGATGTAGCGGATGGCCAGGCGCAGCGTCTCGATCTTGGTCAGGCTCTGGCCGGTCGGTGCCACGGACGGCGGCAGGAAGCGGCGCAGCTCGTGCAGCGCGCGGGCGAGCGTGCGCATGCGCAGCTTCTCGCGCTCGCTGGCGCTCTGCCGCTGCCCGCTACCCAGGCGGCTACCGTGAGACCCTCGCTTACCCGGGGCCCCAGCGCGCCGGGCCGGGCGGGCGCAGGATGGCGCGGGGCTGCCGGCCTGGGCACCGTCCCACGGGTCCGAGGACCAGGCCGGCGAGCAGACGCTGTCCCCGTCGGAAGGCATCAGCGGGGGCCGACGAGCGGGACCCGGGATCCAGGACTGGGCGAGCGGCGCGCACAGGGGCTGGGCCATGGCAGCGGATGCCTGTCCATTGGGCCCGCGGCAGCTTTATCCCGAGCCCAAGGTGTGAAGTGGCCCCTTCCAGAACTCAGCACATCAAAGCCGGCGCGGGCCAGGAGTGGGGGCAGGGCCTGACCCTTTGAACCAAGAGCGGGAGCTCTAAGGTGCAGGACCTTGGTTCAGTCTACCCTACCTGGGCCATATTTGGGGGCCTCATAAAGACCTATCACTTGGGGTGCCCAGAGCCTTGAACCAGCCCTGCAAGTTGCAAGAACCATGCTCAGAGAACTGAAGTCCAGCTCCTAGGTTTAGGATATGGCTTCCTATATTAGGGACCCTACACAATTTTTTCCATCAAAGTGTATAACAAGAGATTCCTGGATTGCATTGACCGACTGTGGACCAGGATAGGAACCTCTAGGCATGGAGAGAACTGCAGCCCATTTCTCAGAAGCTTGGTGGTGGCCTGTAGCCCTTCGTTGATGTCCAGGTTGTGGGAGGCACAATGAAGAAGTTATCCCAACTATTGAGGTTGCTGGGCTGTCTCAGCAGGGGAATAGGTGAGCCTGCCACCCTCCACTACAAGTCATTCCTAGTTTTGACAAGATGAGGAGCTTGGTCCATTTTCCCGTCTCTCCTGTGACTAGTGTTTGACAAAACTCAACAACCCTGTGGTGGCACACTTGGGAGGCAGCGACAGGAGGATCAGGGTCAGTCTTAGCTATATGTAGCCCAGGCTAACTTGGGCTACATGTGATCCTGTCTCAAAAAAAAAAAAAAAAAAAAAAACCATGACAGTCTTGCAATCTCACTATTTCATGGGATGCTACCTGTTGGGTTCTTATAGATGCCTCTTATTTTCTAAGATTTATTATTTTACACACACACACATATATATGCACCCATCTGTGCCGGTGCCCACAGAGACCTGAGGTGTCACATTCCTCAGGACCTGGAGTTATAGGCAATTGTGAGCTGCCTTGGGTGGCTTCTGGATACTGAACCTTGGGTTCTCGTCAAGAGCAACATGTGGTCTTAACTGCTGAGCTGTCTCTCTAGTGCCTGCCCCTTGAAACAGGTTCTCATGTAGCCCAGGCTAGTCTTGAACTTCCTATAACCCAACTGTCCTTTAACTCCTGATCCTCCTGCCTCAGCTCAGTGCTGGAACTGCAGTTGTGAGTGAGCTGCCATGCCTGGCTATCGAGGATGTCTGCTCTCACCACACCTGTTTAATGGATGGAGGGTCTTGGTTGGGCAATAAAGAAAAATAAATACAAGTTGAAGAGAAATAAAAAATCGTCCCTACTTACATACAACATGCTGACTCACAGTCTCAAGAAGTTGGGTATAGGACACATGCCTGGAATCCCAGCACTTGAGAAATGAAGAGGATCAGGAGTTGGGGCAAGCCTTGCCAACAAAGTGCATCTGAAGCTATCCTAAGCGACATGACTGTCTCAAAACAACAACAACAAAAACCTAGTATAGGGTACGGGGTATGGCTCAGTTGGTAGAGCCTAGCCTTCAGGAAGCCCTGGAGTGGCAGTGGCTTATGACTTCAGTACTGGGGAGTAAAGACGGAAAGATCAAAAGATCAAATTCATCTTCAGTCTAGATACGAGGCTCAGTAGTTAAGAGTACTGACTGCTTAGCTGGGTGGTGGAGGTGCACACCTGTAATCCAAGCACTTGGAAGGCAAAGTTAGGTGATTCTCTGTGACTTCCAGGACAACCAAGGCCACACAGAGAAAACCTGTTGCAAACAAACAAATAATACTGGCTGTTCTTCTGGAAGACCCAGGTTTGATTCCCAGCACCTACATGGTGTCTGTAACTATAGTTTCAAGGGATTGCTCTCTTCTGGCCTCTGGGCAGTACACGTGCAAGTAGCACACAAAATACATGCAGGTGCTCATACACACAGAAAACTGAAAAATATTCTTAACTACATAGTGAGTTTGAGGCATATCTCAAAAGGCCCTCAGTCTGATGGGCGGATCTGGGATCAGTGGGCTGAGGGGCTGAGACAGGAGAACCACAAAGCCCCATTAGGCTGCAGAGTAAGTTCAAGGCCAGCATGGACAACTTAGTGACTCTATCTCAAAATAAAAATAGGGCTGGTAGAGTACTTGCTTAGCATGCACCAGGCAAAGTATCTGCTGAGCCCCTCAGGCATGAGTGAGTTTATGTAGTTGACCTAGTGCATAGTTATGGCTACTGTCTCCTCTCCAGCCACGCTGGTAAGTACCTGGTGTTTGGCATCACATCTGTATCCCTTCTTCAGAGGAATGGCACCTCATATCTTCCAGGGGGCCCCATATGTCTTCTAGAAGGGTGATGGTTTGTAGCAGTGAAGGCCCCATGGATTGGTACCTGATCCTCTGGGCATCTCTGCCTACTCCCATCCCTTTGTCCTTTGCCTCCTCAAACACTTCTCTGTCCTTCCCTCTGCCTTCTGTTAGAAGGTACATGCCCACAGTCACACCCCAAGAAGTAAAACTCATCTCTACTGGGGAGTGGAGAAGTGGAGCCCAGGCTGTGAACTTGTTTGTGTGTCTGTCCCAGAAGGTCCCTTCTCTGCCTGCCACTGTCCATAGGCCCCATCCCTCCTGAGCTGTGGCAAACGAATGCCTTCCTGGCCACTCCCCCCCTCCCGGATCTGAACAAGAACCTCGAGCTCCAAGACTGTGCCTCTTGGTTGACACTAGAACAAGCAGCTAGGGATGCGCTGTATGCTGGGGCAGGGTGGGAGTGTACATGATAGGCCCCCACAGGCAGGAGGGGTGAGAACACCTGAGTGTCCCAAACATCAATTCCTATGTGGTCATGATTTTATAGTATAGCCAAAAATTGAGAAAACTCACTGCAGGACCTTAGTTTGAAAATACAGTAGATGCATGTACTTTAAAATGAAAAGGTGCCCAGGTCCAGAGGGCACAGCCAATGCCCTGACGAGCCGGCTTCTGAGATGATTCTACCTGCCTGCTCAGATCAGACTGGCATTGCTTCTTGTTAACAGCGCTTTGAAGTGAAGTCTATTTTATTAAGTACAAAGCTAGTCAGACACGTTTGAACAAGGGAGGGGTGGGGGACGCCACACGTTTGTTGAAGACTCAACACTTAAGAAGCCTCAGATCTGAAACCTGATTGTTAATATTAAGCACGCAGAGGGATCCGGACAGGAGAGGGACACGGTGAGTGGAGCAGGATAAGATGGGGGTGTCAGAGATGAGGGGACGTTTAAAAGGCCCAGGGTTAGTGAGGCGGTGAAGCAGACAGACACAAGGACTTCATGAAAGGCGGGGCAGATGGCAGGTCCTGTCTCAACCCCATGCCCGAAGTCTTGAGTCCTAATACTAATTCATTAAAGTGCCACGTGGACTCCCTCTCTCCCCTGCTCCCCCCCATTGTCCCTGTGTTCTCTGGGAAACAACCTCAGGGGCCCAGCTGGTGCAAGGGCAGTCAGAGCCTCCTGCTTCCCTCTGCCCCTTTGATCTCCTTATCTGGCCACTGTCTTCAGTGGGTTCATTGGGAGCTGCTTTGAGTTAATGAGTTCTCCAGGCTGCACTGGCACATACAGCCTCCCCGCTGGGCCAAGTCCTTCACACTTTGGGGCCTGTGTTTTGACAAGTGCCAGAGCCAGTGGCTTCTGCTCCCCTGGCCCGAGCCTCCCCTGGTTGCCAATGTGTAAAGCTGGGAAATGAGGACTTGCCACCACCCCACCAAAACAGAGGTGAAAGTTCAAGCCTCAACTGGGCAGGGGGGCAGGCAGGATGGGGAAGGGAGGCTTTCAGGCTCAGGGTCCAACCTCATCCTTCATACTGGAGCCTGGGCTCCACACTCCCACCCACTCTGCAGCGAGAGCCCTCATTTCCTGGCCAGCCCCTCTGACATAGCTTTGCTAATCAAAGGTGCTATGCAAAACTATTGCAGCCCTAATCTCCAAGGACCCTCAAATTCCCAGCAGGCCTTACTTCACATCTCAGAGCCCCAAGGAGACATGGCAAGAAAGAGGTTTCCAGGCCCCAGGCAGGACCTCATGGACCAGAAGTTCTGCAAGATAGAGCCTGAGAATCCAGGAATAGTAAGCCTCAGGTGCATAAGGGCTCACTGGATAAAGCTACTTGGTTCCAAGCTAGGCAGCTGGAGTCCAATCCTCAGCCCTCAGGATCCACAAGTTCTCCTCGACTGCCACGGGTGCACCTACAAGTGTGTGTGTGTGTGTACACAAACATGCTGTACATACAATAATGATAAATGGTTTATTTTTTAATTTTTTATTTTAGAAGCACTCTTATTTACATATAAATCTCCCCTTTCCCTTGCCCTCCCATGCTCCCCACTGACCCCCCCCAACCCTCCCCAAGGATAGTAAGGCCCTCCACAGGGGACCATCAAAGTCACATCATTTGGGGGAGGGCCTAGGTCCTCTTTCTTGTATCTGTGCTGCAATAGTACCCCTCCATAGGGAATGGGCTCCCAAAGTCTATTTGTGCTCTAGGGATAAACAATGGCTCCACTGTTAGAGGTCCCATAGACTGCCCTGGCCTCCTAGCTGGCACCCACATTCAGAGGGCTTGGTTCAGTCCAATGCTGTTTCCCCAGCTTTATAACTGGGGTCTCCATGCTCTCACTAGATCAAGTCAACTGTTTTTTCGGGTTCCTCCAGCACAGTCTTGTCTCCTTTGCTCATCCCTCCTCCCTCTCCACAACTGGATTCCAGGAGTATGGCTCAGTGTTTAGCTGTGGGTGCCTGTTTCTGCTTCGAACAGCTACTGGATGAAGGCTCTAGGATAGCAATTAAGGTAGTCATCAATCTCATTATAGGGGAAGGGCATCAAAGGCAGCCTCTCCACCACTGCCTAGATTCTTAGTTGGGGTCATCTCTGTGGGTCCCCTAACTTTTCCCCTGTGCCAGACCTGTCTCCAGGTAAATGTTTTAAAAATATCTTCAAAATAATGAAAGTACCACCCCCAATCCAGAGACAGAAAAGGCACCAGAGAGTGGCCAGCCCCTCCCCTGCCCTGGGACCTTCACTCCACTTAGAAGGCCCAGCAGTAGCATTTCTCCTCCCTTTCCCATCAACCACCCCACAAGCCTGCCTGATAAGACTCCCTGAGGTTCCTGAGGCTCCCAAGGGAGTCCTGCCATCCAGACCCCCACCCGCCTCCTCCTCACACCTTCCACTCTTGGAGCCACTGAGCTGGCACACCATATGGAATACATTATTCTGGACCTAGGGTAATCTGATTATCTGGTTGTGGGCCAGTTGGATGCTCAGCCAGTGGCAGCCACAGGCAGCAGAGGGGTGATGAGGAGGGAGGGGGTGGGAAAAGAGGAAAGAAATTTGGCAGGTCACCCCTCCCCACCCCCGGAAAGGCTCAAGAGGAAATGCCAGAAGCCCCGTGGGTCTGAGGCTGGTTGATAAAACTGAGGGAGTAGGGATCACCTCTCTCTTTAGGGGTGTCATATTTGTGATTCATGGCCTCATCCAGGTAAATTGGGGGCGGGTCTGAACCTTGGAGTGAGACCAGGAGAAATTGAGATATAAAAGGATTAAGGATCTGAGCTAGCTTTCCCAAAGCAAAGACGCAAACACATATGAATGCAGGAAATGTGGCGTGCCCCTCAGTTCCTCAATCTAAATGGATCAGGTACTCAGCCTGTGGAGCCCTCTGCTGGCTCCTAGGCGTTCCTATATTCTTGCATTCCCAGATGCTGCCAGAAGAGGGCGATGTACAGCCACTTGAAAGCTGTTTGTTTGTTTGTTTGTTTATTTGTTTGTTTGTGCTTTTTAAAAAAGGCCTCCCCATCCCTAGGAAGTCAGACAGGCCTCAACTCTGAGAAATTCCTTCTGTTTCAGATTCCTGACTGCTGGAATTACAAACATGGAACACTGAGGAAGCTTTAAACCTACCCAGGCCAACCTTCCTCCAGTCACTAGACTTTGGCTGGAACCATATCCAAGGTTATGTTTTAAAGTGGGATGAGATATTGGGAACACGAGAAATGAGAAGGAAGACCAGGAACACACAGCCTCGGGCCCAGCTAAAGCAGAGGAAGAGTCAGATTTGGTGGTGTATACCTGTAGTACCAGCACTTGGGAGATATATGCAGAAAAATCAGGAGTTCAAGGTCATGCCCAGCTATATAGTCGGTTTGAGACTAGCCTGGACTCCCTGTATTCAGACAAACAATCAAGCAAACAAAGTGAAAGGTTTGCCCAAAGCTGAAGTTCTTTCTATACATAGGCTGCCTGAGATTCTTTGTTTCTGCCAATCTGAGAGGATCTGCAGACTCAGTTCAACTACCAATGTGAGGGGTGAGGCTGGGGCTCAGAACCCGAAGGAAGCAGGGACAGGGCATTCATTATCCAGACAAAAGGACAGTTTGGGGGCACTCTAGTTCCTCCATTCCCTCCCTCCTACCCACCCCACAACAATGAAGGACCAGGCAAGTGGTCTACCAGCAGGACAGAAGCAAGGATCCCACACCAAGTTCCAGGGGTGACCAAGGCCCTCAGCTAGCTCTAAGGGCCTGTCTCAACCGCACAGGTACCTGACATTAGACCCAAGAAAGAACTGGAAAGTCCAGCCATGCCAAATGGGCTGCAGAACAAACAGGGGAAGGGGCTGGAGCTTAGACTGGCCCATGATTAAGAAGAAGGAGAGGGCCTCATGGGGTCAGCGCTTTGTTCTTAGAACCGAGGATCTGGTGGAGTTGATCCTTGACTCCTTGGAGGGTCCTTTCCAAGACAAGTCCAGAGCTAGTCCTGGGCCCGACCCAGGAGATTTCTTCACCCCTGAGATTATGTCCCAGTCCCTGGGAGGGCATGGGGTGGCCAGGCTGGCTGCTGGCCTCAGCCACCCACCTCTGGAGCTTGAGTGAGTTGGCGTTTCCCACGCACCTTGCCCGGTATTTCTGAATGGGAACCTGTCATGACAAGAAAGGGGTGGGTATGGGCGTGCTGAGTGACAAACTCAGATGCAGAAATCCCCATTCAGATTAACACTGTGGATCCTAGCAAAGCCAAGACACTCCAACCTGGTAAAGCAGCTCTGCACAGGCAGCAGCCTGTGAGGCTGTGTGTTTTGCAAGGGTTTACAGTGTACATGTGTATAAGCGCGCAGACAGAATCCTCAAGGCTCATCCGGTACACTAGTGTCCTTCAACTGTAGGGATATGGTCTCCAAACACGATACAGGCAGTTTGGTCTCCATGTAGAATACAGTGGCGTAAACTGATATAGCCACAGCTTTACTATGGGATCTTAGGGACCATGTTGTACATACCGTTGGCTGTGTCATTACCATCTAGTACCTGTGCTGGGGGGTGGGGAGTAGGTCTGGGTTCAAATTTCAAGAGAGATATGAATCTTAATTGTAATGTTTAGTTTTCAAAAGAAGACTCCATCTATAAATTACTGACACAAATTTTAAGCTTCCTTTTCTTCTTTAATTTTTTTGACATGTGCAATCCATTGTTTTGTTTTTTTTTTTTTAAACACAAGGTCACACGTGACCCAGGCTGGCCTCACCAACACTGCTGATCCCTCCTAGCTCTGCCTCCCAAATGCTGGGATTACAGAAGTGTGCCACCATGCCTAGCTCATGTGTGCAATGTTAAAATCATTTTTCAGGGCTGCGGGTGTAGCTCAGTGACAGAGTACTTTACCCAATATACATGGGGTTCAGTTCCAGTACCACATAAACTGGGTGTGGGGACTCACTGGGATCCCAGCACCGAGGGTCACCCTCAGCTACACAGGGTTCAAAGCAAGCCTAAGATACTTAAGACCCTGTCTCAAAACAAGCAAGGAAAGCCCAGTGTGCTCTCTGTATACCAGAGGATGTGCGAGAGAGCAGGGACTCATGCAGATCTTCTACGTTGATGCTCAGGGCATCTCTACTCAAATCATAAACACTGGGAAGAGCTCAAGCAGCCCCAACAGGTGGACGGATGAAAACATGGTCCAGACCTACCATGGAATATTGTTCAACCATAGAAAAGATGGCATGGGATTCATGCCACAATTTGGATGAACCTCAGAAACACGACGCCGTGTGAACCAAGGCTGACACCAAGGGCAAAGGTGATGCCATTCCTCTAACAGGGGTATCCAGAGGGGACAGAGCACAGGAAGGGGGGCAGGTGAAAGGCTATGGTGTGATGAGGGGCAACGAGGTGCTTTTGTTGCTTAGTGGGACCAGGCTCCTGTTGGAGTGATGATGAAAACAATTTGGAAATAGAAGCGGTGGCAGCTGCAGCATCACAAGTTTAATTTATGTCATGGAGCTGATGCTCAAGAGAGGTTTCCAAAGGGCTGCCGCTCTCCCTGTAAAGGCCTACCTCATATGACTGAGGTACTGGCATGGATTCTCTACACTGGGGAAAAAAACAAACATCTAGGATGGGTGAGGCTCCAAGTCCCACCCAGAAACAAAGACAGGGAAAAAGTGTGTGACTGTGGTGTGTGTGTGTGTGTGTGTGTGTGTGTGTGTGTGTGTAGACAGAATGTCACTCTGTAGCCCAGGATCTACTCAGATTCATGGCAATCCTCCTGCCTCAGCCTCCTAGAGTGACAGACTTGGGAGTTTTTAGGTTATAGATTCACATATTTTAAAAAATTAAAAATATAATATAAAAATATTAAATTGTGACTTCTATATCAGTGTGCTTTTTACTTTTTCTAGAGAAATATAGGGCCATAAAGATGGCTCAGTGGGTAAAGGCACTTACTGACAAATCAGACGACCTAAGTTTGATCCCTAGGGTCCACATGGTAGAATGAGAAAACCAACTCCTGCAAGTTGTCTTTTGACTTTCACACTCAAGCTGGGGCATGCCCCCTACACACACACACTAAATGAATGGGTAAAATTTGAAAAAATTAGTGGAAAATATACTAGAACCTTACTTTTTAAAAATACCAGGTGCTGCAGAGATGGCTCAGTCAGTAACATACTTGCAGACAGGAGGACCGGTGTTTGGTCCTCTAGAGTGCACAAAAAACACCAGGCATGTCATCGTGTACCCAACACTAGGGAAGTGAAGACAGGAGGGTCCCCAGGACTTTAGCCAGTCAGTCTAGCTGAATCTGAGAGTTCTGGATTCACTGAGAAACCCTGTCTCCAAACAAGATGGAGAAATGACCGAGGAAGGGCAATGTCGGCCTCTGGCCTACACACACACATGACAAGTGTCTCTAAGTACCGGTGAGGTGGAGGCAGAAGAATCAGGAGTTCAAGGTCATCCTCTGGTATACAGAGGAGTGTTTGAGGCCAGCCTGAGGCACATGCGATCATATTTTTAAAATATAAAACAAATAAAACCCAGCCAGGCATGGTGGCACATACCTTTAATCCCTGTAGCTGAGACTTAGAATCGAGAGGGGATGAGCAAGGCTGACACAGCCTGCCTGAGAAGCTGTCTTAAACCAACAGAAAGCAGCCAAGGAAGGAGCCAGGTCTCCCAGAGCCTGTGCCCGTGTGTTTGGTGCTAATGCTGCTGTCCAGCAGAGGCGAACTGCCTTTCGTTAGGATGCTGCGATGACCACAGAGCTTCCCTCTGGGTGGGTAGGACTGGGGCCCTTATTTCCCCAGTGTTTTCTTACTGCTCTGTGGGGTTTGTGTATCACTTTAGTGCAAGAAAGAAAAGAGGGAAGGGAAAGGGAGGAGATGGGAGAGAAAGGAAGGACACTGTAGCTCCTGCTGCACAGCTGGGTGGACACTCCCTGTTCCCCACCCCCACCCCTCCCTCTCCATTGCAACACTGGCAGGTGCCTAGTGCAGGTTCCATACAGACCTGCAGGTGAGGCTCAAACCCGCACTCTGCTGGCCCTGGGTAGGAGCTGCCTCCACTAGGCTCTGTTGTCCTGCCTGGCTTAGCCTTCTGGGCAGAGGAAGGCAGAAAGTGGGCTCCAGGCCTTAGCTGTGAAACAGCTCCTTCAAGGCATGTGACCCTAGCCCTTCCCTGCTTCCTCAGCCAGCCGCACTCTCACACCCTTCAACACACGCTGTACTGGTCCTGGTCCAGACCTACTGGACACTGGCCTGCCCTGGCTCCAGCCAGTCCCTGCCTGCCTGGTATAATCACAGTGTCCTCTTTTCCTTCCAAGTCCCCTCCCCCACCCACAAAATCCTGTGGATCCCACTGCCTTCCTAAGATCAACTCCCCACCCAGCTTGATCACATCATCTCCTGCCTCTCCCCACCCTGTCTCCGGGTTCCAGCACCCCTGGTCCTACCTGCCCAGCCCCAGACTTCCAGTTCTGTCTCATACTTTTCATTCTGTAAGCAACCACTCTACTTGTAGAAAATCCACAATATCAGGCCCTCCCTTACCACAGAGCCCAGCCCTGACTGCCTTCTGGTTTCCAAGTGCCTTGCACATCAGGTCACCCCCAGACTCAGAGCTGACCTATCAGTCCTTTCCCTCTTCCAGACTTAAGAGCTGCCACTTGTCCCTTAGCCTTGGCCCTAGTGTAATAAACAGTCTGTAATTCAAAGCCAGGTGCCACTGGGTTAGAATCTGGCTCTAGTGGCCTTACGTGAGAGATGGCACCTCCATGGGCAAGAACAACATTGTGGGATGAGCTGTGGGATTTGAACTCAGAAGTGCTCAGACCAGGCTCTTCTGAGGCCTGGCAGGGAGAAACCCAGACCCTGGGGCATCTCTGTGCCCTTGCCCTGGTGGCTGTCACTTTCTGGGGTTCCCTATGACACTCGTGGTGCTCTGCCAGACACAGCCCTGTCAGGAGGCTTCTTGGGCTGTGCCCAGCATCGAGCATCAGTCCAGGACCACAAGAGGCTGACTCAGAGCCCATGGATACCTCCCATCTCTGGTCCAGGGACACAACCCTGCCCCAAGTATTCTCTGGGGCTGTGAGGAGCCTCTGCCGCCTGTTTTGGAGGCCCTTGCACACTCCAGTTCCCAAGTTAACACCTTCTGCCCCGAGGGAGGCAGCCTTTCGTGTCAACAGGCAGCCAGAAGGTGTGAAGGCCGCCAGTGGCCTGGCCCAGGGGGAGCCCAGGCTGGCCCTCTCCACTGGCCAGTAATGAGAATACCACCCAGCCCTGCAGCCCCTGCCCACCTGCTCGTGCTGTGCCCTCCTGCCCTCCCTTTTCCCACAGCCTGACACCCCGGGCAGGGGACTCATGGAATGAGTCAGAGAAGCCGGACCTGTGGTCAGAGGCCAGGCCTTAATGTGGCTTCAGCTTGCTGGATCTGCTTTGAAATAAGCACAGCCATCAAAGACAGATTGGACCAAGACACCTTACTCTCCCTGCTCCACATGCATATGCAAGCACAGGTGTGCATGTGCGTGTGTGTACACACATGAAGGAATGTGCATACACGCATGTACACACACGCACACTCGAGAGTGCGTGTACACACACAAGCACAAATGCACACACACACACACACACAACACACACACACACACACACAACACACACACACTGCTCCACACACACACACAAACACACAAACACACACACTGCTCAACACACACACACACACACACACACTGCTCAACACACACACACACACACACACACACACACACACACACACACACACACACCAACACACACCTCCAGAGAGCCAGGAAGGAAGCACATTCAGGTGATTCGGGACACCCAGTATGTGAGGCAGTGTTGAGAAGCCGACAGGGTGGAGGTTGATGCCTGGTCTCCCTGCTGTCTAATGCAAGTGTAACACAGGGCACACAGCAGGGTAGATGACTGGTTGACTCTTGAAGCCAAGACTAGAGGGCAAGACTCGGGCCTAACTGCTCATGGGCCCCTGGGGCGGATTCCAGCACACAATTAGATACCCATCTTAGGCACACCTGTGTTCAGGGGACTGCTTGAGGGCTGCGAGCTGCAGGGAAGCGGCAGTAGTTGGTACATGGATCAGAACCCCACCCCCAGCCGGAAGTACTTCTGAGTCTCCATTTCTAGTCTGGTCTGGTTGGTGGGCTGACCAGCACTACATCTCTGACCTAGGTCCCATGCCTCCTAGTGCCAACCTCACCCAAGCTGAACAAGCAAAAGTAACAGTGGTCTTATAGCCCCAGCCCTGACAGCAGGCTCAGCTGGGCCACAAGCCCCAGGCACAGTCAGGGCAGGGTGAGGCAGTGTCAGGTGGAAGTACAAAGAGGCCTCTGGCTGCACACTCCCTAAGAGGCTCTCTGGCTGCACACTCCCTCTCCCTGCACATCCCCCTCTCCCTGCACGCCCCCCCCTCTCTCTGCACACTCCCTCTCTCTACACACCCTCTCTCTCTCTCTCTCTGCACGCTCCCTCTCTCTGCACACCCTCTCTCTCTCTCTCTGCACACTCCTTCTCTCTGCACACTCCCTCTCTCTTTCTGCACACTCCCTCTCTCTCTGCACACTCCCTCTCTCTCTCTGCATACTCCCTCTCTCTGCATGCTCCCACCTAGCACTCCCCTGCCCTCTCTCTGGCTCTGGGCCTCTTCTCTGGAGGAATCTCATAAGCTTCCGACCCACACTAGTCTACTCTGTGAACTCGCTCTCCATCACCTTCACTGTCCAGACACCTCTTTCATAAGGCAGCTATGGCAAGCGGCTGGGCTGAAGCATTGGCTCAATGGTTAAGAGTACTTACTACTCTTGCAGAGGACCTTGGCTCAGTTCCCAGCCCCCACATGGTGGCTTACAACCCTCAAAACTGAAGTAACAGATGGTTGTGAGACACCATGTGGGGGCTGGGAACGGAATGCAAGTCCTCTGGGAGAGCAGCGCCCATGTGCTCCTAACTACGGAGCCCTCCCTGCAGCCCCCTCCTCTCTCTAAGGTTTGCTTGGTTTCTGAGATAGGCCTTTACTCTGTAGCTCAGGCTGGCCTACAACTTGGTGCACAGTCTGGGCTGGAATTGGAACTCCAGCATCCTCCACTTCAGTCTCCCAAGTGCTGAGGCTGCAGGTCTGAGATCTTGCCTTTTCTTGTTGGGCTGAACACCCCCAAATCCTTCAGCTAGTTCTCTAGTGACCCAGCTTAGATCCCTCCCTTTCCTGAACATGGGTTTGTCTGCAGGGCTCATCAGCTGTGGCCTCTGGCTTCACCCCTTTCTGCCTGGGCAGTAGCAGCTTCACCTTCCTGGGTGAAGGCCCAGGCTTCTTGCCAATTCCAGCCCAGCTTGGGGTTTGCTTCCGTGTCCTTGACACCTGGAAGGCAACCATCACAGTCTCCCCACAGGTGCTGCTTGCTTCTTACCCAATGCCTACCCGAACCCGAACTTACAAGGGTGCATGTGGTTCTGTGTACCCCATCTTATGGCAGCTGATGGGGGGGGCGGGCAGGCCAGCCTGTCATGATGGCTTTGGGTTCTAGCTGGTAGCCATCGTTTCCTGGGTACAGGCCTCACTCTAAATTAGATCAAGATCATAACCTGCCCGTGCCTGGGCTGTAGAGCCTGTGGCATGTCACTAGAGTCCTGTTCCAGGTGAAAATGCCCCCATCATCTTCCAGAATGCTAACTCTGATGTGAATTCACTTGAGCAAGCTGTACCCAGCTGACTTGGCCCCACTGTGGATGAGGAAAGCCAAGAACATACTCAAAATGTCAGCTTAACATGGTGACTTGTTTTCTTTCAGGGGTGGACAGTGTAGAGGCAGCACAGTACCCTGTGTTGTCAATGACGGGGTTCCTCTTGGCTCACCTATCTTCAGTGTGTGGTTTCTGCCCTGGAGATTGCTTTGGAATTATCTGAAGTTAGCTCAGGTTCCAGGCATTACATAACTTTCAGGTAGAGGTAAAAAAAAAAAAAAAAAATAGCAGGCAGGAAAGTAAGGGGGATAAGTACAGGATTGTACCTCCCAGTCTTGAGGCATTTTCCCAAGCCTGAAGTGTACCTGCAATACAAGCCAGTCAGGAGGCTGAGGCAGGAGAATCACAAGTTTGATTCCATCTTAGGTAAGACCCCTGTTTTTGTTTGTTTGATTCTTAAGTTCTCCCAGAAGACCTAGCCAATGAAAAACACTGACGTCTAGCCAGCCTTCCAATGTGCAGGAGAAACCAAGGTATAAGCAGTCCTTACCGCCACTCACAGCATCGCAGATCCCATTATTAAGGCAACAGGAAACAGGTTAGAGCAGACATTGTGGGTAATGAGCAGGGTCTGCTTCACTCTTGAAGACCAGTACATTGTATCGATTCTGTTGACCTGATCTAGCTGTTTCCTCCTCCCATCACAGGAAGAGGGGACCCTGTGCATCCAGGGTGCTAAGGCCCAGATTCCAACATTCTTAGCCACAGCACACTGCAGGGAAGATGACTGGAGGGACAGGAAGACCAGAGGGCAAGACTCAGGCCTGGGACAGATTCCAACATGGTGAATGTCTGGTTTAGGCACACCTGTGTTGAGGGGACTGCCTGAGAGCTCCAGGGCTTCAGGGAAGCAACAGATAGCTCTGATACCGGGGTCAGAACCCCACCCCCAGCAGGAAGTAGTTCTGAGTCTCCATTTCTGGTCTGGTCTGGCCAGCTAGCACCTACAGACATGTATGTAGCTCGCGTGGCCACAGGACAATTGTGTGCCAAGGATGTCCCCATGCTGGCTTCACAGAGGAAAAGGGCTGGACGTGGAAGGGATGGGAATGTGGACTACGACCAATGCTGAGAGTTCCGGAGATCAGAACTTTCCCTCTGCCAGGGCGGACACAGAAGATACCAGCATCCTCAGGGTCCAGTCTATCCCTTGACCCACTCATTTGCTGCCCTGAACTTACCGTTAAGTGGAACATCAGCTATGTGTTAAATTCTATGCTACTTCCCCCCAACAATTACCCTGAGACCAGAGCCCTTACTTCATAGAAGAAAAAAATTAAACTTGAGCCAGGTATGGTAGTGAAAACCTTGAATCCCAGCACTTGGGAGGCAGAAAAATCCTGTCTTAAAGAACTAAAAAAGAAAAAAACAAACCCCCCAAAACTAAAATTGAATAAATTCCCTAAGTCCTACCAGCTCAAAATGGGTGTAGCTGGGGCCCTAAGCCAGGCCTAGCGCCATAGCCCAAAGCAATAACCACTGATGCACACAGCCCACACAGTCTTTTTGTACCAAACAGAAGCTTGTGAAGGATCGACTTTCATCTACCTCTCCTCAAATAAGGCTGGCATGAGTGTACCCTATGCTTCGGAAGTCTGGCGGAGGAGCTTCAGGAGCTCAGTGAAGAGCCAAGGTTCCTTACTTCTTTTAGAAATACACTCTGAAACCTTACAGTCAGCTTAGGACCTGGCTCCAGGGCTAACTCATATCATAGAAGTGGGCCAGATTAGCCCCAAAGAGCAAAAAGTACTAGTACCATGTTCAGGGCTCTGAGCTGCTGTTAGACTTTTGGTAAATTCCTTAGGCTGACTCTACGGGTCAGGGGAGGGGTGGAAAAATGTCAGAAACTCAGAACTTTCTGGAGCTGATAAGGCCAGTTCATACATTGCATTCTACAACTGCATGTTTAGCTGTCCACATACCAGGCAGAACCCTCACAAATAAATAAATAATGAATGGTGGGATTTTTGCTTTGAGAGGCATGAATTTGAAACACGAAGAGAAACACTTACCTGAAATTGCAAGTGACTGTTTTTGTGGTTCTGGGAACTGACCCAGGGTCTTGGCCATGGTAGGCCAGGGCTTTACTGAGCTGCATCCCAATTCACCAGCCTAAAATTTCAAATGAAGATGTAGATATCCATGTAGAGAGCCACAGCTGGGTAGGAAGAATTGACATTTAATGTTCTCTATCACAGCATGAAATTGTGGCTAACTGTATTTTTTTTTTCAAATAGCTAAGGGGAAAGAGTGACGGCTAATACTTGTAATTCTAGAACTCCAAAAGCTGAAGCAGGAACATTTCCATTAGTTTGTAGCTAGTTTGTTCTAAAAGATGCTGTCTCGGAAAAAAATCAGAGCTGGGCATGGTTTTATTTGCTTGCAATCCCAGTGCTTGGGAGGTGAGCATAAGAGAGCTGATGGTTCAAGGTCAGCCTTAGCTACATATGGAGTTCAAGGATGGCCAGGTGGACTTGAGACCCTGTCTCTGTCCCCCCTTCATCCCCCCAAAAAAGGTGTCAGGGTAGTATTAGTTTGGGAAAGATACTCAGTCACAAACATTTTCAGGGCTGCTGTGGACTATTGGATGTGGTTTGAGTATGTCCCCACAGAACCCTGAGTTAGAATTTTGATTCTAAATGTAGCAGTGTTAAGAGGTGGTAAGGAAGCACTTTGGGAGGGAGAGGCAGGCAGATCTCTATGAGCTCAAGGCCAGCCTGGTCTGAAGAGATAGTTCCAGGACAGCTAGGGCTACACAGAGAAACCCTGTCTTGAAAAACAAAACAAAACAAAAATAGGTGGTACGAAAACTGATCTGTTGGCATCTACATGTAATACCACTGATAGGGAATGTACTTTTGTGTGTTTATTTTATTGATTGTTGAATAAAGTACTGTTTGGCCAATGAGGCTGCAAGTTAGGCACGACTAGGAGTCAAGTAGGATTCTGGGAAATGTAGTAAAAAGAAGTCTTGTGATACAGGCAGGAAGTGACATAGCAGGCAGACTCATATATAAGCAAGGACAAGAAGGAAGTCATCCCTTTTTCTCTTCCTCCTGCTCTCTGCTCTGGAGCTGCCATTATTGTTATATACCACTACTTGAGAGACAGAGGCAGGAGAATAAGCCTCAAATCTAAGTCCAACCTGCTCTATGTGTGAAGATGGTGGGGACTTTTAAGATATGGTACCTCAGGCTGGAGATGACACAATGGTCAAAAGCACTGGCTGGGGTTTAATCCCCAGCACACACATAGTAGCTCACAACTGTATATAACTCCAGTTCCAGGGGACCTGACATCCATGGCAAAACACCAATGTACATAAAATAAGATAAATAAAAATTTTTAAAAATATATGGTATCTGATAGGAGGTGGGTAGGTCATCCTTAGAAGGACCAGTGTGTTTTCACAGCACCCCCACCACCCAGTCAGTGAGTTCCCACCAGAGATAGTTGTTATAAAACAGGCAAAATTGTGTGGTAACACAAACCTCTAATCCCAGCACTTGGGAGGCAGAGGCAGAGTCAGGCAGATCTCTGTGTGTTCCAGGCCAGCCTGATCTACACAACGAGACTCTTCGGGAAAAAGAAAAAAGAACATTTAAGAATTTTTTTAAATTAGCTTTTAGAAAATTCAAAACATGACAGAGAAAGGAAGAGTTGGTTTTGTTGAATTGGTTTGTTTGGGGATGAAACTCGGGTTCTGCCACAGCCAGGCAATGAGCTCATCCTCAGATCCAAAAGAAAAGGCCGGATGTGGTGATGCACACCTTTAGCCCCATCACAGGCAGGTGTGAGTTTGTGCCCAGCCTGGTCTACACAGTGAGTTCCAGGACAGCTAGAGCTACACATAGAGAGACCCTGTCTCAGAAAAGAAACTCATGGCTCTCAGTTCTGGAGGCTGGGACATTCTGAAGCACAGTGCCAGCATGCAGTGAGGGCCTCATCCTATGGCAGAAACCATCCCAAGTAAAACAGAGTGACCATGGTAGAGAGCTTGACTTTCTGACGAAGCCAAATTCATTCAGGAGAGCAGAGCCCTTGTAGACCCTCACTTCCTAAAGGCTGTGCCCTCCACACTGTTGAGCTGGGGAATATTTCAACACAAGAGTCCCAGGGGACTGGCTCAACACCAGTCAGTACTGTGTACTTCCTAAGGAGACTTGAGTTCATGAGTTCAGATGGATGCTGGGATTGAGCTATAAGACCGTGGATGACCACCTAGTGCTGTCAGTTTGGAGAGTCACAGGGCCTTTGGGGAGGGGTGACTTAATCTCTCAGGTTTCCATTTCTCACAGTGAAATATTTGGCTATGTGATTTATTTAATAAAAAGTTACCTTTTAAAATAATAAAATTTACATGGCTATTATTTACTTCAGGCTGTGCCAGTTAAATCAAGTCTCTGTAAAAACAAGTGCTCTTAACCATTGAGCCATCTCTCCAGCCCCCCTCTCTGTTTTTAAAATGATTTATTTGCATTGGCGCATCTGTGTAAGGGTTTTGGATCCCCTGGAACTGGAATTACAGGCAGTTGTGAGCTGCCATGTGGGTGCTGGGAATTGAACCCAGGTGCTCTGGAAGAGCAGCCAGTGCTCTTAATCACTGTGCCATCTCTCCAGTCCCTCTTAAGCCTTCTTGTCACACTGACCTTGATTTACTGACTACTGATATTTTAAGTTATATTATCCTTCTGTTCAAAAGTCACAAAGGCCCTTGAGAATAAAACCCGACTCCTTTGCCTGGTTCCTGAAGTGCTGGCCCTCACACCACCACCCTAGCAGCACCCTGCCACCCCACCACCATGCCTTTCCCTTCTGGCGTGCTCTTCATGTCCCCTCTAATGCTCTTGGTTCAAGTCCCAGCTGTAACTGCTCTGTGGCCAAGGCCCAACTGTCCCAGGTGCTCCCATTTAGCCCTTTTCTGGCGATCATGCAGGACATGGCGCCTTGTTTAAACATGTAATTGTCCATGAGGAGAACCTGTACATCATAAGCTGTATTACCTCAGTTATTTCTCACAGCAGTCCTGGGAGAAGACGCCCTATTTCTTATTCCTATTTCACCCACCGGAAGAACAAGCTCAGATGGGTTAAGGACCCTGTGTAAAAGCAAATGAGTGCCCACAAATGCCTTGATATGTTAGTGCATGGGTTTTTATTGGTTTTAGTGTTTTGAGGCAGGGTCTCATGTAGCCCAGGCTGGCCTCAAACTTTCTATGTAACTTGGAGAATATTGCATGATACCACTATACCAGCGGTGCTGTTTCTATGTAACTTGGGATGGACTTGAACTCCTGATTCTCTTGCCTCTACCTCCCAAGTGCTTGCATTATAGTCATGAGCCCCTACCCTGGTGGCAGTATCTGGATTTTTGCTTTGGTTTTCTTTTCTAGGACAAGATCTTAGTGAGTAGTACAGGCTGACCTCAAACACTGCCCCCACCTCAGTGGTCTCCCAATTGCTAAATTACTGGTCTATGCCATCACAGCTGACTGTGTTAGTCCGGTCTTTATAAGTGCCAGGTGCAATTAAGGCCCATTGCAAGCACTTTCAGGATCATCCCTTGAGGGCCAGAAGGCTCAGAGGAATGAGATGACTTCGAGGCGACACAAGGCATAGTTGGCTTTGGCATTCACTTCCTTCTATCTCCACTTCCCATTCTTTTCCTCCAGGCTGCTGGGTTCCATTTTTAGGGGTAGAGATAGCTGTGGTCAATGAGATTACTTTCTTTCTTAGTGTTATCCAGCCAATCAGCAAAAAATGTGGGGTCTGAGGAAACCCCTAACATGTCCTGCCACTGTGGACAGATTCCTCTGAGCCAGTCCTATGCAGCATACCTGAAAGCACTGGGTAAAAGTTACTGGGAATAGCTCATCACAGGTTAATGATAAAGGGTGGCCATTCTCAAGTGGGCCAATGAGGCGCATGAGGGACAGCCAGGCACCCAGCAGCCCGTGGAACTGCCATCCACAGTGGCAGTGGGTTCCTGTGCACTCACCCCGCAGTAGCGGGGGCGGAGTGCGGGTGGGGGCACAGTGAGAAGCTTAGCAACTCCATCCAGATGCGAATTGTCCCTCCCACACTTCCCGGCAGCAGGGGCCTCAATTAGAGCCTTCGAGGGGTCAGAATCCACACCTCCGCAAATGGGCCCGCTTTCCCAGGGCCCCCCTGCCCAGACCTTCCCTGGGCTCTGTAGGCTTTGACACCTCTCTGCAACCTGGCAGGGGGCCACCTCACACCTTTGGTCCAGATAAAAGCTAGGGCCTGGAGGTGACCGGTCGAGCTTCCCAGAGTCACACCAGCCATGGCCCAGTCACCTCCTCCTCCTCCTCAGAGCCTCCCTGGCCTCGACCCCTGGGTCTTCTCCCAGGGATGGGGCTGGGCCCAGCACTCGGACTCCACGTCCCCGGCCTCATCCTCGGATTCCTCCGGATCGTGTCCCTGCTACATCACCCGCTGCCCCTCGCAGTCTGAGGGCCTGGCCCGCAGCGCGAGCAAACCCCAGGCCGCCGCGACAGCGCCACGACGTGCGAGGCCGGCGCCCGCAGGAGGACAGCGGCAGAGCGCCAGCGAGCGGGAGAAGCTGCGCATGCGCACGCTCGCCCGCGCGCTGCACGAGCTGCGCCGCTTCCTGCCGCCGTCTGTGGCGCCTGCTGGCCAGAGCCTGACCAAGATCGAGACGCTGCGTCTGGCCATCCGCTACATCGGACACCTGTCGGCCGTGCTGGGCCTCAGCGAGGACAGTCTGCGGCGCAGGCGCCAACGGAGTGCAGACACTGCGTCCTCGCACCGTTGCCCTCTGTGCCCCGATGGTGGTGGCCCCCCGCAGGCTCAGACGCTTGGCACTGGCTTGGGCTCAGCCATCAGTAGTGGGGTGTCCTGGGGGTCCCCGCCCGTTTGTCCCGGACCCCGAGTCTCACCTGAAAACCTTGGGAACAGGATCGCCAACGTAGATCCCTGGGTGACACCTCCTTATTGTCCCCAAATACAGTCACCCTTGAACCAATGCCTAGGGAGAGCCCCTGGCACCTCTCACTGGACACCGCCCCAAGCCTATTCTGGCATGCAGACATCTCCAGAGCCTAGGAACAAGACCGGACTCTGGTCACCATCCACTGCTCCTGCAGAGCTGACTGAAGTATACCAGGTAGGTCCCAGAGCCCCTGCCGCTTTCCCCAGGGAGGTCCCCAGGCTTCAGTCGGAAATAGAGTGGATACGTGGTCTCTAGTCTGTACAGGGTCTCCTACCTTTCAGGACCCAGGTTATCTAATGAAGGGGAGGATGGAAGGAGCCTTACTGACAGCTATAGGGGAAAAGACGAGGCCCTGGGAAGTTAAAGCCACTGCCACAGTTGCCATGGCTGCTGTGCAACAATCTCCACAGCCTGGGGAAGAGAGGATGGCCCTAGAATTTACAGAGGCCAGCCAGGGTGGAAGGGGCTGCACTGCCAGGAAATTCTAAGTTCAGTACAGGAGTGAGTGAGGCCCCTGGGGTATCGGCAGCACTTCCTGTATAGATTCTTCTGGAGTTGGTGACCTGTGTGTTTTCTTGGGTTTATTCATTCATAAATGTCTTGTGGTCCATAAAAGGTCATGTTAATGACTAAGTGTTACCGTGCCTACACCATTCTTTATACTTTACCTGTTTTGCTTATTCATCTCTGCTAATACAGCCCTATGCAGCATCAACACCCCCATTTTACAGGTGGGAAAACTGAGATGAAGAGACTTCTCATAGCTAGTGAGTAACAGAGCTAAGACTTGAAGGTTGGCATCGCATCTCTGGAACCAGGATTCTTGTTCTCTGTGCCCCAATGCACTGTTGGGGCCATCTAGCCACCACCAGCTACACTCTGGGGAAATAGGCAGGTTTGAAATCTCCCAGCAGTGGCCAGGGATCAAGCCCTTCTTGTTTCTCTTGCAGAGTCTTTCAGTGTCTCCAGAACCCTGCCTGTCCCTGGAAAGCCCACCCCTCCTGCACCGCCCTTCATGCCAGAGACTACAGCCTCAACCTCAGTGGGGCTGCTGGAGCCACAATGCAGAGGTACTCTCCAGCTCCAAAGACCAGGGTTCTAGCCCTGCCTCCCAGCTCCCTGTGGCCAGCCCCATCCCAACCTCAGGCCTGCAGCTCAGTGGCTACCCTGAACTTTGGCAGGAAGACCTGGAAGGACCCCCACTCAATATCTTCTACTAGCGGCCTTGCCTGCACCCTGTCAGAGTGGAGTCGGGGCTGATTGGGAGTGCCTTCATCTACCTCTGTAACATTCTGAGCTCTCCTTAGTCATGGATTTCTTTTCCCAGGTGATGCTCTTCATGGAAACTGTCTGGAACAGATAGATAGTAGGTACCTTCCCTGACTGGAGGGGGCTGTGGCAGTGCCCTCTCCATCTAGGTATCCTTCTAGAGCTGCAGCTCTCAACCTTCCCAGTGCTGCAACCCTTTAATATAAGCCCTCATGCTGTGGTGACCCCCAACCATAAAATCATTTTCATTGCCACTTCATAACTGTAATCTTGCTACTGTTATGAATCATAATGTAAATGTTTGTTTTTAATGTAAACAGCTACTTCATAGCTGTAATTTTGATACTATTATGAATCACAATGTAAGCATCTATGTTTTGAGATGGTGTTAGGTGACCCCTGTGAAAGGGTTGTTCAATCCCCAGGTTGAGAACCGCTGTTCTAAAGGCTCAAAGCCCTGTGGAGTCTAAGCTGCTCTCAGAGTGGGGTGGCCTAGGTCTGGGTGATAGATCACGTCCAAGCCCTGCTTGCTGGTGACAGCTGCCCAGAATCTTATATTCTTGCTTTATAATTAAAAAGAAAAACCAACAAAAATGTGTTTGCTTCTGATTTTTCTTTCATCAGCATACATTTTCTTTGCTCTTTTAAAAGGAAGTGTTTCTGTTGAGTAGGGGACAAACCTACCACTCCTCCCCTTCTGCGATCCAGACCTGCCAATGTTGACATGAGTTCCAGCTTATTAGTTTGACAGTGTTTGCTGTGCCTGGGTACAAGGGTCTTCAGTGATAGGTGGATGAACCTTCAGGATATAAATTAAAAAGGGAACAATAATCTTGGTTCATAGTTCTGGAGATTCTAGTCTAGATCAAGTTGCTGTTGACCTCATGAAGATAGAGATCATCACAAGAATTTATGGCAGGGCAGAGCACTCACTCCAGGAACCTAGAAGCAAAGAGAGGCAGCCGTAGGCCCTCTAGCAAGGCCTCACCATCCTGGGCACCAAGCCTTCAGCAAATGGACCTGTGAGGGCACATGAAAAACCTAAATCATAGCAAGGGACTTCAACATCAGTTCTAAGGGAACCCCATTCAACCTGATGTTCAGTGCCAATGGAAAATTATTTCCTAACAAATCAGGTAAATTATAGGAAGACCCATAATCAGTATCTAGATTCTAAATGCAAAATGTAAAGATGAGGATTGTATAGGGGCAAGGGGGGCATTTCATTGCCCAGTTACTAGACCATCAATCCCGCTGCTTGGATTTAGCCATCTTCAGTAAGCCTAACAGGCTCTTGGGGAAGGATGCGATGATCTACTCAATGATTTGAGTTGACTGAGGGAAAGCAGAGAGTTGAAGAGAGAATCTCAAAGGAGGCAAGATTAAGTGGAACCCTGTGAGTTTGTGATGAGGAATTCATCCTTCCTGGGTAGTAGGTTATAGAGGCTGAGAATAGAGGTGAAATGGGCAGGGGAGATCTTGGACCCTTTCACCATTTCATTAAAAAAAAAAAAAAAACCACTAGTGCTGGGGACATAGCTCAGTTGGTACAGTGCTTGCCTCACATGCAGAAGGCCCTGGGTTCAATACCCAATACTACATAAAACTGGGCATGGTGGTACACACCTGTAATCCCAGCACTGGGGCGATGAAGGCAGGATAATCATCCTCTGCCACATAGCAAGTTCAAGGCTATCATGGGATATATCAGACTGGGGATCAAAAACAAATCACAAAGCAGCATAGGTGGAGAAAGGGAAGTGAGGAAACTTGATTCCCTGTCCAGGATCTTGGCCATACCTAGGGCCTCCCATGTGTGGGGACCCTGGTCCTACATGGCAGTCCATTATCTGTTGACATACCCTTATGTTGACATACCCTTAGGCAAGTTACTCCCTTGTTGGCACAAGCTTCTGTGCTGCCAGCAGTTCCCAAATAAACACACTGAGGCTTATACTAATTACAAATGCTCAGCCAATAGCTCAGGCTTGTTACTAGGTGACTCTTACATCTAAATAAACCCATATTTCTTATCTATGCTTTGTCCCATGGCTTGATACCTTTTCTTAGTACTGCATGATCATCTTATTTCTCTCTGCCTCTGCTGGTGTCTCTGACTCCACCCTTCTTCCTCCCAGCATTCTCAGTTTGGCTCTGCCGCCTAAATTTATCCTGATCAGCTATTGGCCAGTCAGCTTCCTTATTAAACCAATCTCAGTGACATAATCACACAGTGTAAAGGAATATTCCACACTTTTGTCTCTGAGACTCAGTTTCCCCCTCTCTTTAAGGAAGAACTGGCTTAGGTGATTATTAGAGGTCTATTGTCTCTCTCTCTCTTTTTTTTTCTCATCTGTCAGAAGTGGAAGAAAGAACTGCGGTTGGAATGTAAAATGAGATTTAAAAGAATAAATAAAAAAGTGATTTAGTTCCAACTTCAGGGTCTGACAGTCCTTAAAGACTGTCACTAACCCTGGAAAGATGAGAAAGGTTTACAGCACACACACGTGTACGCACACAGGCACACACTCACACACAGGCCCCACTCACTTCAGGGCACACTACATTCTACTCTTCCTTGCTGAATAATTGTGGGTGAGCCGTGAAACTCCTTTGAGTCTGTTTCTGCAAATGTGCAGTGGAGATCAAAGTAGACCCCACCTGCCCTTCAGGGTTCCTATACTTGGCACATGATGGCTGCTCAAGAAATGTAGTAGCTGCGTAGGGTCACAGCACCTATGACCCAGTCAGGTGACTCCCAAACTCAATTGGGTACTGAGCCATCTGGGCACAGCGTCCCACTTAGAGAGGGACTTTGAAGTCCAGACAGGATTGGACACAATAGTTCTTCCTTGCACCTTCACTTTCCAATTGAATAAAGAGATCTAGGAAGAAAAGCAACTTTCCATAGCTCCCAGCTAGGTGTAGGCATCATGCCCCTGACTCCAGTCTGCTGCTCCCTCCTCCCCTAGAGGACACAGGTCTTGGTGCCTGTGTCGCTAGATCTAGCCCCAAGGCAGAACCAGACAAGCGCCTAAGCTTCCTATGATTCAGACTTGCCTAGGATGATCTCCCAAAGGGACAGAGATCATCGCTGCTACAGTCCCAGCACGAGGCCCACAGGGTGGTGGGGAGAATACCTACCTACCAACTGCAACAGGAAATGAGCATCCTCTAGAGTTTGGCAGCCTCAGTCCCCAGCTCCCTTCCATGTGTTCCTTGAAGGCCACAACCTATGGGGACCATGCACCTCAATCAACCCAACCAATCACCTGGCTGGAGTTTCCTGGAAGGCTAGATAGCCTGATGCTTCTGGAATAACAAAAGCCAGCTCAAGTAACCCTGCCTCTTTTTGCCTCCTAGAAGCAGGCAGGCTCAACCCTGCCTCTCAAAGCTGTAACTCCTCCCTATACCCCCACCCATCCGTTGTCTTTGAGTCTCATGCAGACTGTCATGAGCTACATCTTTATTTTGTTTGTTTGTTTGTTTTCAAGACAGGGTTTCTCTATAGCTTTGGAGTCTGTCCTGGCACTCACTCTGTAGACCAGGCTGGCCTCGAACTCACAGAGATCTCTCTGCCTCTGCCTCCCAAGTGCTGGGACTAAAGGCATGCGCCACCACGCCCAGCATGAGCTACATCTTAAAGCAGTGAGAATGGTGATGTTGGTGCCAGTTAGGAGGCCTGGGGACCCTTTTAGCATTGCCTGAGTACTCACCCAAGAATTCTAATGGCCCTGTGTGAGGCTTGGAGGAGTGGGAATTCTTGGTTCAGAATCAAGGCTGCAGTAAAGATTAACTGAGCTTGGTTCACCTTTCATCTTCAGATGCTATTCTGTGGTCACTGGGACTGCAGCTGCCTACTGGAAGCATCCTCATCCCCGCTGGCAATGAGGAGTCCATCCGTTTGCAGGCAGAGACGGGAAAGGCAGTTGGCAGCCTGCATTCTAGCTGGTTTCTGCTCTAGAACTCTAAGTTCCGGTGGGCAGGCTTTTGGTCTGGGTATCTTGACTGCATCTCAGGACACTGGCATCTTCCAGCCACACAGAGCCTTGTGAATGCCAGCATTTTAAGGAGACAGAGAACAGGAGTTTGTAAATGTGGATGTCACAGACTCTGGCTCAGCTCCAAGTAAAGAATAGGTTATCACTAACTGGTGACAATTAGAGTCAGAGGCCAGCGCCCATGCCAGAGTCATGACTTAAGCTCTCAGGCTTCAGCTACCTTAACTGTAATACTGAGATGGGTGTGGCTGTGTAGCTCCACAGTGCAGCACAAGCACTAGGTTTGATCCACAGCACTGAAAAACTCAAATTAAAAAAACAAAACGCTGAGATTAAGATAGTCTACAATCATTTAGCATCAGCTAAGAAAGAGAGAATGCTGGTAGATTTCTCTCTGGTAAGCCAATTCTCCCCTGTGATATCCACAGGGACCCAAAATAGTGAGACCGACCCCTCCCCCAGCTGAATGCCAGAAGGTCAAGTGCCAGCCATGGCTGCTGGGTACTGGCGACAGGAAGGGTTGGTGCAGAGTGAAGGAGTCCAGACATTTAATCTAGGGCAGCCCAGGGAGCCCCGGCAGGGCCCCTCACCAAGGCTGGCCACAGGATCTTGCCCCTCCTCACGCTTTGATGTGCAGATAGAAAGGGAGAAGTTGGTAGCTTTCCCACCCCAGTACCTAATCACCCCCTTCTCACTTGGGAAGGAGGGCTGCTTGGAGACAGATGAGGCTAGGGGATGATGGTACTTGCTATGTAGTTAAGAATGACCTTGAACTCCTGTTCCTCCTGCCCCTGTGTCTAAAAGTCAACCCAAAACCTCAGTTGATTGTGTCTGTTGCTCAGGCTTGACGACTGACTTCAGAGTCCTTGTAAGGTAGAGAACAACCAAGGAAGACACTCATGGTGGACTTCTGGCCTCCACACATGTGAACACACATGTGCACACACATGTACACACACCCATACAAAAATAACAAAGAAGATGATAGCCGGGGTGTGTCTGATGCCACATGCATTTAATTCCAGTACTCAGGAAGCAGAGGCAGGCAGATTTCTGTGAGTTCAATGCCAGCCTGGTCTATAATCGGAGGCCATCCAGGGCTACAAATTAATTAATTAATTTTTCAAAAATATTCCCATTGGGAAGTAACGTTTGTGGGTAATAATTGATGCCCCAAGGTTCCCTGTAGCTGCCAGTCACCTCCTTTTTTCCTTAGAGATCATCTGGCCAGGCCTGGTAGGGCTAAGGCTGCGTGAGCTTCCTACAGCCTGGCTCTGTCACTGTTTTTGCTGAAAAGAGCTGACTCTTCACTTGGGACTCCACAGTAACAAAAGAATAAAGGCCTGATAGCCCTGCCTGCCTTCTCCACCTTTCTCCTTTTTCTTACAGCTATGAGACCAGGGGCTCGGTCAGTAAAATAGTTGCCACACAAACGAGAGGACCACAGTTCAGCGACTCAGCACTGTGTATAACGCTAGTCACAGTGGTGGGAACCAGTAATCCCAGCTCTGGGAGTGGGAGATGGGAGGGTCTGTGAGGCTTATAGGCGAGCTCTGGGTTTCGTAAGGGACTCTGTCTCACAAAAAATAAATAAGACAGCAGAGGTGGCGCATGCCTTTTATTCCAGCCCCCAGGAGGACAGAGGCAGGCAGATCTCTGTGAGTTCTAAGGCAGTCTGGTCTACAGAGAATAGCCACAGCTGTTATACAGAGAAGCCTTGTCTCAAAAAAAAAAAAAAAAAAAAAAAAAAACTAAATAAATAGGTGGATAGTGATAGGGGAAGACCACCTCTGGCCTTCACACACATCTGCACACACACAAGGATGTGTACATGCAGATATGCCATACCAAGATACAAATAAAAGAGTTAGGGGACAGAGAGATGGCTCAGGGTCCTTGTAAACCTGGTGATGTGCGTGTGATCCCTGGAACCCAAGTAAAGGTGGAAGGAGAGAACCAACTCCACAATGTTGTCCTCTGACCCCCACATGAGTGCCATGGCATGTGAGTGAATGAACTGTGCCCCTGGGTACACTAGTCACTCAAACATCTGCCTCAAAATGGGGAGTGTCGGAACTATCTCATCTCTCTTCAAGGCTGGAAGATCAGTGAGTATCAGAGGCATCTTACCCTCGGCTTTTTACAATGTCCATCCCATTCCCAACCCCTAAGAAGGCACAAAAGTATCCAGTCACAGCTCTAACCCTGCAGTCACAGGCAATCAGCCCACAAGGGATCAGACCTTACTTACATAGGCCAGCATGTTCCTCTCAAGCACAAAGGACTTCTGGGATCATCTTGAACTAGAAGAAGCAATGATCCTCGTACCATACCTAGACTAAGACTACTTAATTATGAATGGCTCCCTCCTGCCTGCTGCCCCAATTCTTTTAATTTGTTTACTCCTGAAGCTTGTGACAGAGATGGACTTGGGAGGCACTGACCTCCTTTATCTGTACTCCCCACCGTGCTTATTATGCCTCTCTCTCTCTCTCTCTCTCTCTCTCTCTCTCTCTCTCTCTCTCTCAATCTCTCTCCTCCTCCTCCTTCCTCCTCCCCTCCCTCCCTCCCTCCCTCCCTCCCTCCCTCCCTCTCTCCCTCCTTAAATAGGATTTCCCTAGGCAGTCTTGATGGGGGATGTCCTTCTGTATGCTGTGAATATGTTTCTCTTATTGATTGATGAATAAAGTTGTTTTGACCAATGGATGGGCAGGACATAGCCAGCCAGGAAGTATAGGTGGGACTACCAGACTAGGAGAATTCTGGGAAGAGGAACACAGAGAGTGAGTCTCATGGGAGATGCCATGTAGCCAACGAAGGAGTAACATGCTGGAACATTACAGGTAAGACACAGCCTCATGGCAATACATAGTTTAACAGAAATGGGTTAATAATTAAGAGAGAGCTAGCCAGTAAGATGCCTAAGCCATCAGCCAAACAACTCTTGATTAATATAACCCTCTGTGTATTTATTTGGGACTTAACAGCTGCGGGACCAGGTGGGAGAGAAACCTCTGTCCACATGTGGTGCCCAACATGAAGCACGAACCCATGACCCTGAGATTGAGAGCCGCATGCTCTACCGACTGAGCTAGCCACCATCAGGTCTCCAACTCCTGATCCTTCTGCCTCTCTCTGCTGGGAACGAGGTTGTGCCACTCTGCCTAGCTTACTCATCTTTTTAATTTGCAAATTGAGATGGGAAGCCCAGCCTGGTGCGGGACTGACAGAACTGTGGGCCTTCGTACTTCATTCCCAGGAGTCAATATGTAGCTGGCACAAGAGGCTGTCCTCAATTGCAACCACTCTCCATTCATCCAATCTTCCCAAGCTCTCCTTGCGCATTGGCCTGCTTGCCTGTAACCCTCAGCCCAGCCCTTGGGCTCCCCTGGAAGATCCACCTTGGAGCCTGGAGAGGAGGTACATGCCCTAGGTCATGACTCAGCGTTTAGGGTTAGGGTCTCTACTGTACTACCCTTCCCCTATTGTCCCAGGTGCCCAGTGTCTCTTTGACAATAAGAGGGCTACAGCCAGCACTCTGCCCACTTGAGATTTGGTAGGGTGGATTCCATGGGAGCCACCATATCTACCCCTGTCTACCTCCGGGAAATTCCTCAGTGCCTGAAAACCTATCCTTGGAATCAGATTGCAATGAACTTGCAGCCCAACTTTGTATGGACCGAGGAGGCATACTCCTTCCTCCATTCCCCTAGACCTACGGCATGCCCTCAGCTCCCCCTCTCCAGTCTCTGTAACCCTTGTACTAATCTCCCACTGAGTGACAAGTCTGGAAGCTCATTTTAGAAATTCTTTATTTACATTTTCTTTTAAAAATATATATATATAGAACTTGTATCCTGATGATTCTTTGTTGCGGGGGGAGAGGGGGAGAGGGGGAGGTGTCGTGGAGAAAGTGGTAAAGTGTGTAGGGTGACTCTATCCGGGCTGCCCTTTGTCCAGTAAAGTCTTAATCTGGCCTCAGAGCTGGGCTTCCCTGAGATCAGCCCCAGAGGCCTGGGCCTGGGGCAGAGTTGGCACGAGAGGCAAGGGCTGGGAGGTGCCAGAGCAGCCTGACAGTTAGAAGCTAGGGTGGCTCCACAGGATCTTTGAGAGTAGGATGCTGGTGTCTGGAGCTCTGAGGACAGAGAGCCTGAACAGGCTGCTGAGCTAGTCGTCGGTGTCCCACGGAGTCGAGTGGCTCTCAGGGCCAGGATCTACTGGCTGTTTTGAGTGAACCACTGGAGCACCACCTCCTTGTTCTCCTTCACCCACTTGATGTTGGCTTTCGTCTTCTCCAGGGCTTGCTCCAGAGCCCGAGTGCCTGAGCCAAAGCCTGTGTCTTTGTTCTCCTCCTTAAACTGCTCCAGCTGCCAGGAAAACCAAGCATCAGGTCTGGGCCGGCTCTCAAGCTCAGCCTTGGGAGACGGGGCTTCCCAGTCCTCCGGCTCTCACCCATGGATCTCTCACCCCAGGTCCCTGGGGATGGAGACCATATCTTGTTCCCTTTATAAGGAGCTGAATCCCTCACCACTTCTTGGGGCTAAGTACTCATCTACCCACAAGTTGTGAAACCACAGCCCCAGGTGGAGTCTGCTCAGAGGGTATCGGGCTTCGTTGTGTACTATTTCAATGAATTAGCCCTGAGTTCAACTGAAGTATCTTGACCCAGTAATGAGCAAAGGAAACGGGTGCCACATGGAGCCACGACAGTAGGAATTTCTGATTCTCAGATGATCCAGTTGCTTCAATGCCTAAGTAGCTTTTTTTTTTTTTTTAAAGGAAGGGAATAGGGGGGGTTCAGCACAGGAGTAGAGAGCTTGCTAAGCATGATGGAGCCCCTGGCTTCCAACCTCATCACTTCAAAACAATAAAGTGGAATAGAAGACTATAGCAAGTCACACACAACATGATTTTGTGCAACATGATTCTTAAGGAATCCGTGAAAGAACTGTTAGAACTCAGGCTGGGCTACCTGTCACTGACAGCTTGCCCAGCATGTGTGAAGCCCTCGCTTGCATCCCCTAAACCAGAAAAACAAAGGGAAACTGTGAGAACTAATGATTCAGCAATGTTTCATAATATAGAACCAGTATATGATAGACATCAACTGTACACCTAGGGACAGCGATGACCACCTGAGAAATGTTTGCAATTCACAGGTCCGTATTCAAAATACACAAAGAACTGTTATAACACAGCAACGAAAGGCAGCAGCCCAATTTAAAACCAGACAAAAGACATGAATAGAAGTTATTCCAGAGACATGCAAATGGCCAGTAAGCTCCCTTCAGTAGTCATCAAGAAAAGACCATGACAACACCCAGGGACACAGAGAAATAACAACACACACAGGACACACCATCCTACATTGCTGGCAGAAACGTTGCAGCAGTAAATTTGCTCTGGACAACATTTTGGCCATTTATTCAAGAAAATTAAGCATAAAAATAAGGAAATGACCTAGGGAGTCTACTCCTAGCAATATGCCCAGGAAAAATAAAAACATATGTTTGTATAAAAATATGAGCATAAATGTTCACAGCAGCACTATTCATAAAAGAAAAAAGTGGAAACAACTGAAATATCCATCAGCTGGCAATGGATAAACAAGATGTTACGGTAGATCTACACAATGGAATACTACTTAGCCATACAAAGGAACCATGTGTTTTTCCTAGGTGCTAAGTGAAAGAAGCCCGACACAAATATTACAGAATTCCATTAAAAAGGTCACAAAATTTCATGATTCAATCTTGTGAAATACAAAAATAAAGTAGATTAGTGATTGACAGGGGCTAGGGGGATGGGGTAGGAATGAGGAGGAAATGCTAGCAGCTACAGGTTGTCTTTGGGGAATTGGTGGCAAAGACTGGTTGTACAATCTTGCAAATGTACTAGAAAGCACTTAATATGGTATACGAATTGTATCTCAGTTTTTAGGTAAGGGAATCTAGGTGCACAATCCTAATTACTCAGGCAGCAAAGGCAGGAGGATTGCTGGAGTCCAGGAGTTTAGGGTTAGCCTAGGCATACAATCAATGAATAGATATAGTTTTAAAATTCCAAGTTTTTTTTAAATGGGAACATTAATATCTACAGTCTCTCTACTCGATCCTTGCTCTGTGAATGGAAGCCACCACCTTCCACTGGGAAAACCAGCTAGAGCCCAGGGCTTGGAGAGGTCTGCTCCTTACCTGCTGCAGCTCGAATTCGGTGGAGAAGCGCCTGGTCACTCCTTGGATGAGATTGGCAAAGGAGAAAGATCCTCCTCCATAACTGTGGGGTGAGGGAAGGATGAGCAGGGGTGGGGGGCAGAGACCCAAGGGGCATTCTCTACATGGGTCAGGAAGCTATAGAAGTCTACAACCATTTTGAGGGAGATATGAGGAGACAAAACAAAATGACATCCCAAGATCCCAAAGAGGCCCTGCCAGGACACAGTTCAGGCTGCAGGTCCCTGACTCCTTGTCCTGGTAGGAGATTTTTCTTCTGGCTTCAGTTTTCTTTCTAAATGGGAAAGTCCAGCACCAGGGACAAGGAGGTGTGTGGGTCACCCAGCACCTCCAGCCTTGGCTTTTGATAACCCAACAACCCAATCAGACTCACTTCTCAAAGAGCGTCTTCCAGTTGCTTCGGACAAAGTCCCAAACCAGAGTTTGCCCGGCCACATTACTGGCAATGCTGATGATGGTGGAGGTGGCATCCTGCCTCCGGATGTAGTCAGGATTCAGAGTGTAGCTCAGGTACCTGTGGGTAGGAGGCAAGGGTTGGGACCACTTGAGAACTGTAGTCCCAGGATACAGGTTTGGGAGCCTGATGCCTCACACACAATCACCACCTCTTGTATCACTCAGCATCCCTTTGATGTGTGAAGAGCTGTGGAGCACCCAGGTACTACCTCCCCTCTGCAGGAGGGAAACTGAGGCACCTGCACAGGGCTCCCAGGATCACTGGCCATGCAAGCATGTGCTGCCATGCAGCTCTCTGAGAACAGATAAAGACGGAAGGATTTCCAGCCCTCACAGCCCTCACACCCTGTAAGGTGGCCATTCCTCACTTTGAAGTTAAAGAACACTCAGCCAAACTGTCTCACTAACACTGATGGAGCAAAGAATGTGACTGACAGTCGTGGATCTAGGGGTCATGGGTGTCCTGTGGTCTCTGGAGCTGTGCAGGTCCAGCCTCGGAAAGGGCTACCAAGGTGGGTGGGAGAGAGTTCAACAGGTGCAGGGGACCCTGCCCTGAGGCTCAAAGCAGAGCCCACAGCATTGAGAGTTAGGGACCCTGACCCTGTATTTCAGTCTTGGCTCAGTCACTTACTAAGCCTGTGGTCTTTGGGCAAGCAATGTTTGTCTCTGAGCTTCTCTGTCTGTGTGCTGGTGAGGAGTATGGCGGCTTAGCTGAGTCTGAGGGTGGGACCAGGTCCTCACCTGTTCAAAATCCACACGTCTTTGCTACAGGCCAGGGCTGCTCGGAGTTTGTCTGCCTCATTTACCAGAGTGGCATTCCGGAACTGTTCCCAGGCAAAGTTCCACTCTTCCTCGCCACCAAAAGAAATGGCGTTGCAGTAAACAGTAGACCGAAGGTTGGGGTGGATCCTGGTGAGGGGCAGTCAGGAGCAGAGCATCAGTGGAAAGTGGGGAAAGGAGCTGCCAGTGACTGGCCTGGGGCTCTATTTAGTCCCAGGGGCAGCTGAGGACGGCAGGGAGGAACAGGGGAAGAACACTCACGGGTTATTGTTAGGGTTGCTCATCCAATGACTATAAAGCCCAGAAACCAGGTCCTTGCACTCTTTGAGACCACTAGAGCAAGCTGTGCTGATGGCATTAACTTCATTGTACCTGTTCCAGGGGAGTCATGTGGTTAGCACTTCCTGCCCAGACCCCCACCAAGAATGTCCTCAACACACAGCCAGGGACCTACAGCTCTGTGGTCCACCTGACCCTTTGGGGTCCTGTTTTCTTCCTGCCAGTGGCCTGTGCTTTCTTGGTTCCCAAGGCAGCCTCAGGCTTTCAGTTTGAGTCTTAGTTAATGAAGTCAGGACTAGGGATGTAGCTCAGTTTGTAGATGTTTGCAGCATTCAGAAGCCCAGGGTTTAATCCCAACACTGTACAAATGAGTGTGATGGAGCACATCTATAATTTTACCACTTGAGAGGCCAATGTAGAAGGATCAAAAGTTTCAGGCCAGCCTGGGCTACATAAGACCCTGTGACAAAGAAACCCACGAAACTCAAGAGGCCAGAAGGGCCCACAGGCCAAGTGGGTCCACAAGAAAGCCCCTGCTCCTACCTAGGTGAGCTTGCTGGCTGGTGGTCTGACATGGAAGGTTCCAGAGGAGAACACTTCCAGGTGGTATTCCCAGCTCTCGGGTTGTGTGGAAGCTCCAAACTCACAAAAGTCACACTTACTGTTCCATCAGTGTTGGTGGGAGGTTGGCCCAGTTGTTGGTATAATTTTTGAAGTATTCGAAGAGGGGCGTGACTTGCTTCTTCAGGTAACTCTGGGGAAAGAATGTAGGAGTAGTGTCAAGGGCCCAGGTCCACCTGCCTGGGCCAGCAGCCTCTGTAGGCATGAAAGGGTGCTGGCATGAAAGGGAGAGGTCAGGGTGTGCCCAAGGCCAGCACCTTTAAGTCTAGGTTTCAGGTGACTGAGTTGGTATTCTTTCTCCTCAAAGCCAGAGTCAGCCCTAACCCGCTTCGTCCACCATCATTGCTTCTGTAACACCAGGTCTCCCTCCCTGCTCTTACTGTGAGTAATTCAGGAAACAGATAAGCAAACACAGAGGATGGACCCAAACTATTATTTTCAGACTGGCAAGTTCATCCCCTCTTCTTCTTGCATTCCTTTCTTAGCTTGTATCGAATCCTGTGAGCTGCTCTTTTTACCTAACCTCATGTCAGCCCCATACTCTTATTAAATTAAAATCCTTTGCAGATTCTGGTTTGATGTGGCAGACAGACTTTTGTGATGAACTGAAGCCATTATCCAACGGTAAAAGGAATTGACCTCTCCCCTCCCCAAGCACTTCTTTGTTTTACAGGAGAGATAGTGGCTGTGATGCCACAGGGCAACTGGGAAGTGAGGAGGGAGACAGGCCCAGTCTGACAGAGACGAAGGATTTGCCACCAAGCTTCTGCAGAAAAGGACTTGCTAGCCAGACGATAGTGGCGCACACCTTTAATCCCAGCACTTGGGAGGCAGAGGCAGGCAGATTTCTGAGTTCAAGGCCAGCCTGGTTTACATAGAAAGTTCCAGGACAGTGAAGACTACACAGAGAACCCTGACACAAAAAAAAAAAAGGAAAAGAAAGGAAAGGGAAGGAAGGAAGGAGGGATGGAAGGAAAAAAGGGAGAACAAACTTGCTGTATTGAGGCTCAATATTAAAGAGCATGGGGTAAGGCTAGGGCTGTGAGTAGAGGCTGGAACCCAAGTCTTTAAGTCAAACTCCAGCCTGGCCCCTGTGCCCAGTGGCAGCTGGCCCTCATCCACAGGAGATGCTAGCCCAGAGAGGCTGGGGGTGCTGGACACAACACACAGTGAGAAGGATTACAAGGAGGTCAGAGGTGGAGGTTTCTTTACGTCAGTTCCCACTCTGACCCCCAAAAGTGGGCACTGCCAGCTTCATTACATGTAACAGAGGCCCATGCCGGGGACACCAGACAATCTTGAGAGAACATTTAGAATCCATGGCTATTCTTTTTATTTTGCTATGTAGACTAAGCTGAACTCACACTCAGAGATCCTCCTACCTCTGTCTCCTGAGTGCTGGGATAAAGGCGTGCACCACCATGCCCTTTTGTGGGCCTCTGTTCTGTTCCAACTCTGGTATGGCTTCAGGTCACTGTTTATTGCCTCACTCTCAAATCCAACTTGACAGGAGACCAAAACAAACAGAAACCTCAGATGAAACAAGGAGACTTCAAAAGCCCATAATAACTACTCTCAAGAGAGACGAGAAGACACCGGGACCAGATATGAAGAATAGAAACATCCTGCAGGTGAGGGGCAAACATTGAGGGTTTGGAAACTGGAAACTCTGAGGGGCATAAAAACCAGGCCAGGCCAACACAAGAGAAAGAAGTGGAATTACTCAGACCTCCAGAAACACATGACGTGGACAAGAGATAGGGAATAACTTCAGAGAGACAATAAGATAGTTCTGATACAGCATATCCATGTCCAAGCTGGCAAGACCCAGACTGGCCCACCAGGACTGCTACAAGAGCCCAGAAGCTTCCAGGAAGGAAAACTGTCACATACCAAGAACTGGGAATGACAAAAGCTCTGGGCTTTTCAACCACAACCCGAGGACCCTGGTGTCAATAGACCCAGACCTTAGACATTCTGAGGAATGATTTCCAATTCAGAAACTTTCCAAACCCAGATGAATTCTCAGTCCAGTGTGAAAGCAGAATAAAAGGCATTCCCACTCTCACAAATCCTTGCTCCAAACTCCCAGAATATGTACGCACTGAGAGAAAATGGATAAGGGAGCCAGGGGATTCGGGAAGCAGAGCAATGCTCACCCAGGCAGCAGAGCAGGACCTTGTGCATGGCCTGAGCGACAGTCCTGGAAGTGGCAGAAGACCCCAGGGAATACACAAACCCTCCTATGGGATCAGTCCATGGAGCCTTACTAGACAGGGGACATGGGTGCCGACACAGCACTCCAGCCATCTCCAAAGGGAACATAGACCCCAGGTGTATGCTGAATGCCGAAATTGTGACTGTACTATAGTACCTAGCTTGGGAGGAGATCCTGGGCAATCACAAAAAAAGTTCTGTTTGCCAAAATATGCCTTTGCTATCCTAGGCTGATAGTGGGTTACTTTTAAGTTTAATTTTTAAAAAGATAAAAAATACAGGGGGAGGGTGGAAAAAAAGATAAAAATTATAAATAAATAATAGATGGCTGAAGGGTTAAGAGCACTTCCCGCTCTTCCAGAGGACCCAGATTTGATTCTCAGCACTCACATGTTGGCTTGTAACCATCTGTAAATCTAGTTCCAGAGGACCCAACATCTTCTGGTCTCCTCAGACACCAGGTCCTCACATGGTGTGCAAACAGAGGTACAGGTGAAACATCCCATACACACAAAATTTTTTTTTTGTTTTTTTATTTTTTGTTTTTTGAGACAGGGTTTCTCTGTATTGCTTTGGAGGCTGTCCTGGAACTCTCTTTGTAGACCAGGGTGGCCTCAAACTCACAGAGATCTACCTGCCACAAAAAAATTTAAATAAAAGAATTTTAAAGAGTTCCAAGCCAGTCAGGCAGCAGTAGCGCACACTTTTGATCCCAGCACTCAGGAGGCAGAGGCAGGTGGATCTCTGTGAGTTCAAGGCC
This sequence comes from Cricetulus griseus, assembly GCF_003668045.3. Taxonomy (NCBI): domain Eukaryota; kingdom Metazoa; phylum Chordata; class Mammalia; order Rodentia; family Cricetidae; genus Cricetulus; species Cricetulus griseus. Next base: position 117,767,226 of record NC_048596.1, on the reverse strand, counting down.
CACCTGGTCTACAAAGTGAGTTCCAGGACAACCAGGCTGTCACACAGAAAAACCCTGTCTCAAAAAAAAAGAAAAAAAAAAAAAAGGAGTTCCAGGCCAACTTACAAACACTATCTAAAAATAAATAAATAAATAAATAAATAAGCAAACAAAACAACAACAACAAAACAAAAACAACAAAAAACTGGACTAGGGAGATGGTTCAGTTAATCAAGGGTTTGCTACACAAACATGAGTTGAGTTCAATTCCCAGAACACACACATACACACACACACACACACACCCCACACACATGTGTGCACACATACATACACCACATACACAAACACATGCAGACACATCAGCCAAACCAGTCAGCAATACCTGCAATTCCAGTGGTAGGAGCTGGTGACTTGAGGACCCCTGGGGTTTCCTAACAAGCCCAGCTGAAATGGTGGGCTCCAGGGTCAGTGAGCTCAAAACACAAGGTGGAGGGAGCTAAAGTGCTTGCTGCCCAAGCATGAAGACTTGAATTTAAATCCCCAGAACATGCCTATATAAACACATGCCTGTAAGCACAGCTCTAAAGAGGACAGACACAGCTCTAGAGTGGGCAGGCTGGCCTCCCCACACACCACACACACACACACACACACACACACACACACACACACACAATCAAATCCCAACAACAAAAGTCTCTTAAATGTGGTCTATTAGAGATATGAACCTTCCACCAAAAGAGCATCACAGTATAGCTCAGTCACTCCCAGCTATCAGACACTTAAGTATTTCTTTGTCTGCTGTTTGCTCTTTTATGAAGGATGCAGTGAACATCCCATGGGTAGCTTCATCCTGAGCCAGCTCCCACATCTTTGGTGGGCTGTGATGAGAGAACCTTTGGAAGGTTCTCTGCAGTGGAACCTTCACATACATGTCTAGGCCATGCTATGGATATGTCAAAGCCTGTAAAACCAGTGTGTTACTGCCAGCCTGGGGGGGATGGGCTGTGGTGGCCAGTGTGGCTGAGAACAGCTGCCTGAGGCACATGGCTGGTAATACAGGCCTCTAGCCTTCCAGGGCAATGTTCTCTCTGGGCCTTCCCAAAGCATTAATTTCCCATATTTCCAACAGGCAGATTTTGCTAGGAATCTTGTCTTCGTTTGGGGGACAGAGGGAGGTATCCACTCTCCTAATCTCTGTGCCTGCTCCTTCTAGATCCCTCTGACTCTGTCATCCTCCCCACACCTATTTTCTTTCTCTTTTCTTTTTTTATATTTATTTATTTATTTATTTATTTATTTATTTATTTATTTATTTTGGTTTTTCGTGACAAGGTTTCTCTGTGTAGCGTGGAGCCTATCCTGGCACTCGGTCTGTAGACCAGGCTGGCCTCGAACTCACAGAGATCTGCCTGCCTCTGCCTCTGGAGTACTCAGATTAAAGGCGTGCGCCACCAACGCCCAGCTCTCTTTTCTTTTTTTTTTTTTAAAGATGTATTTATTTATTATGTATACAGTGTTTATGCTTGCATGCCAGCAGAGGGCATCAGATCTCATTATAGATGATTTGTGAGCCTCCATGTGGTTGCTGAAAATTGAACTCAGGACCTCTGGAAGAGCAGCCAGTGCTCTTAATGACTGAACCATCTCTCCAGCACCACCACCCCCCCACGCCTATTTTCTAGAAAGAGCTTGGACAGGTAGTGCTCCTATTGACTTCCCAGTGGTGTAACTCAGACCCTGGGATGTCAGCAACTCATACCTTCATGGGGCCATAGACCTCCGAGCGGTCAAACATGAGCTTGAAGTAGTTGAGGCTGCTCAGGGCGGCCTCCCAGGGCATGTACTCAGTTTCTTTCTGGAGAAAGAGGGTATTGTCCAGCGCCAATGTGATGTTCACCTTTTGAGCACTGGAGACAAACAGGAAGGCCCAGTCAGCACCCACCCAACCTAGCTACACCCGGGAGACCCTAGCTCAGGTTCTCAAGGACCTAAGCCTGGGTCCCCTGACACCTTCATGTTTTCCATGGGGGAAGGAGTGACACAGGCACTCTGGGGCCCCACCTCAATCTACTGCCAGTCATGTTTTCTTATCTGTTATCCTCATTTTATTAGTTTTCACTGTGATAATTGTTTTGTTTGTTTGTTTTTTCTTGAGACAGAATCTTTCTATGTAGCCCTGGCTGTCTTGGAACTCATCATATAGACCATACTGGCCTTAGCCTTGAACCCCGAGATCCACCTGCCTTCCAAATGCTGGAATTAAAGGTGAGATACATACTGACTTCCCTAAAGACACACAATCAAGAGACTGAGCTCAGAGCTCCATGCTCTCAACTCTGCTGAACTTTTCTTTGTTTTTTGTTTTTATTTGTGTGCCTGGTGTGTGTGTGTGTGTGTGTGTGTGTGTGTTCCTGTGGATGTGTACATTTGTGCTTGCAGGTATTGTGAATGTATCTATGAATGGCTAGAGGCCAATGTTGGGTGTGTGTCTTCCTCCGTTGCTCTCCATCTTATTTTTTGAGAACTGGTTTCACGCCAAACCTAGAACTCACTGAGTCCGTGAGGTTGGCTGGCCAATGAGCTCAGGGATCTGCCTCTCCCCACCAGTGTTAGAGCTATAGTACACTACCGCAGTACTTTGCTGCACCAGGCTTTCATGGACTCAGGGAATCTGAACTTGGTTGTTCTCATGCTGTGTGACAAGCACTTTACTGACTGAGTCATCTCTCCAGACCCTTCCTAACTGGACCTTTCCTCCATCTCCTGGCTTAGGCCATCTGTGGACATTTGGTCCACAGATGTCTCTGGGGAATGTCACTCATATCAAAGAGCTTAGCACCTCACCATGGGCATAGTATAGTTGTACCCAAGCTCTGTCTCTCTGTCCTTCTCATCCCAGATTTGGTTTTTTGAGGTTTTTTTTGTTGTTGTTGTTTTGTTTTTGTTTAGTTTGGTTTGGTTTGGTTTTTCGAGACAGGGTTTCTCTGTGGCTTTGGAGGCTGGAACTAGCTCTTGTAGAGCAGGCTGGCCTCGAACTCAGAGATCCCACTGCCTCTGCCTCCCGAGTGATGGGAATAAAGGCGTGTGCCACCACTGCCTGGCTCCAGATTTGTTTTTAAGCACCAAGCACAGGTGTGCACACAGCATTCTGGAAAACTGTGGCTGTGGGTGCGAAGTGGATGGTAGAGCAGGCCAGGCCTGTGTGTGGCTGCTGTGACACTTGGAATAAGGTATGCTTACACTGTCAGAGTCCTTCTCTGTGAAATGGTCCTGTGGGGACCCCAGGAAGCGTTGGTAGCCCCTGGCACAGCACCTGGTAGCATCTAGGACAGCAGGGGAACTGGGTTCAGTCACCATCAGTCACAGGCTTCTGTCTCAGTCAGGAGGGCACTCACCTGGCCAGGTCGAAGGAGTCATGGATAATCTGTGCACGATTGATGACAGGGATAGCCTAAAAAGGGAAACAGTGTGACTTTGGGTTTACAATAGGGGACAGACCTTGCAGTCTTGTGGCCCCTCATACCATGGGGGACAGGGCAGAAGGGATACCCACAGAAAGGTTTGTTTGCAGCTGATTCTGAATCTTCTTCCAGTTGCCTTCATCGTAGTTCACCTGGTAGTAGCCTGTCACACCAAGGTTCAGCAAGACCCACTCGTCATTCCCAGAGGTCTTGAAGGCATTATTCTGGGCTATGAAGCAGAGATGAGGTCAGGGCTGAGGTCAGAGCTGAGTGGAGAAGGCCATGAAGGACTCTGAGCCTCCTCTCAGCATCTATCTTGCCTAGCCAACTTCCACTGGTACCCTGTATAGTTCACTTTCTAGGCCTTTTCATGGAACTGAACCCCTGACTCCTGGATCACCACTCCAACCACCCCAGCCAGACTCTACAGTTAGACTGTCAGAGGGTTCCTGGATGTTTCTAATTGCTTGCATTCCTTCTCCTGCCTGTAAGTGACTGGTCTTCACCTTTGATTCTTCGGTGCCTGGTCATATAAAGCAGCTCACTGTACCTGCCAGTCACTGTCTTAAGCAGTTTACAGGAATTCTGTCCTGTAATTCTCACACAGTTCAATGGAGCAGATACTGTCAACTTGATAGAAAAAAAGATGAAGGCCAGAGAGGGATGGTAATTTGCCCAAGACTACACAGAAGTAAGAAAAATTGGAAACAAAGACATCAGCTCCATTTGCTGAGTGAAATAATGAAGGGAATCTTCACTCAGCTCTCACACAACCCCCCAGAACATGGGCCAGGAGCCAGTGATAAGATAGGGCTGCATTACATTTCTGGGTTTCCAGCCAGTAGTGAGCCTCCTGCTGCTGCTGTGTTCCACCTTTGCGATACGGAATGGGCACGATCCAAATATAGCTGCAGTGAGAGAGCCGGAGTCCAGTAAATGATGATGGGCAACTCTTGGGCACACCATGGGTATCCCTCGCAGGTGCCCAGTGATGGCCCAACACCAATACCAAGTGTCACCATGCTCCTGACTCCACGTGATCTCCTTCCTTGTGGCCCACCCTTCCCTGCGACCCAAGCCTTGCTGACCCTATGTGCTCACTTAAACTCTGAGGGGCGGGTGACATTGGACTGGGGGTCAAGGAGGAAGTGTTCCTGGGAAATATCTCCTGTAGTGGTGTCCAAAGTGATAACAGGAAAGCCCATCTGTAGAATCCAGCGGTCCATGATGGTGCGCACGGGGACTGGGAGTTTAATTGTTGTCTGTGCATCCACGGCCTGTTTGAGGAACACATTGTGACTGTCAAACACCATCCTCCCATGCCTACCACCAGGCAGCCTCTGCAGATTCTGGCCAGCCTAGGCCTGTGGTGCCGCCTATGTAGGACAGGGGGACAGAGGACAAGGGACCCCATCTGCTCTGCCTCTCCTTGTCTGCCCAGTGCTAAGCAAGCTGGAGAACCTTTGTGCCTCTAGCTAACTCCACATTGATGGCACACCTGTGTGGCCCACAGCCAGGGCACCTTCTGAATGTTAGAGATGAGAACAGAGAGAGAAAAAGCAGTGCCCAATGTCACAGGCAGGAGCAAGGGATAGGGCTGTGGGGTGTGAAGGAAAAGTGCCCCAATAGGAGGGAATGGGGGTGCCATAGCCCTTGTTACTGTTTTCATGGGTCTCTTTCATCGTTTTACAAATGCATGGGCACTGCTTTTGTAGTTACAGCAAAAAGCCAAAGACATCTGATAATAACTGAAGCCCTGAACCCCTGAAAACTGGGCAGAGCAGGCACTGTCAGAAGGGAAACTGGAGGCAGGGGAGGTCTGAGGCCACAGGAGACAGGGGAGGGAAGGAGAGAAAGCTTTGCTGGAGGGCAGGAAGGCAAGTGGTGGAGGAAGGATCTCATGGCACACCACCCATTAGCTGCCAGAATGGGAAGGGGTAACAGACAGGCTGGGATTAGGGAGAGGGGGCACTGGAACCTGTCCAGTTGTGAGTCTGTGATATCCCTTTCCCAGTGAGATGGCCTTGGGAAGGAACCAGAAGGACACAATAACAGCCAGGGAGTAGTTGTGCAGGAAGACAGGGCCCAAGGGCTCTGGAGGAAACATTAACGGGAGAGGTGGGTGTGGCTGAGGAGGGGTGGGCAAAGTCTGCAGAGACGACTGGGAGGCAAGCAGGGATGGGGACCGGATGATAGATGATGACAAAGTGATGCAGGCTCATGGGGAGGGTGGACTCCAGCCCTAAGGAGAGGCAGGAAGGAGAGGGGGCTCTGGGGAGGGCAAGAGGGCTTGGAAGCTGGGGGGACGGAATGTGAAGCAGGGAGGGACAGAGACAGAGAGGTCAGAGTTTGCATCCACGATGCTAAACTGCTAAACGTGCCAGGTAGGGAGGGCCCCAGGGCACAGGCAGCTGGGAGTGCTGAGTCAGTGAAACAGCTGGCTCCAAAGTTCTGGCAGAAGGAAGAGGGAAAGGAGGATAGCGAGGAGGGAGTAGGTGCCCTGAAGTCCATGATCCCACAAGGCCCACCATGGTGCGCCTAAGCAAGAAGCTCAAGTGGGCCAGCTCTGGTGGTGCAGGCCAGTAGGATATGCTGTAGAGGCAAATACAGGAGGATCTCTGAGTTGGAGGTCAGCCTGGCCTACAGAGCAAGTTCCAGGACAGCCAGGGCTGTTACACAGAGAGATCCTGGGGGCTGAATGTGTTGGTAACTACCTGCAATTCCAGCACTACTAAAATGAGATGGGGAGTTGACTGTTCATGGAGAAAAAAGATAGCCCTGCCTGGGAAACAAGATGGGAGAATCAACTGAAGAGAACCCATTAAAAAAATAAAGAAAGAAAGAAAGAAGAACCTGAACAGACAGTGAACAGGGGTCTTACCCACCCTCTTTTTTTTTTTTTCCCCGAGACAGGGTTTCTCTGTGTAACTTTGGAGGCTGTCCTGGAACTCTCGCTGTTGACCAGGCTGGTCTCGAACTCACAGAGATCCACTTGCCTCTGCCTCCTGAGTGCTGGGATTAAAGGTTTGCACCACCAACGCCCGGCTCTTACCCACCCTCTTTAAGGAGCCACCTTTACACCCATTTCATAGACAAGCCACTGAGGCTCCCAACAGTTTGCCTGAACTGGTAAACAGGGCAGCTAGGCACAGTCTCACACATGCTGTCCCCAGAGACTTTGAGCATTACCCACCTTCTGCAGGTGCTCCCACAGGTCCAGATAAACAGTGTTTGAGTATTCGAAGGCATGGAGATAAGACTGTGGGAAGACAAATCTTGGTCAGGATTGGGTGGTACTCAGGGCTGTGGAAGGCTGTGCTAGGGGAAAGCCACCACATAGAGGGACCACCTGGAGCTGTACTCACTGAAAGTCCCTTCTTGAACAGGTCCTCTGTCAGGAAACTAGACAGCATCCTAATGACCGAAGCTCCCTGGGGTAGGGTGAGAGGGAGCTCAGGAGGCCAAGCTGGCTACCAGGGACCAACACCCCCAGAGCAGCAGCTGTGCTGAGGCTCTCTGTGGGATATATCGCTCCCCACACCCCTTGTCCCTCAGGGCCTCCAAGAAGCCAGGTAGCACCTTGCTGTAGGTGATGCTGTCAAACAGCTCACTGATCTGGGCTGGTGTGTTGACCTCGTCAGCAGGGCTGGACAACGGGTGGGAGGAGGCGAGTGCGTCCACGGCCATCACACGATACACTTCATTCTGCACTATGAGGTCTTTCTGCAGAGTCCCCAAACACCATCAGGAGACTGGCCCAGGAAGAGCATCCTAGGCGCTCCACTCTCCCACCTTGGCCCTATTCCCATAATGGTGGCTCACCAGACTCCAGGTGGGCTCTGCGTAATCAGCACCCAGATATTCCACATAGGAGGCAAAGCCCTCGTTCAGCCACAGGTCATTCCACCAGGCCACTGTCACCAGGTTACCGAACCACTGCAGGGGACACAGATGAGTCTGCTGAGCTTCCCAGGTCTTGCCACCCATCACTAATAGCATCTAACCACGTGCCGACTGTCTGCTAGGCACAGGAGAGCTAGACACTCCGAGACCTCTGTTCCTTTTGCTCCTCCCATGCCATCTACCTGATGGGCCAGCTCATGAGCAATCACGGTGACCACCCGCTCCTTGTTGCCGATGGAGGAGGACAGAGGATCATAGAGCAGGGCACTCTCACGGTAGGTCACTAGCCCCCAGTTCTCCATGGCTCCAGCGTTGAAGTCAGGCAAGGCAATCTGGTCTATGGAGGGAGCCACACATCAGTGGGAGGGCATGGATGGGGATCCTAGCACTACCTCCCCATGAAGGCCGAGGTCACTCACCAGACTTTTCTAGAGGGTAGGATGTATTATAATGTTGGGCAAAGAAGTTTAGGATGGGGCCTGTCACATTCAGGGCATAATCACCATGGCCCTCATCGATGGCACTGGGCCGAGCCCAGATTCGAATCTGCAGAATAAGAGGGAGGAGGTTAGGTTTGGGATCCTAAGGAGGGTGAGTAAAGTCCCAGGATCCAATGAGCTGCAGGTCCATGATAAATCAGGATGGGGACCAACTAGATTAAACTGAGAAAACTGAGCATGGTGTCATATGCCTATAGACTCAGCATTTGGGAGACAGGAAGGTCACAAGTTCAAAGCCAGTCTGGCACCTTAGTAGACACTATCTTAATATTTAAAACAGAAGGGTGGAGAAATGCCTCAATGGCTGTACTGGTTAATTTTATGTCAACTTGACAGGCTAGAGTCATCTGAAAGAAGGGAACCCCAATTGAGAAAATGCCTCCATTTCTCATTGGGCTGTAGGCAAGCCTGTAAGCATTTTCCTAGTTAGTGACTGATGGGGAAGGTCCAGCCCATTGTGGGTGGTGCCACCCCTGGGCTGGTGGCCCTGGGTTCTATAAGAAAGTAGGCTGAGCAAGCCATGGGGAACAAGCCAGTAAGAAGCACCCTCCATGGTCTCTACATCAGCTCCTGCCTCCAAGTTCCTGCCCTTCTTGAGTTCCTGTGCTGATTTCCTTCATTGATGGACTAAGATATGGAAATGTAAGCTAAATAAACCCTTTCCTCCCCAATTGCTTTTTGTCAAGGTGTTTCATCACAGCAATAGTAACCCTAACTAAGACAGTGGCACTTGCTCTTCTAGAAGACCTGGTTCAATTCCCAGCATTCATATAGTAGGTAACAACCATTTGTAACTCCAGTTCCAGGGGATCTGATGCCGTATTCTAGCATCCAAGAACACTAGGCATGGAAGCAGCACACACACTTACATGTAGGCAAAACACCCATACACATAAAACAAATTTGTTTTAAATTTTTAAAAGGGGGCTAGGCATAGTGGCATACAACTTTAATCCCAGCACTCAGGGGCCAGAAGCAGGCAGATCTCTGTGAGTTCTAGGACAGCCTGGTTTACACAGTAAGTTCTAGGACAGTCAGAAGACTTTTCTCAAAGACTCTGTCTCAAAAAAAAAAAAAAAAGTCTAAGAGGATGGAGAATGGGTTTAGAGGTTGAATGCCTGCAGTTCTTTCAGAAGACACAGGTTTGATTCCTAGTACCCAGGTCTGGTGGTTCTCAACCACTGTAACTCCAGCTCCAAGGGATCAGACACTTCCTCCTGATCTCCACAGGCACCTGCACTCCTGTGCACATGCCCACATACAGACACACACTCATGCACATAACTAAAAACACATTCTAAAATGGGGTTTTTAAAAAGTGGATTGGTAAGCTGGGCGTTGGTGGCACACGCCTTTAGTCCCAGTACTTGGGAGACAGGGGCAGGCAGAGCTCTGTGGATTCAAGACCAGCCTGGTCTACAAGAGCAAGTTCCAGGACAGCCTCCAAAGCCACAAAGAAACCCTGTCTCAAAAAAATAAAACAAAACAAAAAGGTTGGTAATATAAACCAGAGGTAGAACTCTTGTATAGTATGCACAAAGCCCCAGGTTTAACCCCAATAATGTAGAAAAACAAACAAACAAACAAAAACCCAGTAATGCAGAGTTACAGAGAAACCATCTCAGAAAAAACAAACAAACAACAACAAAAAGAAAGAAAGCAAGAAAGCAAGCAAGCAAGAAAGAAAGAAAGAAAGAAAGAAAGAAAGAAAGAAAGAAAGAAAGAAAGGAACCAGCAATGGCCTGTCTCCTACGTTCACAAGCTTCCTTAAGGAAGCAGAATTGTGATTTCCCCATGCATTCCAAACACAGACTGGGAAATACTTAAGAACATCTGGGATCACTTGGAGCTGGGACTCAACAGCCTAATAATTCAGAAGTACTGTGAAAATCTGAGATGGTCCCTCAAGCCAGGGCCCATGCCATCCCATGACAAACAGGCCCAGTTCCATACCTGGACTTTACCAGGTGGGTCCTGTTTCACACTTTTAAATTCGCTCACGATGTAGGCCAGCAGGTATGTGGACATCTTGGGGGTGGGGTGGAATTCCGTGACAGTCCAGGAAGAGTCTCCCTGAAGGGGTCTGGAAACTGGGCATGGGACATGTAAGTGTGTGGGCTTCTTGCTCTGCACTCCAGTCCAGGGCAAACCCAGGGCAGCCAGGCTTACCTTTGGGAAGCATGTTAGACAGAGCTGTGAAGTTGGCGGGGTGGATGAGTGTGATATTGAATATGGCCTTCATGGCTGGCTCATCAAAGCAGGGGAAGGATTTCCGGGCATCAGGAGCCTGCATCTGCGTTGTGGCCACAACTCTGTCCAAATCAGAGTGTTAGAGAGGGTATCTTTAGGGTGCAGAAGAAGGGTACATAGAAGGCTGTCCCAACCTGCATCCTGCCCTTCACCCAACTCCAAACAGCCTCAGGAGCCTGGTACCAAAGCTTCCAGACTCCATCCAAATCCTGGCAGGCTCCATGCCTGTGTGAGCTCAGGGATTGTCCCAGGCAATTTTCTCTACTCTCAGTATTCCTGTCCATCCAAGAAACCCTTCCATCCCATATCCCTAGGGTGTGGAAGACAGTACACCCAGTAACTGCCTCCCCACCCCGCACACTACAGATGAGAAATGTGGTTACTGAAATCTCCCAAAGGTTCCAGCCCCTCCTTTCCATGATCCCCAGACACAGCCCCATCTCAGCCTGTGCCCACGGCCCTGGGACTTACTTCTTGATGCCACCTTCCATGTACTCGCTGCGGTAGAAGCCAGCCAGGTCATCGGCCAGTTCCCCCTGGAACTCACTTTCCATCTCATACAGATTGCCCTTCGTCAGGTTTGCCTGCAGATGCACCACCAGGTACTCGGTGCGCTCTACCAGCTCGGTTTTGACGATGGCAGGTGCCTGGGGACCACCCAGGGCTCGCAGTGCCACCAAGTGGCCTCCTTTTGGGGTGTACGTGAGCTTTTTGCTGTGGATGATGATGACATCTGTGGTGTTGTTACAGGTAAAGCGAACAGTACTGGAACCTTTAAAGATGTACAAGCCCTGCTCGTTGGGGGTGAGGTAGGGTCTCAGAGTCACCTGGTAGGATTCAGGTATCAGAGTTGTGGGCAGGCGGTACCGATTCCAAGGTTTGCTTTCATCTACAGATGGGGTTGTGGTGGCAGTAGAGGTGGTAGCTGAGGTGGGATCTGAGGTGGGAGCTGTGGCAGAGTTCTCTGCATTCTTGTTCTTCTCTTGAGCATAGACCACCGACAGGGCTATGATGGTGCACACAGCTGCTATACCCAGCAGGATGCCCAAGATGCCCAGGGTCTTGGAAATGTAGAAACCCTTGGCCATGATGCTGGTGGGCAGGTAACTCCGAGTGCGTCAGGCCAAGCTGGAAGCCGAGCAGCCCTGGGCCAGCTTATATCTCACAGGGGGCGGGCCCCACTGCCTTTGGATTGGACAAATATTAACCAGGTCTCAGGCAAAGGTCACTAGCCTAGATAGGGGTGTTCTCTGCCCAGGCTCTGGAGAGATCAGAAATGAAACAGTGTGCAAAGCTGGCTTGAGGTGGGGGGGTGCCTGCTGGGAGCAAACAGTGTCTGGTTACAGGCTGCAAGTGGTCTGGAAGGTAGCGGGTATCAGGCGGACCTGGGGCTGCAGGGCAGGCTGCAAGTTGCAGGCTTGGTACCCAAAGGGCAGAGGGAAAGGCAGGTAACACTGATCTACCTGCAAGCACAAATGGAGGGGACAGAAACAGGAGGGTTAAAGTTAGACTCAGCGAAGGATTCACCAGGCCCAAGAGGTGGGACAGGCAGAGCAGAATGAAAGACAATTTCCCAACCTGCTGGATCCACCTTTGGGCTGGGTTCCCTGAGGGATGCCAGGGGCCCCTTGGGACATTCTGCAGATTGTCTCCCTTTCCTGACAAACTTCTTTTCTCTCAGCTCCCCAAGGAAAACAAAATGAATCTCTTTTCCTTCCTTCCTTCCTTCCTTCCTTCCTTCCTTCCTTCCTTCCTTCTTTCCTTCCTCCCTCCCTTCCTCCCTCCCTCCATTCCTCCTTTTCTCCCTCCCTTCCCATCTCTCTTTCCTTCTTAAAAAGAGTTATAGCTTCCCCTCATGAGTAAATAACAGTAAGCCCCCCCTCAGTTTTGCCTAACAGATTCAAGAGGAGCACATAGACCATCCCATAGTATAAGCTTAGTGTTATGACCCTCCTGCCCCTCGCACAGCACTGTCCTGCTCTCTGTCCCGGGTACCAACTCCATAACACATGGCCTTCCCATTCTCCTTCACCAGTCCTGCCTCTCAGACCACCACACTGACTGATGCTCACCCCAACACCCAGCTCATCCCCATCTCCTCACAGCGTAAAGCAGACACTGCTATATTCTCATGAATTCCCTGCTTCCTCCAGTGCCCCTCAAACCTACTCATCACACATCAGGCCATTGCAATCCACTGTTTCAAACCTTCTTTTTGCCCCATACAACCCAGGCTCCACCTTCCTAAGGGATTTACACACAATATGCACAAGTCAGCCTGCCCCCTTCCCACCCTCACCCCAGGACTACACACACACACACACACACACACACACACACACACACACACACACACACACACCGACACAGTACTTCAGACTTCATCCACCCCCTCTACCCCAGGGCCTTTCTCATGCAGTACATACTGCCTGGATAGACTCACTCTAACCCTGATTAGCGTCTATTGATACCTCAAGTCTTAGAGAAGCTGCCCTCCCTCCCTGACCAGAAGCTCCAGCCCCAGTGGATTAGATTTAGCCCTATGTATCTCCTCTGCAGATCCTTGTACCTCAGCATGGGTTACTACTCCATTCAGTGGTAATGGGACCTGTGAACTAACTTCAGGCTTGTAAGAATAAGGCCTTGCTGTCCCGCCCCCAGACTTGGCTCTGTGCCTGACCCTAGTAGGTACCGCATATGTATCTGCTGGGTAGATGCCCACGTATGTGATTGAGTGACTGAATGAGTCGTTCCAGAAGAAATCCCTTTTTGAAGTCCTCCAACCTTTGTCTCCACCCTGCCCCTGCCAAAAAGGCATTTTTAGAGAATAATTACCCTTCTTCCTCTGAGCCCCCTTCCAGCCCATGTGACCCTCCAGGACCTTATCCACCTGCCACCCTGTGCCCTGGCCTTCACGGAGGTGTGTTGAATGAATAGAGCATGGAGGGTGCAGGTGTGAGCACAGGAGTGCGTAGCTGCCCTCTGCTCTGGCTAGCAAGGCCAGGATCTGTATTTGAGCTATCTGGTTCACATTGCCTACTTTTCAGGCCAAAGGTGGACGGTACTCTCCAGTCTCCCCCACAATCTGCAGCCCATCGCCAGGGCCTCAATCTGGGGCCAGAGTGGACTCCGCTGCAGTGAACAGCAGCTCTGCGTATCAGGCCTGGGCTGGTGGCCAAGGGGCATTAGTGGGAAACTAGGTATTAGAAAGGCACATAAGGGTGCCACAGCTGGCAGAAATAGGATTGAGGCCTCAAAGGGTTTCACATGGGCCCCAGGCTTCCTCCAACAGAGACACCTTGACAACTCCAACAGGCTAACACCCTGGGGACTGCGCCTCTACCTCATAGACCTTCACCACATCCCCAACTGGGCCTGCAGCCCCCTCCTACCAGAACAGCAGGCAGACTCACAAGTCCATTCGGCTAATCCTGGTCTCCAAACAAAGAGCTAGGTTCTGCCTGGCCCTCTGCAGCCTCTTCCTGTTTGTTTTGGATGTGGACCATGGGCCAGCTGGCCAAAATCTGGGCTCCTCTGCAAAGGGGCCCTGGTATCTGGTTTTGGCACAGTTCCAGGCATGGCACCAACCCAGGCTAGGGGCTCTGCAGCTCCTCACCTTTGGGGACTCTAAGGAAGGTCCCTTGCCATAGTCCCTGCCTCAGTTCAGGTCTCGCCACTTCCACACCCCAGCAGGCAATGGTGGCTGTGGGGTTCTCTTCACTCTGCCCCGCCAGCATCGAGTATCTTCTTGCATGTGGGGGTGAGATAACCCTCACCGCCTCCAGAGTGAGACCATGACTCTAGCTGGGGCCTCAAGACCATCCCGGAACTTGACCCCCAGGATGCTCCTCTCTCGCATCCAGAGCCAGGTTTTCACAGTTACCTGGGCCTCCTATTGCTCTGCCTTTGTTCTCTTCCTTCCTCTGGACCCATTGGCCAGGAATACCTTTCCTCTCCTTCTCATCAAGTTCTTATTTATACTTCAAAGCCAGCTCAAACATCACAACTTTGTCATGCCCCTTAGCGACATACTTCTGTGGTCTCCAGTTCACATCTTCACACACTTACAAAAAGACCATGGTTGTGTCAGCCTCCACTCCAGGCCAGCACCAGCAAAAACCAGACAGACAGCCTGCGCTACTGCGAAAATGACAGGCAGTAGCTCAGGCACTCAAGGTAAGTCAGGCCCTTGATTTCAGGGATGGTTCTGCCCTCCACACAGTGTGCTCCATCCTGGGCTCTGACACTGCACAGAAGCTACCTTTGCCATCATCCAGTAGGTCATTTGCTTCTTATGTTTCTCAAAGCCAACTCATGCTACTCAGCCTGGTGAGCAATAAGGAACTTGACATTGTGTGTTGTTACTTTTTTTTTCTGATTTACAGCTCACCTCATACTTCAGATGAAAACTGAGGTACTAAAGCAGCCTGAGACCACCCTGCACAGCTGCTGCTGCTGGAGAAATAGCACTCTATCATCCTGCCTGATCTGGGGGTGCCATTGCTTCAGTGTAGGTCCTTTCTGAAAGTGAGCAAGGCTCTTGCCTTCCTTTCACTGCTTAGCCCTGGGGGGAGAGGGCCTGATTCCACCTAGCAGGTCTCAACTGCCTAACACTGTTTAGGATACACACACACACACACACACACACACACACACACCTGACACACACATGCGTGCACACACACCACACGCACATGCACACTGCGTGCACACACACACACACACCACACACACACACCACACCACACACACACACATGCACACCCCCCCCACGCACGCACGCACGCACGCACGCACATACCATACCATAGCACATCCCAGGCTCACGATTCACCTCCTGAGCTCTCATCCAGAGTTCTGGTGTAAGCTGGTGTGAGGTTTGCCAAGGAGGGAGCTAGGGAATAGTGTGTAGCCCCTCTGCCCACTCTGAAGTATCAGTGAGTAGGACCAGGGTAAAGCCAGGCCACCAGAACAGGGTCATCCTGGCTGATGGCCTATTCCCATGTCACAGCTGGATTGGGCTGGTCTGGGCCAGCCCCCAGGGTGCTTCCTCTGGGAGCCCTGGACACTGTCCAT
Organism: Cricetulus griseus; assembly: GCF_003668045.3. Lineage (NCBI taxonomy): Eukaryota > Metazoa > Chordata > Mammalia > Rodentia > Cricetidae > Cricetulus > Cricetulus griseus. The sequence continues at coordinate 117,752,051 of NC_048596.1, read as the reverse complement.
TCTGTGGGAACAGCGTTAAACCCATGGCAAGTGGGCCTTTGTGGGCCGGAGAAGTGTCCCTGGAGGGCGGGGACAGAGGGCCTTGTGCACTGATCATACCGGCCCACACTTTCTTTGATGGAAGTGGCTATAAAAACCACAAGAAGGACAGATTCCTTCACCCAGACCATGGCAAAGAATTGGGAGTTGTTCTGGGAAGTGATTCTTGTAAGTTGGGAGCCACCAGGGGGCTGGTACAAGACACAGTCCTGTAGAGGAGTCTTGCCTTGCCCATACAGGTATAAATGAGGCCACCATAGGGTCCTTCAAGATAGGACTTAGGCTGAGGTGAGAGGCTCCCAGCCAGTGGGGATTCTGGTATGAAGGGGCTTCAAGATGAGCAACTTGCAGCTTCCCCACAGGTACTCTGCAAAGCTACCAAGCCTATGGTGCTAGGTTCAAATCCTGGGGATGGAGAGAGAGTCCCACAATCAAATACAGAGGCTGAGGCTGGAGGATTGCCTACAGATCCCGGCCAACCTAGACTACACAGCTCACTGCTGGGGAATTCCTCCGTGAACTAGAGCGACAGCCCCTCCCCCTGGGGAATTGTAGCCAGTCTTGTGCTGTGAAGGCAAACCTACTTCTAACTGGCCACCCATGCTGACAGAAGTGGGAGGCCACCTGCTCCAAGTTCCACCGTCACAGTGAACTGGCCAAGGTCCTGAGAGTCCACCTGTCACCCCTAGACCTTACTCTCACGGTCAGCCACAGGTGTGCGTTAGCGCCCTGAAATCTCCCAAATGCACACCTCGCTGGTATCCTCAGAGCAAGGATGGACATTAAGTCACAAAAGTCCTGATCCTCCAGGACAAGCAGCCCGCCCGGAGTTATTGGAGGTATCCAGCTTGGAAAGACCCCTCCGCAGAACAAGTTCTGTTTGTCACCAGCGCTGCTGGTGACAGGAGCGCACCGCATGCCACCTCTGACTTGGCGCGCTTCCAGGAAGGATGCCCAAGAATGGGGTGAGGTGGGCTCCAGGAGGAGTTCAGGTAGCAAAACGAGAATAAAGGCTAGTTCCCACTTCCTCTGGCATTGGGGGCCCGGGCCACCGCTCTAAACCGAGCTGGGAGGGACTGCAGAGCAGAAATTGTGGACTGCAGAGCAGAAATTCTGTGACTTTCCTGGGCCAGCGCGCGCCCTCTGTTTGCACCGTCCCCAGTCCTCTGTGCCCCAACCGTCCAGTATCCCCTCGACCCCCGGCTCCGTCCACCATGTGTCCCTCGACACTCCTCCTCCCCTGTATCCCTGACTCTGGCCACACTCTCTCCACCAAGACCCAGCCACCACCGTGTCCCCGGGCTCTAGCCACCCTCTGTTCTCTGGGCCTGGCCATCTTCTGTCATCAAGGCTGGGGCCTCCCTCCGAGCCCTGCAGACACCTGGAGACTGCTGACACCCTCGGGGACCCACTCCAACAGCCTCGGCAGCGCCGGGCCCTAAGTTTACTCATCTGAGTTGGGGCAGAAGCTGCAGTTGGCTCCTGCACTCCGGATGCCAAGCACCACGCCCGGTGTCCCCAAACCTCCACAGCCCGCAGCCGCCGCCCCGCACTTGCCTGGGGCCGCGCACTGCTCCGAGCAGCTCCTGCCTAGCCGCCGCCCGCCTGGCCGGGCCGGTTAAAGGGAAGTAACCCGAGCCCACCGCCGCTCCGCCCGGATCACACACACCCCTACCCCGCCCGCACACCCTCACCCCCGGCTCCGCCCGCGCTCCTCCCAGCCTGCCTGCGAACAGCAGTTCCCCCCGACGGCGGCGGCGCGCGGCCCCGGCCCCTAGCGCGCCAGACCGGGACCTCTCGCCTTCACCCACCCACACTTCGCGCCGCTGTCCCAGTGTTCCTCCCACCACATCTGGGAGACATCTGCAACTGGAGGGAGGGGTTCCCGGCCTCCTCAGCCTGCAGAAGAATCCCCACAGCCCTGGTGGCTTTCCACACAATTTTATATTGTATTATTGCTGTTGTATCTTTCTTCTTCTTCTTCTTCTTCTTCTTCTTCTTCTTCTTCTTCTTCTTCTTCTTCTTCTTCTTCTTCTTCTTCTTCTTCTTCTTCTTCTTCTTCTTCTTCTTCTTCTTCTTCTTCTTCTTCTTCTTCTTCTTCTTCTTCTTCTTCTTCTTCTTCTTCTTCTTCTTCCTCCTCCTCCTTCTTCCTTCTTCTTCCTCCTCCTCCTCCTCTTCCTCCCCCTCCTCCTCCTCCTCCTCTTCCTCCTCTCCATTCCGTTTCTCCCCCTCCCTTCTCCTCTCCCTCTTTCATCAGGGTCTCATATATGTACAGCTCAGGCTGGCTGGGAACTCAGGCTAATCTCAAACTAGTAACAGCCCTACTTCACTGCTACACTTCTCCATGCACTGGAATTCTCCACCAATTCCATCCAACTTTTTCTTCCTCTCTCTCTTTCCTCCCTCCTTCCTGTTCCTTTGGTATTGGGAATTGAGTCCAATGTCTCATACATACTAAATAAGTGCGCAGCCATGAGTTATACCCCAGCCCTTTTCCTTAAAAAAAAAAAATGAGATAAAGTCTCACTAAATCATCCAGGCTGACCTAGAACTCACTGTAGCCCAGACTGGTCTTGAACTGTTAATCCTTCTGCCTCAGTTTCTCCAGGCCAAGCTGTGGCTAACTCTTGACACTGGGACTGTCTTCCAGAAGTCAAAGTTACCAGAAGGATCTAGCATATAAAGGATTACACTTTGGAGTACATGATCTTTCTGCTTCTGGATGCTGTGTGTATCTGTCACTCTGAGCATCTTTTTATTGGCAACACAAAGTAGCACTTGTATTAGTTTCCTGTGGCTGCTATAATAAGACAAACTTAAAAAGACACATGCTTATTCACTTACCTTCTATAAACCAGACTCATTGAACTCAGGGCGTTGCTGGGTAGTGTTCCTTCTGGAAGCTTTAAGAGAGAGCATCTTTGTCTTTTCCAGTGGCTAGAGGCACCCGCATTCCTTGGCTTGAGGCCACCACTGTCTTTGAAGCCAGGTGTGACAGGTGCTGCCACCCCCTGCTTTGTCATTCGGACATTGACGGGCCTCTCCCATGGGATCCGCCCATATAATTCAAGATAATCTCCCTGTTCCAAGTGGGCTCCTGAGCAATTGAATCTGCCCACAGCTCTAATTACCCTTAGATGCAGAGCATTGCATTTTCCCAGGTTCTGGGTACCCCGGGGGAATCAGGGTATCTATGGGGAGATTGGTGCCTACCACAATAGCCAATGAGTTCCAGGATCTCAGACTTTGAGGGATTGTAAATAGTTAAACCAGCTCTTCCTTCCTATCCCTGGGAGTTGCTGGACAGTTTAGCACACACTGATGGCCAGGGGGCTACATTGCAAGTGCTCTGCCACACCCTGTCCCAACCTAGCCATGTTTTCCTTTCATACTTGCCCTTTCTTTGGAAGCTGAAGGATGGGCCAGGGTGCCTCTAGGCAATGTCTTGCTTCTTCAGATCTGTTGCTGTGATCTTAAAAACCAGGTCAAAATCTATTGGAATGTAGAGTCGTTAGAGTTGTGAGTTGCTTGCAAAGAAAGAATCAGTAATGCGCCCTGGAGAGCATGAGAGTTGATTTCAGATTTCCTTTCTCCTTCAGACTCATGCCTGCCTACTTCCTCCATCATATATGGTGTGGCTGACAAATCAAAGATGGACTAAGTCAGGCCAAGAGAGAGTCTTCCACCCTGGCCTGCCTCTTCCACCTCAGACTCTGGGAGGGGGAGAGGATTCTTAAGGGGAGCCCTGCTGTGGGAGAAGGGCTACCCTGCTCTCTGGAGGGCAGTGTAGGTTGGTTGATAATGAAGGTGGCTTTCGGGAATTCAGCCTAGGGAAGTTGAAAATTTATGTACAGGCCTCTCACTGCTGTATAATTCATAGTAGTGGAGAAGAAAACATAGCTTAAGCATTCTGCAATAGGGGATTGGCTAAATTATAGTCCTCTTATATGGTGACATACTATGCCATCATTAAAAACACATCATGTTTTGGCTACAGGCATGGCTAAATGGATAGAGATGGATAGAGAATGTTCAAGGCCCAGGGTTCAATGGATCCCTACCACCAAAATAAATATATGTGTGTAATATTTCATATGTAGCAAAAAATATATTTTAATGGAACCATGGGAGGATTTTTTAAAAGGTAACTTGAAGAAAGCCCGTTTCAGTATTTTAACAAATCTGAGACTTCTAAAGAAAAGATCAATGAATTAGACTACATGAAGAACTAAAATTTTGGCTGGAGAGATGGCTCAGCAGTTAAGGGCACTGACTGCTCTTCTAGAGGACCCTGGTTCAATTCCCAGCACCCACATGACAGCTCACAGCTGTCTGTAACTCCAGTTCCTGGGATCCCGACACCCATGCCAAAACACCAATGCACATAAAATAAAAATTAATAAAAAAGAGAAATGTAAAAAAAAAAAGAACTAAAATTTGCCAGGCAGTGGTGGCTCACACCTTTAATCTCAGCACTCAGGAGACAGAAGCAGGCAGATCTCTGTGAGTTCGAGGCCAGCTTGGTCTACAGAGAGAGTGCCAGGATAGGCTCCAAAGCCACAGAGAAACCCTGCCTCAAAAAAAAAAAATAAACAAACAAACAAAAAACAAGAAAACTAAAATTTATACTGGTCCTGGTGGCACACATCTTTAATCCCAGCACTTGGGAGGCAGAGGCAGGTGGATCTCTGAGTTCAAGGCCAGCATGATCTACAGAAAGAGTTCCAGGACAGCCAGGGCTACACAGAAACCTTGTCTCAAACAAAACAAAGCAAAAGTTAGGGCGCTCCGGATTCCAGCAGAGACCATATCTCAAGGAGATAAGGTGATAAGGTAAAGAGTGTTAGAAAAGGTATCTAATGCCCTTCTCTGACCTCTTCCATGTTGGTTCATGTACCACACATACACACAGAGAGGCACATACATGCAAACACCACACACACATATTTCTACAATGAGAAAAACCCACCCTAATCCCCTAGTCAAAGTAAAAACCAAAACAAAAATGCAGACCGGTGGAAGATTACATCTCATAAAACAGTCCAGGGGAGATTCCTGTGATATACAAAGAGCATCCATAGATCATTAAAAAAAGAACCAACAATGATTCAACTTGGAGGTGAAAGAGCAAAGGACATGAAGTCTCAGTTAATAGAAAGAAAATCCAGTTGGCCCATAGAGATCTGACAAGAGGCTCAATAACTCCTCCCTTGTATAAATTGTTTGACATTCATCTATTTATTGTATCTGGGTTTCTCTGTATTGCTTTGGAGGTTGTCCTGGAACTCTCTCTGTAGACTATGCTGGTCTCGAACTCACAGAAATCCGCCTGCCTCTGCCTCTTGAGTGCTGGGATTAAAGGTGTGCGCCACCAAGGTCCAGCAATTTTTAAAGGATAAGGAAAATACATAGAGCCATATGTATTTTGTTGTCATATGTGTGCATGATAGCTTGAGAGAGGCATAAGAAACTGGTAACATGGATTATTTCCCAGGGAAAACAATGAAGGAGACAAGAGATTTTTCCCACTTATCCTTTTTTTTTTTTTTTAAATCTGTTTATCTGTATGGATGGATGTATAACAAACATTAATTTATTTGTATGAGATCATACATGCCATGGTGTAGGAGATCAGAAGACAGCTTGCAGGAGTCTGCTCTCTCCTTCCATCATGTGGGTACCACGGATTGCACAGATTGAACTCGGGCAGCTGGCCTTAGCAGCAGGTGCTTTCTCCACTCAACCATCTCACCAGCCCCATCCTTGCTGAGCCACAGGAGTGAGCGAAGTTTCTATTCAAATGGAAATTAATTAAATCAAGTGTTGAGATATATAAGAAGACCAGAAGAGCAACAATGTGGAAGTTCAAGGCTTTTTTGTTTTTTCTTTCTTTCTTTTTGAGACAGGATCTCCTATGGTCCAGGTTGGTCTCAAACTTGCTAAGTAGTCAAGGATGATCTTGAATTCCTGATCCTATCTCCCAATTGCTGAGATTACAGGTGTGAACCCACGATCTGCTTATATGGTGCTGGGGACGGAACTCAGGGCCTTGTGCATTCTAGGAAAGCGTTCTACCAACTGAGCTACAGCCCAAGTTCAAGTTACCAATGGGATTGAGAAGCCAGGATGCACAACATGACAGGATTTAACAGAGGGGAACCTGAATGCTCAGTAATTGAGGGTTTGCTTAAATAAATTATGGGTCTCGCTCTGAGAATGAAATACAGCGCCATCATTTAAAAATAATAGATCATGTATTAAAGGCATCAGAAGGACATTTTTTTTGCTTTGCTTTGCTTTGCTATTAATTGTAGAGTGGAATGACCTTTTTATGTTTTATTTTAAAAATTCAGAAGGCACAAAAAGGAAATTCTAAGTAGCTAGAAGCAAAAATTTCTCCATTGCCAAAAACATCACAAGTGCTGGCCATGGTGATGTGGCATAGGGAACTCCTGTAATCCCAATACTCTAGAGGCTGAGGCAGGAGAATTGCTTAAATTCAAGGTCCAACTGAGTTACATAGCCAGGCCCTGCCTCAAATGGAAGGAGAAGGAGAGCTTGCTTAGTTGGTAGAATGTTTGCCTAGCACACAGGAAGCTCTGGGCTCCATCCCCACCAGGTATGATAGCCTACACCTATAAAACCCAGAACAGAACCGGGCGTTAGTGGTGCACGCCTTTAGTCCCAGCACTCAGGAGGCAGAGGCAGGCAGATCTCTGTGAGTTCGAGGCCAGCCTGGTCTCCAGAGTGAGTGCCAGGAAGAGGAAGGATCAGAATTTCAAGGTCATCTTTGTCTATACAACAAGTTTGAGGCAGTCTAAGATCTCTCAGACCCCACCTCAAAAAAATAAAGTAGCCAGGACTGTTACACAGAGAAACCCTGTCTCAAAAACCAAAAATTAAAAAATACAGTAAAGAGAGGAGAGGCAGGAGAGCTCGTTCAGCACTGAAGAGCACTGGTTGTTGCTCCAGAGGACCTGGTTTCTGTTTCCAGCACCCACACAGCAGAAGAAATCCAGTGCGGTCTTCTGGCCTGTGTGAGTACTGCACACATGGGAGCACAGACATATGTACAAGCAAAACATCCATACATATAAAATAGATGATAAATAAATAAAATCTCAAAAAAAAGAAAGAAAAAAACCAAAAAGCATCATAAGAAATAGTTTGTTGGTGTGAAGAAGAACTAGTCTTAGGTGTGACTGTGGAAGCTCAGAGAGGGGTGTGTTCAGGTGTTGTTAAAACTCTTCTTTTTAAAAAAGATCATGGTGGTGCACGCCTTTAGTCTCAGCATTTGGGAGGCAGAAGCAGGGAGATATGAGTTCGAGGCCAGCCTGGTCTACAAAGCGAGTTCCAGGACAGCCTGGCTACACAGAAAAATCCTGTCTCATAAAACCAAACCAACAACAAAAAATTATTTCATTTTTAATTATGTAAATGAGTGTTTGTGTGTGGGTTTGTGCATGTCAGTGCTGGTGCCATCGGTAGCCAGAAGAGGGTGTTGGGCCCCTGGAGCTAAAGTTATAAGTGGTTGTGAGCAGCCACAAATGCTGGGGTTGAGACTCACATCCTCTGCACGAGCTGTACACACTCTCAACCACTGGGCCACTGCTCCAGTCCAGCCGTGCTGTTCTTAACCAGTACGTTTTGAAGTTATATGTCACAGAGACAAAACGCATGTGACTGACGTCACACTGGATAATATTTGCAGCTGAACTGCAATAGAGCAGAAGCTTAGCTTGTCTGAGGCTGTGGGTTCAATCCTAGCACCCCTTTCCCCCCAATAACTGACACATGTAAACAGTAAGGTTGATATCAAAAATGTTCAAAAGGCCTTCCAAGGTGTTTAAAAAACACACACAATTAAAAACTGGACAAAGGATTAGAGCCTAAAGTTCTCAGAAAAGGAAATGAAAAGGTCAGTGGGCACAAGCTAAGACGCCCAGCATTGATTACATTCAGGAAACTGCATCAAAAACAATGAGGTTCTGCCTGTGATCTTGGCAACTGCTTAGACTTGATTCCCAACACTTAGAGTTGGCCAGGGTGTGGTACATTCACACACTCCTAAGGGACTTGTCACTGCTCTATCGAGACGGAAAAACTGCAAGGTGCACAAAAATTTAAATGCGTAGACTTGTGACCCAGTGACCCTGTTTGGAGAATTTATGCTAAAAACATGGGTGGGAGGAGCCAAGACTAACAGATTGGCAGGATGAGACTTATTATCCGGGGTTCCTCCTTACAATTGACTGTATGAATTGCTGTGACCAAAACACTTGACAAAACACAGCTCAAGGAAGGGGGGAGGTTGTTTTGACTCTGGGTTTGAGGGAGGAACCAGCGCTTCATGGTGGAGAAGGCTTGGTGACAGCAAGGCGAGACTCTGGCTGGCCACCTTGACTACCAGTAGTTATGACACAAAGAGAACTGGTGCCCAGCTTGCTCTCTCTGTTTCACTTTTTATTCATTCTAGGACCCCAGGGCACACATTCTGGAGGAGTTTTCCCCACATTCTGGAGGAGTTTTTCCCCTGGGAACTAAACCACATAGGGACGGACACCTCTAGCCTTCTGAGGGTGTTTCCTTTCTATAAAGTTCCAAGACTAGTCAGGTTGACATGAGTGCTAATCACTGAGGTGTCCAATCAGCCACTAAGTTGTAACAGTCACAGGAACTATATCATGGCTGGGCTTAAACTTTTCATGTTACTTTGCCTGGCTTTGAACTCTTTAGCCTCCTGCTCCATTTCCCAGAACTGGGATTACAGGCATGGAACACGGGGCCCAAAAACCATCATAGATTTTTTTAAGTCACAAAAAGCAAGTTCCAAAGGCTGGAGAAATGGCTCAGCTGTGAAAATCACTTGTTGCTTTGATAGAGAACCTGCGTTTGGATCTCAGCATCCATGTGACCATTCACAAATAACCATAACTCAAAGGTCAGGGGATCTAATGCCCTTTGCTGACCTCCGTGGGCACCATGCATGAGTGTGGGAAGCAGACATGATTGCAGGCAAAACACACACACATAAAATATTTAGAAGTTAGCAAGTTCCAGTGTAACTTTCACGTGGTACATTTTCACACGCAAAAATAAAACTTCCTAACCTAGCATGGTGACGCAGGCCTTTAATCCCAGCACTTGAGCTGGAAGCAGAGGCAGGCAGATCTCTGAATTCAAGATCAGCCTGGTCTGTACAATGAATTCCAGGACATCCAGGGCTACATAGAGAAACCTTGTCTCAAAACACCAACAAAACAAAGCAACTGCTTCCTGGGGACACTAACTTGGGCCTAGCCATGAATAAATACCAAGAAAATAGAAATGAAACTTGGCAAACTGTCACTCCACTTCACCTTCAAGGGTTAGCTTGATGCAAGAAGGCCATTAGAGGACCCACATACTCAGAGGAATTCTTTGAAATGTAGTGACAAACGTGCTAGTTTTGAAGCAATCTTCCACCACTACCCAAACCGTAAAGATAATACTTTAAAAAGGAAGGGCTGTGGCATGGCTCAGGGTGGAGCTTGTGTTCGGTGTCTGTAACACCTTGAGCTTAACCCCCAGCATGGAGAGGGGAAGGGAGGAGAAAGCACTGGGGAGGATGATTATGTCCAGGGTGGGGCATTGCTAGTCTGAAAAGATGCCTTACGTGGAGCCCCTTAGTGCCACTTTGATCCGGGGTATCATCTCCCTATGTCAAGCTGGGTAGAACCTTGGGGAGAAATCCTGGGACCCTTCAGGGTTACCAGGGCAACAACTGCAGGACTCTGTGAGGTAAAAGAACCAAGTTTCAGACAGTTGTCACAACAGCAGGTAAGGCCCCTCACTGTGACCTGCAGATGGTCCAAAGGTCAGCAGATAGGGGCCCTAATTGGGTGGAATCTTGAGGAATAAATTCCTATGACCAGATGGTCAGAGGGAGAAGGGTGTCGGATACAGCTTGACCTGCATAGCCATCTCGTTGCCATCGTAGTCACGGGCAACATCTTGTCAGCGGCATCACTTTCTCATTGCTGTGGCAAAAGCATTGTTAGGAGAGAAGGGTTTATCTGGCTCCATTTTAAGGATGAGGTCCATCGAGGAGGCAGCAGGTATGTGAGATTGCTGGTTACACAGTGTCTGTGATGAGGAAGGGGAGGAGGATGTGGGCAGCAGAGAGGGAGGGGGCAGGGAGCTCACCTCCTTTTTATCTAGTCCGGGACCTCAGACCAAGGGATGCTGCTGTCCACATTTAAGGTGGGTCTTCTCACTTCAGATAAACCTTTCTGGAAACACCCCACAGGCACACACAGTCAATCTGAGATAGAAGATTAGCCATGGCATCCACAAAGTGACCTGACCCTGTAAGATACAGTCTTTAAAATAGTTAGTGGAGAGCTTTGTGTCCAGCACTGAAAAATGGCGCCCTGACTCTGATGTTGTAATTTGAGGAAGCCCAGGTGTAGTCCTGCTGGCATTGTGCCTCCTTTGTCTCCCTGAGGTAGACAAAGCATACGTACATACCTCCTCCAGATTTGGGGTGCTGGAACCTCCTGTTTTACCCTACCTAATACACACTTCTGTTTGTAAGCCCCTGATGGGTTGCTCTCTGAAACCTGGGGGGTTTGTCCACCTCTTTCCTCCACCTTGTCTTCCTGCACTGGCATATCTCCCACACACACACACACACACACACACTCACACACACACATACATACACATACACACACACACACACACACACACACACACACACACACACTGAAACAGTATCATTCACAGAGAATCCAGCAGATACAAAGGCAGGAACCAACTCCCTGGTAGGCAGTGAGGCTCAAGAGTTCAGAGGGTCGGTGATCTAGACTTTATCCCTAAGGGGATGCCAAATCCCTGACGACTTTTGAACAAGTCCAAAACAATCTGGATAGGTCAGCTCTGCCTTGCAGAGGCAGGCTGGGTGATGGGAAGGGCACGGGCTCTACAGACAGACAGCTGTGCACAGTGACAGGGGGGCATTAGGAAGGGACAGTTTGGGAGTAGTTTCAAGAGGCCTGGTGAGAGGGACAGGGTGGTAATCTGGGAGGAAGGGTAGAGACGGGCACCAGTGCATTGCTGAACTGGGCAACAGAGTTGGGTAAGCTCTCCCTGAGTTAGCTTTTAAAAATAATTTCTTGATGCTGTTGTTTTCAAGAATTTGGTATGGCTTTTATTATAAAATTAATTGAAAACACAGCTTTTGGAAGAAGGAAACAAAACAAAAAGGCAGAGAGGAACATTTAAATCGGACTTTCTTCAGAGAGACAGGAAGTAGAAAAGGCCTGTTGCTAGCTGCAACTGTGGAGGGGATAGGATGGACCTGGAGTCCAATGGAAGATGAGGAATCCCCAAGAGGATGGGATTGGGAGAGGCAACAGGACAGCCAGGCAGGAAGACTGAGCCCTGCACACCTGGGGAGATCCCCTGAGCACCTGACTAACCCTAACTAATGCGCTGGCTGAGGACCTCATGCTGTAGGGCTCCTATAGGAGCCCTGAGAACATGCAAGATCTGCATGAAGTATGAACTTGGCAGGCAGATGTTGGCTGCAACCAATGTCTGATACTCACAAGTTGGGCAACTGGCTTTGCATGGTTACTTACCATCCACAGCCTCAGACTTCCTTCTCTGCAAAATGGGGCAGTCCTGGCTGAAACCCTCAAAGTGTGACTCCTCTGTGGAACTTGTCCCAAATGAAATGTCTGTTTGTCTTTGATCAGACAGACAGGGCTTGTACATCCAAGACATCTGTCCCTTGGAGGGGTGAGCCTGGGCAGGGGGCACCGGATAGAAGCAGGTCCAGTGTCATTAAAGTATTCCTACAGTGACTGTCTGGGATGAAGTGTTGACTCTCCATGTAAGGGTCATAAGACCCTTCCAGGAGCACCACAGATTGCCAGTGGCCTCCAGATCTCTGGAATGTCTCAAGTCTGTGATGGGTATTTCTGTCTGCCTGAGTCACCTACACAGAGACCAAATCACAGTCCTAAGGCTGTGGATCTTAGAAGCTCCATGTCATCCATCACATGTCAAGAACTAAGCCCAGAGATTAAGTGATTTGCCTGAGGTCACCGGGGAGGGGCAGGATGCTAACCTCAACACTACAATGATAATTCTAATAGTCACATTTCCTGTCCCCCATGTCATGTTGCCATGGACCTCACGGTTATGATTTCTGTTCCTCTTGACGCTGTGGCAAGACCAGGTTGCTTAACCCTAACCCCAGCCTCCATATTCCCACTCACCCCTCTGAAAGCTGTGTATATGGTTTAATGGTTTGTTGCACCCATTTAAGATTCTTCATAAATTCCTTTTCTCTTTCAGCACAGTTTTACTCTGTAGCCTAGGCCAGTCTTGAACTCACAATTCTCCTATGTCAGTTTGTCAAGTGCAGAGATTACAGGCCAGTGCCACCACACCCAGCCCTTTTATACTTTTGAACCAGAGGACTCATATTTTCCTTTTGAACTGGGTCCTACAATTCCTATAGCCAATCTGAGGTGAGGATCTCTCCCTCACACGAACAGTGCTGAGGACAAACAGAGGATGCCGGGTTTCACAGAAAAGAAGATCCAAGGCAAGATGGCTCTGGGTGTCACCTAGGGACCTGAAGAGCTTTGGGGGCAGTACTGGAATACAGAAATCTTGGTTCCAGGATGAGGAAGTTAAGAATAAATGTCTAAGCCAGGTGTGGTTGCACATACATTTAATCCCAACACTCAGGAGCAGAGACAGAAAGATTTCTATGAGTTCAAGAACAACCTGGTATACATAGTGAGCTTCAGGACAGCCAAGGTTACATAAAGAGATCCTATTTCAAGAATAATAATTAATAATAATAAAAAGAAGAGAATAGAGTTCTACTTGCCAGGTGATGTGTTATGCCCAGATCTCAGAGTCCCCCCAAAACTGAGGAGACCGAGTCCCATATGTAAAAGCAAAGAGCCTTTATTCAAGCTCAAGCTTGGACTCTCTGTCTGTGCAATGCAGTGGTTGAGAGCAGAGGGCCCATATCAGGTGATACATCACAGTTTTTGTCACAGTAGAGGTTGGGGCGGGTGGTCAGAGGATCTCCATGGTTTAAGACTCTGATTGTCTGACATTTGTCTAGGGGTGCTTGGTGAAAGGGGATGGGTGTGTGCTTAGGCTAAGAGACATCGGGTGATCCTGTCTACAATGGTTGGAACATTAGGAATTTCCTTTGGAACGATAGGTACTTTCCCTTTGAGTAGTCCATTCCTGGGTAGTGCCCAGGTGGTCCCAGCTCGTGGTCTCTTCTGGAGTCAGGTGTTATCCCAGGGTAAACTGAAACTTCAGGCCTATTTTATGCTTGGTCTTCACTGAGCCTTGGCATGGCAGCAGTACAGCCAAGTGACAGGTGTGTGCCAAGTTGCCCTGGGCCCGACAGTATGTAAAACCTGGAATCCCAAGGACTTGAAGGTGAAGGCAGGAAGATGAAGAATTCAAGATCTCCCAGCACTCAGGAGGCAGAGGCAGGTGGATCTCTGTGAGTTCGAGACCAGCCTGGTCTACAGAGAGAGTTCCAGGACAGACAGAGCTACACAGAGAAACCCTGTCTCTGAAAAAAAAAAAAAATCAAGATCACCAGCTAAGCCTTGTGGTGCATACCTTTAATCCGAGCACTTGGGAGGCAGAGGCAGGCAGATCTCTGAGTTCAAGGCCAGTGAGTTCCACAGAAAAACCCTGTCTCAAGAACAAAACAACAACAACAACAAAACAAACAAAAAGAACAAATTCAAGACCATCCTTTTCTATACAATGAGACTGAGGCCAGCCTGGGCTACACGAGGCCGAGTCTCAGACCAAACAATGGGAGTTCAGCAACCTACTTCTGAGGTAAGGAGATAGGCTGAGAGGGCTTGAAGCATTCTCCAAAAGGCCACGTCAGCATGGCAGAGCCCCTAGGATATGAGTGACCCAAGAAGGCTGGCAGTGACCTTGACTCTTCAAACATATTTCTCTCTAGAGGCGGCAGATGCCCATCCCAGGAATCCACAGCTCAGGAGTTTCCCCGAGCACTTCCTTGGCCACCCCTCCTACAGCCCAGGGGCATCCTGGAACCTTGTCTGTCCTGAAACTGCCTCACCTGAAGGTGTCTGTGTGTTGTTTACCCATTGCTGTGACAGATCCCTGAGAAAATAACTTCTGGAGGAGAGATTTACCTTGTTCAGTTTCAGAGGGCTCAGTCCCTGCTGGGCATGGGGTGCTGTGTGGTTCACACTCTGGCAGTTAGGAAACAGAGAGGCAATGCTTGAAGTGGTGGCTTTCTCCTTTTCATTTCATCAGAGCCCCTGTCCCCACATTCAGGACACGGTTCCCCTCCTCCGTTAATCTTCTCCACACACAGAAATGTGCTTCATGAATCCCCCAGATGCTTCTTAACCCAATTGAGCTGCCAATCAAGGTTACCCAGGGCCCTTCCTGGAGGGCCCTCCCTCCAGTCACATCCTACCCAGTCTCTCCCCCAGCTCTTCTGTGGTCTTTGTTTCTGCCTGCCCAGCAGCACGTGACTGCCGTCCCTGGTCCACCTGCCCAGCCAGTCTTGCCTCTCTGTCCTGGCACTGTCTAGGGCTGGCAGAGAAATCCCTGCAACATGCCCTTTTAACTTTCCCAGGGATTGGGTTCCTGGTCTTCGGTGACAGATTACCACACACAGTCAAAGTCTGTATAACCTAGGGGTCAGCAGGGTGAGGTTCCTTGTAGAGGTGTCCCGGGAGCCCTTTGTCTTAAGGGAAGTTCCAGTTTCTAGGTTTCCCATCTCTCCCTTCTGGATTACATGGCTTCCTGTGTGTCCCGTAAGGACACTTGCCATTAGATTTAAGGTTCTTTTTCCAAGTAAAATTAAGGCAGGAAGTAGACATAGCTTTTCGGTGCTGCGTGTTAGCTCACCGCTCTCAGCCTTGCCCTGGGACTGTCCTTGGCCTGCTCAGTCTCCTCCCGCTCGCACTGTGGCCCACCTGGAGCATAGCTCCTGCCCCTCATGGAAGCCTCCCTTGCCTTCAGCAGGAGGAAGAAAAACCACCAGATGTCTTTCCACCTGTGGAGGCCCCGCCCTCTTCGAACCTGGGAGACTTGCTCTCGCCTGTCTCCTTGACATGCCCTCCTACTCTACTTCAGTAGCCTGCGGCCTTTGTGGAAACTCCCACAGCCCACAGGCTCTCATTCCCTTTACCCCACAGCCACTCTCAGGCCGCTGTGCTGCTCCTCCCGGATGCCGTGTGCTCACCTGTTGGCCTCACTGCCCTCTTCTTGAATTCCTTCCTATTCAGCTTTCATGGCCACACCTCTCCAACAACCCCCACCTCTGCCACACACACACCAGAGCACCCTTTCCCATCTTGTCTGGATGTGGGGGTCCCCTCTTGCCATCATGAGTGTCCCACCCCTTCCTTGGGCTCACCAGCTCCTGGACACCATCCCTCATTTCCAATCATGGCCGGGAAAGTCCTACCCTGAACTCGCCTCGCTGGGCCCCTGGAGACTAGCAAGTGTATATTCAGATGGACCTCACCATCCTGCCTCTGAGCTGGCTGCCATTAATTCTTATTCTTGGCTGGGGGCCCTGCCACCAGCTGCGAGCTCTTGGCCTTTCTGTTTCTCAGTCAACCTCAGCTGTGCCCAGTGCTGTACCTGCCACCCCATGGCCTATCTTAGGGGCGGCCTCAGCCCTTCATGGCCTCTCACACCTCCCTGGGGTCCCTGTGTCCTCAGAACTTCTGTCCCACCTCCAGCTTGGTGAGCCTTACAGAGCCCTCCTCCACAACTGTTTATCCACCTCAACCTGCAGAGCTGCTCCCGGGCCAGCCACACCCGGGCTCATCTTCTCTTGCCTCATTACCCACTGTCAGTGCGACTGCTCCTCTCTGAATCTCAGGCAGTCCTCTTCCCTGATAAGGGATGGCTGGCAGGCAGGCACCCTGAACTTTCATCTAGTCCCTTCCAGGGCAGGAAAGAAGACAGCCTGCTGGCACAGAGCCTGGCACTTGACCAGATGTGGGGATAGAAGGGTTGGGACATGGTTAGCTGTGCTTGGTGGGGCCTCACAAGATGTCTTTTGGTTGCTGCGTTCCAGAGTGTCATGTTTTGCACGTGAGAACACCCCCACAAGCTCCTGCGTTTGACACTCAATTCAGCTGGTGGTGCTCTTTGGGGTGGGGGTGGGGGGCTCTGGAACTTTGGGGATGTGTGTGGGTCCTAGATAGTGTTGGTGGGTTATACCTGACTCCAGCTCATCCTGTTCTCTGCTTCCCAATATGCCAAGACAGGGAGCTCCACCACACTCACCTCTGGGACTGCACATGGCTTCCTCACTGTGGTGCTCCACCACCTCCACCATGCTCACACTGGGATGCTCCACCTGCTCACACTGGGATGCTCCACCATGCTCACACTGGGATGCTCCACCTGCTCACACTGGGATGCTCCACCTGCTCACACTGGGATGCTCCACCTGCTCACACTGGGATGCTCCACTATGCTCACACTGAGATGCTCCATCACCTCCACCATGCTCACACTGGGATGCTCCACCATGCTCACACTGGGATGCTCCACCATGCTCACACTGGGATGCTCCATCACCTCCATCATGCTCACACTGGGATGCTCCACCATGCTCACACTGGGATGCTCCACCTGCTCACACTGGGATGCTCCACCTGCTCACACTGGGATGCTCCACCTGCTCACACTGGGATGCTCCACTATGCTCACACTGAGATGCTCCATCACCTCCACCATGCTCACACTGGGATGCTCCACCATGCTCACACTGGGATGCTCCACCATGCTCACACTGGGATGCTCCATCACCTCCATCATGCTCACACTGGGATGCTCCACCATGCTCACACTGGGATGTTCCACCACGCCCACCTCCTAAACTTGGAGGAGTAATAAATCTTCCCTCCCTTAAGTTACTTCTTTGGGGAGTTTTAGTCACAGAAATAAATGAGAAAAGGGACATGGAGTTCTCCTCTTTGGAACCTTTAGGAGACCACAGGGCTGGCCAGCCTGGCCCAGGGGACCACCCCAGGTTTCTTCAGGAAGAGTCCCACATGAGCTGGGCCTGGGGCCTGGGGGTCCCCATGCAGCATATTGATCTGCACAACACTTGACCTCCAGAACACATCTGCTGGCAGATGAAGCTCACCCCAGGACAGCGTGCGGTCCTATTAACTGGGCGATATTGTGTAAATAGCTGTGCCTCAGTCTCCTCACTTGCAGCTAATAGTAACACTTTACCTCACCAGGGTGTGGTGAAGAGTGCATACTCAAAGTCTCTTTATGCAGTAAGACTCAGTGTGCACTACCCATTTAGGATGACGACGGACAGCCTCAGGCTCTGTCTGTCACCCTCAGCTCCAGACCCAAGCTTTCCACACCCTCTCCCCACTCAGGTGACCCAGGGTCCCAAGGGTCAGTGATAACAAGGGGTGGGAGTAGCTGTAGCTTTAACATTTGTGGATTCCCATGGTGTGGGAGATCCCACCTGATCAGGTGTTCAGCTTCTGCAGAAGATGGGAGTTGAGAAGCAAGGGCCAGGGCCACCACCCTGCACAGTCCCACTGTGCAGATCCACAGGCCCCACAACCCCAAGAAGCATTAGTAAGAGGCAAATGTGGCACAATGGTGATGACTGATGGGCTTCTAAGATTGTCTTCCCAAGACAGCTGGTGGTGGCGCACACCTTAAATCCCAGCAATAGGGAAGTAGAGACAGGAGGATCTCTGTGAGTTTGAGGCCAGCCTGGTCTACAGAGTGAGTTCCAGGACAGGTTCCAAAGCTATACAGAGAAACCCTGTCTCAAAAAAACAAAACAAATACTTTCATCCCCTTCTGGGAAAAAAGATCTATTTGTATTTTAATTATACGCATATGTGGGGATAGGGCATGTGAGGGCAGGTGTCCTCTGAATCCAGAGGCAATGTCAGATTCCTGGGAACTGGACACACAGTTGTGCCTGCTGGAGTGGATGGGGGGAACTGAACTCAGGTTCTCTGCAAGAGCAGCATACATTCTTAACCACAGAGGCATTTCTCCAGCTTTTATCTTTGCCTGTTTATAGGGGCTTCAAGGATTGGAATTAGGGCCTCAAACGGGCTAATCAATGTGCTCTACCCTATACCCCCAGCCCACTTTTATTTATATTTGTTTATTTACTTATTACTCATGCAGCTGAGAATGACCTCGAACTTCTGATGCTCCTGTCCTCAGCTTCTGAGTATGGACACTACAGGCATGTATCGCCACACTCTGGGTTGTGTGGCACTAGGATGGAACCCAGGGCTTTTTGCCTGCCAGGCAACTATTCTACCAGTTAAGCTGCATCTCCAAGCTCCTCCCCACCACTGCTTTTAGCAAATGTTAGTTAGCTTGTTTCTTTGAAGATGTATTTTATTTTTAATTATGTGTATATGTGCAAGCATGTGTTCTTGCAGGTGAGTTCAGAAGGGGTGCCTGGAACTGGAATTACAGGTAACTTCGAGCTTTCCAACCCCTGCTTTCAATAAACTTTAGTTGAAAGCAAAGCTAGTTTAATTTTTCACAATGGCTGTGCTGAACAACTGACCCATGAAATGGTGGAAGTTTAACAACTGTCTGTCCCAAGCTCCTACAAGCTAGCCCCAAAGCTCTCTATGCTTTGCTGGGTCCTCCCTCCTCAAAAAGACCCTGGCTACTCTGGTAACTCTAGGGCTTGACCCTGCCCTCGAAACACTCACAGCAACACCCATACCCACCCACCCACACACACACACACACTTCCTTTTGGAATGCTAAGCATATGCATAGGTTGTCTCTGGCATGCCCTCTGTCACCTGGGGAGCCCTGGTCTGCCAGTCAAATCTCTTTACAAAACTGGAGTGACAGCACATGTTTGAATCCCAGCACTCCTGAGTTAGTTTAGATCTGACTTAAACATATAGAACTCTGTGCAGTAAGTGATAACCTCAAGTCCCTTGTATTAGCAAGGGGAGGCTGTCAGGCAGCAGCTGCTGTGGGGTATCCAACAGAGAAAACTTCTCGGACACGGGTTCAAGGCAATAGAAACTCTTTATTAGCTGTATGTCAACTACACTCGGTGTTGGGGATCCCAGTGTAGCCCTGAGCCTTTCTCAGGGTGAGCTTTTAAGCACAAAAACCATGTCCTGGGTTGACATACTCAGTTAACAAGAACAATTAGCCAGAAGCAGAACTACAGAAGCCAACAAGCAAGGTTAATTGCTTGCCTGTAACTGTGGACTTTGATGGGTTAGGTCTTTGTTTTCATTTTTGGCAGGAGGTGCTGCCTATGTGCTGAGTTTTACATTCTGAATGGCACTTCCATCTTGGCCTTGGTTGAGCTAATAACCTCTGGGGCCCTGTTACACAGTAACAAACAGCCCCAGTTCTTAGAGGTTTCTTTCTTGTTCACATTCCATTCCGTCATAGGTTGGCTACAGTTTTCTGCCAAATCACCTGCTCTCCAGGACCCAAGCTGAAGGAACAACCTTATCTGGGGAAAGGCCCATTGCCAGGCAGAAATAGTGATTCTTGTTGCATCATGCTATGACCTTGAAGGTGTCTCCTGAGATCTGGCACACCTCATTTATGTACACTTGTCACCAATGAAAGCTGTCACCACAGCAGTGGCCTATCGCTGTCAAAACATTGGCTGGGGTAGGATCTGAACAGCAACAATGCTCCCTTCAACTGCCTCCCCATCCTCACAGTTACTACTTAACTGTCCTTTTTTTGAGAGAGATCACTCTCTGTTTCACACCAGGCTGAACCACCTACAGCCACCTTGGGCCATGGCCTACCCCACTCCATGGCAATCTCTTCCCTCACACTTTCCCATACCCCGTGTTATGTAGAAAGGTAGTAGCAGACTTGGGGGCCACTGGAGGTGCCCCGACTCCCTCCTGTTTCCCTGGTAACACAGTGAGGGGAAGCCCCTTTGTAGGACTTAAATTACCATATAGTGGGGGCATCTGGGCTTTGCTGAGGCCCATTAAGGAACAGCTTATTGCTTCTTGTTCCTTCTTGGTCAGAAGAATCACATCAGAGCTCTACCTACAGCCTGGGTAGGGACCTAAGCCACCCAAAACATGACCAGCTGTTGTCTCCTTTAAGAGTTAAGCCAGCTGGGCCTGTCAATCACCTGGCCAGGACTGCATCCCCGGGGAAAGCTGGTGAAGACAGACTAGGGAGAGGGAGAACTAGTCATCCCCTTAATGAGATCGCACACTCACCCTTCCAGAAGCCCCTCCTTGGGGACAGCAGTTGCATAACTTCCTTCCTGTACCCTCCCCACAGCACTGTGAAGTCCTAACTCAGGAAAGAGTAAGTCTCCCCTCCTCCATCCTGCTTGCTTTCTTTTTCCTTAAGATACAGGGCCAGAAGCTGGAGTGTGCTCTCCCTGGCACCCTGGGCTCTTTTACCCTTTTTCCAAAGCTCCACCCTGACTCTTTTTCCGTCACATGACTGCTTGCTCACCGCCATTGCATATTGCAAAAGGCCTGGATTTTGCTTTTCCTTTCCTCCTCCAGGCAGCTGCCAAAATTTACAACCTGCCTTGTCCTGTGGTTTTCTTCC
Organism: Cricetulus griseus; assembly: GCF_003668045.3. Lineage (NCBI taxonomy): Eukaryota > Metazoa > Chordata > Mammalia > Rodentia > Cricetidae > Cricetulus > Cricetulus griseus. Next base: position 117,731,393 of record NC_048596.1, on the reverse strand, counting down.
AAACTCTAATAAAATTGTCCTCAAGCTTCCTTCCTAGATTGTATTGAAATTCTTTGATTAACAAGACTAAGAACCCACAAAGGAAAGATCAGTTTCCTTGGTAACCACTAGGCACTTGGGTTCCATAGCCCCCAACTGTCCTAACCTGCGCCTGTCTGAGCAAGCTGCCTAGAGCAGAGCCTCGGCCTCCCACAAGCCATGTTCTTCCTGGTCACTGTTGTCCCCACGTCCTCACTAGTCTTCTGTAGATGTCCTTCCTGAGACTCCCAGACCCGCCCCTGAAACCCTCTTAGCCTCTTCTTACTCTGTTTCTCATCTCAGGGTGCACCCTTGTTTTGCTGCTCTAAGCAGTCCCCTGTTACTTGCTGGTCACTAAGGTCATGTCTGCCTTTCCCTTCAGAAAAGAAAAAGGAAAGATTGTGTTTGTTTGTTTGTTTGTATTAGACAATGAGGGTCTTAGCTCATGGTTCAGAGGATACACTCCTTCATGGTGGAGAATTTTGGAAGAGGGCAAGCACTTGTCTTTGGTGGGACAGCTCCCATAAGGAGCAGGAAGCTGCTTGCTCCTATCTCAGTGGGCGAGAAAGCCAAAAAAGGAGACTAAGGGCCAAATTCCTGCTCTTTACAAATGACCCAGTCTAATATTCCTCTCTAGCTGCACAAAGGCACTAAGGTGACCACTGAGTTCTGCTCTGTCAGCTTCAGGCCTTGTGCTTTGCTCCTGGCTCAGCCTAAGGCACACCCTGGAGAGACTGGCTAAAGCCCTCAGGGGGCCATTGAGATGTGTTGAGCCCTCAGAGCCCTCTGCATTCAGGGTACATGAGAACACAGGTGTCTCCCCCAGCCTTGTGCAATGGTGCAGCGGGACAACGCAGTAATGACGCTGAAGTCCATGGCTACCATCTCTTCACCCCATCCCAGTCAGTCACTGTCCCAAATGCTTCTTGCAGATGCACTCATAAAACTGTATATTTTGAGACAAGGTTTCATATAGGCCAGGCTAGCCTCAAATTTGGAGCAATGCTCCTGTTCCAGTCTTCTTAAGTTGCAGGGCAATACAGAAATCACCACCATGCCTGGTTGTTGCCCCCACCCACACCGGAAGTGTAGCACGCCTACAACAAAAAACAAGTTCTTTTATTATATTTTATTTTATGTGCATCAATATTTTGACTGCATGTGTGTCTGTGTGAAGGTGTCAGAAATCCTGGAACTGGAGTTACAGTTGTGAGTTGCTGTGTGGGTGCTGGGAATTGAACCCCAGGTCCTCTGGGCAATGCTCTTAACTGCTGAGCCATCTCTCCAGCCCCCGGAAAAGACAAATTCTAAGTGGAGAACACGCTTCAGAACACGTGCACCCAAGTAAACAAGTGAACAGAGAGCTCTGCCCCACTGTACCTGGTTGACTCACCCTTCTCCTGACTCCTGAGGTCCCAGAGATTCATCTCATCTGTCTTCAAGGTTGTAATAAATGAAACTTTGCCTTGGGCAAAGTTGATTCTGCCTCTCCCACGAGTCTGCCTGCCTGAGCACCTGCTTTCTGGGCTCCATGAAACAAGGTGCTATGGTTAGCTGTGGCTTATTCCGTTGTGGATGGGTACTGTGGTATCCTAGTTCGGTTTAATTGTCAGCTTGATACAGCCTAGAGTGATCGCAGATGCAAGCCTCAACTGAGAAATTTCCTAACTCTATGAGCATGTTTTTGTTATTGTTGTTTTTTGCTTGTTTGTTTTTTTGTTTTTGATGTGTGTCTTAGCTGCCAACTGGAAAAGGAGGATCAGCCCACAGGGGGTGATACCATCCCTAGGCAGGTGGTCCTGGGCTGTACAAGAAAGCTAGCTAAACTAGGCAGTGGTGGAACATGCCTTTAATCCCAGCACTCAGGAGGCAACAGCAGGAGGATCTCTGAGTTCAAAGCCAGCCTGGTCCACAGCCAGAGCTACACAGAGAAACATGGGATTGAGGGAGGAGGGCAGCAACAAAAAAGAAAGTCACGAGTCTGTGAGCAGCTGGCAAGCAATGCTCCTCCATGGTTTCTGCTTCTGGTTCCTGCCCTGACCTCCCATAACAATGGTCTGTGACCTAGAAGTGTAAGTCAAATAAATCCTTTCTTCTCCTAAATTGCTTTAGGCCTCAGCAACAGAAAGGAAACTAGAACACTGTGCTGTGTCCCAGGCTTGGAAGAGCATGTGTACTGCTCTTGTCATTCTGCCCACATCTTCTGAACACACATGAACTAGTGTGGCCTCCCTGAGTTAGGAGTTGGCACACACACTGCAGTGGGCTCCGTCCCTGAGCCTGAGCATTCCGGATGAGTGCTGAATCCCGTCTTCTGCAGGCATGTGACTGCCATCCCTGTTATTCCACACTGGGCAGCCCCCACTACGTGCGCTGGGGACCAGCCTCCCCTCCACTTCCTGGCTACCAGGCTCAGCCCTTCACCAATCAAAGGTGTCTGCTGGGATTCTGCATGTCTGTGGCCCTCACGTCCAGTGTTGGCAATGCCAGCATTGAGTCTCAGAGTTCTAAAACAGCCAGGGCTACATAAACAGACCCTATTTCAAAAGCAAAATAAACCCCCAAATTCCCAAGACTAAAATGAATATTGTCTAATGCTGTTCCTGGATTGAGTCTTCTGTTTGTGCTGAGGAGGCTGACTCATGCCAGGGAGCTGTGTTGTTCCCATTTCTCAGATGAGGAAACAAGCACAGAGGTTAGGGACGCCGCCCAAGTCACACATCTGGAAGTGGCAGAGCCTCTTGGACATACCTATGTTCTGTTTCGTTTTTAAGATTTTTTATGTCTGTTTGGTTTTTGTTTGTTTTGAGACAAGGCTCTCTATGTAACAGTCCTGGATGTGCTAGAACTCACTTTGTAGATCAGGCAGGCCTTGAACTCACAGAGATCTGCTTGCCTCTGCCTCTGCCTCCCGAGTGCTGGGACTAAAGGTGTGCGCCACCACCGCCCGGCTAAAAATGTGGTTCTTGAATAAAAAAAAAAAAAAAAAGAAATAAAAAGGAGGACATGACTGCTCCTAGGTATGGTAGAGAAGGTTTTTTGTAGATATGAGGGAGAGCACAGCCAGAGACAGGGACATTTGGGGGGAGTCCAGAGTGGACATGACCAGCGGACTGGGTGGGGCCTTGTGAGGACAGAGGGGGAGGAGAGAGGTGGGAGTCAAGAGGACAGGAGGCACAGAGGCCAAGGGGTCAGTGTAGCCAAAATGGCTGAGTTATATAGGGACCAGAGACTAGGGGAGAGGAAGCCCAGCCCCTGAGCTAAAGAGTTCAGGGTAGGTCAGCCAGGATGACCCTGAAACAGGCAGGAACTAAGGGATACTAGGAGAACCTGTGTGGCAGGTCTGCTTTGATATGTTCTTTTGTTGTTGTTGTTGTTGTTTTGGTTTTTCGAGACAGGGTTTCTCTGTGTAGCTTTGGAGCTTATCCTGGCACTTGCTCTGTAGACCAGGCTGGCCTTGAACTCACGGAGATCTGCCTGCCTCTGCCTCCCAAGTACTGTGATTAAAGGCATGTACCACCAACACCCGGCTTTGATATGTTAAATAGGCACCCCAGTTAGCCATTGGTCCCAGGCTTCTTGAGACCTAACAATTCTCTCTCTCTCTCTCTCTCTCTCTCTCTCTCTCTCTCTCTCTCTCTCTCTGTGTGTGTGTGTGTGTGTATGTGTGTGTGCGCGCGCGCGCGCGCGCGCGCATGTCTGTAATGCTTGTATACACCTGAATATCATGTGTGTTTGGGTGCCCACTGAGGCCAGAAGAGGGTGTTAGATTCCCTGGAGTTAGAGTTACAAATGGTTGTGAGCTGCCCGTTTTGGGTGCTGGGAACCAAACATGGATCCTCTGGAAGAGTGAAGTTGGGTCCTCTGGAAGAGCAGCAAATACTCTTAACCACTGAACCATCTCTTCAGCCCCACATTTATGTTTTATTCAGGGCTTAAAAACATGCTGTCTTTACATCATTACTATTAGGCTTTCCTTTCAATTGTGTAACATTCATCACATACTTTAAATAGCCACTGGGCCATGTTGTAGGTCCCAGGGCAAGCAGGCTCAAGGAGTAGAAAAACACAAACAGAGCAAAGATAAATGGGGACAAAGTGTCCCCCAAGGACCTGAATCAAACACAAGGTGGACGCTACCTCAGGGACAGCTGTGGGGGTGGGGCTAACCAAACTTTCAACCCTTAATACAAGATCCAGAAAAGCTGGTTTCAAAGTTATCAGTTCAAACACTATGCTCTGGTGTGGAAATCATTGCTGTAACAGGAAAAACGTTGCACCACAGGCCCAATGTTGCTGTCTCTTGGCCTGCAGCTACCTCTGGCCAAGGAGTGTGGCTCAGACAGCCCAAAGCTAGAGCCAGGTGAAAGGGTGTCACATGCCCAGTGCCCTGCACTTGAGGCTGGAGAAGGGTGGGGCTGCTCTCATGGTGGGAAAATGCCCTGGCATTGTAGCAATCTCATGACCCCAACTGCAAAGGTCCACTGTGGGAAGACACTTGTCCCTCTTGGGTAAGAGGCACACTAACTAAACCCACAGGAACAACCACAGCCTTTTCTTTGTCTCTTCCAGGACAGCAAAGAACTGAGACGCAGCCCCAGATGCAGCGACCTGTGTGTCGCCCCACCCATCTGTCATCTTGAAGAGGCATCAAGGCCAGTCTACTACCCATAGCCCCTTATCCCCCCAATCAGTACCTCCACTGCGATTGGGGTCTTAATTCATGATGGTTGGTAAGTCGGATGGTGTGAAAACAGACTTTAGCTGTCCTTTAGCTGTGGATCTTGCCAGGTCTGGTAATGTGCAGATCAATCACCTGGGCAGGCTGGGCAGTGGCAGCAATCACAGCCCCACCCACTCCACAGCTCCGTGTGGATCACTGTGATGCTGCAGTAAGCTGACCAGCATAGGCCATTCAGTTACCTTTTCAACTAAGGGTGTTTCCAAATGGTGATGGCGTTATAGAAACAAACCCTGTTCTAAATCGGGGAGCATCTGGACCTTGAGTATTCTCTCAGTCTGAGGGACTTGGGGACTCATGTTTGGCAAGTGTACCTGGAACACTTTACAGCATTTTAGCTGTACTTTTCTCTCAGGAGCTTGCAAAAACTGTTCTCCATTATGCAGAAGACAACCTCCAGCCTGCTCCCCCACCCCCAAAGCAGGGTCCTCATTCATTCCCAAGTGCTCCCAGGATGCCAGTCTGAAGGCATAGCAGCCAAAAATACAAACTATGTTCTTGAAAAGGCCTAAAGGTTATTTTTCAAAGAAAGCAGGGGGTCCTTACATGACCCCACTTTAATTGGGCCCAAACAACTCCATACAAGTCATTCTCCAGACCAGCAGGCATCTGGCCCCAGTCAACTCCAACTTAACATGCCTGCCTCCCATCGTCCTCTCAATACAATCCTTGCTATCTGCCACCTACTGAGATGTGCCTCCCCACCCCCTCTCCTCTGTCCTAGTGACTACAGGTCCAGAGAGGCTGTAAGGATGAAGCTCTGCTATCCTTGGCCACCCACTCATCTACCATTCTTTATTGAGCAGTACAGATGAGGCACTGGTGAGAGCAGCAGGGGTACAGCATTAGGTAGGAGGCTGACCCCAGCCCTTGAGGGCTTACGTCCTAGGAGGAAACAGACAACATAGTATCACAGTGCCTTGAGGAATGGTAAGGCTGAGAAAAGCTAGGAGCTGCTGTTTCACAGGGAGAGAGAGAGAGAGAGAGAGAGAGAGAGAGAGAGAGAGAGAGAGAGAGCATGGGCATGTGCAGGGGACTCTGCACCTCTGGAGGATAGCAGGACTGTACTGGGCTGAGGTCAGTTGAAGCTATGTCCTCAGCTTTGAAAGTGAAGAGAAAGGACGTTTGTTTCTTACTCTTTTAAATTGCAAACACTTGCTGTCAGGAGGGACAGTGCTCAGTGGCTGGGCATAGGCTGTCTTTTGTTGAACTTTTTGTTTTTGTTTTTAAATGTAAACTACATGGGGCCCGAGAAATGGCTCAGCAGTTAAGAGCTCTTGCTGCTCTTCTAGAAGACCCTAAGTTTGGCTCCCAGCACCCTCATGTCAGACAGTTTACAACCAATTAACTCCAGCTCCAAAAGATCCAATGACTCCTGGTCTCTGAGGGTACCTCCTCTCCCCATATAAAAACACTGAACTATGTGAATATATTTCCAATTTGGAAAGAACTCTGGAAAGGATTAATCATTTGCAACAAGCTAGTTCCTCAACAGCCACTTCTGCCAGAAGGTGCAGGTGAAGAGCACTCCAGAGCTTCTGAGAAAGCAGACACTTTGATCTGGAGGCTTGGGCCTAGGCGGGGATTAGCCTAACAGCTCCCAAAGGGAGCTAGCTGGCTCACTCTGGGTGGTCAGCACACTGAGAGTAGTAGACATTCAGGATGTTTGCAGAGAGCCCACACCCTTCTGGGTGGGTCTCAAATACTCCATCCTGACTGTTGTAAAGGTGGGCAAGACCCTACTCTGTAGCTTTACTTTCATGGACCTGTCCTCGGGTCCTGTTTGAAAAGACATAGACAGATGATAGATGGCCATGCTAAGGAAAGCCTCTACAGTCTAGGCCACAGATTGAGTCAGGGACCTGATTTGAGCCATTTCTCCTAGTTCCTTTTCTGAAGCTGAGGTCATGGAGAAAATGGCTGGGCTGTCTCTGTAGTGGAGAGGGAGGGAGGGCTGTCTCTGTAGTGGAGAGGGAGGGAGGGCTGTCTCTGTAGTGCAGAGGGAGGGAGGGCTGTCTCTCTAGTGGAGAGGGGGCACTGGCTCTGTATGTGACATAGCATGAATACTCAGGGGCTGAGAGACTCAAGATATCCTCAGGGTAACATGTATGGGGCCATGGTCAGGCTTGGAGGAAGGTGATCTGCCCAGCACCCTGAGCAGCGGGTATGTCCCTGGTGAGCAGGCACTGAGTCTGGCCTCATCGGCTCCAGGCTACCAGTCAGGTTGTCATGTTCTAACCATGTCAGCATTGTCAGGGAAGCTCCAAGACAGTGACACACAAAGAGCTTCTCTCAGCTTAGGACCAAGCTTGACCCTCATCAGGCACTCAATGGGCAGTGGGAGGGTTCCAGTTTTTAACTAGTGGCAGTGAGAAAACCCAGGAAGCCTCAGTGTAAACTCTCCAAGGCCAGAATTCCAAAGCAAACACAAATTCAGCCTCTGGTTGCATAACTGAAAGGGGACACTCCTCTCAAAAAGACCAAGGACTTCCTCTAACTACTCCCGGGAAAATGCACAGAGCAATTCTGGAGGTGAGGCAGGAGGATTGAGGATCAAAACACAAAGGGGAAGAGGGAGGTAGAGCTGGATCTCAGACTACAGCTTTGTTGACAGCAGACAAGCTAGCTGCAATTCATTAACAATTAATTAATTAATCCCTCCAGCTCAACTAGAGGAATTGAGTTTTCCAAGCCCAAAGCAACACTATAAGGGGGGTGGTACAAGCCATTGCCTGGTGCTTGCTTTTACAGTCTAAAGGGCCAGGACATAGTTTTGGAGAACAGAGTAGCTACTAGCAGGCAAACACCTGAAATCCAAACTACCCAGGAAGCCCAGTACTTCCGAGTCAATGGTGCCTTCAGCCAACAGCAAGCACCCTCAACCGGACACAATCTGGGTGGCCTCATCCCAGGCAGTTAACGGAGGGACACAGAGGACCTCCAGCTCTTAGGCTGGCTACCTTAAAAATCAAGCCTCTTCTACTAGTTTTTGAGAGTGGCTTAATCCCTTTGAGACTCAGTTTCCCTGTCTATCATCTATAAAAGAGAGGGTTGCAAAACTGGGAGGAGCCATCTTCAGTAGTAAGGAGAGCAAGGACTTTGGAGCCAGCCAGGCAGGCACGTTTCAGACCTTAGCTCTGCATGACCTAGAAGCAATTTACCTGTCCCCAGTCTGCTTTATTTGGCAACAAAACATGCTTACGAGTGTCCATGACTGGGCTGGAGAGTTGGCTCCAGTTCAGAGCACTGCTGCTCTTGCAGGGACCTGAGTTACATTCCCAGCACCCATGTTTTGGGTGGCTTCTCAACCTCCCGTAACTCCAGCTCCAGGGAATTCTACACCTTCCTTTGGCCTCAGAGGGCACACAAACCCTCCTCTGGACTCACAGCATACACAAAAGCACAACACAAACAAAAAATAATTTCTTGTTGTTTTTGTTGTTTTTTGAGGCAGGGTTCCTCCGACGTGTAACAGCTGTGTAACAACTTGTTTTGTAGATCAGGCTGGCCTCAAACTCAGAGATCTGCCTGCCTCTGCCTCCCAAGTGCTGGGATTAAAGGTGTGCACCACCACCACCACCACCACCACCACCACCACCACCACCACCACCCATTAAAACAAATCTTAAAAACAAAAAATGTCTGTGGCAAGGACTTTTAAAGGATCTTGTTCATGTCACCCTACAGCAGATGCAAAAAACACTAGTTTCCTTCATTCTACTTCATATTCAGCCATTGTAAAAGGGGCAATAAAATAAAAATAAAATGGCATTAGGGATTTGGTCTCAGATCTTGTCCTCCAGCAAACTACCCATTATTGTGGCTCCAATAGAGGACTGAAAAGATGGGGACAAGACACTGTGGGCAGCAATAGGCAAAGTGCAAGAAGTCCTGCTGGAAAATGAGAAACACCAGGTCCCGACACATGGTTCTCCTAGGGCCATCAGCAACATCACCAGGCCATGGGGAATGCACTAGAGCCCTGGCCAGCAGGAGGGGAGGTGCCTGGGCTGGGACAGTTCCCCATGAAGGTGAATCAGTTCCTCACCACCACGCCTGACATCCAGCTGACAGCATGGAGAAGAGGGCCTGCTCCCAGCAGCAGCGTTAGCTACAAATTAGCCATAAGAAGAAGACTCAGCACATGTTAACATTTACAGGTTTCCAAAGCTGTGAGAGAATGTCCTCCAAAGGATCCCAGTGTGCTCACTGCGGAACACAGATTGAAGAATACTATGGCACTATGGCTAGCATGCTGCAGGGTCAGCCCACATAGCACCCAGTTCAGACTCTCAGCTCTAAAATCTGATACTGGTCAGTGGGTTTCTGAGCAAGGGGAAATGATTCGTCATTCACAACACAGCCACTGAACCTCCTGCTTCCAGGAAGACAGCGTATTTTAAATTTGGGAAGAGTCATAACTCTGGGCAAACCCAGCCTTCAAAGTCTACAGACACCAGTCTCTCATCTGCAAGAGGGCTTTGGGATGTATGAGTGTGTGTGTACACATGTGTGTAGGGGTGCCCTCCCTATTGGCAGGGGTAGTGACATGCCCCCAAAATATGCTTTAAATTGTGTCCAGCACACAGAAGCCTGTGGCAACAAAACTGGGAATATGCCAGTGGGGAAAATGTGCTCTGCAGCAACTGCCGACCAAAAGGCTTGGTTATACAAAGGGATTCTAGGAGTCCAGGCCCTAACAGAGCCAGAGTACAACCTGCCACTTGACACACCTGGCATCTGAAAGGCTGGCCCTTCTCCCTGGTCTCTTGCCCACTGAATGATACAGAATCTCAGAAGCCCTGGGTGCTAGGGAGGAAGTCAGATGTGTTCAGTCTCGGTGGCGGGGCCCTGAGAAGCAGGTGGCTTGTTCCACAGTCCCCAACCCTGAGGCAGCTGTGTGTATCAGAGAGCAGCAGGATGGACAAGCAGTGTGCACTCAACTCCCTTCCCACTCTTTGAAAGGCTCAGTGTCCAGAGGTGCGACTCCAGAGGCTCAACAGACTCCGGTTCTGAACTTGACTGCCTTGCTCACCCTAAGGACCCCAGTTCAGCCCAGTCCTCCACCTTTCACACGAACTGGGATAGGTTGGGAACTTTGATGTTGAGGTCGCCAATGTTGATGTTCCTCGGGATCTCAGGAAGGTTCATGTTCTTCACAGCAGACACGGCCCTGGCGGGGGCTGCCGAAAGACCACCCTGGGGGAAGGGGAGGACAAAGTCAGTCACTTTCCCAGTGTCATCTGCTTGAATCTCAAACCAGATGAGGGAGATCTAAAGAATTCCAAACGGCACACATGGGAGTTTTCATTTCTTTCCTTTTCAAAGGTGGTCAACAAAGCCCTTTTAGATGGCTGGAGCTTGGCATGATCCCACTATATGGTCTGCAGAGGGGGGTGTGTCTTGTGCAGTTTTGCAGCTGCACCATCTAACAGTGCTCATGGCTGATGGTCAATAATCAGTTGCTGATAATGGTTTATCCAGGTCTTAAGCATTGAGGATACTCAATTTACAAAGCAAAACAAAACAAAACCCTTTCTTCAAGAGTCCACCATGCACACCTTAACTCCAGCACCTGGGAGGCAGAGGCAGGCGAATCTCTGTGAGTTCAAGGCCAGTCTGATCTACAAATCGAGTTCCAGGACAGCCAGAACTGTTACACAGAGAAACCCTGTCTTCAAAAACAACAACAAAAACAAAAGTCCACCTTACAGGAAAATGCTAAGTTGGGGAAATTCTTTAAAGGAAACAGAACATCAGATTTAGGACAGCTTAGTGTGAGCTGGAAAAGGATGGGCTTAGACTATCATGTGGCAACAAGCTGGAAAGCACTGCCAGGGCCTGGGAAAGCTGCAGCAGACACCTGTAGGCTCATCTCATCCGGGGAGTGCAGTGGGAGAAGTGACAAAGACTTCAGAAACTCATTGTTCCCTGACTGACAGCTCTCAGGACACCCATTCCCACTCCACCCTCCCCTGTATGGTTGTCTCTGTGGTTTCCAGACCCCTTGCCTGATTCACTCACTCTGCCTGGAAGCACTCACTTCCCAGCCGACACCCCTCAGGAAACTCTAGCAGCCAGAGCTGTGGCTAGAAAAGCTTCTCCAACAGTATCAGCAGTCCTCACAGGAAGAAAGCCTGGTTTTGTAAGACAGGCTCCATTACATAAAGCAAAGAAACCCTCAAAGACACTCAGATGTCACTGTTCCATCATTTCTGCAGCTATGAGGGGTATGCCTCTAGCCTTGCTCACTGTAGGGCTGAGGAAGGCTAAGACCACAGTGGGACAGGCCTGGCTATACCATGGCTCCTCCATCAAGCCTGTTGCCACATGAGGATGGATGGGTATGGTATTTTCTCTGTTATTGTTGCTTTTTGAGACAGGATTTCTCTGTGTAGCCCCTGGCTATGCAGACCAGGCTGGCCTTTAGACTCAGAGATCAGCCTGCCTCTGCTTCCCCAGTGCTAGGACTAAAGGTGTGCACCACCACCTCCAGGCTGGGTAGGGTATTTTCAAATCAGCATTATTGTAATTTTGTAGAAGTGTCACTGAAAATAAAGAATCTTGAATTCCTAGCATGAGATATGCACAAGCAAATACACACAAGCACCACAAATGTGTGCTTGTAACCATATTCTAGAAGCTGTTTGCTTTTTTCTGCCATCTGCCTATCTTTTACGCCTGACATCTCAAGTTGCCTTACCTGTTTAATATTTATACTAGCCTTCAAGTTAGTGTAGACAAATCAATAGAGACAGGTCCCACCTCCTAAGGACCCAGAGAAACATAAGCCATACAAACCACAGAGGCACACACAGCACACACAAGCCACATGAGCCCACATAGCATCCACAAGCTCATACAGCATACACAAACCTACACAGTACAGACAAGCTCATATGAACCCACACAGTATACACAGGCCCACATAGCATCTACAAACCCACACAGCCCACACAATCTCATATGAAGCTACGTAAGCCCATACATCATAAACAAACCCACACAGCACACACAAGCTCATATAACTTACACAAGCTAATATAGCATACACAAACCTACACAGCACGTACAAACTCACACAAACATACACAGTACCCACAAGCTCATATAGCATACACAAACCTACACAGCACACAGAAGGTCACACAAGCCCACAGAGCATACAAAAGCGACACATACTACACAAGTACATGTTCCTTCTTCCCTCTGCCCAGTGCTCTCTACACAGCCAGGGCACGAGTATAGCTACTTCCTTACCTCTGACTTCTCCAGCCTGTTTTGAGCTTCAATTTGAGCCACAATTTCATTCATGTTTGTTTCCAACACCATCCCACCCATCACCACCTCCTGAAGGATGTAGTGCACCTGGAAAAGAGGCAACAAGACGACTCAGCACAGCACAGTGGCTCCCTTGGTGGCAGCAGCAGAGGGGTCAGACAGGCCACATTCTCATCTATGCTGGTGGCCAGGTCAGAGGAGCAGCAGGAGTCAGCTCACCAGAATGCAAGGCACTGATGGGCAAATCTCAGATACACAAGGCCCTTGGGGCTTCAGTTCCAGAGTGTCTCTTGCTACTGCTGTGCCTTTACATGCTAGATACTAGAGAAAAATGTAAAGGCACAGCCTATAATGTAGTATAATTATCTCATGGAAATATCCCATTCTACTGGACATTTTTATCTGTGAATTATTACGAAGATGATTTCCTCTTAAGCTGCTTAACTTACAATTTTATTCAACGATAGTTTTAGTTTAAATAGGATTTTGATGATTAAACTTTTTTTTAACTAGCTGGGTGGTGGTGGCGCACACCTTTAATCCCAGCACTTGGGAGGTAGAGGCAGGTGGATCTCTGTGAGTTCAAGGCCATTTGGTCTACAAAGTGAGTTCCAAGATAGCCTCCAAAGTCACAGAGAAACCCTATCTTGAAACCTGCCCCTCCCCCCAAAAAAGTTTTTTAAACAAATGTAGTAAGGGATTATGACAGAGGTTAGTTTAGTGGGAACATTAATATAGATAAAAGTAGGATATGGTGTTGCCCCCATCCCTGATAAAGCAGGGGCTACAGAGGATAGAAAATAAGAATAAGAAAGGATCATGGAGCTAGGTCTTGAGTTTTACTTGAGGGTTTGTACAGACTGTGGTTAGGTTAATGATTAGGGAAAACAATTGAGTCCCAGGAGTTAGCTCAAGTTCTTTCTGATATTGGGAAATGGGTTTCAGTGTGCATCATAGCTAAAACAAAGATTTAAACAACTGACTTCATGTAACTAAAAAACAAAGAATTAGATGATTAGTTAAGATAACTGGACAGGATTCTAATATAAAAAGTATAACAAATAACCTATTTTTCTGGCAATTATAAAAACCAATGCCTATGTAAACGGCTACAGCTGAAAGGCTCCTGATCTATGAGAAGTCTAAAAGATAAGTGTTTAACTGTATGTGGGTTCTTGGGGGACAATTTGTTTTTTACCTGTAATATGTAAAATGTTTAATCATGTAAGGAAATGGGAAATGTGTTGTTTTTCACTTGTATGCATTAAAATCATTCACTTAAAAATGGAATGTAAACATATTTAATTAACATACTTAATAGTGCTGAAAGGTTTTGCTGGGGTATATAAGTTGTAAGGGGAAAAAAAATAATAAAGACAAGAAGAAGGGAAACACGAGGGGAGAAGAACAGAACAGAAAAAGAATAGAGTAGAACAAGCAACAGAAGGAATAGTAAAATGAAGAACTACGCTTTGGCCTTTGGAAAAGTCCTCGTGTGTCTGTTTGTCTGTTCTGTAGTTTGCCTGCTCTGCCTCTCCTATTCAGACCTGCTGAAGACTTGCCATTCATCAGCACCCTAGGTGAGATCCTGACATGTTGGGGGTGGGTGGGTGGGTGGGTGGGTGTGTGTGTGTGTGTGTGTGTGTGTGTGTGTGTGTGTGTGTGTGTGTGTGTGTGTGTGTGTGTCTTTTTCACCGACCCCAGAGAGATCCTGACATGTTGGGGATGGGTGGGTGGGTGGTGTGTGTGTGTGTGTGTGTGTGTGTGTGTGTGTGTGTGTGTGTCTTTTTCACCGACCCCAGAGAGTTAAATTTTCCTCCCTCAGATAGAAAAGTCAACTGAGTGATCAGTCCTCTTACTCCGTGTCTCCCCTTCAATTCCTGAGCTGTTGAAACCTGGTCCTTATGGCAGCAGATCCATAACTCAGACACCTCACTAGTGAGACCACAAGTGGTCTCTGCCCTTTGGTCTATGGCTTTGGGGCCTTCTATTAGCAATGACAGGGGGTGGGGGGTTGGTATCCTCAAGACAATGAGGTGGTGACAGAGGCTCCACTCAGACAGGTCATGTTTAAATTCTAGCCCTGCTGTTGTTAGCTAAATGGTCTTTAGCAAATTCTATTCTCAAAGCTTCAGCTTCCCTCTAAAACTACAGGAGTAAATGTCTGGGTAAGATAACTAGATGGGAAACTAGACATAAAAAGGCCTTGGCTAGTGCCTGGTACATACTAGGTTCTATACAAGAAGAGATGTTTTCCTATCACCCATTTGACTGTCATCACACTGGCTGGCATTAAGTAAGACCAGCTATTCGGACCAATCCATAATCCAGTAGTACTCTAAGCAAAGTTAAATTTTGATGCACAGCTAGGATGGAGCAGAGGCGATTCAACCACTACACAGGGATGACAGGAGAGCTGCCATAGAAAGTCCTGGGTGGGTGTGCTCACTGGGGCCTGCAGGGCAGTACTTCACATTCCTTTGCAGTACTGAGACTTGAACCTAGGGCCTTGTGCAAGCATTTTTCCCAGTTCCCCTTTCAACTTTAACATTAATGTTTGACTCATTTATCTCAGACTAACCTTGAACTTGCTATGTAGCCATTAAAAAATGACCTTGAACTTCTGATCTTCCTGATGCTATCTCCCAAGCAGTAGGATTACAGGTATGTGCCACCATAACCAGCATAGCCATGAAACTCAACCCACAGCTATGTGCATACTAGACAAGCATAGCTGACCAACGTGTCTAGGGCTTATCTTTTTGAGAAATATTCTTGTTAAATTGCTCAGGACAGCCCTATACTCACAATCCTCCTGTGTGCCACCAGATCCAACCTGGCACTTCAAATTCCAATTCCAAACCAAACCGTAACAACAAGACTTGTAATTATTTTCTGTCAAACCAGGAAGGTAGGAAGTACTACCGTCTGTTGTCAAGTAAGTGTAGAACTTTTGGACCACCCCACAGGAGGCCAGAAAAGGTCCTGAGAAAAGCAATGTAGCTACAGGATGGGGTGGATTTACAAAGCTCCTGGACCTGGCTGGGACAGCAGTTTTATGTAAGAAAGGTGGAGAAAGTAGCTTGGACTTGAAGCAAGGTATCCTAGCCTTGAGATGGTGTGTGTGTGTGTGTGTGTGTGTGTGTGTGTGTGTGTGTGTGTGTGTGTGTGTGTACTTTCAGAGGCTAGAAGAGGACACCAAGTATCCTGTTCTATTATTTGTTCTGTCTTACTCCCTTGAAACACGTTCTCTTACCGAACTTGGAGGTAGGCTGGCAGCCACCCTCCAGTGCTGGGGTTGCAGGTCATGTGACCACGCCTGACCATGTAGGTGCTATGACCTGAACTCATGTCCTCATGTTTGCACAGTAAGTGCTATTGCCCACTGAGCCATCTCTCCAGTCCCTGAGATGATCCTTTGTTGAGCTTTCATGGGTACCAGAGCATGTTTCTGGTCTCTGAGCATTAGCTGCAGTAGTTCCCTTCCAGGGAGGATGACCCAAGATCATTTCATCAGACATTTCTAAAAATTTCCCATAGGACAGAGTCATAGTTTAGACCACTGACCTCCAGTCTCAAGTGTCAACTTATTTTTACCAAGAAGTTAAGAACAAGATGTCTGCATGCTTTCATGCATTTGATACAAGAAGCTCTCTCTGTCCAGAAGAAGGCACTAACTCATGTAACTGGGATTGTCCTTGGGGGGAGGAGTACTTAACGGAGTAATCCTTTAAGTACCCATTTATTAAGTTTTTCTTTGTTGTTGTTTTTTGAGACAGGGTTTCTCTGTGGCCTTGGGGGCTGTCCAGGAACTAGCTCTTGTAGACCAGGCTGGACTCGAACTCACAGAGATCCGCTTGGCTCTGCCTCCTAAGTGCTGGGATTAAAGGTGTGTGCCACCAACGCCCGTCCATTTATTAAGTTTTAATAACCACTTCTCTGCTTTCTCCCTCTCTTTTCTAAATTCTATACAATATATATTACCCATACTATACATTAATATATATCCACATGAAAGTAAAATTTAATAGTAAAAGTTTCACATTTAGGCAACTCATAAAATGTTAAGCAAGACTGGTTTTCATATTATTCCTTGGGGGAACTCCATTGCTTATACTTCCCTATCAAATAGTCCTCTGGGTGTATTAACTCTATGGAAGTTCCTCAGAAAGCAAAAACAGAACTATTGTATGACTCAACAACTCAATTTCTGGGTATATACCAAAGGGGGAAAAAGCAAAACTAAAAGCAGAGACTCAAAGGAACATTTATATTCATCCATGTTCATATCCACAATAGTCACAGTGGGCAAGAAATAGAAGCAACCCAAGTGGTCACTCTCAGATGAATGGATAAGCAAAATGTGGTATTCCATAAAATAAACTACCATTCTGCTTTAAAAAGGGAGGAAATTTTGATACATTCATACATCCATGCAACATGGATAAACCTTGAGGGTACTGTGTTAAGCAAACTAAATCACACACACACACACACACACACACACACACACACACACTATAAAACAGGTGTGGTGGTGTGTGCCTTTAAGCCCAGTACTCAGGAGGCAGAGGCAGGTAGATCTCTGAGTTCAAGACCAGCCTGGTCTACAGAGTGAGTTTCAGGACAGCTACAGAGGAACCATTCCTCAAAAAGCCAAAACAAAACAAAAAACAAGCAAACAAAACAAACAAAAAGGCATACTATAGGAATTCATTATATGAGGTACCTTAAGTCCTCAAGTACATAGACACAGAAAGCAGAATGGTGGGGTTGGGAGCAGGGCAGGTGGGTTTTGTGTGGCAGTGTATACAGAGGTGGATAAAGGTCTCTGCATATGGATAGTGGTAATGGCTGCACACTAATGTAACAAACTCAATGATACTGACTTGCAAAATTAACAGCGGTAAAGAATAGTAAACCTCAGACCTTAAAAAAGAGAGACCTGGGGCTAGAGAGATGGCTCAGTGGTTAAGAGCACTGGCTGCTCTTCCAGAGAACCAAGGTTCAGGTCCCAGCACCCACATAGCAGTTCACAACTGTCTGTAACTCCAATTCCAGAGGATCTGATACCTTCACACAGTGCACATAAAAAATTTTTAAATAAATTATTTTAAAAAGAGAGACATGTATTAGAGTATTCTTAGTGCTTCTTCTTCTTCTTCTTCTTCTTCTTCTTCTTCTTCTTCTTTTTCTTCATCGTCGTCGTCGTCATCTTCTTCTTCGTTTAGCCCACCTCTTCTTTATTGGTACAAAGCAATACTTTTGTTGAATATCAACCATGTACCAAGTGCTTCATAGAACTTACTTTAATTTCACAATATCTGTCTGAATTTGGTAATTATGATAGTTTTGAATGTCAACTTGCCACAATTGAGAACTGCCTGAGAAGAGAGTTTGAATTGAGTAACTGTCTTTACTGGATTGGTCTATGAGCATGTCTGTGGTAGATTGTAGATTGTCCACTATGGACAGCAACCACAGCCTAGACAGTGGTCCTGAACTATACTGGACAGGAGGAAGCTAGGCAAGAGCAAGCGGGCAACCTGGGTGGGCTTGTTTCTCTCTGCTCTTGACTGTGGATGTGACTGATGTACCAGGTGCTTGAGCTCCTGCTACTGTGACTTCATCATGTGACACTGACCATAAGCCAAATAAACCTTCTCCTCTCCTAGGCTGCTTTCTTGCCAGGATGTTTTACCAGCAACAGAAGTAAAACTAGAATAGCTCCTTCATTTCAGATTTGAGAAAATGCTGGTGGAGTTCTGCAGTGCCAGGAGCCATCAGTTCCAGAACCAGGTGCTGAGTACGGGCTGGGCTGACTCCAGTCTGCATCTGTTGCCACATTCACTCATGACACCAGTGCACATGGCATCACCTAAGGCTTGCTGTTGGTGTGACTGCTCCAGAATAATGTACAATGTAGAGCACCATGCTGAATGGGTAAAAGGCCTTCTCGCACCTGAGCAGCTTATTCCCTGGACTTAGAAGACAGATAACAGTGTGACTGTGGAGGCTTTATGGACAAGGTACAGCAAGAGGTCTAATTTATAATGTGATGGGAATCAGAAAATAGAACAAAAGCTAAAAACTTCTAATATGAACATCATAAAGATAGAATTCCCAAACTCCATTCAAGTGTGTCTTAAATATAAAAAGGAGAAATGGAACTGCAAACCCATCTTCAACAAAACTAGGAGAAAATACAAATTCGAGACCCCCAAACAGTCGCACAGACAGCAGGAGCAAGGATCACAGGCAAGGCTCCTTTTGCTTCATAGAAGGAAGAGAAGAAAAGATGTGACAAAGAGGGGATGGGGAAGCTAGTGAACTCAGAAAGGCCTGCAAAATTATCCTTCCTGGAGGGAAAGCACCCCCGCTCCCACCCCCCAGATATCAAACAGATTTTGATAGTGGAGGGCAGAAACCTCCTTGGACCTAGAGTTGGGACCACATCCAAAAATACACAAGTCTACTGTATGTGCCTCACATATGTGGTCCCCGTGGCAACAGAGAAGAACATCTTTGCTTTGGGGAAGTTCATGGATGCCTAACTTTATTAGCTGCCTAGAAATAAGGGTAAATGAACTCAAAAGAACTCTCTAACATAGGAACAAAAAAGCCGAGCTTCGAATTCTTCCCTAAACAAGATTCCTAACAATAGCTAGCACCTGAAAAAGCAAACCCACTCAAAAATGATTATAAAAAGCCACCTCCCGGGAGCTAGATAAAGACACAACAAAGAAAATCAGGAAACAAGAAAACCAAAATATTAGAAATTTGATGCTAGGGAGCAGCCAAAATTACAACAACACACTCTGAAAAACGTCAGAGAAGAAAAGCGAGGGCAGATGAGGTATCTCAGTGGTACAACACTTGACTAGCAGGCACCAGGGCCTAGATTTGATCCCCAGTCCTGCAAAGCAGCAAAGCAAGAGACTATGGCAGAGCAGGAAGACAAGAAGGTGAGAAAATGTATCATAGTGGAATTCAGAGACAAAGGAGAAGAAAAAGGAAATGGCAGGACTGAAGGTAAAAATAGAAGTCACAGGCTGGAGAGATGGCTCAGGGGTTAAGAGCACTGACTGCTCTTCCAGAGGTCCTGAGTTCAATTCCCAGCAACCACATGGTGGTTCACAACCATCTGTAATGTGATCTGGTGCCCTCTTCTGGCATGCACTGTATACACAATAAATAAATAAATCTTTAAATAGAAGTCACAAAACTAGAGACAGAACTAAAAACAATAAGGAAAAGGGAAGAAATAAGATAAAAGTGAATGAGACAAAAGGAAGCAAGGGGGCTGAGGTGTAAACTGGGAGAGTGTCTGGCTGGCATGCATGTAGTCCTAGGCCCCATCCCCAGCACTGCACTAACCAGGTGTGATGGTTCACACTATAACTCCAGCATCTGAGAGGTAGAATCAGGAGGATCACAAGTTCAAGGTCAACCTCACCTATATAGGGAGTTTGAAGCCAAAACCAATGCTTAGTGATAGCAGGAAACAGTAATATTCTCATGGACACAAAGTACAACTCAAGGATTTTATGCCCAGTTGATCATTCCTGAGCTTTCCTTGAGGAATCTGGAAAGCATGTGACAACAAAGAGGTAACTCAGAAAACTATGGCATACAGGAAAGATCAGCTGTGAGTGGGAAGACAAAGACTAAAAAGGTTGGCATCAGGATTCCATATCTCAACAAGGAAAACAAGCAACGAAGGCAGACACTCGGGAGACAGAGGCAGTGATCTCCATTACATCAAGGCCAGCTAGTTGCAAGACAGCCAGAGCTGTTACACTGAGAAACCCTGTCTTGAAAAAAACAAAACAAGAAAGAAAGAAAGAAAGAAAGAAAGAAAGAAAGAAAGAAAGAAAGAAAGAAAGAAAGAAAGAAAAAGAAAGGAAGGAAGAAGAAAGGAAGAAGAAAGGAAGGAAGGAAGGAAGGAAGGAAGGAAGGAAGGAAGAAAGACAGGTAGGGAAGAGAGACCAAGAGACCAACTGACCTTCAACAGCTGATAATCCACAGACAGCATGCTCACCTATTATGATTTTTACTGATTTCCCCCACAAAGTCAAACCTGCTATCATTTGCTACAAAGAAAACTCTGAGAGCCACCAGTTAAGGCCAAGAAGATCTCTTTCAGATTATTAGCTCTAGGCCACTAGTTTATAAAACTCACCCAGAAGGCATCATCTATTATTTTGTTGCTGTAAAAGAGAACTTTCCAGATAGGTGCCCATAATCCTGGCACTCAAAGAGGAGTCGGGAAGATGATGAGTCTAGAGACCAGCCTAGTTAGGTACTGTGTGAGATCCTGCTTCAAAAGCCAGGAATCACTCCTGTGCTGTTTTGGGGAGGGTGTTGGAAAGAGCATGGTGTTCATCAGGAGTGAGGGAATAGGGAGGATAATGAGAGGTGGATATGATCAAAGTATATTGCAAATATGTATGGAAATGTTCAAACAAGGCACTCCTTACATTCCCCACAAAGGGGAAATTCCAACACCTAAGATATAAGTAGATAATCTTTCTTGATTCCTTCTTTTCTTCCTTTTTTTTTTTAAAAAAAATAGGGTCTCTTTATGTAGACTTGGCTGTCCTAGAACTCTCTATATAAACCAGACTAGCCTTGAATTTACAGAAATCCACCTATCTCTGCCTCCCAGAGTGCTGAGATTAAAAGCATATGGCATGGGGCTGGAGACATAGCTCAGGAGCACTGGCTGCTCTTCCAGAGGACCCAGATTCAATTCCTAGCACCCACACGGCAGCTCACACCTGTCTGTAACTCCAGTTCCAGGTAATCTGACACCTCTACGCAGATATACATGCAGCCAAAACACCACTGTACATACATAAAATAAAAAAGTGGATCTTTCCACTTTCAAAAAAAAAAAAAAAAAGCAAATGCTTTTCTGTAGCATTCTGTTATTTGTTTTGTTTTGTTTTGTTGAGACAGGGTTTCTCTGTGTAACAGTCCTGGCTGCTCTGGAACTTGCTTTGTAAACCAGGCTGGCTTTGAACTCACAGGGACCAGACTGCCTCTGCTTCCCAAGTGCTGGAATTAAAGGCATGTGCTACCACCACCTGGCTCAGTTTAATTTTTACACAGTGATTCTCTCATCTCATTCTTGGCTTGCTGTGAATATTTGATTAAATTCCATAATTATAATATCCATGAAAACATCACAAGCACCCTTTGCTTGGCACATGGCTCCATGGATGTAAAGTAAGCAAAGGATGAGCGAACAGCAGCCCATGGTAACCCTGCAAGTCAGTCAGGAATTCTGAATAAAAGGCAGCAAAACTTATCTGAGTGGATAAAGAGTAAGCTGAGACAGCTGTAGGCTGCCAAACAAAGGTGTGGAAAGCATGCGGCCAAGAAACGAAACTGAACCCCAGTACCTGCAGAACTAAAGATATGGGCAGAGCACAAAGGGTTCTGTTAGAGGGTGCCAGCAGAAATCTAGGTGAATACCCAAGAACACTGAGAGTTAAAGTACTGCCCCATGGAGGGAGGGTGAGGAAAGAAAGGCTGACACCTAAGGCATGGAGGTGACACTCCAAATAATGGGACTACCAAGTCTGCTGTGAGACCATGTCCTAGGAATGTCAGAAGCCACATCCATAAAGCCTCACCAACATGACTGCCCAGATATAAGCTAAATAAGAATGACACCAATGGGATGGTGGTGGCACATACTTTTAATCCCAGCACTTGGGAGGCAGAGGCAAATGGATCTCTGTGCGGGAAGAGCACACCAACTGGTTGTCCAGTGCCCAATGGTCAGCCCTGAAAACATGAATGCAAGAAACATCATATAGACTGAGCAGGTCATATTTACATATATGTATATTCAAGAACATATATGCATATAATAACATTTAATGAAAGAAGAGGCCATGAAATTGAAGGAGAGTGGGGAGGGAGATATAGAAGATTTAAAGGGGGGAAAAGGAAAGAAGAAATGTTGCAATTATATTATAATCCCAAAAATAAAAAACCAAAAACGTAAAAAAAGATGTGATTAGAAAAAAGCAGAGGCAAAGGTCATGAGCCTGACACCTAGCCAAACAGTGTGTACTGAACAAACACAAACTACCCAACTATTCTGATAGCTCAGTAAGCATCTATCACAATAACATTGGCAAATCTATTAGGAATTGCTTGCTGGAATTTAAATAAGTGCTACTTGATTCCTAAGTTCTTGACCAATTCGATGGTACTCTGACCTAGAAATAATCACAAGAGGAGGAAGAGTTTATCTGAACGTAAAGGTTTAAGACAGCTCCAAGGTTCCAACAGAACAATCTGATATAAAAAGGAGGTGAGAGATGCATCTGAAGTCTTAGGAGTCTGCAGTGTGTGAGGTAGCAGCTGGGGTTTCCTGAGATTGATTTGTACAAATCTATGGCATGAAAATTGGTGTTTACAGTTCTATACTACTTAAAATTCTTCTCTTGAAACCCCTATCCCCCAAAACCAAAAGTAGGATTTCAGCTAAATGCCAAGGCTACTGACACTCTGTTTTATCATGTCTCTGTTCTGTCCCCCGTCCTAACTCACAGTAGGATATCTGCATCCCTTCAGTTTTTCCTTTCTAAAAAGCTGCTATATCCTTCTTTTGGGATGCCTACCTCTACATCTGGATGAACTGAACATCTAATATTTTCTTTTTCTATTTTTGCTGTTGGGTTTTTATTTACTTATTTTTTGGTTTTTCAAGGAGACAGGGTTTCTCTGTGTAGACATGGCCATCCTTGAACTTGCTCTGGAGATCTACCTGCCTCTACCTCAGTCCTTTTCTTACAGGAATACTATCTAGTGTATGCTGAGGGTACCAACAGTGCTTATGGATAATGCTGGGCCTTCAAAGGTTCTATGGCCATATAAAACTGGGGGCTGGAGAGATGGCTCAGAGGTTAAGAGCACTGACTGCTCTTCCAGAGGTCCTGAGTTCAATTCCCAGCAACCACATGGTGGTTCACAACCATCCGTTATGAGATCTGGTGCCCTCTTCTGGCGTGCAGATATACATGGAAGCAGAATGCTGTATACATAATAAAATCTTTAAAAAACAAACAAAAACTTGACCAGCAGCTCCACTATAGATGTGCACAGAGGGAAGATAAGACTGGAAGGCATCAGAAATGTTAAATAACTTGAGGGCTGCAGAGTGTCCCACAGAACAAGTGCTCAGCATGCTCAAGGACCTGTACTGATCCTCAAGACAACACTTCCCCAAATGGGAACTAGAGCTGGTAGTGCTGACCACTGCTGAGATATTCCCACACCTCGCTGCCTTAAACTCATTCTTTATGGTGATCCTGCTAAGTAGTTCTGTAAAAATCAGAAACATTCTTCCAGGTTTGGGGTTCTGACTACCCAGGGTTGCGGCACCTAAGTCAAGGAAGTTAAGGATCTCTGCTGGTAGAGTCAAGATCTTCTCTGTGACTTGAATGGGTGTCTACTGAGATACTTAAGTCAGTGTACTGTTGTGTTGTTCTTTGCATGTCTCTTGTCTACCGTGATCCTTTGAGGTTCTGTGTTAAATCTCCTGTGGGTGTCCAGAGCAATGTGCTTATGAGATATTAGTTCATAATTGCTGGTGTTATAAAACAAAGACTCCACTACTGTGCTAAAGTCAGGATTTCAAGACATAGTTTGTTGATCTGGCATGACCTCTGAATTTGGCTCCCCGAAACTCTACTTCAGATAAAACAGATTAAAACAAGCCTTCTAGCTTTACAAGAAGACGACATGAGTCCAACAGGAAGGACACATTCCTGCCATTTCAAAGATACAGAACCTAGGCTGTGGAATTGTTGAGGGTGGAGACAAGGCAGTTTCAATAGCCCTTCAATAGCCCTTCCCAAGGGCACAGGGTGCCAAGACCTCCAAGAGTCCCATCCCTGGTTGCATTTCTCAATCGAGTCAAAGAACATTCTGCCCTTAACCCTGAATCAACAGTCACTGCCATTGGAAGCAAACTATCTGGGAAGTGGAAGGGAGCAAGGGAAGCAATGAAGTCAGGCTTCTCCTCTAGTGAAGCGGTCTCCAAACTTTAACTTTCCATGCTCCAAAGCTGAAGTATTCAACATCTCATACCTTCTCCAATAAATACAGAAAGAAAAGCTCAAGAAGTCAGCTTCAATCCCCAGTGTCACCCAAAATGTGGTGCCTCAGAACACCCCTGTAGCATTGACTCCACAATACAATGCATCTCTCAGTAGAGATGGCAAGACCCCATCCTAGAGGCATCTTGGGCAAGGAGGGTAGGTACCATCTTCTGGAACACTGTCAGACACTATTAGCCACAACTCACCCTTAGCTTACTGACAGGCACAGAAACCTCTAGACTGGAATAATTCCAATTCCTTATAGGACAAAATCTTACAAAAGACAGGGGCAAACACACCCCTGCCTGACCATTGATAAGGTAAAATCAATAAAATTCTAACCAACTATAAAAGAAAATGGTCACTCTGCTTATGTTAGAAAACCAGGGCATCAACTTCACAACACCCGTGCTTTAAAAAGGAATTCCTAATCATTCCCAAACTAAGCTTACAAGTTCACTACATAAAAAGCCAAGTATAGACAACATTTCTATCCCCTCTTGGCTTAGACTGCTTCAGTAATTTCTATGAAAGGTCTTCAGAGAATAAGTAGGAAGAAAACCTTGGGGAGGGAAAGGGTGGCTCATTTTCCTGTCTGCTTGAGGGAATGTGCTCTGAGGGAACCAGGGGAGTGGACTAAGCAAGACTAAATCACCTTGGCTTAAGGTCAGTTTTTAGTGCTCATATTTTCTGAGAAATGGAAAGAAATGGAAAGCAAAGAAGACAGAAACATGCCCTAGAGACGTGGGGAGCATGGCCTTTTCTCTCTGACTACTCTCATTCTGAAGCCAATGTTTCACCAGCATCCCAAGACATGCAGAGCACTGTGGTTCTTGGACTCTGTGGATTGCCTTGTGTCTCTGTGCCAAAAAGAAAGTATGATAATCAGATCTGACCACCGTTCGTGGCTTGTGCCCTGCCTCTTCTCAGTTTCTTCAGAGGTAGTGACTGCTGATATGGAGTTAGAGGTAGACTTTTCTTTGACATGATTGAGAAGTGAACCAGGAATGAAGATCCTGGCATGCTGTGTCCTTGGAAGAGCTTGTCTCCACCCCCAACATGGGGATTTCTGCAATGCACACCATGGAGGGCACAGAGAAAAACCAGGAGAACTTGGTCCAGTGAGGAACTAGGGAGATAAAACAATGCAGGAGAGCTAATTTATTTTATTTTATGTGCATTTGTGTGAGAGTGTTGGATCCGTCAGAGCTGGAGTTACATGCAGTTATGAGCTGCTATGTGGGTGCTGGAAATTGAACCTAGGTCCTCTGGAAGAGCAGTCAGTGCTCTTAACCACTGAGCCATCTCTCCAACCCCGAGAGCTAATTCTTAAATCACCATTATGTTATTTTATTGGAAATTTCTGAAGGCTTATTACAAACTCCAATGACTCTAAAATAGAATGTTTTTTTAAGCACTCCCACCTCATCCCAATTAAGATCAACAATGCATTACACTATAATGTTGAGATGCCTTTAGAAACTCAGATAAACAGCTGTTTGGTCCTAAGCGCCCACACTAAGCACAGAGGTAATGCATTATGTTCAAAACATCCACTCAGTTTCACTATCTTTTCAAATATGTTTAATATCACATAATGTTAAGTGCTGGGAGAAAGACTGATAAGATGTGGACCATGTCCTCAAGCACTTGGAATCAAGAAAGATAAAACCTGTACAGAATTAACTATAATAAAAGAAGATTACGATAAGTACCATGACCCGTACAGAATGCTATGTCAGCTCAGGGAGAGGGGCCTGAAGCCAACTGTTCAAGCCAAGGAGGGGTGGGGTGGCAAATCACCTAGCAACTGGATTTTCTTCATGTTCTAGGAATTCTGTAATGAAAGGATCACCAATCACTGGTTTCATGATTTATGCTCTTTGAATACTTACATAGCAAACTATGTTCATTGCTCTTTATTTCTTCCTTTCTAAAAGAAAGCAATTCCAAGCTAGGGTTCTCTAGACTTTTGCTTTGTTTTTTTAGATCAAGGGCATCAGATGAAGGGGCCTTGAGCATGATAGTAAATGCTCTACCTCCTGAGCCTCACCCCTAATTTATCTCTCTAAAAATGTCTTATAGGGCTAGGAAGATGGTTTAGTGGTTAAGAGTCCTTACTGGAGCTCGGCGTTGGTGGCGCACGCCTTTAATCCCAGCATTCGAGAGGCAGAGGCAGGCGGATCTCTGTGAGTTCGAGGCCAGCCTGGTCTCCAGAGCGAGTGCCAGGATAGGCTCCAAAGCTACACAGAGAAACCCTGTCTGGAAAAACCAAAAAAAAAAAAAAAAACTTTACCTTACTGGAGTCCAAATCCCTGTACTGACATGACAATCAAGGCACACATAAATACACACACACACACACACACACACACGCTCAATGCACACAATGTGGATACACACACATAAATAAATAAATCTTTGATTTTTTAATGTTCTAAAGCTGAAGCTGTAGCTCAATGGTAGAGTGCTTGCCTAGCATGTGTGAGCTCTTGAAACCCCATCCGTCAATCCCTAGGAGAAAAGAAACAAAGGAAGTGAAGAAGGAAGGGAAGAAAGGGAGGGAGGAAGAGAGACTAGCATGCGTAAGTCAGGTGCAGTGGTGCACACCTGTGATCCCAGTACTTGAGAGGTTGAGGTAAAAATGAATGCTGAAAGTTCAATACCAGCCTGGGAAAAAAGGAAAACAAAAGTTCTAACAGGACTTTTTCTTTCTAGTTTATCACTTCATTTTGCCTCATCTACCTGCTTGCAATTCTGGCCTCAAATGTCAATGGTATTGAGCATAGTAGACAATCCAGACCATGTCTTCTTTTTTTATGTTAATTTATTTATTTTTATTTTATGTGCATTGGTATTTTACCAGCCCCAGACCTTGTCTTCTTTATTTTTATCCTGGCCCTAGATAAGTGTGAGCTATCCAGCCCTTCTTTCCCCATGTTTAGGGTACTAAAGAAAGAGACAACACTACAGGTGGTATGACACAGTATACAAGCGTAGGCTCAGAAGCAAACGACAGGCTGCAAGTTCTGACTCTGCTATTTAGTGCTTGTGTGACCTTGGAGAGGACGTACTCCTCTCTAAGCTGATTTCTTCACCCATAAATGGGGAGACCCAGAATCTTAGACCTTAGGCCTGCCTGGCCTAAGGATAAAAAGGATGACACACCTGGTCACTGTGGCTGACACAGCAAATACCTGATGGAGGCTGGTTAGTTATTTAGTGGCTGTCCTCAAAGCTGTATTGTTTAACTCTTCCTCTACATCAGAATCCAGTTCTCATCTCCTTCAGCTCAGACAAGAGAGGCAATCAGTACTGTCCCCAAGCTGTCTAGCAGAATTAACTGTCAGAATGTTAACTGTAATAAGAGAACTGTCTGCTCTCAAGCAGAAGTACCCATTAATACTATGCATCAATTTCCTTTCCCTGCCCTCCTTTGTCCTTTGGAGCAGTGACAACTAGAAAGCCTTGTCCTCTACCTTGGATTCTAATACCCTTCCCATCAGAATTAGGGCAGTACAGTCAGGTAATGAAGCACTTTTCATTTGGCCATCACAGAGATCCCAAATGCTGGACCACAAAGTTGTCTTCAGGAAGTGTCCTCCATTCCCACAGTTCCTGTTCTTTCTAAAGCCTTTTCCATGCCGGGACACAGACATACAAGACAACAATATCCCTGAAGACAAGCCACAGACAGTTGTGTGTGACAGGGCTGACAGCAGGAAGTGACAAGAGGTGAGGCTGGATAGGAAGGTAGGAGAGATGATGACAATGATGGCGTGTGATATTGAGGGGCTTCAGATTCACCTACTGAGTAGTAAGTAGTCCTCTAGTATTTTCTACACTCAGGAAAACTCACTGCTTAATCACTCAGGGTCATTTAATATTAAAGGTTTCCAGGAAGATGGAGGAAAGGGAGAGGAAAGAATGCAGCATACCTGTCTTCTTCCAAGAGTCCCAGTCACTCAGATGGGCACAGACAGTCAACACTTAGGAAGAGGAGTTTAGTCAGAGTTAGGGGCATAGTGTGGAAGCAGAGGGCTCACAGGAAGGATGTAAAAAGAAGGCAGATTCAGCACTAATGGAGCTGAGTAATTATTCACTCCAATCCCCAATAAGTAAAGGTGTGTGGTACTGTACTTCCCAGATCCACAATCACACTGGCTTTATGTGTGACTATAAAAGGGAAGTGTTACAAATTAAACTATGACTTGCCCTTGATTATATAAGACAAATCCTGATTTGAGATGGTAAATCATAACTATTCCCCCAAAGATGTCAACTACAGAATTGATGAGGGCTGTCAAAGCACTTGCCTAGCCCATGAAAAGTCCTGCACTCTATTCCCAGAAAAAAAAAAGATGCCCCACACTGATGAAATATGACATTCCGCTATATAATTGTGGAAAACTGAAGCAACAAAGCACTCTTTAAGATGGCTGCCTGAGTTTCAGAGTAAGAATCTGGTGAAGCTGGAGGTCCACAGAGCCTCATCCTATAGGAAACACAGGGTCCTCCTGAGCCACCCAGTTATCTCTGACAAAGAGGAGCCCCTGAAGCCTGTGAGGACACACAGGACATAACCCTGAAAGGCAACATCTCATCAGAATCTGGGTTTTTTTTTTTTTGATTTTTTTGATTCTTTCCTCCCCCCCCCCCTGTTTCTGTGTAGCCCTGGCTGTCCTAGAACTCAATCTGTAGACCAGGCTGGCCTTGAACCCATGGAGATCTGCCTGCCTCTGCCTCCTGAGTGCTGGGAGAAAAGGCATGTGCAACCACTGCCCAGCAGAATCTAGTTTTAAAAAACTGTCCACTAGGTAGGTGTGGTGGTTCATATCTTTTATTCCAGGGTCAGCTGTAAAGAGATGGAGACAGGGTTCTATAATGTCACCCTCAGCAGCTTGGGGAATTCCCTTAATCTCTTAAAGACCTAGACTCAGTTCAAAATGGAATTTGTGGCTTTAACCTTGAAAACAATTTCAGAACTAGTCAGTTTATCAAACAGACTTGAAGATTTTTTTAAAAGATATTTTAAAAACATTTATACTGTGTTTATGGATATGTGTGTGTAATGGTGTGTCTGTAGAAGTCAGAGGACAACTTGGGGAAGTCAGTTCTATGCTCCATGTGGGTTCTGAGGATCAAATTTAGATCTCCAGGCTTGGTGGCAAGTGCTTTTACCCACCAATCTGTCTCACCAGTTCCCATAAAAAGATATTTTAATATAGGTTTAATCATGAGGGTTAAGAGAGAGAGAGAGATCTGCTGGGTGGTGGTGGCACACGCCTTTAATCCCAGCACTCGGGAGGCAAAGGCAGACATAGCTCTGTGAGTTTGAGACCAGCCTGGTCTACAAGAGCTAGTTCCAGGATGGCCTCCAAAGCCACAAGAAACCCTGTCTGGGGTGGGGGGGGGGGAATCTGCTCAGAAAAATGTAGAACACATTGAGAATGAGTATGGGCTTCTCAAAGAAAGAGCTGAAGAAAGGAATCCAAGTGTGATTACAGGCTCCTCAAGAGACAGTAAGCAATTAAATGTCTTAGTATTGGTCATATATACCATTTTGGTGGCTCTCTCAAAGTTAACCCTCAAAAGTTGTTAAGAAACCAACTTTTTTACCTCTTTTTGGCTCTGGAGATCCCTTGGAAGAAATTAGAACCTGGTAAAATAACACCAGGAACCACTGGGATTGTATACAGGGTTTTGGTTATGTATTTTCCTTGTAAATTAGTTTCTTGTGATTCCTGGAAACTGCAGATTTGTGGCTGGGAAGGGAAAAGGGCCTTATGCAGCTTTTAATCATGTTGGATTCTTGTTCCTCTCCTGTCATGTAGCTTCCAATGGATTCTAGAGTGAAGATTCCTTTTCTTCTCCTTGTCATCTTGCCTCACCAGTACTTGAAGCAAGAGAAGTGCAAGTTTGAGCTAGTATATGGCAAAACTCGATTTAACAAAAACAAGGGCCAGGGATGTAAGTCTGTGGTAGAAAATGTCTAGCACGAGGAACCCTGGGTCTGTGCTCTAGTATTGAAGAGAAGCAGGGGACAGGGGTTATTTCACCTTGGAAACTAATTTCACAGACTTAGGAAACAGCTATAACACATCAATAAGGCAACTCCATAAAGAGGAACCTACAGTGTTTGGCTGACTGACAGTCTGCAAATGGAATAACACTGTTGACACTATTCCAAAGTGTTTGCAAAATTAGGATTGAAAACATTATGGATTATGAGCAAGTAGATAACAATTTAGGGAACCACAATACTGGAGTCTAGAGCAGGCTCTGTCTAAGATCAAACTTGCCGTTGAAAAAGCTTGATAAGGGAAAAGGCCCTTCAATGCGAGAAACAGCGTGGGCAGAGGGGGAGAGAGGAGACCATCCATTGTATATGGAAGGTGGAAGCATGCAAATCTGGTGACCTGAGGCCGTGGGAAGAATAGAGATTGAGGGGAAGATGGAAGATCAGACTGGGTGAAGTGGGTAAGAGCAAAGGATGTCTGGATGTCTGCTGAAGTCACCTAGACTGGAGGTGGCACATAATGGTAAGAAAAGAAAACAGGGTGGAGCTGAGGAAACTACTAACAAGTGATGCATTTGATGACGGCACGGGAGAGGAGGTGAGGAAAGCACTCGTGTAGCTATGAGGAGAGGACAGGTGGTGGGTAGTGCGTGAAGAGCTATGGGAAAGCCCAGAGCAGTTTGGGGTGTGGTGAATGTGAGGCGTGGTAGGTCATGGGAGAAGACTGCACACTCTTGGAACACCAGCCTCTCACCAGGGTCAGAATGTGACATGGATTTGTGACCAATCTGTGTGACTACGGATCAATGTCTAAAGAGAAGAGCTAGCTATCGACAAATCTGAGAGGAGGATGCTTATGTTCCCACCTGTCCTACAGGTAAAAAGGCCCAAGAAGTGGAGCCTGGTGAACAGGGAGCCATCCGCTCCTTCCCTGGCTCTGTGTAAGCAACATGCAACACGGCATCAACAGTGTAATTCAGGTGTATGTGTCCTCAAAAGTCAAAATCCATGAACACTCTGGGCTTTTCAGAGTACTTCTTGTAGCTAAATTCTTTCCTCAACAGTTAAGCTGAGGGAGGACAACTGGGCATGTCTCTGTAAGAGCTGGCTAATGTCAGAGACAGGTTCTAGAACTTACTGTAATGAAAATGAACCTTAACTCTTCAAGTCATAAGCAAATAAGGTCACAAAATCTGAACAGTGAGCAAATGTAAATGTATTGTGCTGTTTTCAACTGGCATGGAACTACTCTGAGATTCAACATGTGCCCTGAAGTATGCACTGGGCCAATCCCTTCACTGGGTGCACAATGGCTTGGCTCCCAGGGGCTGTGAAGTTAATCACAATTTCTAGGCTAGAGAAGGGATAATTGTTAGACAATTTATCATTTTACCTGGCTTCAAACTCAGATTTTGCCTTATAGCAGCAGAGTGTGACTTAACTGTTTACTGTAGTAGGCAGTAAAGGAGAGGGAGAAGGGGAAGGCGAAAGGGAGAGAGTGAGGAATGGAAGGAGGGAGACACACGCACATACACACAGACACAGACACAGACACAGACACACAGACAGACAGACAGACAGACAGACAGACAGACAGACACACACACACACACACACACACACAGACACACACACACACACACACACATACACACACACACACACACACACACACACACACACACACACACGGGCCAGGCATTATGTACACATAGTGATATCCTACAAAGTTAGTCTCTACATTTATGCAGCTTCTTTTTGCAGAGGCCACAACCCTCATCAGTCCCTTCTTACAGTGATCTCCCCACCCTCTTCCTACATCTCCCATCCCTCATCTCTTATTCCTTCCTACCCTCTCACTATGATCCAGACATAAATTATTTGCCTGCTTTTTTCTTTCTTTTTTTTTTTTTAAGGCATCAAGGTCCTTTTACATGTTGTTCCTGTCAGATACCCTCTGGAATGTTCTACTCCAGAGTCACATATCTCTCTTCTCTTCATTCTGTTCAAATGCTATCTTATCAGACACTTTCTTCAACCACCCATATAAAATATCAGGGCACATCCACCTAATCCTTACCTTCCTGTATTGTGCCTTCTCTCTACAGTCATCACTAGTTAACATATACTGCATTTTATCTCCCCACACGTCATAGACAGGAATGCTTTATTAATTCTCCAGCCCTAGAACAGTTGACAAATGAATTTCACAGTAATTGCATAGTCAGTATGTGCCAATGTGAAAAAGACAGTCCAATCACTACTTTCACAATACTATGGGGGAAACAAGGTGCTGTGTTCTAACCACTTTATATATTCTCACAGCCCC
Source organism: Cricetulus griseus (assembly GCF_003668045.3). Taxonomy (NCBI): domain Eukaryota; kingdom Metazoa; phylum Chordata; class Mammalia; order Rodentia; family Cricetidae; genus Cricetulus; species Cricetulus griseus. The sequence goes on along the minus strand of NC_048596.1, from coordinate 117,698,883 downwards.
TATCAAGGACTATGGCAAAAGCCACAGAGCTCCTAGGTGACAGGGCTAGGATTCAAGTCCAGCCATGCAGACTTGAATCTGGGCTCCTAACCACACCAATAGCAGAAACAGGCTGTGACAGCTGCAGCTGTTGGGGACCATATAGGCAGCCTGCTTCAGTCTGTAGGTGGGAGGAGTCAGCAGAGGCTTTGTGGAGACCAGCTTCCTTGAGCAGTCACGACATTCAGTCTGGAGCTGCAGGGAGCTGGAGGCTGTTTTGGACATGGTGAGTATGCAGTGCTTGAGTGGTAACTGAGGACTCCCCCCTCAGATAGCTAAGTAAATTACAGGACTCAAGACTGCCTGAGAGTATCTGACAGGAAAGGTAAGAGGGCCCATTTAAAAGGTAAAAAGCAGCCAGGCAATGGTGGTGCACGCCTTTTAATCACAGCATTTGGGAGGCAGAGGCAGGCAGATCTCTAAGCCAAGTGCTGGGGTTAAAGGCATGCGCCACTACCGACTGACTGGACTTTAATTTCTAAAGTAACCTTAAATTCATGTAGGAAGCATGTAAGGTATAAATGTCAAATATACAGTTTGCACTTCAGGACAGCTATGTATAAGATGCCTCTTCCTAAGAGTCAACCATGTTTTCCTCCTACAAAAACATTGTTCTAGTTTTGTAGTACGAAGTATCAAGTGTTAGTGAATTAAATGCCATCTTTATCCCTAAAAGAACAAATGAAAAAACAGTGGTGGTCTGCTGGGCATGATAAACAAAACAAATTCAGTGTTTGTCGAGACTCCCGAGGAGCTGCATGTCGTGACACACCTGCCACCCTAGCCCTTACGGATAGAGGCAGGAGGGTCTAGAGTTCAAAGTCATCCCTAACTACTTGAGGAGTTGGAGGCCAGTCTGGGCCACATGAGACCTTGTTTCAAAAAAATCAAACTAAATCATTGATAGTCATTAGTGATATTAAAAACAGCACCGTTCTCCTCCCTTCTGGTACAAGGTAGGACTGTGTCTCCCTGGCCCTTTGAGTATGACTTACAACTTATACTGACTGATGAAATGACTAATAGTAGGTATGTCACTGTAAGAGTCAACACACAAGCACCCAGGTAGACTTCCATCAGCCTAGACCTCCAAATGACAGTGTACAGCAGTCTTGAGAAATAAACCTACTATAAGCTATTGAGACTTTTGGAGTGATACATTACCAAGTTTCTGCTGAGTCACATGAACAGCAAGTGTAGCAAAGGATTCTTAGCTAATGATTAAGAAAGTCCTGCTTGTTTCAGAAGAGGCTCAGTTCCTGCTGTAACATAGAAATGTATCTCAGTTCCAGCCTTTAAGGGTGACACAAATCATCAACCAACATGGTGTGCATCATGTGTGATTTCAACTGCTACTTATGTAAGAGATAGCACTGGCAAATAAGTCTGCTCTGTTAGTCTGCTTGGTTATTTTTAGGATGGAGTTTCACCTCTATAGGTCAGGCTGGCTTGGAACTTGCAGCGAGTTCCTGCCTTAGTTGCTTTATTTCTTCCTCCTCAGCTACCCAAGTGCTGGTATTACAGGTGTGCCGTAACACCCAGCTCCTTTTAAGAATCTTGGCAAACACTAAACTTGCTTTTGTTTTGTTTTTCAAGAAAGGGTTTCTCTGTGTAGCCCTGGTTGTCCTGGAACTCGCTTGGGCTGACCTCAAACTGAGAGAGTCACCTGCCTCTGCCTCCCCAGTGCTGAGGCTAAAGAAATTCACCCACCACCACCTGGCTTTGGTTTTGTTGTTGTTTTGCTGTTTTCTGAATTTTCTTGAAAGGGCTATATTCCAAACAGATTGCTGTAAAACATCAAATGTTGCTGTTGTATGTATAGCATTAGCTACCTTGTTGCCCTTAGCTCCTAATAAGGAATAACTAAACAAACCAAAGAGAATATGTGTGGTTTTAATAGTTGGCAATGAGTCTATGCCATCAGCAGTGAAAGGTGCACAAAAAGAGAAACACTGTGGGGATAGATACCAGGTATAATTTGGATAGATGCTGTCCTGAGGGAATGAGATACTGGCCTCTAAAGCAAAGAAGCCAACACTGAGGAATGGGGACAATAGATGGACAGATGGTGTGTGGGTCTTTGACAATATTATCAAACTGTTGTCTTACTGGTCTTTAGTCCTGGCCTATAGCTGGCTTCTGGAGATAAGATAATAAAGCATTTCCTCATTTTTTAAACAAAAATCCCCATTCTTGACACATCAGCAAAGAAGAGCTAGGGATACAACGAGACACCAGGCTGGCCTTGGCTTCCCTCTTCTCTCTCAGGCACATCCAGATAAGAAAAGATGGTCAGGCCAGGCAAGGCAATGGTGGTGCGTGCTTTTAATCCCAGCACTTGGGAGGCAGAGGAAGAAAGATCTTGGTGAGTTTAAGGCCAGCCTGGTCTACAGAGTGAGCCCTAGGATAGCTAGGACTACACAGAGAACACTGTCTCAAAAAAATGAAATAGAGAGAGAGAGAGAGAGACAGAGAGAGAGAGAGAGAGAGAGACAGAGAGAGAGAGAGAGAGAGAGAGAGAGAGAGAGAGAGAGAGAGAAGAAGAAAAGATGGCCAGAGACAGTCAAGTGTGCTAGCTAGCTGGCTCCTACTGTTAGAGATGGCCCAGGGTGCCAGGTAGCTCCTATGGTAAGAACTTGAGCTCAAATGGTATATCTAAAGCCCCTTCTTCAGTAAACTTACACCAAAATAGGTATCCCTCATTTTTCTTTTGTTTCAGGAGACAAGCAAGCAAGTCAGAGTGCCTGCTTCAAAGTTCCTAAGATGTGAAAGGTACTGCAGGAGTTCTTGAACTGTTCCCAGAAGGGCCATTTGACAATCGTAACCATTATCACAGTTTATGAGCCTGGCACCTTAGACTTCAGAAGTTCAGCCACCAACACTCAGCATTTTCCCACTTCAGCTATCTACTTGGCAATTTTCCTGGGCTCAAACTCACCCAGCAGCACACCTGCCAACCCTATTGAGAGAGGACAAATACAACCATCTATCCCTTGGAGGAAGCCACTGAACTGAGTATGATAACTCAATCTTGAAAACCCAATTGGATTCCAACCCCTCTTTGCTGCTGAGATGCTGCAGATGAGAATGCTATGTCATCCACTCAGTTATCAACAAAATGAACTCCAATAATGCCAATACTTAGGACACTGAGATGTGTTTAGAGATTACTGAAAGCACTGAGGACCCAGCGACCTCTGCAAAGATATGATACTGATGTGTCTAAAGAGTCAATGATGACCTCACAGACCACAGAATTAGACCCTATTCAGTCATGTAGAAAATTTGAAGCTAGTATGCACTACATGAGATCCTTTCACCAACAAACAGTAGGACATCAAAACAAGACCATCAAGACTGATTTGAGAACTACCTTTAATCCTAGCACTGGGGAGACAGAGGCAGTGAGTTGGAGGCCAGCCTGGTCTACACAGCTGTTCCAGGCCAGCCAGGGCTATACAGTGAGACCCTGGCTCAAAAGAGTGGTAGTTTAAGTGTGAAATAAGTACGAAATATAGCTGAATCTATGAAAGAGGGAAGAGAACACGTAAAAAAAATCAGGAAGATTCTTCTGAGTTACCAACAGAAGATCAGAATTGTCCGGTTAAAGAGCTCACAGCACTAGGTACTACAGAGGCACTGAGAAGGTGATGGTCAGGGCTGAAGAGATGGGTCAGTGGTTAAGAGAGTCCAGATTCGATTCCCAGCACCCACATGGCAGCTCACAACTGTCTGTAACACCAGTCTCTCTGGCACCCTCACATAGACATATGTGCAGGCAAAACACCAATACACATAAAAATAAATAAATCTTTAAAAGAAGGAGGAGGAGGAGTGGGTGGTGATGGCCAAGAAATGGTTATAGGATTTGGAGATTAGGAAATCACCTAAGAATGGGGAGGTGGGTATGTGTGAAAATGAGGTTATGGGGCTCTAGAAAGGGAATAGATGAAATAAAAATGAAAGATGGGGAGAGATGGCTTGGTGGTTAGGAGCACTAACCAGTCTTGCAGAGGACCTGGGTTCAATTCCCAGCACCCACATGGTGGCTCATACCTGTCTGTAGATCTGACATCTTTATACCAATGCACATAAAATAAAATTAATTATTTAGGCCAGGTGGTGGTGGCACACCCCTTTAATATCAGTACTTGGGAGGCAGCAGCAAGCAGATCTCTGTGAGTTCAAGCCAGCTTGGTCTACAAAGCAAGTTCCAGGACAGCCAGGACTATTATACAGAGAAACCCTGTCTCGATAAACAAAAACAAACAAACAAAATTAAAAATGGGTATAATGTAAGATAGGACCTTTGAGTTCAGCCTCAGCTAATACAATAAGCCAAGGCCAGCCTAGGCTACATGAGACCCTTTCTCAAAGCAAACAAAAGAAACACCAAGATTAGAAAATTTTCCAAAGTACTAGAAATTCAGTCATACATAGTCTACACAGGCCTGCTGCTCTAAGCCCATGAGTGTAATGTGACAAGGAGGCTAATAGGACCAGCTGATACAGACTTGCAAAATCTATGACCAGAAGCTTCCGGCCTCAGAAGAAAAGATTCTTCAGTTAAGGATAGAATTCAGTGATACTCTTGCCATCTTGTGATAGGTATTTTGCCTACATAAATTAAACAAAACAGCTGACTATTAAGATAAACCTGAAATGGCAAGTGTTTTGTGAGAGTGAAATTAGTAAGCCAGAAATGTAACGAATGGGAAGTCACTTACTGGGAAAACACCTTCAGAAACCATTGATTTCAACAACTCCAAAAGATAAGAATGGTCATTTTCCAGTGCTAACCAACAGCTAAAAATAAACAATTATATAAACAGCAAAAGAAATCTGCTGCAACAGCAAGATGCTTTATGGAACTTATATGAAGATAAGACATACGAGAAAGGGCAGTATATTTATGGCCACTTACTTCCTTCTAAAAGCCATACCCAATAAAACAGCTGGGATCACTTTACTGACTGAGCAGACAGCCTCATACTTTTACAGCAGCATTAGATGAGGCCAAAGGTCACCCAGGAGATAGAGAAAATAGCTTCTGATGAATCTTGACATCCTTTCACAGGGAAGAAACCTCCTTAACCTGATGAAGAGTGTTTACAAAAGACCCAGCAAATGTACTTCACAGCATAGGAGGAAAGGTGCTTTTGAGACCAGCAACAACACCTGATGCCATTGTCCCGTTTCTAGTCAGCACAACACTAGAGATCCTGGGGAGCACAGCAGGGGCAGAGAAAACATGAAACATAAAAGCACTGAGGGAAAAGAAAAAAATGTCTAACATGTAAGAGAATTCATAAGAGTTTTAACACAACCACTGGCCTTGGTATCAAAATATAAAGTGAATAAAGTAAATTCTGTATAGCAACAATACATTGAAAATTAATATTTCAGGGGGCTGGAGAGATGGCTCAGAATTAAGAGCACTGGTTGCTCTTCCAGAGGTCTTGAGTTCAATTCCCAGCACCCACATGATAGGTCACAACCATCTGTAATGAGGTCTGGTTCCCTCTTCTGGCGTGTAGGCATACATGCAGGCAGAACATTGTATACATAATAAATAAATCTTTAAAAAAAAAAAAGAAAAAGAAAATTAATATTCCAAACACCATATAAATAAAAACTGAATAAAATTTAACAAAATGCAAAATTCTAGTTAACAGATCGACATTTTTTTTTTTTTGCTTTTTAAGACTGAGTTTTTCTGTGTAGCCCCAGCTGTCCTAGAACTCACTCTATAGAGTCCATGCTGCCCTGGAACTCACAAAGATCTGCCTGCCTCTGCCTCTGCCTCCTGAGTGCTAGGATTAAGGCGAGAGACACCACCTGGCTTTAATTGGCACAGCTGAAGAAATGGAAATATAAGAGCTGGGTGTGGCAGCACTCAGGAGGCAGAGGCAGGTGGATCTCTGTGAGTTCGAGGCCAGCCTGGTCTACAGAGTGAATGCCAGGATAGGCTCCAAAGCTACACAGAGAAACCCTGTCTTGAAAACAACAAAACAAACAAACAAACAAACAAACAAACAAAGGAGCTGGGTGTGGTAGCTCATGTTTGTAATCCTAGACTTGAGAGGGTGAGGCAGAAAGATCACATCAGTTTGAAGCCACCTACATAATAGGCTATGGGAAATTCACAGACAGCCCATCTCAAACACTTTCCCCAAAAGAAGTGAAAAATACTTATAGATGCAGTTTTATTGTAAAAATATAAATTACCTTTAAATATTTAATGGATTTGATGCAATTCAAGTTAAAAATCTTTCTAAAATTTTTTAAATTATAAAACCACACTTAAGGGCAGGCCTCATACCCAGCAGTAGTTGGCTTTAAAAAATGAACTCAATGGTATTTTTGGAGCTTATTTTGTCTCATAATGCTTTATTTGGGCATTTTTCACCTTACTGGCATTCTGCTCATATGTTATGATTTCTGATTTTGTGCTTTTAATGGTGTGTGTGTGTGTGTGTGTGTGTGTGTGTGTGTGTGTGTGTTTTCTTGTTTTGGTCTGTTTGTTTTCTAAGTAGAGAGAGAAAGAAGGGGTGTAGTTGGAAGGATGGGGAGATGGGGATGATCTTGGAGTAGATGAGGGAGGGGAAACTGTGATCCAGATACACTGTACATATAGAGGTGCTACTCACGGAAAAGTAAATTCACAACTGAACAAACAAAGTCAGACATGAAGGCATGCTGTGATTCTGAACACTGCCTTAGAAGACAGACAGCTTAGATGAAGCAGCTTGAACAGGGGACTCCGCCTTCTCCTACACGCCACCTTTCACTAGACCACTGGCTCTTCCACAGGTCCCCAGGGGTTCAGGTAGAGGCAGGCAGTCTTTCCAAATAATGCCTATGAACATCTGGCACTCAGATACAGACTGCCTAGTGCCCACTCTGCTGCTCGTCACTGACACTGCTGTGCTTGGTAGCCGCCTTATCAAAAGAGAGCTTGCTGTGGAAGGGAGATCACTTCAGCAGAGACTGACTTATACACCTCTCCATGGGACAACAGAGGATAAGATATCTGTGTCTCATGGATCGCCCTGGGAAGGGGAATTAGATGAGGTCTACTGGGTAAACGGGGGGGGGGGGGGTGTTGGGGGCCTGGCAAGGAGGGGAGGGAGGTTGAGAACATGAGGGAATGGGATCCATTCCCATTCAGGGGGATCCAATGGAAGAGCAGTGAAAGAGATGTGAATAAAGAGAGCAACTATGGGGGTAGGGAGAAACCTGGTGCTAGGGTAACTCCCTAGTATCCAGAAGGATATAAATCACAAGAGAGCAACATCCTTAACAACTGTTAAACAACAAACACCAAGTGCATACAAAGAGAAAGGCGAAGAATGTCAGAAAATCTGACATTTCAAAGGTCTTTCAAATGACAAGGGAGGTTGGCCACCACAAAAGCATCATTGAGCCCCGGATGTCTTGTGAAGCTGTCAAGTCTCAAGTTGTGTCCAAGGAAGGAATAGGTTCCATGACACTACTGCACCAGGCTGTGACAGAGTCAGAGACAGGCCAAGGAAAACAACATTCCTGACTAACATCCAAACAAGGACGAACTGACTGAGAACCAGACTGCTCCCCTAAAGCAGTCAGGACTTCTTTGGACCTCATAGAACCCCAACTGGGACAAGATAAACCAGACTAGACCTTGACCAGGATTGCTTAATTATGTCTACCTCTTGCCCCTCAGACATTCTCCTGTTTAAAACATGGTACAGTCAACAGACAAGAAAAAGGAGAGATGGCACTGGGAAATGGCCAGGAAGTGCTCTGCAGGGTAACGCTAACAGTGAGTCTAAAAACTCTTGCTGTCATGATAATAACAAACTAATAAAAATTATGCAATAACAATGGGCAGTTTTATCAAAATGAGGGAGGCTGGAGAGATGGCTCAGTAGTTAAGACACTGACTGCTCTTCTAGAGGATCCAGGTTTGATTCCCAACACCCGAATAATGGGTCGTAAGCATCTTGTAACTCCAGTTCCAAGAGATCCAAAACCCTTTTCTGACCTCCATGGGCAATATACACCTCCTGTACATATGGCATACAAACAAACATGCAGGTAAAATACCCACACACATAAAATTAGTAAATAATAAATCAATGAGTATTTTTTTGGGGGGGTTGTTTTTTAAATCACAACTCCTTCCCAAAGCCATGGATCACTGGAAGGTCGCTGGCTGATTTGCCAATGAACATCACAGAGGACAGCATGTGTCCCCTGTGAGTTGTCCCCTGTTTAACTTGGCACATGAGGACACAGGCCTCATCATAGTTATGCTAACAAAACAAATCTGAGAACACTACTTGGGTCAATCTCAAATCTGTCTGAGTATGATTTCCTAAGAGCATCTTACATCTGATCTCAAATGATGTTACTACACTGCTCCTCAGCAAAGTTTTGGTTCTGATTTTTAAGGATTTTTATTTTATGTGCATGAGTGCTTGGGCTGTAAGTACATATATATGTATGTACCACATGCACACCTAGCACCTGCAGAAGCCAGAAGAGGCGTAAGATCTCAGACTAGAGTCACAGACAACTGGTTATGAGCTACCATGTGGGTACTAGGAACCAAGCCTGCATCTTCTGTAACAGCAATATGCACTCTTAACCTCCAAGCCCTACAGCCCCCCAAGATACAAATTTTACTACATCAGAGTTCCTGAGCTCTCACCATTCCAAAGCTTCACTGTTACTAGCCTATGTCTAGGAAACTCATTTCATAACCAACATAAAAATTTCAGTTTTGTAGGTACAGCCACTTATTCTGGTGTTGTAACTAATATCAACTAAGAAGTCACCTATAAACAAAAGAACCAGCTAACAGGCCTGGTGGCAATCTCTGTGTGCAAAAACAAATAGATCTTAGCAAAACAAACAAACAAACAAACAACAAACCCAAATACACTGGGCCTGGAGAGACAGCTCAGCAGTTAAGAGCACTGGGTTCAATTCCCAGCACCCACATGGCAGCTCACAACCCTCGGTAACTCCAGTCTCATAGGATCCAATGTCATATTCTTATCTCTGGAGGTACCAGGTATGCACAAACATACATGTAGACAAACGCCATATACATAAAAAACAACTCTCAAAACTATTTAACATCTGTTATGTTGTTGTTTTGCTTTGTTTGTTTGTTTTCGAGACAGGATTTCTCTGTGTAGCCTTGGTTGTCCTGGAACTCACTCTGTAGACCAGGCTGGCCTCGAACCCACAGAAATCTGCCTGCCTCTGTCTCCAGAGTGCTGGGATTAAAGGTGTGTGCTACCACCGCCTGACAAAAAGTCACATTTGTTAGAAGCCAGGCATGGTGACACATGCCTTCAATTCAAGCAGAGGCAGGTGGATCTGAGTTCAAGACCAGCCAGGTCTACAGATTAAGTTCCAGGGTAGCCAGGGCTACACAGAGAAACCCTGTCTCAAAACAAAATGAACAAACAAAGAGGCAGATGGATAAAAACATGTTTATCTATTTTGGGGTGGGGGGGCACACATGCCATGGAGCATGTGTGGAGGTTGGTGGACAATTTGCAGTAGTTAGTTTTCTCCCTTCACCATGTGGACTCTGAGGATCTAACTCAGGTCATCAAAGCTTAGCAAGCAAGGACCTTCTCCCACTGAGCCATCTCAATGGCCCCTCAGAACTATAAAACTTACTAAATAAAACAGGTTCAGGCTGGATGTATGGCTTGGTGGTAGACTACCTGGTTAGCATGTGGGAGGCCCTTGATTCAACCTTCAGTACTGCAAAATTCATTGACTAATTAATTAAGACAGATCTAGAACTAGGTCAGAGCAAAAGAACAAGAGAGAGAACAGGGAGGCTAGATATGTCCTAAACTCATGGTTTTGCAGGAGTCCCCATCTGGGAGAGGACATACCTTATCCATATGGAAGATCAAATCCAATTCACATACATTTTCAAAACACTTATCCAGAGTCTCCACAAAAACCTAAGAAATAAGAAGAAACAGATGAAAAAGAGAAAACCATTACTCGCTGTCTTATAGATATCACATATGAAAGTAAAAGGGGCAAGCCTGGAATGCACCTCAGTCCCACTGATGCAGAAGCTTAGGCAGGAAGATCACTTGAGACCAGAGTTTGAGAGCAGCCTGGGCTACACAGTGAGACCACAAGGTCATTTTGAAAAGATTGAAACTAGAGATGCAGTCATATAATCCCAACTATTCAGGCAGGAGGACTGAAATTCAAGGACTTCTTGGGCCACTTGGGGCAATGCTATCTTAAAATTTTATAAAAGTAAAAAATAAATAGATAAAGTAAAAGGGGCAGCCATGACATTCTTTTTACCTCACAGCAGATCTCAAAAACAAACTGGCAAGCCCTGTCTCCAACATTAACTGACACCTACTTCTTACCAACTCCAGGGGACTGGTCATTTGGACAGGAAAGCCTTGTTTTCAGGTTAGTAATTCAACCAGCAACACACTGAGGCTTTCTCTTCTCCTTTATAAGATGCCAATTTACATAAAAGAATAAAATACCGCCGTCAAGTGGTGGTGGCTCACACCTGTAATCCCAGAACTCGGAAGGTAGAGGCAGGCAGATCTCTGTGAGTTCAAGGCCAGCCTGGTCTACAAAGTGAGTTCCAGGACAGCCAGGGCTGTTACAACTAGTTTGGACAGAAAAGAAAGGAACAGCTGCTTCGAGATGGTGGCAAAGGCCTTTAATCTCAGCATTCAGAAGACAGACTACTATGTCCTTTCCCCAAACTTGAAGTATACACACACACACATATATATATGTGTGTGTGTATATATATATGCACATATATATATATATATAAGTTCCTTACAGTATTAATAATACAGTATATTTATTTATTTATTTATTTATTTATTTACTTTTGGTTTTCCAAGACAGGGTTTCTCTGTGTAGCCTTGGATGTCCCAGAACTCCCTCGGTAGACCAGGCTGGCCTCAAATTCAGAGATCCACCTGCCTCTGCTGCCTGAGTGCTGGGATTAAAGGCTTGTGATGGTAAATCTGGCCAGAAACCTGTTCTTAACATGTTTCTGGGTTTTGTTGTTGTTGTTGTTTAATGATTTATCTGTATTTTGTGTGCATTGGTGTTCTGCCTGCATGTGTGTGTGAAGGTATCAGAACCCCTGGGACTGGAGTTAGAGACAGGTGTGAGCTACCATGTGGTTGCTGAGAATTAAAGCCAGGTCCCCTGGAAGAGCAGTCAGTGCTCTTAACCACTGAGCCATCTCTCTGCCAGTTTTGTTTTTAATTACATGCATGTAGTGTATGTGTGCGTATGTCAAAGCACAACTTGTGGGAGTTGGCTTTCTCCTTCCAACACCAAGACAAGGGATCAAACTCAGGTTATTTTGCTTTGGCAGCAAATACCTTTAACTGCTGAGCCTTCTTGATAGCCCTGTTCAAAGTTTTTGTTTTCTCCCTCAGAAAAGGACCTCATTTTAACAGATTCATTGTCAGCAATGGCATGGATATTCAATGCTGCATAAAGATGGGTCTCAGTCAGAACCAGCACAGCAGGAATACCCTTGCACTGTGCACAAGATGAATACAAAAGAACAAATAGCTCTGTGGTGGCTGGGGGAGACTCACAATGAGCTGACTTCTCTGTCTCTTCTCTTAGGTTTGGGTCTTAGTTAGGGTTTCTATGGCTGTAATAAAACACCATGAACAAAAGCAAACTTGGGAAGGAAAGGGTCTATATTAGCTTACAGTTCCACATCTCAGTCCCTCACTAAAGACAGTCAGGAGGACTGCATAGCAACCTAGAGGCAGGAGCTGATGCAGAGGTCATCTACAAGTGCTGCTTATTGGTTTGCTCTCCATGGCTTGCTTGGCCAGCTTTCATAATCCACCCAGGACCACTAGCTCAAGACAGTACTAGCCACAGTGGGCTGGGCCCTCCCAGCTATCATCAATCAAGAAAATGCCCAACAAGCTTGCCCAAAGGCCAATTCAGTAGAGGCATTTCTCAATTGAGGCTCCCTCTTCCCAGATGATGCTGGCTTCTGTCAAACTGACATAAAATTAGCCAGCTGACCCCTTGTCAACCTGACACACAAACAGACGACTGTTAAGCCCTAATTGTTCAGCTGGGTGGTGGTGGTGCAAGGCTTTAATCCCAGCACTTGAGAGGCAGAGGCAGGCAGATCTTAGTGAGTTCAAGGCCAGCCTGGTCTCCAGAGTGAGTTCTGGGACAGGCTCCAAAGCTACAGAAAAACCCTGTCTTGAAAAACAAAACAAAAAAGCCATAACTGTTCCATTCATTCATTCATTCATTCATTCATTCATTCATTCATTTTGGCTTTTTGAGACAGGATTTCTCTATGTAACAGTCTTAGCTGTCCTAGAACTCACTCTGCACAGACTGGCCTAGAGCTAAAAAATTCACCTGCCTCTGTCTCCTGAATGCTGAGATTAAAAGCGTGCACCACCAACACCCAGCAACTGTTCCTTTCTTATTGGTCCGTTCCTAAGATCTCATATTATTGATAGTATAATATAAACTTTTCAAACTTTAAAAAAGCTTATTTATGTGTATGTGTGTATCTGTTGTCTACGTGCCTAAGGAGACCAGAAAGGTGTCGGCCCCCTGAAGCTGGAGATCAGGCAGTTGTGAGCTGCCTGATATGGGTACTTGGGTCCTCTGTAAAAACAACATGCACTCTTACCCACTGAGCCATATCTCCAGTCTCCAAAAGTTCCAGTCTCTTTAAAACATTCAGTCTTACACTTAGGAGGCAGAGGCAGGTGGATCTCTGTGAGTTTGAGGCCATGCTGGTCTACAGAGAGAGAGTGCCAGGATAGGCTCCAAAGCTACACAGAGAAACAGAGAAACCCTGTTGGGGGTGGGAGGGGAGGGGATCCAGTCTTCTTCAAAGTCCAAAACATTCAGTCTTCTAAAACATCCAAAGCTTCTCTAAAATTCCAGTCTCTTAACTGTGGACTACTATAAAATAAAAAATAAGTAACATTCTAATTCCAAAAAGGAAGAGCCAAAATTCAACAGTGTAAAAAGTTCAGTGCTTGATGTCTGGGTCTCATCCATGATCCTCTGGGCTCCAAAGGGCCTGGACCTCTTCTCCAGTTTGGGTCTCTACAGCATCCACATCTTGTCTTCTAGGCTCAAGCTAGCTCCCCTTCACAATTGCTGTGGTGTCCTTTGGTGTGTTCTTTGGTGGCCATTCCATGGTGCTGACATCTCAAAAATGCTCTGAAGTCTTTCCCACTAGCTGTACCTTCACCAATAACCTCTCTTGGGCTCTCTTCAGGGACTGTGACCCTGCCACAAGGTGCCAAGTCTCAACTTCTCTCCATGACCCCTTCAGCCCTGGGACTTTGACTGCAAATGAAGCTACATCTTCTCCAATGGTCTCTTCTATCTTCCTACGGTGCCAAGCCTCAGATACTCTCCATAACCCCTTCATGCCTTCAAAACCAGGACCGTCTAGATGACTCTTAAGGCTCTTAGCATGAGATGCAGCCACAGCCCCTTCTGGATCACAGCTTCTGTATGCTGACCCAAAGGAACCACTTTTCAAAAGATTTCACCTCAATGATGCTGGTCTCTTCCTAACTCTCACTAATTTCCCAGCTCCACATGAGCACCAACAATTGTCCTAGCAAAGCAAAGGTTTCACTTCAGTGCTGCTGGTCTCTTGTTAATCATGGCGATTCTTCATCCCCAGCTAACCAGAATCACAAACTCTTAATTCAAAACATCATATAAATGGCCCTGATAGTCTTTACTTCCCTCTAAAACTTCACAAGCCAGTTCTCTAACATTTGCATTTCTCTCAGCATTCTTATCTTCTAAGCTCCCAGAGAACAAGCCACTAAGCTCTGCGCACTTATGATGGCTTTTCTAGTCCAAAGTTCAAATGCCAACACAATCCTCCTCAAGACTCATGGTCAGGTCTGTCACAGCAATACCCTACAACCAGTACCAATTTCTGCCTTAGTTAGCAAAGTGTTATTCCATCCAGAGCTCAACTTCTGTTTTCCTTGATGATGTTGATATCAAGATACAATGGGCAGAAGTGTTTGACATCCTGACCTAGGACTGATAACTAGTACATGGTTTCTATTAGAAACCAAACACTGGAAAATAACTGGCCATTAAGTATTAATACTCTAGGACCTAGCAACTGTATTCCTCAGGGGTATATCTTACAGAAATGCAAGCATGTGTAATTCCAAAACCAAACACAGTCATTTCACAGTGGCACTGTTTATAACTCTTTTCACCTTAACAATATTTTGTTTAAGAACAGCAGTTATGGGCTGGGGAGATGGCTCAGTGGTTGTTTTTGCAGATATGGTACTTGTTGCTCTTGCAGAAGACCTGGGTTCAATTCCCAGCACCTACATGATGGCTCCCAACTATCCATAACTACAAGTCCAGGAGGAATATAACACCCTCTTCTGACCTCAGGAGGCATCAGACATGCACAGACATACATGCCGGTAAAACATTGATACACATAAAAATGAAATAGATAAATCTTAAAAAACTTAAAAAAAAAAATAAAAAAGAATAGCAGTTAAAGCTGGAACAGTATCCAGTATTCAAGAGGAAGAAGCAAGCCAATCAACGAGTTTGAGGCCAGCCTGGTCTACAAAGCTAGTTCTAGGACAGCAAGAACTATACAGAAAAACACTGTCTTGAAGGAAAAAAAGAAATACTGGAAAATTTTTACCAAACTGGCAAGTTCTTCACTTAAATATTCTAAATCAATTTTTCTGGAAATATGAAAGAATTCTCTGAGAAAACAGTGATGACAGGAACTGATTTTTTCTCATATATCAGAATTTGTCATAAAACCTGAAGAATTCAAATGCTGTAATACAAAGAACAAAAGCATAGGGCTATCTAGCAAGATGGCAGGCTCATTGTAAAGGTGATGGCTGACAAGCCTGACAACTTGAGTTCACTCTCCAGGACTCACAGAGTAGAGGAAGAGAACCGACTCCCACAAGATAGTTGTGACCTTGTTCTAGCTAGTTTTATGTCAACTTGACATAAGCTAGGCACCACACTGGCCTATGGGTAAGCATGTTGGGCATTTTCTTGATGGGAGAGCCGAGCTCACTCACTGTGGGTGGTACCACCCCTGGGATAGTGATCTTGGATTATAAAAAAAGCAGGCCAAGCAAGCCAGTAAGCAGCACTCTTTGGTGGCCTCCACATCAGCTCCTGCCTCCAGGTTCCTGCCCAGCTTGAGTCTTTGTCCTGACTTCCCCCAGTGATGGAACTGTTAGCTTAAATAAACCACTTCTTCATAAACTGCTTTTGGTCACGGTGTTTTATCACAGCCACAGAAATCCTAATGAGACAGACCTCTAAACCTGCACCATGGCACTCACATTCTTGTATACACCTCTCTCTATCTCTCTCTGTATCTCACACCACACACACACACACACACACACACACACACAATTAATTAATTAAATATACACATTTATAATACAATGTTTTTGTTTTTTTAAATAATGTGGCATTTTAAGCTGGTGAAGAACTGACCTATTGTTAGTTTTACTCACTCAGTGGCCAGTACTAAGTGTTGAAACACAACACACTTAGTCCTTTACTTTCTTTCTTGAGTTTTCCTTTCCTGGCTCTTGAAGGCTTCCTGGTAGAACTGGACTTGCCTTCACATCTGGTCCAGATTCCACCTTTGAGGCTGCCTGACCTCTCAACAAGGGAAAGCTGTATTTACTTCAAATATGACTTTAGATGTTTTTCTTTTATGATTTTGCAACTTCTGTTTGTTTTTTTTTTTTGTTTTTTTTTTTTTTTTTTTTTTTTAGACAGAATCTCACTAAGTAGTATTGGCTGGCTGGAACTCACTATGTAGACCAGGTGGCACTCTGAACTTGGCAGTGATCTTCCTGCCTGTTTCCCAGAGTGCCGGTAGTGCCAGAACCCACTACCACTGCTGGTCCGATTCTGTACTTCTATTGGAATCGGTATCAGGTACTCCATAAGTTCATTTGCAAACACCAACCTTAATTGCCACCTATATTTCCTTTAACTATGTGAGTTCTAGCTGATTTTGCAGAAACGGGAAAGTCAATGCTTTCTTTACCTCAAACTCAAGAAGGATGCATTTCATGTGGAGGTCAGTTGGTCCTCACTTTACATCAATTTTGTTTTTGTTTTTGTTTTCCGAGACAGGGTTTCTCTGTGTAGCTTTGGACGTGCAAGGGCTGGGTAGAAACCACTGTCCACAGCTGAGTCCTGGAGGGTTGCTCAGACGCTTTCACAGGGTGCCACCTGGTGGACATCTGGCAACCCTTACCAACGTCAATGAGGAAACCAGAAAAAAAGGATCCAAACCCAGGCTGTTTACTCAAAACCCCTGTGTGAACTCTAAAGTTGCTTTCATTATTTGATGACTACACATACCTGGATGAGGTCCAAGATCCCAAGTTCACTCTCTGAGGAATCCACACAAAATACAAAGTACAAGGTGGCATAGTGCCGGTAAATCAGTTTGTAGTCAGCACCACCAATGAGACTGTGGAAGACAGTAGAGAACAGTTGAGAATCAAATCTGCAGTAAACATATCAGAGAACCCCTGCACCAAAGAATGAAAATGGGCCTAGCAAAGAGAAAGGCTGAGCTCTCAGAGCAGGCACTTACCACATGAACTACAGCTAAGTTAGGAAGAGGAACTTAAAGCCACTCGACTTCACCCTTTACCTTTCTCTTTACCTATCTTGCCAGTGACCCAAACATCAGAGTGATGGCTTGGGGCTGGAACAATACCTCAGGGGTTAAGAGCACAGACTGCTATTCCAGAGGACCCAGGTTCAATCCCAACACCCACATGGCAGCTGACAACTGTCCATAACTCTGTTCCAAAGGTTCTGACAACCACACAGAGATATACATAAAATAAAAATTAAAAAAAAAAAATTCAGAGTGATGGCTGAAGCCCAGTAATGCAAGTGTTTCCCAAAGAGAACTAGGTGTCTCCCTGAATACACATGCTAAGAACAGGTAACATGGGTCTGGTGTAGTGGTGCACACCTTTTTAGTCCCAGCACTCGTGAGGTAGAAGGCAGACCTCTGAGTTGAGGGCCAGTCTGGACTATATAGAGAAACCCAGTCTTTTTTGTTTGTTTGTTTGTTTTTTCGAGACAGGGTTTCTCTGTGTAGATTTGGAGCCTATCCTGGAACTAGCTCTGTAGACCCGGCTGGCCTCGAACTCACAGACATCTGCCTGCCTCTGCCTCCCGAGTGCTGGGATTAAAGGCATGTGCCACCAATGGCAGGAAAGAAACCCAGTCTTAACAACACCCCCTCCCACACACACCAGGAAAAAAAGAACAGGTTAGGCTACATCAGGTAGCCACTGACCCCTGAATGTACCAGAAGAAACAAAAGCAATAAAGGCCACGCAGCATGGATCTGGGGTTGGCAACCTGAAGCTGATGGTTTACCTTCCACCTTCTAAGAAATTACAGATGTTGTCATCTCGCTTGAGGACCAGATGGAAAGTCTCTCGAACAATCTGCTGTTGAATTTCTTCTGGCTATGGAACAACAACAGAAAGCCGAGTCAGGGGCAAGTGAGCAAAAGTGTGCCTATCAATGAGGACGGCTATGTAAAGGAGGGTTCCACCCTGGCAACAATTGGAAAAGATCACATGTAAGCACTTGGAGAGCAGAGAAGGACTTTGGGAAGGAAAGGCTACTGGGATTATGGGTATTGACCTAGGTATCTCAGCTACAAACCACTGCTATCTTACAGACAAGCTGCAAGTCAAACAAGGAATCAGAATCCATAAATTTACAAAGACCCTCAAGTTCTGTTTTGTTTGCTTGATTTGGTCTTTGAAACAGGGTTTGTGAAGCCTTGGCTGTCCTGCAACTTGCATCACAGACCAGGCTGGCCTCCAACTCACAGAGACCTGCCAGTCTCTCCCTCCTGAGTGCTGGGATTAAAGGTGCATACCACCACTGCTCTGATTTTTTTTTTTTTTTTTAACAAATCTCAAAGTTCCAGCACTGTGTGAAGGTCAAGATGTAATCATGTACATGTCTCAAAAATAAATTGGTGATTTTTTTTTTACTCTAATACCAGTACTACATATAAGATGTTGTTTTGCTCACCAACAATTGGGAAAAACAGAAAATGATGTATTCACAGATCTGAATCTTGAGCAACTAAACAAAAGTACAAATAAACTTTTTAAATTAATAGTCATTATAATCTTGGGAAACCTCAACTGTGATGTGAACGACTCACTTATAAAGGGGGTAGGGGAGGGGCAGAGTAG
Organism: Cricetulus griseus; assembly: GCF_003668045.3. NCBI lineage: Eukaryota > Metazoa > Chordata > Mammalia > Rodentia > Cricetidae > Cricetulus > Cricetulus griseus. The sequence goes on along the minus strand of NC_048596.1, from coordinate 117,680,524 downwards.
TAGTACTTTAATATCAGCAAGAGGCCGGTGGATCTCTATGAGCTCAAGGCCAGTCTGGTCTACATAGTAAATTCCAAGTCATCCAGGGATACAAAGTGAGACCCTGTCTCAAAACAAACAAAAAGGATAAGGGAGAAACCGGACAGAAACTAGGTAGTTAAAAACTCTAGAAGAGAGAGCAGTAGTGTTGGTAAATGCCTTTAATCCCAGCATTTGGGAGGCAGAGGCTGGCAGATCTCTGAAAGTTCAAGGCCAGCCTGGTCTACACAGTGAGTTCCAAGACATCCAAAGCTATACAGAGAAACCCTGTTTTAAAAACCAAAACCAAACAAACAAAAACCCACAACAACTCTAGATCAGGAGCTGGAGAGTTGGTTCAGCCATTAATTATTGTTCTTACAGAGGACCCAGGTTCAATTCCCCATAGTCACAGGCCACAGGATGGCTGACAACCAACCATCACATCAGTAAATCCAGTTCCAAGGGATCCAAAACCCTTTTCTGACTTCCAAGGGCACCAGGTACACGTGTGGTAGACACACACATCCCCAGGCAAAACACTCACACACATAAAATAAGTCAATTTTAAACAAAAACCTATTAATGTGAGATGGCTTTCTCATACCATAATGTGTGTTGAATCAACAGCCAGGGATGCTGTTGAAACACGGGTTCTACTTTAATACGCCAGGGCCAGGGCCTGAGCCTGCAGTTCTAACAAGCTCCCACAGGACACCAGTGCTTCCAGTCTTGGGGGACCACACTCTGGAGCACAGCAGAAGTAAATGTTCAGCTTGAATCTTCTTTAGTCAGGAAAACACATTTTAAAAAATGAATCCCTTTCTTTCTCCATCACTGCACTTAGCTTTAAGATGGCCATTATTTAAAAACTACTTAGTATGGGGGTGGGAACAACACAAAAACCAGGAATAATCTCTAAGGAAGTGGCTGGCTCAGTGTGGGCTCTAAAGGCTCTCAGAATCTACTGAATCCATGGATGCAAACTTGCTAATCGCTGGCCCACAAATTAGAACAAATCAATCACTATCTTCCTGGTTTCCATGTGAACACACCAAGCTCACATTTGCTAGTATGTTGTCAAAGATTAACTCTGTGTGCTCAAAAGCACAAAGCACACTAAGCATCAGCACTGTTTTAAAATGACAAAAACATGATTTCAACGGAAGCCCCTCATCCAACCACAGGTGGAAGTGGCAAAAATGGGGATGTGGTGGTGATATGAACCAATAAGACCTACTAATTCCAAACGGGAAACTGCAGACTGCTTATGTGCCCCAGTCAGTTTAGCAACCCTTCCTATCTTTTAGCACATTGCAATTTTCAAGGGACTTTCACTCAAGAGGTTCTTAAACAATTCTATCATCTTCAAAGATATACAAATAGCCAATAAGCATAAGAAAAGACAGGTGCTCAACATCCTTAGTCACTATGGAAACAGACATCAAAACCTTTTAAAAGGAGATTCATTTTCATCCACTAAAATGCCTTTAATTAAAGCCAACATGGGTAGGATTATATAGCTCAGTGGTAGAAAATTGCCTAGAAGGAGGGAGGCACTGAACTCACTCCCTAGTTCAGAAAACAAAAACAAACCAAAAAGACAGAAATTGGAGGAGATATGAAGAAACTGGAATTCTGATACATTGTTGATAGTAGTGTACAACCACTTGGAAAACACTTTGGCAATTTCTTAAAATGTTTACCATTGGGGCTGGAGAGATGGCTCAGCCATTAACTGAGAGGTTGACTGCTCTTCCAGAGGACCTGGGTTCAATTCCCAGCAACCACACGGTAGCTCACAACTCTCTGTAACTTCAGTCCTAGAGGACTCAACATACAGAGACATACATACAGGCAAAACACCAATGCACATAAAATAAAAATAAACTACTTAAAAATGTCTACCACTGAGTTATCATGTGACCTAATGATTCTGCCACTAAAAGAAATGAAAAGCTATATCCACACTAAAACTCAACACATGAATGATCACAGTAGCATTATTTATAAAAGCTAGATACAGCAAATGATGGGAAATAAAACTATGAAATGAACAGCACAGTGGCATGCCTATAACTTTGGGATGTGGAAGGCTGTGGTAGAGGATCTTTTCTTCTCTTTAGGTGGCTGGTTGTTGGATTTGTTTTCATTGTTATAAGGTCTTCACTACGTACCCAAGGTTGGCCTTGAACTCACAATCCTCCTGCCTCAGTTTCCTAAGTGCTGTGATTATAGACCTCTGCCACCAGGCCCAGGTGAACAGAGGGATCTCCAGTTCCAGGCCAACATGAGATACCTAATAAGAACTATCTTCAAAATAAATAAAGAACACATTTATACACGTGGTTCAATACAGATGAAACTTTAGGAAGTCTTTATATGTAAAAGATTTTTTAAAGAACATACATTATTATGATTCTGTTTAGATAAAACGCCCAAAAACTTGAAGAGAAAGTAAGGGCTTGCTTATGGCCAGGGAGTTGACTGCTAACAGGGAGGAGTTTCTTTAAGGGAGAGATAAAAAGGTTCTCGGGCTGGAGAGATGGCTCAGAGGGTAAGAGCACTGACTGTTCTTCCTGAGGTCCTGAGTTCAATTCCCAGCAACCACATGGTGGCTCACAACTACCTTGAATGAGATCTGGTGCCCTCTGCGGCATACAGGCAGAAGACTGCATACATAATAAATAAATAAAATCTTAAAAAAAAAGAAAGTTCTCAAATTGTGATATGGTAAGTTAACTGTATAGTCATTTGTAATCTTAGTAACTTAGAAAATAGGAGAAACAGAGCCGGGCTTTGGTGGCGCACGCCTTTAATCCCAGCACTCAGGAGGCAGGGGCAGGTGGATCTCTGTGAGTGCCAGCCTGCTCTCCAGAGTGAGTGCCAGGATAGGCTACAAAGCTACATAGAGAAACCCTGTCTCAAAAAACCAAAAAAAAGGGAAAGAAAGAAAGAGAGAAAGAAAGAAAGAAAGAAAATAGGAGAAACAAATGCACACCCAAGTTGAACTTATATTAACTGCTCTTTTTTTAAAAATGTAATTTGAAAATCTTATTTTAAAAAGCAAATTATTTATTTATGATAAAAAATAAATAAAAATCCGAGAGGCATTTCTCAGCTTACCAACCCTCACAAGAGTGGGAAAGGTGGAGCCGAAGCCTGAATGGTTTGATTCCATTCCCTCTCGGGTTTAACCAGTCTCTCAGTTATGTTGGGGGACATGAGAAAATAACCAAGTTTGCGTTTTCACAAAGGAAATGTTTGTAGAAAATGAACATTGCAGCCTGCCGGTGGTGGTGCACGCCTTTGATCCCAGCACTCGGGAGGCAGAGGCAGGCGGATCTCTGCGAGTTCGAGACCAGCCTGGTCTACAAAGCGACACAGAGAAACTGTCTCAAAAAAAAACAAAAAACAACAACAAAAAAAAAAAAAGGAAAAAGGAAATGAACATTGCTGAGCCATCTCGTGACAGGCATTTGCTTAGTTATTTGGTTTCTTGAGATACGGTCTGGTGTAGCTCAAGCTGGCTTTAAACGGTCTTATCTTAGGTACTCTGAGGTCCTCATCTAGCGCCTCCACCTCCTGGGCTTCTAGGTGTGCACCACTACATCTGACAGCTTAGAATATACTTCATTTACCCCCAATTTTTTAAAGACACTTTCTGAAACCTTACTGGGTAAAGGATAGCCCAACCCTAATAAGTCCTAGCCAACGCTGAAGCAAATAATTCCAGGAAAGAACTTCTCCCCACCTTGAGAAAACAAAAACTTAGAACCCAACGACCCGACCATCACAAAACTACTCTCATTGATTAAAAAAAAAAAAAAAAGGCTTAGAGACAGTGGTTTTGTCGCCCAAGATCTCAATGAGCTACACTGTGTACCGTGTCTGGCCTACGACCCAAGGGAAAGTGTCACGAAGCACAGGAAAGCCGGGACCCAGGGAGGGTAGAGAAGACCAGGGGTGGTGGGTCATGCACGGTGCTGGAGCCCGAGGTGTGGGCGAGCGCTGCTTCGAGCCGAGGGGAGGGGAATGGACGCGGGTGCGTGACGGGCCGGGCCGCACTCACAAAACGCTGGTAGAAGCGGACCAGCCGCGGCTTCCCATGGTTGTTGAAAACCAGAATCGCCTGAATCATCTTTGCTGGTCCCGCTTCTCTCGGCACCAGCTGCTCCAAGAAAGCTCCCACTTCCGCCACAACACAGGTACTTCCGGTTAGTGTCCTGCTGAAAACTGCCCCCGGAAACCTACCGTGGTGCCCTGGGGTCCGAGCACCTACAGGTCCGGCCGCTCTGGCGCCCTGGAGAGGCTCGCCTGGGGAACGAGGGTGTGGAAGCCGAGGAGCAAGGTCGCCTTGCCCAGCCTGGTTACCAATCCGAACCTGGCTAGGACGTGAATCCCGGACTGGGCCCCTCACTCTGGTTCCATCGCGGAGCCAACCGCGTCGGTAACCCGTATCCAGGGCGGCCACTCCTTCCAGCAGCTGCACCAGTTTGAGGGACCAGGAAGGAGCTTGTGTGGCTTCTTCTCCATCCCTAACCTTGGGCCAGCAAAAACTGGGCCTTTATTTTTCAGTATTGCTGCAGTGAATTAGGCAAAAGTTTAATCGTGCATATGGTCAGTCTCTCCTTTAGATGGTGAAAGTTGAAATCACAAGGGATCATTCATGCTATCCCATTCAAAAGGTACAGTTGGTCTCGAACTGGTAATACCTTTTGTTTTCTTCTTTATTTATTTATATGTTGGTTTTTGAAACAGGTTCACACTATGTAGCCCCGGCTGGTCTCGAACTCAGAAATTCGCCTGCCTCTGCCTCCTAAGTGCTGGGATTAAAGACTTGCACCACCACTTGCATTCTGGTGGTTAAAGTAAAAATTCAAATGGCAATTGCCTTGAAGTGTGACAAAATGATTCAAATGTTGAGCAGGAATATCAAAGACAATTCTAAACAGGGTGACAAGAAGGAACTAGCTTTAAAACCACTCAAACCAACTAGGATGGTTTGAAGTATGTTAACTTACACGTTTATTGGGGAGAAGACACGTACAACCTGTAATGGTGTGTGTGTATGGAAGTCCAAGAACAACTTTGGGAGTCAGTTCTCTCAGGCCGTGGGTCCCAGGGATCTAATGTAGATCACCAGACTTGACAGTGCCTTTACCTGCTGAGCCACCCCGCAAACCCCAAATCTATTAAAGAATTAAAAGGAGATATATTGAAGTATAACACAACAATCTTACTAATTTTTTTTCTGAGACAGGGTTTCTCTGTGTAGCCCTGGCTGTCATGGAACTCACTCTGTAGACCAGGCTGGCCTGGAACTCACAGAGATCCTCCTGCCTCTGCCTCCCAAGTGCTGGGATTAAAGGTATGTGCCACCACTGACCAGCTGTAGGAAAATAATTTTAAGGATTTATTTTAAATCCGTGTATCTCTCTCTCTCTCTCTCTCTCTCTCTCTCTCTCTCTCTCTCTGGTGTGTGTGTGTGTGTGTGTGTGTGTGTGTTTTCATATGAGCACAAGCATTCAAGTACCCTCAGAGACCAGAAGAGGGCACCTTGGAGCTGGAGTTACAGGAAGCTTAGCCGTGAGCCACTTAATAGGAGTGCTGGGAGCAACTCCAATCCAAAAAATTGTGTGTAACCTCTACATAGTTGCTGCAGCACATATGCACCTATGCTCACACAAGCACAATAGTAACAAATAATGTGTAACGATGATAAAGCTAGGGATGTAGCTTTATCATCGCAGGTGCTAGAGTGCTTCAGAAAGCCTGGAGCTCCGGCTTCAGCGCTATGTGAAGGCTGGTGTGATGGCACATGCCTGTAATACTTGGGAGGTAGAGACAGGAGGGGGAGGCAGAAGTTAAAAGTCATCAGCCTTCAAAGGGAGTAACTAAAGAAATAGATGCAGGGGCCAATGAGATTTCTGAGCAGGTAAAGGCACTTTGGATCCTCAGAGCCCACATGATGGGAGAACAAACTTCAGCAAGTTGTTTTCTGACCTCCATGTGTGTATAATCCCAACACTCAAGAGGCAGAGGCATGCGGATCTCTGTGAGTAGCCTGGGCTACGGAGCGAGTTCCAAGGCAGCCAGGGATACACAGAGAAACCCCATCTTGATAAATGAACAAACAAACAAAAAGTAGATGCAGGAAATAACAAAATTAATTACACTATAAACAGGAGAAAAGGAAAATTAAAATATATTTACAATTTTTTCACCTCATCAAACATTTGTTCAATATCTTCATCCCCAGTTGTGGCAATAGTATGATATCAGTTCTCTCCTCCATTGGTACTGAAATTGCAGTCTAGAACAACCCTTTTAGGAAGCAACTTGGCAATATAGCAAGAATTTTACAAAAGATGCCTAGATTCCTTGTGACTCTCGATACCTGCTCCTAAATAATTCAAACCACAATGAGAAGCCAGCTGTAGTGATTAACACCTTTAATCTCAGCACTGTGGAAGCAAAAGCAGGCACATGAGCCTGTGATCAGCCTGGTCTAAACAGTCTCAAAAAATATGACTGTGCACTGACAGTGACTACACAGTAACAATGGGGAAGGGGAAGGCCAATTTTACATGAAGACATAGTAAAGAACCAAGAGAATGGCACTTATCAAGAGGACAGTGAAATTGTGGGTCTTTCCCACCTATTCAGGGTACCTAGATGAAACTCCAGTAGTCCCATCCAGTCCCATTCCCCCCCACCCCTCCCGCACAGCTCTGAGCCAAGCACCCTTCTATCCTGGGAAGAGGGTTTAAACTCAGGTTCTCTAACCACTAAGCCTGAAGTCTGTTGTTGAAGCTCTGGGAATCAAACTCGGCTTCAGGCTTGATGGGAATCACTTTTACCCAATGAGCCATCTTGCTGTCCCTTTTATTTTGTTTGTTTGCTTGTATGGTTTTTGGCTTTGCTTTTATGAAGTGTGGTCTCAATCTATAACCTAGCCTAGCCTCAAACTGTTGGGAACCCTTCTATATTACTGCCTCCCAAGGACTGGGAGCCACCATGTCCTGTTCTTATCTACAGAACACATGGTTTCCCTTCCCCCAGGAGTCTAATTTCAGCCTAGCCTCAGGGTGGGCTCCTGTAAACAACTGTATGTACCCAACACTTCCACTCACCAGAGTCTGACTCCTTCCTCTCTCCTGGGGCCTGTTGATTCTGCTCCCTAAACACCTCTGGGCATGAGCCCTTTCCTCACTGTGTCTCTGCTGCAGAGCAAACTGACAACCTCTCATCTGACTGTGCAGCAGACTCCAGCAGAAGCTCACTGCCCCCATTTCCTCTCACCCAACTGAGCTTCAAAATAGATGAATCAGCCCTTACCTCTCCACCGGATCAGTAGGATAAAGTCCTGAAAGCTTTAGTAAGCATGAAATTGCCATGCCCAGTATCTAGCATCATCTCAAACATGCCTCCCATGCTATGTTACCCTCTGAACTCCAGCTACAATGAATGAACTTTCCTTCCTTAAAGTCCAAGACCCAGAGCCCTTTGCCTCAGGACAGTGAAGGGCTGGCCTGTGCCAGGGTTTCCACAGAGCTGTAGGCTGTAAGATGTCCCAATGTTCCCAGATACCCTATTTGTAGCAGCATATCCAAAATAGGATAATATTTTGGATATTTGCCCTTGTATCCAAAAACCTTTTGTGTCCCAGGAAGCAAGGACAATGGAAGAGACAAGAGCTTTGCCTCTGGAAGCTCTGGACTGGAATCCTGGATCCTCCACTTAGGAACTGGGAGAGTTGTCTAACCTCCCTGAACCCCTCTTCCTTCTCTGTAGCTTGCATGTGGAAGCAAAGGAGTTCAGTAATCTAAAATGTGGGCTTTGATCCCAGCATTCAGAAGGCAGAGGCAGGCAGAAATCTGTGAGTTTAAGGCCAGCCTGGTCTACGTAATAAAGTTGAGGTTAGCCAGAGCTACATAATGAAACCCTGTCTAAAAAAAAACAAAAGCAAAAATGGATGTGTGGGGGAATGTGGACTTTAGGACTGGGGATGTAGCTCAAAGCCCTGAGTGTGAGCTCCAGCATCACATAAAACAGGCATGGGGATGTGTGCTTATAACCCAGCACTGGGGAGGTAAAGGCAGGAGGATCAGAAGGTCAAGGTCATCCTTCGCTTCGTAGCAAGTTCAAGGTCAGCCTGAAATATATGAGATCCTCCCTCAAAAACAAAGAAAGACAGACAGAAAGGGAGAGAAAGGAAGGAAGGAAGGAAGGAAGGAAGGAAGGAAGGAAGGAAGGAAGGAAGGAAGGAAAGAAGAACTGTAGGCTTTGGTAATGACTGCCTGGGTTTAAATTCCTTTCTCTGGCAATACATACTATTCACAGAGCTTCAGCCTATGTACCAAAAAAGAGGGGGATATTAATCATGTGTACATCATAGGAGCATTGTGACAGAATACTCCAAGTACTTAACGTAAGTACTAGCATAGGAAAAACTCAGTATTGTCGGTGCCGGTCATGGTCACAGAAAGCATCTGGCATTGCATTTGGCACATGAAGAAGACTCGGTAATTCCTGTTTTGCACCCCTTCCTCCCAGGATCAAGCAGGATACATACACCTGCCATGTCTACATAGAATTAAACTCAGGACATGTAGACCTCCACTCCAGATTTTCTCACAGATCTGAGCAGGGGCACACTACCCAATGAGGCAAGGTTCATAACCAAAGACTAAAGGCTGTCTTCTAGGAGGTGGCTCAGCTGGAAGACCATTAATACCAGACAAGAACCCAGCAGTGTGGAGGAATTTTTTTCCCGAAGTTTCACTCATTAATAAAAAGTCCTCCAATAACAGAAATAGTGGTTCTAAAAATGTAGTCCTGGACTGTGGGTATAGGCTGTGGCAGATCACTTGCCTAATAAGCATGAATCCCTAGGTTTGATTATCAGCACCATATAAAAAATTAAAAATAAATAAAAATTTTAAAGTTGGCCTACTGGAATGAGTCAAGACCTGAGAACCAGCCAGACAGCTGGAAAGGCTGCTAGTCTTCCCAAGAACAGCACCTTCCAGACGAGCAGTCAGGTAGGTCTGTGCTTGATGGCTTTATGTCAGCTTGACACCAGCTAGCATCATCTGAAAGGACAGAACCTTCATTGAGTAAATATCTTCACGAAATCTGGCTCTAAGGCTTTTTCTTAACTAGTGATTGATCGGGGAAAGCCCGGCCCATTGGGGGTGGTGCTATCCCTGGGCCAGTAGTCCTGAGTTCCATAAGAAAGCTGGCTGAGCAAGCCATAAAGAGCAAGCCAGAAGCAGCACCCTCCATGGCCTCTGCATTGGCTCCTGCCTCCAGGTTCCTGTCCTACTTGAGTTCCTGCCCTCACTGCTTTTGATGATGAACTGTTAGACGAAATGGTAGGTGAAATAAACCCTTTCCTCCCCAACTTGCTTTTGGTCAAGGTGTTTCATCAGAGTGGTAAGAACCCTAAGACAGAGGTCTAAGGCAAGAAGCCATGGAGACACGGAGCAGAACAGAAATAAACAAGTGGTACCCTGGGTGTAGGGTGGGGAAGAAGAGACCAGGGAGGTTTAGATCAGGAGAACAGAGGCACAAGAAGAAGTATGGCACAGGAAAGAAAGGAGAAAATGGTGAGAATGGGAGGAGCCCACCCACAAAGCCCCTCTATGTCACACAGGGACATTCCTTAATTGTGCATCAGGACTAAGTACCTTGGGGAACTCATCTAGTATGAGTCCACCACCTAGGGAAAGGAACACTGGAGAGAGGTCTAGGAGAGCTAGCCTTGCATCCAAAGAGGGACACACGCATACAAAAGCCACAGCCTGGAGACCCTCTGTGAGTCTTGAGGTCTTGGATTTGATCTCAGCATAGTGTGTTAAATGGTATTCATCTTGACAGGCTGCTCTCTCCACGGCGGGAGTAGGTATGGCCTCTTCTCAGTGACACCATCTCAGATGCTGGTAGTGGGAAGAGGCACCTCAGTCATCCTGGAGACACACAAAATGGTCAAGTGAGTAGAAAATATTTCATAAAAGTCTCCTGGCAATCTTCAGACAGGTGTGATCCTGTGGTATCCACGGGATCCTCAGCCCTTGGCCTCACATCAGAGCAGATCCCAGAGCCCACCCAGCAAATCCACCATCTGTCAGTTTTACTGACACAGAAGGGAGCCCAGACCATCTACATGCCCTGCCCTGACCTTCGTTGGCCAAAGTTGTCCTTGTCCTCTCTGAGGTGAACACCTAATTTTTCTGTGGTTTCTTTGCTCTAAATGCTCTAAGGCTTTTGGTATCAGTTCAGGTGAAACACACTTCAGGTAAACAACTACATATAAACTAGGGTGCTAACGAAGTAGGGTAGCACAGGAAACATTAGTAAAATCAGATTAGTATTCAGCCACTTTTCAGGCTTTGGAGTCCAGACTAAGGAGGAAAAAAACATTTGGTTGCTCAATGACCTCCCCATGACTAACGGATCACTTCAGGAGAAACACTTCGAAACTTAACGACAGTCCCTGGCTCTTCCTAAAATCTTTCCTTCCCACCCTTGCTTTTATAAATCTCTGGGGCTCTGTGTTCAGTTCCTCCAGCAAGAAATGTTTCAGGTTGTCACCCTCTGATAATTCCATGAGGGAATTTCCCTGATGCTAACAGAGTCTCAGGAATTACACAGAACTTATCTTGCCTTCAATTTACTCTACTTCAACCATATCCTGTATGTACAAAACTCCCACCAAGAGACACAATACCAGGTCCAGGTTCACAGCTGTCCCCGTGACCTACCCATTCCTCATCCTCTGCCCCGTCTCCTTGCTCTCGGATCTCCACCGTGGCCCTCTCTGAAGACTTTTGGGCCATGATGTTGTCTGTCCAGGATGCTCCTGTCTTTCCATCACCAGCAAAATTACACTTGGTCACTGTCCCCAGCTCCAGTTTGGCTAAGGAATCTGAAAGAACAGAAGTTGAATGGCCTTTCTTCTTGTGGTGGACTAGCCAGGCTAAGGCAATCCTTTCTGGTGGAGTCCTCTAAGTCTGGGTTGGCTCTGTTTTCTGGGATGGCTACTAAGGTTCTTAGTGGGACTCCCAACGCACTAGAGAGCAGGGGCCAGCCATAGGAAGCAAGGAGTTGGACAGTATCCCGGCATATGGTGTGCCCAGGCTAATGGCCCCAGGGCACTTGGCCACAGACTTAGGAGTAAGGCTGGAGATCACAGGTCACATCCCTCTGGAAGGCCAGACCTGGCCTTTTCCCATAGCTCTAAGCAACAGGGATGAGGAGCCTCTGAAGAAAAGCCAGGAACCTCCACAGCAGTGGTTCTCAACCTATGAGTCTCGGTCCTTTTTGGGGGTTGCACATCAAATATCCTCTATATCAGATATTTACATTATAATTCATAACAACAAAATTACAGTTATGAAGTAGCAAATAAATAATTTTATGGTTAGGGGTCACCACAACATAAGGAACTATATTAAAGTCACAGCATTAGGAAAGGTTGAGAACCACTGCCCCATAGGAACAGACAAAATGAATCACACTGCTCACCTATGAAGGGGCCATCACCCCGAGTTTTTAACCGCACTCCAGTCCCCAGCTCAAGTTCCATGGCCTCCATCTCTGACTCAGGCATCCAGAATGCCACTGTCTGGTCTGGGGTGAGGCTCTTTGTCAGCTCCAGCAGCTCCGGCTTGTTTACCAGGCCCTTCAGCCCCTCCAGTGTGAGCCTGTCAGTGTCCCCCTTGGCTTCTGTCTCTGTAGAGCATATGGTACAGCAGTGTTAGTAAGCCGGGAGAGGAAGCTTTCACTGAGAGCATCCCTCCTGCCAGGGCTCGTCACATAATTCTACAGCACAGGCTGTATGACCTGGACACTGGAGCCAGGCTACCTGGAACAAGTCTGAATTCTACCAAAAATTGGGCAAGTGAGCTTTCTCTTTGGGCCTGCGAATAGGGATGGAAATGGTGTCAATCTGACAACACTGACATGCAGTACAAATGAAGAAAGAAAAAAAAAAAAAAAAAGCAAGTAGAGAGTTTAGCACAGTGTCTGGCCTGGAGCCAGCCCTCAGCAAGGGTCTGTGATTTTGTTATTCCCATCTCAGAGATGAGAAAAACCAAGACAGAGAGAAGGCAGCCTTCAAACACTCACAGTACAGTTCTGCCTTTCAAATGAGACTCTGTGGCCAAACAGGGTTCCTTCGGGTTCTAGAACCAGCAGCCAGCTTGTGGTCCCCACACCGTCTACTGGCCTACTCCAGGCTGGCCCTGGCAGAGCTCAGCAGCTCAGCAAGGAATCCAAATCCGAACCCGCAGGTGGTGGGGCACACAGGGCAGTGGCTGTCTGTTAGGTGCAGAAGGCACGCATGGTTACTCCCAGCCCCCAGCACAGTGTCTCCACAGCTTGCCCAACAGTTCTGCTGTCGGCACTTTCCTGCTGTGTGAATCAAAACAAACCCTTCTCCTTTGACGTCGATTTTGTAGGGCATTTTGTCACGCAACAAGAAAGCTCATTCATACTAAAAGTAACAAATACAAGGAGATGAAGAGCCAACAGCAAACATCTGAACAGGAGATGAGAGACTGCTGGGACCCAGCCTGGTCTCCACATACATTGATAGAGCCCAAAGCCACGTCTGTGGAACGTTCTGCCAGACTTCAGGAAATGGAAGCCATTGGGAATACCAGCCTGGCTCCAGGGACCAAGGTGGGACACAGAGGAGTTCTCTGAGTAAGTGGGAGGCAGGAAGGAATCCAGCAGGGGGATGCTCAAGCATCAAACAGCATCAAAGCCTCTTGTGCTGAGAAGCCACTTCCGGTCGGGGGAGGTCAAGGGTCTCAGGAGACAAGCAGGACACAGTCCAATAGCCTCTTGGCGAAGGAACGCCCAGGATACCTACTGTAAGACGACATGAGGAAGCCTGTGTTCACTTTCCTGGTGGCACTGAAGTTGGGCTCGATTTCATTTCCCTTGGGGTCAAACTTACGTCGGTGAATACAACTGGGCCGGATATACAAGACATAGTAGCGATCCTGGGTGAAGCAAAGAATGGGTGAGGAGACTACCTCATTCACCACCCCAGTCTGAGCGCGCGCGCGCGCACACACACACACACTCACGCACACACGCACACACGCACACACACCATAAGTACCTTCATAGTAGCAAAGACATATTCACATATAAACACCACACACGCGCGCGCACGCGCACACACACACACACACACACACACACACACACACACACACGCTCACACACACGCACGCACACGCACACACAGAGCCCAGGCTTTCCATGCATCCTCTGCCCACCTCATCCTCTGTCTCAGAATCCCATCATTCTACACTAATCCTATACTCACTAGAGTACCTGTCCACATCACATGCCACACAAGCCATGGCAGGGCAACACAAGGCCTCCAAGGCTTCCACACAACCAATGACCAAAAAAACATAACCCAAATGCCACAAGGCAGGAGGGATGTTGCCAACATGCCACGGAAAGGACACTGAGGACCTAAGGGAGGGCAGTCACTCTGCTGCTCCCAGACACAGTACTGCGGCAAATCACCTCACCCCTCCCATGCCTCAGTTTCCCCTATCATGTGGGAACAACATGATGCTTCCTTTCAGGGACATTGCAGGGATCCTGTGACACCATGGAGGAGGAAGCACTTGAAAAGCAAGAAATGCACTGAGAAGTTATTGGCCAGGTGTTCTAATCAAAACAGGCACAGGCAGGAACAGTGCCCTGAGAGGGGAGAAGCAGGTGGGACTTTGGGACAACCACGAAAGGTGAATTTGCAAAGAGCAGAGCCACCTGCAGGTGTGGGACAAGGGTGTAGGAAGAGCACCAAAGGCCTGAGACAGGCCTGAGGATGTCAGGTGCTTGTCTGGCGTATACCAAGCCCTGGGTTTGAACACCAGTGCTACATAAACCTGGTCCGGTGGTGCACCTGTGATCCCAGCACTGTGGGGGAAGAGGCAGGAAGATCGGAAATTCAAGGTCATCCTCTGCCAAAAAAAAAAAAAAAAAAAGCCTGAGCCAGTCAAGAGGCCATGGGCACATCTGAGCAATGCGTGTGGATCACTGAGAGGCCCCTTGGCAGTCCAAGCTGGAAAGCAGCTGAGATGGGTTTTAGATGGGCCTCAAATTGCCATTGGAAATTTGGATCTTCTTTGGTAAGTAAGAAAGGTTTGGGGGCAGCTACAATATGCCAGAGATGTCTTTCTGAAAATGAGTTAGCAGAGGGCTAACTGGGGGCCACCAGAAGGTAGGAAATGAGGCACAAAGATTTGAGAGGAATAGCTAAGGGCCCTGTGGAGGACCATGGAAAGAGGAAGAGGATGAGAGAGAGAAAGGGAATGGTTGGGTAGGAACTAGGCTGCCTGGGCACTGCTTACCTGAGGAGGAGGATCAGGGAGGAGCCAGGGGCTCAAAGGCTAGTGGCTGGCAGGGCTACTGCCCTGTGTGTCATCAGGGACACACATTAAGGACAGAAGAGACACATTTGGAAAGGGTCTGTGTGAACACCTGCCTGTGCTGGGCCAGCTGAGGCAGGCCAGCTTCACACTGGGACAGCTCTCCTGGGCAGGCTGGGTGGGGGCTCCAGATTGGTATGCCTACCTACTGACCTACAAGCTAAGGAGCAGAGAGTATGGCAAGATCTCTGGGCATGAAAACAGTGAGCCAGTTGTGGAGACTGCTCTCATGGAGTGTATGTAATACAAAAGCATAGACTGAAGCCCAGCATGGTGGCACGTACCTTTAATCCCAGCAGAGGCAGGTGGATCTCTGAGTTCAAGGCTAACCTGGTCTACAGATGGAGTTCTAGGAGAACTAGAGCTTAAAGAAACCCTATCTCAGCCAGGCGGTGGTGGTTCACACCTTTAATCCCAACACTCGGGAGGCAGAGGTAGGCGGATCTCTGTGAGTTCGAGACCAGCCTGGTCTATAAGAGCTAGTTCCAGGACAGCCTCCAAAGCCACAGAGAAACCCCATCTCGGGGGGGAAAAAAAAAAAAAGCATAGGCTGAGTGTAGAACCTGGCCTCTGCCCACTTTGAGAAGGCCCAACACTGATGCTAACCTGAGGTTTTGAGAACAAGCACTGAGGAGACAGTATGCTCAGCACATCCAGACTATCTGAAGGGCAGAAGTACAGAACTAATGCTCAGAAAGGAGACATGGGCTAGTACAGGATGACCCTAGGAGTAGTCATGGACACCTGGGATGTGTGGGCTGTGAACACAACCTGAGGAGCCTGTGAAGCAAAGACAGAAGGCCATCCATACAAGAGCTGCAGGCCCAGACGTCAGTGATTAGTCTGTATTCAAGCTAGCTTGGGTTTGGGGTCTGGTCTGTTCTTTCAGATATAGCAGAGGCTGTTCCTGCACAAACCATGTATTCCTTCCTGTCTGCTACACTAAAGGGCTCTAAAAGTCCTCTTTCTACTGGTCCTGCTTGGCTGTGGCAATATGTTCCATGAGCCCCTCAGGATTGGCCTGGATTCCATGTCTTAACCCAGTACAACAGGATGTCACATAGGTGAAGGAGGAGGAGACCCTGTGAGTACCACCTAGGATGCAGCCTCACCTTCCGGCCATGGGCATCCAAGATGCTGTGCTGAGATACATCCACCAGCTCTCCCTCCAGCAAGACGCCATTTCCCCTGGGGGTGAGAAGGAAGCAAGGCGGTTTCTGTCAGTCCTCAGGAAGCCACACTAGGGTTTAGTGACCTGGGTGAGAATCTCCACTGAGACAGAAACAAGTCTCATCCCTGACTTCATTCACCTGTCTCTGAGGGGGGCCTGTTGTGAAGCCACCACTCTCTGCTTCCCCTATCAGAGCCTCCATCCCTGCAAAGAACCTTCTAGGCTGTGCCAAGGCCAAGAGATGCACCCACCACCACCACACACACACACACACACACACACAGAGTGGGAATTATTGTGACCAGACCGTCAAGATTCTTATCCACAAATGAGGAGAAAACAGCTGCCTCACTGTGCCCCTCTGGTGCTGGCCTAAGAGCACAAATGCAAAGGGGATTGTAAACTACTAAGTAGTTAATAAATGGAAAGTGTCTTTTTAAGAGCTGGGCTTGATGGCACACACCTGGAATCCCTGAACCTGGGAAGGAGGATTGCCGTCAGTTCAAGCCCAGCCTGGGCTTACAGGCAGTTTTAAGCCCCCTGGTGCAGGTACTTGGAAGCGAGCTTGGGTCCTCTGAAGAGCAGCAAACCTTCATCACTGGTGAGACATTTCCCCTATCTTAAAGAACGTTTGTGTTCCTGTTTCCCATTCATTCTTACATGATCATCAACACAGGGAAACGGTTATTGTCACCATACAGCTAGAAAATTAGGGTCTCAGAAGTTTGGGGGATTAGCTAAGATCACAGGGTAATGTATAGAGTGACCAGACCTGCCCCTTACCACTTCCAAAGGATAGTGTTCACAAAAGTAGAACCTGGGACCTGGGCTGTCTTTGGAAGCATCAACATGAGGAAAAAGTGGGTCTAAGCAGATAGTGGAAGAATGTTAGGCCAAGACTCCTTGCCTTATATATTTTCTCCTCTCAAATTCTTTCTAAAAACATCTAACTGCCAAAGACAGCATATACTGAAGGCATTTAACGAGATGACTTGATATGTACACACATTGTGTAATGATTCACACAAATTTATGCACACATTATATCTTCAGAATTGCCTCACTGAAAACCTTATGAGTTGGACTCTAGATTCCACTTCCTAGATGACATGGTATTTAGCTTTCTGGGACTGGCTTCTTTCACATAGTGTAACTTGGTGTTTCTGACTGTAAATGGAATTGTCCATCCTGCTTACTACCCTGGACAAGGCCTGTACCTCCTGATGCTCCCACCCTCCCTCTGCTGTTCCTGTCACACCACGCACTGATCACCTATGGTGCATCATGACAAATTACTAGAGTTCAGATCCCTGGGGTGGTAACCGAAGCACGGCCTCTGGAGTTGCATTTGGGAGTCTGGAGTCCCTCCGGGGGATATGAGTGTAGGCGGCGGGAATTTCAAGTATATCTGTCTTCCCGGTGTATGGTGGCATGGCGGTCAGGGACACTGAGAAGAGCGACCTGGAAACTAGATGTGGCCAGTTTTTTCTCTCACCTCCAACGTTCCTTCCGCCCCAGATCAATCTCTGAGCAGGAATCAGATTCTGAGTTCGACAGAGGCTCGAGCCCAGGCCCCAGGGATGCTCCCAGTCCACCTCTGGCTAGCAGTGGCGGGGAAGCACAGCCCACCCCTGGTCAGCCGCCAAGAGGACAGAACACAGCCCAGCCCTGGCCAGCAGCCAGGTGGACGGAGCATAGCCTACCCCTGGTGGGCGGCGGGGTCCCAGGTCCCCTGCAGTCGCACGCTCTGCACCGCCTTGTTGCGGAGGACACTGTCGTGGTAGATGCGGCTCATTTTCCCCACACCGAGGCCCAGCAGCGCCAGGAAGCAGCCGGAGCGCTGGGCGGGGCACCTCGGGGACAGGAGCCGGGAGATCGCTGCAGCAAAGGCTTTCCCAGCCGCAGATCCCGGAACCGTGCTGCCTGCCGGAACCGTGCTGCCTGCCGGGGCGTTCCCAGGCTGGACTTAAAGGGGCCGAGCCGCATTCCCGACCTCCAGACAGTGTGCACCGGACTTTCCTAATGACTGCTGTCCTTCATGCCCTTGTAGTCTAAGAAAGACCGAGAGTTCGAGACCCAACTGTCTCTACAGAGACCCTGTCTCAAAATTCATCAGTATACAAAGCGACAGTTGAGGCTCAGGATCTTTCTTGGGATCGATTCTAGCAGGATATTTTCCCAGGGAGCAGGAAAGGGGGGAAAGGGAATAGCCTGAAGGAACCACAGAGTGGTCTGCATAGACGCTGCCCGTGGTCCCGCAACGACCTAAGGGAGTTCCAGGGATGCGTGAAAGAGTTCGGGTGGGAGTCAGATCTGCTGCAAAGGAAACCCGAAATCTCTGCCGTGTGAGCGCGGCAAGATCCTTAACCTTTCTGAGCCCTCAGTTCTTCCTCGGTAAAAGGAAAGCATCCGATGATTTGTAAAGATGGAACTCACCGGTTCCCAGTCTTTCCCTCCCACGCCTCACAGATTCTGATCGATCGCTTCTCCAGTCCCAACGTACCCTCTGCTCAAGGGTGTCTGCAAGCCTTTTATTCTAAGCTTGCTCCCTGGAGTCTCCTCTGACCTGGGAATCACTGGGATGTAGGCTTGTCTGATTGGCTCCTTTGTGCCAAACCCTGGCGCAGGTGGCCACATTCTGGGACACCAGGTGTGCCCCTGCTGGGGGAAACAATGGAGAAGTGGCCTGGCTGATACCCAGAGAACCAGGATGAAATGTCAGTATTGGAAGAAGCTCTCCCTCCCACCCTGGTCAGTGGTCTCAGCCACTCTGTGTGTGTGTGTGTGTGTGTGTGTGTGTGTGTGTGTGTGTGTGTAATGTCAACAATTTTTTTAGTAAAAATAATTTTTAAAAAGAAAAATGTTTTACTTTTTAATATTATGATTAAATTTCTCTCTTCCTTTTCTTCCCTTCAAGCCCTGCTAAATAACCTTCCTTCCTTGCTCTCTTTAAAATTCGTGACCTTTTTTCCATTATTATTGAATGCATATAAGTGTATACACGTATATCCCTTCAGATAGCCTGCTCAGTATGTATATTATTCTTATATGTGTGTTTTCAGGACTGACCATTTGGTTTTGAAGAACCAGCTGGTGATCTCTTCCCTGGGGAAGACTGTTTCCCCCACTCCCAGCATGCCTCAGTTTCCTGTAGTTCTTTGTGTAGGGTTGAGGTCTGACTGGCTTTTCCTCATACACTTTGGTCTGCCTGTTGGTGTGGTCCATGTTCAGCTCATGTTGATGCAGTCATGTTAGTGAGAATTAATGGGTGTAAGTTCTGACATTACTAGGCGACACAGTTTTAGACCAAACTCCCTGGCCTTTTGGATCTTACAGTTTTCCTGCCCCTCTCCCTCAATGTTCCTGGAGCCTTAAGTGCAGGAGTGTTTTGTAGGCGTGTCCAATGGGCCTGGGCTCCACAACTCTCTATTTTGATTGGTTGTGTTTTTCTGTAGTGGTCTCCATCTGTTACAAAGAGAAGTTTCCTTGATGGATAGTGAAGACTTCAGTTATCGTTTAAATACAGCCAGGGAGGCTTCAGCTTGGAGAAGGAAAAAATCAGCCACTTTGTTTTTAAGGGCCCTTTCTCCTTTAACAAAATATAAATTTTTTTAATGGCTTTTTTTTCTTTTTTTTTTAAGACAGGGTTTCTCTGTGTAGCTCTGGCTGTCCTGGAACTCCCTTTGTAAACCAGGCTGGCCTCAAACTCACCGAGATCCTCCTGCCTCTGTTTCCTGAGTGCTGGAAAGGCATGCACCACCACCGCCAGGCCATCTGGCCATCATTGTTTTTTTCCTTAAGACATCATTTTACATATTCCAGGCTGGCCTTGAACTCACTATGTAGCCTAGGATGACTTCAAACTCTTTTCTCCCTACAATACCTGCCAATTGCTGGGATCACAGGTGTGAGCCACCACCACACCTGCATTGTTTGTTACTGGGGCTTCAATCCAGGACTTCACGCACATAAGGTCACCTGTCTTCCCAACTGAGCCACATCCCCAGCTCCAGGAATACAGTTCTGAGGATCCCTAAAAACATAATGGGCCCTCGGCATGGTGCCTGCTCTTGGTCAGCCCCATACCACGTCTGGCCTGTCAGACGGCTCTTCTATTTCCCAGAAGGAGAGACAAAGATCCTCTGGGGAGAACAGCCCTTCTGTCTCCTCTCAAAAGTTGTAGGCAGCTCATAGGCACCAGTGGGCCTGCCTTCTCTTTCTTCCTCTTCCTGGGCCATTGTCCCTTCACTGTAGCTCTAAATTTGTACTGCCCTCTGTGGCAGCTACGTGCAGTTATTTAAATTTTATTTTAGCAGTGCTAGAAACAGAACCCAGGGTGTCTGTGCATGCTGGACAAGTGTTCAACCACCAAGCTATTTAATATCATAGACATTAAAATCTAAGTGACATCACTTTGCTCAGTGTAGTGGTTCATGCCTGTAATCCCAATGCCTGGGGGACAGCGGAATTTAGGAAAATTGCTTAGGTCAGCCTGGGCCTTATTTCAGGTACCAGGCTGACAGGGCTACAGAGTGAAACTCTGTTTCAAAAAAAGAATTTTTAAAAGTAAATCAGCACATTTAAATTCACTTTCTTGGCCACTAGTCATATATTTGGTGGTTCAGGGATTTTTGTGGGTGGTGGCTTCTGTTTTTGTTTGTTTGTTTGTTTTTCTTTGAGACAGGGTCTCACTATGTAGCATTGACCATCCTGGAACACATAGAGATCTGCCTGCCTCTGCCTCCTGAGTGCTGGGATTAAAGATTTGTGCCAGCATCCCAGGTAGTTAGTCACACAAAAAAAAAAAAAAAAAAAAAAAAGATTTTTTTTTTAACTACCCTTATGGTCAGAAAGATGGCTCATCAGTTAAGACCATGTTTACTGCTTTTGTAGAGCACACATTTGATTCCTAGCACCATCATGAGACAGCTCACAACTGTCTGTAACTCCAGTTCCAGGGGTTCTGAGACCCTCACACAGACACAGAGGCAGGTAAAACACCAATGCACATAAAATAAAAATAAACAATATAATCATCTTTTTAAAATAGTAAAAATGAGTTGTAAAGAAGAAAAGAACTATTATTGTATATATAATAAGAAGGCTACGCTCGCGCGCATGTGTCTGTGTGTGTGTGTGTGTGTGTGTGTGTGTGCCACAGAAGAACAAGGGTGGGAGTCAGAGGACCACTCTATGGAGTCAGCTCTTTTCTTACGCCTCCACATGGGCTGCAGGTATTAATACAGGCTGTCAGGGGGGTGCAACAAGTGCTTGCATAGGTGCCTCACTGCAACAGCTGGTCGTGGGTAGTGGTTACCCTTTCAGAAAACATGCATACAGTATCTTTTTTATTCTGCCCCCGCCCCGTAGTGGGCACTGGCCCCAGGCAAGTGCTCTCACCCTCCATCTCCAGACTCTACAACATCCAGCAGTCAGCATAACCTGCAGACCACAAACCACAGAGGTAAAAGAAACCCCCTCCCCTTTTTTAAGTGGGTTTTGGTTTAGTTTGGTCTGGTCTGATCTTTTGCTTCTGTTGTTGTTATTGTTTGAAAATAGGCTCTCACATATTCCAAGTTGACTTTGAACTTATTATATAGCCAAGGATGACCTGGAACTTCTGGTCTCTCAATGCTGCCTCCTGAATGGTGGGGTTACAGGCGTGTGCTGAATGCTGCAATATGTATGTAGTATGTGATGCTGGAGATGGAACTCAGGGCTTTGAGCATACTAGACAAGCCATCAACCAACTGAGCCACAGAGCCAGCCCTGGCATATGCTTTTATAAAAACTTTCATAGATAAGGCCATTTTGCTACAATCAGTGAAGACCATTATTATTTTTTTTTTTTTTAAACCAGGGATTCTCCTCTGGTCCATGTCAAGTGACATGACGAGGGAGTGAAACCGGGTGAGACAAAATGATGCAAGGTCTAGTGGAACCGACACATGTGACCTGTCATTTATTCTTCTTCTCATAGAGTTGCCATCAGTTATTTTGGACAGGGATACCCTACTGAACTCTGTGCCCACTTACCTGGTTCAGGACACAAAGCATGTGGCACCAAGGGGCCAAGCAGAGGTCACAAGGAGCAGAGAAAGATCACTATAGAGACATGTCCTACGATGCTGGTACTGAGACCCTGTGCGTAACTGACAAGAACAACATAAGGAACAAACCAGATGTGAGTAGGGCATGGTGGCACATGCCTGATTCCAGACTTAGGAGGCTGAGATAGGAGTGTTACTACAGTTTCAGAGCCAGCCTCAACTACATAATGAGCTTCTGGATAGCCTGGGCTATTGTGTGAGACCCTACTTTAAGAAACAATAGGAACTGAAGAGATGGCTTAGTGGTTAAGAGCATTGGCTGTTCATCCAGAACAGCCAGGTTGGATTCCCAGCACCCATAAGGAAGCTGCCAGCTGTCTCTAATTTCAATTCCAGGGGATCTGACGCCCTCTTCTGGCCTCTATGGGTATCAGGCATGCATATGGTACACAGACATATGTGTGGGCAAACATTCATACACATAAAAATAAATAAATCTTTCTTAATAAAAAAAAAAAAGGACCTAGAAGCTAGCGTGTAAAGATTTCTTCCAGTCAGCAGGCGGGCAAAATTGTAAATGAAAGATTTGTTTATCATTAACTCTAGTCAAAAATTGAAATTCTCTCAGGAATGTTTTTCTTTTTTTTTTTTCCTAAAGCAATGCATGTAATTACAAACACACCAATCTCTCCCCTATCCCCTGAAGAAAATAGACTTTATCAAGATCCATGTTTGGAGCAAAACAGTAAAACACACAGGATCTCATTTATGCATCGGGTCACAACTTAGCATATCTGACACATCTCATACTGAGGGAAGTCTGGTGGTTCCAGAAGAAATAGCATGCTAAATTGCCACCAATGCAGTGAAATAGCCTGGAGAAAACACACATGCATACCACAGAGCAACACAGAGGAAACAAAGGAAGCACTTGGGAGAGAGAGCACACAACATGAAGTAAGATGCCAGAAGGAGGGCCAGACCCATCCATCAACAGTCCGTCAATAAATGCAAATGGAGGGAGCCTGCTTGGGAAAGAAAATCTATGATATGCCTCTGGATCAGGCATCGCTTAATGTCACTTCGATGTCTCTCAGCCTCACCTTCCTCCAGGCCCGTCCTATTCTCCATACTGACCAACAGACTTCACAAAGAAACAACGCCATCCATCCCAGCTTACGGCATTGCATCCCACTATTCCCTTGAGATGGCTCTTCCAAGAGAGTCCTTGGAAAGAAAGTCTCAGAAGAGGATTGTAAAATTGATTGTTCTTATTCTGACGGTATCAGGGACACTGTTTGTAGTAGTGAGTGGGTGGTGATAACCCTCAGCATGAAGTGGCATCCAAATATCTAGGGCTTAGGCAGTGTGGTGATCTGAATGAGAGGGGTCCCCATTAAACTCATAGGGAACAGCATTTTTGAAAGGATTAGGACATGGGGCCTTGTTGGAGTAGGTGTGGCCTTATTGGAGGAAGTGTGTCACTGGGAGTGAGCTTTGGGGTTTCAGAAACTCAAACTGGGCCCAGTGGCTCACTCTCTTCCTGCTGCCTGTGGATCCAGATGTGGAAACCTTAGCTACCATGTCTACCTGTGTGCTGCCATGCTCCCACGATGACAGTAATGAACAAACCTCTGAACTGTAAACCAGCTCCAATTAAATGCTTTCTTTTATAAGACTGCCATGGTCATGACGTCTCTTCACAGCCAGTGACTAAGATAGGCAGGAGGATTTGTTGAGCCCAGGAGCTTGAAGTGAGTCTGAGCTTTGAGGCCAGCCTGGTCTCCAGAGCGAGTGCCAGGATAGGCTCCAAAGCTACACAGAGAAACCCTGTCTAGAAAAACAAAAACAAAAACAAACAAACAAAAAAAAGTGAGTCTGAGCAGTATGATGAGACCCTGTATTGTGTGACTTTTTCCTGCAGAGAGACACAAGGTCAGACCAATTGCATTCAAGCCTGACTTGATGAATCAGTGGGTTTATTGGAATTTATGCACAGGAGTGTGGGTGACAGGTTACTTATAGGAGCATGGATGACTCAAAATAACTACATCTCCAGAAAGCCCACTCCAGCATGGGTGACACTGTGCCCCTGAGGCACCCTGCCCAGCTTGCAGTCAGCTCCACCAGAGAGTCTCCTCTCCCTTAGCAATTGCTTACTGCTTATAAAAGCTTGCAAAGGAGCCTTGGAAAGCTGTAACTTTCCCAACTTCCTGAGCCTTGTAAATTTCATTAGCTTCTTGAGTGTTAGAAGCCTTGCTCCAGAGGGAATGTTTGAATTCAGAGGAAATTGCTTCACAATATTGTCTCTAAAATAATAACAACAATTAAAGGCCAAGTGTGCCACCCCACCCCCAGCTTTTAGGAGACTGAGGCAGGAGGATTGCCCTGAGCTCAAGATCAGCCTGCAATAATGGTGAGTGCCACTTCCAGCCAGGGATACATCTTAAAACAAAAAATAAAATGTGTTAAGTTTTCACCTGCTCATTGATGTGAGGCTCAGGTAGAAGGTAAAATTGGGCTGGGAAACCGGTACCATGCCATTTGATTGGCATGGAACAATGATCATTGGAAGAAATGGCAAAGTAAGGCAGCTTTTTCTTCTGTTTTGTTTTCTGAGTTGAGGTCTCTCGAGTAGGCCACGCTGGTTTCAAATGAAGTGTAGCTGGGGATGACCATGAACTTTTTGAAGCTTCCAGCCCCTAGTTCTGGAATTGAGGCCCACACTCCCGGTTTATGGGATACTGAGGATGAAACCCAGGGCTTGGCACATGCTCTATCGGCACTCTTCCACCTGAGCTACATCTACAGCTCAGAAGCTAGCTTTTACTATCAACGCTGTTCCTTGGGGGTGGGGGTGGAGAAGGAAGAAGAATTGTCTTTCTCAGAATAGCTACCAGCCAATGCTGGACGACTGGGAGCCATGATGAGAGTCGGGTCAGCATCTGGTCATAAGGGCCACAAAGCCGCTGAGGGAGCAGTCTTACTGGATCACTTGAGAGTGTGATGAAGGGTGAGGTCCCCAGGCTGGGGGCACTGGATGGCCGAGCCCCAAATCCTGGTGCATGAAGACTTCAGTGTGAACTTTCAGAGCCATTCTGATGCCATCTCGAGAAAGTGACTATGAGTCTGCAGCAGAGGATGCTACAGTAAGATCTGAGGTGTCTCCCCTACCTACCTTGTTCAGGGAGGTTCAGAGGACACAATATAGGTGGAATGTCTTTGAGATACCCTTTGAGACTGATGAGAGTATTTGCTGTCATGGAATGAGGCACCTGGACCAGGATGCCAAGCTCTGGTAGAGCCCTTATCTGCTAGGATAGGTAGATGGGATCACTGATAGTAGTAGCTGTAAGGATATCGTAAGCAGTTAGGTACACTGGCAAGTTTTATGATCTTAGCAGAGTTAGATGGATGGACTGCCATGACCGCGATGTTAGATGTGTGTGTGTGTGTGTGTGTGTGTGTGTGTGGTGTTTAAATCTACTGTTGAACATGGTGGCACACATTGCAATCTCAGCACTCAGGAGGTGAGGCAGAAGGATCAGGAGTTCAAGGCCAGCTCTTACTACGTAGGAGGTTTAATATTAGCCTACTAGGCTACAGAGTGGGACCCTATTTCAAAAAAAAAAGCCAAAATGGCCATGGAGATGGCTCAGTGGGTGAAAGTTCTTGCCTGACCACCTGAGTTCAATTCCTGGAATCCACAAAGTGGAGGAATGGGGAAAAACTACCCAAAATTGTCCTTTGACCTCCACAGGCACACACACACACACACACACACACACACACACACACACACAGAGAGAGAGAGAGAGATTTAATCCCAGTCCTTGGGAGGCAGAGGCAGAGGCAGGAAGATCTATCTCTAGGAGTTTGAGGCCAGGCTGGTCTACAGGGCCAGGGATACACAGTGAGATTCTGTTTTTGTTTTTGTTTTAAACAGAGCCATGCAAGTATACTCATGTAAACTCCTATGATTGCAGCACTTGGGAGGCAAAGGCAAGAGGATCAAGAGTTAAAAGTCCTCCTCAGCTACATAGTGAGTTCAAAGTCAGCCGTGGACACATGAGATACCGCACATTAGAAATATCAAAACAACCAAAATCTTTATAGCCAAGGGAGTAAAATACTGATGCCACTAAAACAAGAAGTTACGGGGCTGGCAGACAGCTAAGTAGTTAAGACCTTGCTACTATTCTAGAGGACCAGAGTTCGGTTTGCAGCACCCATGTAGGGCTGCTTACAACTCTGTATGACTCTGGCTCTAAAGGATCTGATACCCGTTTGCATCCTCTGATGGTGCCTGCACACATATGGCTTTCACTCACTCACAAACACTTATACATACACATAAATAAAAACAATTCTTTAAAAAATATTTTAATTTTTAACTATGTCTTTGTATGTGCATTGTGAGTGGGTATGTGCACATGTGTGCAGGGCCAGCAGAAACCAGAAGAGGGTGTCAGATCCCCAGGAACTGGAGTGACAGCTTGTGAGTTGCCTAATGTGGGTGCTGAACCAACCCTGTAGGGGGAAATGCTGGCCACACCTGCTTGGGGGCTGGCACAGACCACGCACACTTGTGAGTGGTCAGAGTGAGGTAGCAAGACTTTAAATATGAGGGTCGAACGCATGCAGCTCTCTCGGTTCCCTGACCCACCTGGTTGTACAGGACTGACTTCGTCGTCGCATGAGTACTTTCCTAATAAACATCTGCCCA
This sequence comes from Cricetulus griseus, assembly GCF_003668045.3. Taxonomy (NCBI): domain Eukaryota; kingdom Metazoa; phylum Chordata; class Mammalia; order Rodentia; family Cricetidae; genus Cricetulus; species Cricetulus griseus. Next base: position 117,654,091 of record NC_048596.1, on the reverse strand, counting down.
TCAAACTTGCTGACTCCATTGCAATCCGCATTAATTGCATTTCACACTACAACCCCTGGTCTACAAGAACAGTAAGAACTCCTAACCACTGAGCATCTCTCCATCCCCAACTTTGTTTTAAAGGAAAGTTAAAGTCCTTTGTGCATTTCTAGAGCAAGTCAGTTTTCAGATAGAATCCAGTATCTGGAGCAAAGGCTGGGGCAGGCACCTATAAGGGCCACCATACCGTGTACCATGCAACAGGTTATACTAGTCCTGTGTCCAAGGTATCAATGGCCTCTTAATCTGATAACTGTGCTCTGAGGTAAAGGGCAACTCACAATTTTAAAAGACCACTAAGGGCAGGTCTCATCAAATGCTGTTGCAATGGCAACCATCACGAGGGCCATATCACTGAGGGCTGATAGAAGCCAACCAGCAGACGGAGTTTGACCTACTCTTTCATCAGTCAGCCCAATGAGTACTGGACAATGGGTTCCCTTAAAGAAAAAAAATGTAAAAGAACTATAAAATTTTTAGAAAAAAAGCACATTAAACATTGAATGGCTTTTCTAAACAACAACAAAATTATTTTATTTTTAAGCGTGTGTGTGTGTGTGTGTGTGTGTGTGTGTGTGTGTGTGTGTGTGTGTGGGCATGCTCAGAAGCCAGAAGAGGGCATCAGATTCCCTGGAGATGGAGTTACAGGCTGCTCTGAGCCACCTGACATGGGTGTTGGGAACCAAGCTCCAGTCCAATGCTAAAGCAATATGCACTTAACCACTGAACCTTCTCTCAGTACCCACTCCTGAAAAAGCTTGAGTTTTGGGGGTTTTGGTTGGTTGGTTGGTTGATTGGTTGGTTGGTTGGTTGGTTGGTTGGTTAGGTGGGTGGGTGAGTCTTTTTGAGACAAAGTTTCTAGCCCGTGCTGGCCTCAAACTCTGGGCAGTTAAGGATAACCTTGAGCTTGTGGTCCTCTATCTCTCCAGTACAGGTTTATGTTGCCACTCCTGCTTTATAGAGTGCTGGAGAGGGGCTGGAGAGATGGCTCAGAGGTTAAGAGCACTGACTATTCTTCCAGAGGTCCTGAGTTCAATTCCCAGAAACCACATGGTGGCTCACAACCATTTGTAATGAGACCTGGTTCCCTCTTCTGGCCAGCAGGCCTATATGTAAGCAGAACACTGTATACATAATAAATAAATAAATCTTTAAAAATATATATTATAGAGTGCTGGAGAGCAAACCCAGACCTTCGGGCATGATAGGTAAGAACTCTAACACTGAGCCAGATACTTAATCCTTTTCGTTCTGTTTGTTTTGTTTGCTTTGTTTTGCTTAGGCAAGATCCTGCTTTTTTTCTGGTTGGGTTGATACTCACTATGTAACATAGGCTGACCTCGAATTTGTAGCAAACCTTCTGCCTCAACTTCCTAAGTACTAGTGTTGCATGCCTGCTTAACATGTGTGTGGGATGTGTGTGTGTGTGTGTGTGTGTGTGTGTGTGTGTGTGTGTGTGTGTGCCGGCACACCATTGTATACTCTTGTGCATATCCCTGTGTAGGAGGCCAGATGACATCAAGAGTTCCGCTCTGTCATTTTCTCTTGCGACATTCTCTCATTATTCCCTTGCGACAGTCTCTCACTAAACCTGGAGCCAGACTGGTGCCCACACCAGTGAGCCCTGGTGATCACACACACACACACACACACACACACACACACACACACACACACACTGCCATACCCAGCTTTTCACATGGGTGCTTTGGATTTGAACTCGGACCTCCCTGCTCGCACATTAAGTGCTGATATCTACTGTCTCTCCAGCCCCAGTTTGTGCATCTGTAACTATGAATAAAGTTGAATATCTGTCTTTCATAGACAAGATCCCAGGTATCCCAGATTGGCTTCAAATTCATTATGTAGCTGGAGATGACCTTAAATTTGTGATATTTCTATCTCTACTTGGAAAGTGCTGGGGTCACAGACCTGTACCATAAAGCCTGGTTTATGAGATACTGAGGCTTGAACCCAGAGCTTCACATATGCTCAACATATGTGAAGCTGTCAGCCGAGCTACATTCTCAGCTGTCACTTTTATTTTCCTTTTTAAGGTGGGATCTCACTATATACCCCTGGCTAGCCTGGAACTCACTATGTAGACCAGGCTGGCCTTGAACTCTCAGAGATCCACCTGCCCCTGCTTCCCGAGCTCTGAGATTAACGTATCCCACCACACCCAGAGCTTCTCCTCTTTTTTTTTTTTTAAAGACAAGATCTCTTTATGAAGTTCAAATTGCCCTTGAACTCAGGATCCTTCTGTTTCAGCCTTGGATCCTTCTGTTTCAGCCTTCTGAATACTGGGATAACGGGTGTGCACTGCACCCAGTTAGACTGAGCATCTTCTTCTTCTGGGTTTTTGTTGTTGTTGTTGTTGTTGTTCGTTTTTTGGTTTTTCGAGACCGAGTTTCTCTTTGGCTTTGGAGGCTGTCCTGGAACTAGCTGTTGTAGACCAGGCTGGCCACCACTGCCCAGCTGGACTGAGCATTTTTAATGTGTTTGGTAAACCATTTACATTTGCTCTTCCCTGTGAAGTCAGGTTTCATCTTTTACCAGTTCTCCCCCAGTTTGGTAAAGATCAAATGACTTGCTGACACAGATTTGTTACGGCAAAAATAAACAGTCGCTCCTGTACCTTTCTAGGTGAAAATGCATGTTTGAATTGATCAGACTTTTTGAAGGGACATTGAGTAATGCTTGTTAAAATGTAAATACATATGCCATTTGACTCAGCAAGTCTTTCATTTCCAGGGACAGAAATAGTCGTGTAGGAGATCATATGTATGTGAGTATTGTTAGAAATAGCAAAATGCTAAAAACAACCTTGGTGCCCATCCACCAGAGACTGGCTAAACATATCACAAAACAACAATAAAAAGGAATCCTGTGGAGCCGGGCCCTATGATGCATGCCTGCAGTCTCAGCACCGCACAGTCTAGGGAAGAAGGATGACTATGAGGTCAGTGCCAGCCCCGGCTAAACAGTGAGTTCCAGGGAAGCCCGGGCTACTTAGAGAGACCTAAAACAAAAGAAAAGGCTAGGCCTGGTGGTGCATGCCTGTAATCCTAGCAACTGGAAAGCTGAGGCAGGAAGAGTACACATTCAAAGCCAGCCTGGGCTACAAAGTGAGTTTCAGTCCACACCAATCTACACATCATGATCCCGTGTCAAGGAGCTAGAGTGATGGCCCAGTAGCTAAGAACAGTGACAATTCTCCAAGAGGAACCTACATTCAATTCATACCACCCACATGGCAGCTCACAACCATCCCCAAGTCCAGTTCTGGGGCATCCAATGCCCTCTTCTGCCCTCTGTGGGCATGCATCCAGGAAAAACGCCCATACGCATAAAATAAAATAACAATAAAAAGATCCTGTGTCAAAGAACAAAAGAAAGAAGAGAAGAGAGGAGAGGAAAGAGGAGGAAATAAGGGGGGCAAAGAGAAGAGAAATATTTATGGATCCAATTAAAAGAATGACTCGAGTACACATGTGATATATGTATGGTATGTATTCACACTAGTAAAGTATTTCATGTATTAAATGAAAACAGCAAAAAACAAAACAAACAAAGAAAAACAAGACAGTGGACCCAGGGTTCACTCATCATTCAGTGAATGATGGGGTAGGGGGGTCATCAGCTCTGTCAGGAGCTGTCCTGGGTTCTGGGGGTACAGAGGTGACCCAACAGGACAGACCCACACAATGATAAAACTGACAGCCTGGTACAGGAGATGGGCAATGAGATCATTTCAGACAACAGTAAGTGTTACAGAGGAAACTCAAGCAAGGACTGTAACCCCAGGATGTCAGGTGGGCTAAGGCTGGATGCTTTACTTCAGGAGGATAGGAAGGACTTCCCCAGGGAGTTGCTGTCAGAGTTCAGGGGCCGCAAACCATTTATTGGGGTGAAAAGAGCATGGACTACTGAGGGGTGCAGTGGGAAAGCAGGGACTGGTGAGGAAGGCAAGAGGCAGGCACAGAAATCACTTCACAACCTTGAGGTGCTGGGGAGATGGTTCAGAGATTAAGAGTCTGTTGGCTCTTGCAGAGAACCCAAGTTTGGTTTCCATCACCCATGTCTAGCAGCTTACAACTGCCTGTAACTCCAGCTCCAGGGGACCTGATGCTCTCTTTTAACCACTGTGGGCACCTGCATTCACAAGGACATACACACACACACACACACACACACACAGAGAGAGAGAGAGAGAGAGAGAGAGAGAGAGAGAGAGAGAGAGAGAAACTTTAAATAAAATTTAAAATTTATGTGGGCAGAGGTGTTGGGTGTGTATATCCTGTATAGCTGTCAGCGTGTGTGTGTGTGTGTGTGTGTGTGTGTGTTGTGTGTGTGTGCGCGCGCGTGCGTGCGCGTGTGCGGCGTACGCGCAAAAGTCAGAGGTTGAGATGAAATGAATGGAGAATGCCTTTTATCCCAGCACTCAGAAGGCAGAAGCAGATAAATCTCTGTAAATTCAAAGCCGGCCGGGTCTACATAGTGTGTTCCACGAAGAAAACAAAACAAACAAACTAAAAAGTCAGAGATCAATGTTGGGTGTCTTTCCTCGATCACTTTCCACCTTTCTGAGAGTTTCTGAACCTGAAGTGGAGTTGGAACTTTCTTTGGGTCACCAGCCAGCTCCCAAATAAGGACACAGAGACTTATTCCTAATAGCTAAGGCTTGTCCCATTAGCTCTTTTCAACTTAACCTGTTCCTATTTATCCGTGTTTTGTCTTAGGGGCCTTTACCTTTTTTCATTCTGCACATCCTACTTTGCTGATTCCTCTATGTCTGGCTGGCTCCTGGCATCTCCCTGTCATCTCCTTTTCTTTCTCCCTTGAGCCTAAATTCCTCCTCCTATTAACCCTCCATGCCTGGAAGTTCTACCTATACCTCCTCCCTCACTATTGGCCATTCAGATTTTTATTAGACCAGTCAGATGCCTTAGACAGGCAAGGTAAAACAGCAACACATCTTTACATAATTAAACAAATATTCCACAACATAAACAAATGCAACACATCTTTACATAGTTAAACAAACCCAACAGATCTTTGCATGGTTGAATATTCCACAACACTGAGGTTCACCTATATGGCAGTGGACAGTGTTCCTGAGAATGACACTTGAAGTTGTCCTTTGTCTTCCACACACAGGCATACATGTGAGCCTGTTCATACACACCAACATGCATGTGTTTCTTTAGTGTGTGATTGCTTGTATATATAATGGTTCTGGAAGAAGAAGCAAGACACTGGAGATGGTGGCTGCCGGGGGGGGGGGGGAGACTTGGGCTCCAGGGCAGGAAGAAGACTCGTGTTTCATAGAATAGGTTTTTTATGCTGTTTGATATTTTTGCCATGTGCATGAATTACTCTTTCATTAAAAACTAGTTAATTTTTTAAACTATGAAAACATTTTAATACACCATCTCGGTTATAATCAGAGCAATGTAAATTAAAACATCAGAGAAATTGGATTTTTTGGAAGGATTTAAAAACTTATAAAGCTCATAGTTGATGAACTTGTGGTGGAGAAATGGACTCCTCTACGCCAAGCATATTTTATTCATGGGAATGAGCAATGGTAAAGCTAGCTGAATGATCATTTGCCTGTTTTGATATCAAAGACTTTTTTTAAAAAAAAAAAAATCTTGCTTCAATCATTGCATGCCTATGAATTCCCCCAAAGGAGAAATCATAGACTCAGATCACCAGCCTTGCTGGGAAGTGCCTTTCTCTGGCCACCTTGACAGTTCATGCCTAGGCTTTTCCTCTGACCCACTGACTGGGGCAGCAGCGCCACACTGACTCTTGGTTGTTTGGTGAGATATTCCTATAGCCAATACGTAAGTTCCCTGTGTTTGTCCATTTATCCTGAGGTTTCTACCTGCCCTTGTCTTTCCAAGTGCATCTATTCTGGACTAATCAGAGCCAAGTGGATTGACAATTGGGGACCTAGGCAGTCACATGTTGGTTTCCCACTGCTTGGGGCAGAGTGGAAGGGACATTAGCTTGCTGGCCATTTGAAGTAAGGAATCCCTAAAGGTGTTCCCATGACTGCCAGATCCACTTCCCATGTCATATTTAGCAGTGTGGCTTTCCACTCAGTGATTCCTGTGCTCACCCCGTGTAGGTGATTTCCCCAGACACCTGAAAAATAATCTCTGCTTCCAGAAAAGGGTTAAACTTCCTTCCTGCTGGGTGCAGTTCAGTCAAGGGCAACTGTGGTTCCTTCCAGGGTGCCTCAGATGCCTAACTCCTTTAGCACAGATTCCTGAGGACCCCTGCAAACTGTCCTCATTGTTTGTCTTACTGTGAGGGAACCCCTTCCACAGAGCAGTGGTGGAACAGGGTGTGACCAGCGTGAATCCTGGGCATGGCTCCGGAGCCCCCCACCAGTTTCCCTGCTCTGCTATGGGGTAGCTATTGTCTGCTTGGGCATGGTCACATACAGATTGTATTTAAATCTTTGCCTTCTGTACACCCCTGGAGAAGCAGATAGGTGATCTCTGAGGATTAGAATGTCAGAAGCAGGTTTTCTGGGAGCTGCCAGCATGAATGTTGATCTCAGTGGAGAATTTCTCACTGACATGTTCATAAACAGCGGCTGCTGAACTGTCATGGAAAGTCAATGTACCACTTCTGTTTTGAGGACTGAAGTTAGAGGGTTGGCCTGGTGAAGACTCCCAACCAGGGCTCATACATGGAGTACACAGATATCAGGAAGCAGGGGAAAACAATTTTTTTTAAAGAATGAAAAGTATCCATGCACATACTCCATTTAAAATAATGGTTGTTTATGTTTGATGAATTTTCTAGAATATATTTTAATATATATAAATGAAATCATCTAAAGTAACCATTTCTACTTACTGTACAATTAAAATGTACTTCTAAATTCAAACATTGTTTTACTCTAAACTCAATTCTATAGCCAGTCATGGTGGCGCATGCCTTTAATCTTAGCACTCAGGAGGCAGAGTCAGGCAGATCTCTGTGAGTTCAAGTCCAGCCTAGCCTACAGAGTGATTTCAAGGCCAGCCCAGTGTACAAAATGAGTTCCAGGACAGTCATGGCTACACAGAGAACTAACTAACTTTAAAAAAAAAAGTAAAAATCATTCTATTTTAAAATTTTAATTGATTTTAAATTATTTTCATTTTTAGCAGGGCGTTGGTGGCATATGCCTTTAGTCCCAGCCTCCAACGCCACAGAGAAACCTTGTCTCAAAAAACAAAAACAAAAAATTATTTTCATTTTTAATTTTTTTATTATTTATCTGGAGTGTGTCTGTGTGTGTGTGTACATGTGCATGCATGTGTACCATAGCACACAGTGTAAATGTCAGCGGACAGCTTGCAAACGTCAGTTCTCTCTTTTTACCACATGGATTCTGGGAATGGAACTCAGGTTACCAGTTGTGGCTCTAAGTGTTCCATTCACTGAGACTTTTGCCTTCCCTATTTTATGTTTTTTTTTGGGGGGGGCAGCAGTAGATTCCCTTATTTTAAAATAAAAAAAAAATAGCTGTGAGGGATGGTACATGTCTATAATCCCAGCATTTGGAAGGTGGAGACGGGCCAATCGGGAATTCAGGACCATCCCTGGCTACACAGTGAATGCAAAGCTAGCCTAGGCTACATGGGACTGTGTTTCAAAAACTAAAATTAAAAATTGAAGTAACTGGGTTTCGAGAGATGGGCAGCAACGAGGGTTTGCTGCTATCCCAGCGGCATGTCGCTTCTGAGATTCCAGGGGCAGGGTGGTGAGTTTGCTCAGGGATCCAAGGAAATGCCACAGCCCATATCAGCACCTCCCCATCTCTGCCAAATCCAGAGTTTCAGGATGGTCTACAGGTAAGCTCTTCTTCCATCTGCCCAAAGTCTGCTTTAGAGAGAATACCCCAGAGAGGGACAGAGCAGGCGTTCTTGGAGGCAGCCTCCTCCAGCGGATGCAAGTAGGAAGAAACCCAGCTTCCTCTCCAGGGAAGCATTTCTTCCTGACTCACCCTCTGGCTTCCAGCTTGCGTCTCCTCACTTCTCCCAGCCCACTTCTCCCACAGGGACCATCTTCTCCACCCAAGGGATGACTCCCTGAACCAGACCTCTACGCCCCCACTGGTTGGCTGGACAGCTAAAGTGTGGAGATCTCTCAGGACCAGCAGACTTTTGCAAGGCTAAGCCTTGCTTCATAAATCTGTTTCGGATGTTGACGCCGGGTTCTCGTTTCTCTCCTTCCGTCACTTCCCACCTCACCCAAGCCCTTCCATCATCTGTGAGCTGTGCTCCTATTTTAAGTCCGCCTAAGAACAAAAACCAAGCTGCCAATGAAGCCATGAACAATGAGTTCTTATTTAGGGTTTTGGTTAAAATTTACTGAAAGGCTCTTTTTAAGACTTACTTAAGCACGAATTTTTATCATACATCACTCTTGTGCATAGGTAAAAAGGGATTAAATTGGCAGTTATTACTAAAATTTCCTTATAGAACAGGCTGGTGCGGGGGCTAATTTATTTCTGAATTCCTTTTCAACTTAGAGTTGGTCATGACCGCTCTTCCTCCACATTTGTGAGTGCCTGTGAATTCCAAGTTTTGACACGGGAAGGAACCTCTTAACCCAATGCTCCACCAGTTTCCATAATTTTCTTCCAAGCTGTTGATATGAGTTCTGCAAGCTATTATACTGCATACCTCATAACCTTTACAAATTGTGTTTAGTTTATTGGTTCTCTCTCTCTCTCTCTCTCTCTCTCTCTCTCTCTCTCTCTCTTTGTGTGTGTGTGTGTGTGTGTGTGTGTGTGTGTGTGTGTGTGTGTGTAACAGAGGGGCCAGGGCACACATGCCACAATGTGTATGTGAAGATCAGAGGACAATTTTCAGGAACCAGTTCTCACCTTCCATCAAAGGCTCTGAGAGACATAGAGTAAAGGATTACCAGCCTACAATCCACACTGCCAGAGAAGCTGGTAAACAAGGAGGACCCTAAGAGAGACATACATGGTCCCCTGGAGAAAGGGAAAGGTCAAGATCCCCTGAGAAAATTGGGAGCACGGGAAGAGGGGGGAGGGAGCTAGGAGAATGAGAAGGGGAGAAGAGGAGGGATGCAGAGGACATGAGGGAGCAGAAAAGTTGAGTCAGGCGAAGAATAGAAAATCACAAGAATGGAGATACCATAATAGAGGGAGACATTTTATGTTTACAGAGAAATCAGGCACTAGGGAAATGTCTGGAGATCTACAAAGATGACACCAGCTAACAAATCTAAGCAACAGAGGAGAGGCTACCTTAAATGCCCTCCCCTGATAATGAGATTAATGATTGACTTCTATGCCACCCGATAGCCCTCATCCAGCAGCTGGTGGAAGTAGAAGACACCCACAACTTATCACTGAACTGAACTGGAATCCAGATGCAGAGAAGGACGAGTGAAGAGCAAAGGGGTCCAGACCAGACTGGTGAAACCCACAGAAACAGCTGACCTGAACATCGGGGAGCTCTTGGTCCCCAGACTGATACCTGGGATACCAGCCTGGAAACTTGGGTTTCAGTGAGGAAACCTTGGAAATCTACGGGACCTCCTGTAGTAGTTCAGTACTTATCCCTAGCATAGGTGTGAACTTTGGGAGCCCATTCCACATAAAGGAGTACTCCCTGAGCCAAGACACACAGGGGTGGGCCTAGGCCCTATCCCAAAGGATATGATAGTCTCTGATGACACCCTATGGAAGGCCTCACCTTCCAGGGGAGCAGAAAGGATATGTGATAGGTAGGGTTTTAGTTGGGGGGTGGTAGGGGAGGATGGGAGGGAGAAGGGAACTGGGATTGTCATGTAAAACAATCTTGTTTCTAATTCAAATAAAAAAAAATCTGCAAAGACAAAAAAAAAAAAAAGGCTCTGAGTTCTGGGGCTTGAACTCAGGGCATCAGACTTGCACAAGAACCATTTACCATCTCACTGCCTCCCCAATCCACTATTTTTTAAAATGTAATGGAAGGCATTGATAGAATGTGTCCACACCCAGTTTGCCTATGTGCAGATGATAGCTACCAACCATAGCTGCTCTCTAAACAACAGCTGGAGCCGGCAGTATTGACTGTGCCGGTTCCAGAGAAGTGTACACCTTGGAAATGATGGATTTGAGTGAGTGTTGAGATTTCTCCTTCACACACCTCCCGTGCTGCCTCTAGGCAGGTTGTACTTCAAGTCACCTTGAGAGGTCACATGCTTAGAAAGACTAATACTTTCTGATATATAAATCTTACTACATTGCTATAGCTTAGAAAAAGGTACTTTTGTAAATTTCTCCTTAATTTATTATCATTTCTATGTGTCTGTGTGAGTGTTTGCCATGAGTGTGCAGATACACACAGAGACCAGAAGATGTTGAATCTCCCAGAACTGGACTTATAGGCAGCTGTGAGCTGATGGACATGGAGACTGGTAACTAAACTTAGGTCCTCAGAAGAGTAGGCAGTGTTCTTAGCACACCCCTGGTGTACCGGTCTGAATGCAAATAGCCCCATATAGGCTCACAGGGAGTGGCACCATTAGGAGGTGTAGCCTGTTGGAGCAGGTATGTCACTAGGGGTGGGCTTTGAGCTTTCAGATGATCAAGCCAAGCCCAGCATCACCCTCTCTCTTCCTGCTTCCTGCCAATCCAAATGTAAAACTTTTGGCTCCCTCTCTAACACCATGTCTGCCTGTGTGCCATCATGTTTCCTGCCATGATGACAATGGACTAAACCTCTGAACTGTAAGCCAGCCCAGATTAAATGCTTTCCTTTATAATAGAGTTGCCATGGTCACCAGGTGGTGGTGCACACACCTGTAATGCCAGCACATGGGAGGCAGAGGCAGGTGGATCTCTGTGAGTTCGAGGCCAGTCTGGTCTACAGAAAGAGTTCCAGGACAGGCTCCAAAGCCACAGAGAAATCCTGTCTCAGAGAGAGAGAGAGAGAAGAGAGAGAGAGAGAGAGAGAGAGAGAGAGATGCTGCCATGGTCATGGTATTTATTTGTTCTTTTTTTAAGTGCTAGAAGGTGGGACTTGGGGCCATGACCATGGCAAAGAGATGCCAAAGGGTTCAAATAATAATACCAATCTTTAAAAACAGAACAAAACACGTTCAGGGTCTCAAGTATCCCAGGCTGGCCTAGTACTCTCTGAGGATGGCCTTGAACTTCTGATCTTCTTTACTCCTCCAGAGTTCTGGGATTATAGGTGGGCAAAAGTGCTGAAGATTAAACCCAGGGCTTCATGCAAGCTAGGCAAGCACTCCACCAACTGAGCTCCATCCTCCACCTCAGCCCTTGCATTCATCTGTTTGTTGGTTTTTCAGACAGGGGTCTCACCACATAGCATAGGCTAGTCTTGTCCTCTTGCCACAGCTCCCAAGTGCTTGGATTACAGGTGTGCACCACTATATCTGCCTGAAAAGGAACCTTTGAACATGAAACTTTGGCTACACTTGTGCTATTTCTCTAGAAAGAATCCTAAAAGAAGGCTGACTATGTTTTCCATGAACACGAATTACAGTTACTGAAGTAGATATGAGGTAGGTGCGAATGTGTGCTTTTATGCATGCACAAGTACCCTGAAAGAC